>NW_028270151.1:22900366-24100366 GCF_037043375.1 Chiloscyllium plagiosum | reverse complement strand
CAGCGTTCCGAAAAGACCACTCCCTCCGTGACTCCCTCGTCAGGTCCACACCCCCCACCAACCCAACCTCCACTCCCGGCACCTTCCCCTGCAACCGCAAAAATGCAAAACTTGCACCCACACCTACCCCCTTACTTCCCTCCAAGGCCCCAAAGGATCCTTCCACATCCACCACAAATTCACCTGCACCTCCACGCACATCATTTACTGCAACCGCTGCACCCAATGTGGCCTCCTCTATATTGGGGAGACAGGCCGCCTACTTGCGGAACGTTTCAGAGAACACCTCTGGGACACCCGGACCAACCAACCCAACCACCTCGTAGCCCAACACTTTAACTCCCCCTCCCACTCCACCAAGGACATGCAGGTCCTTGGACTCCTCCATCGCCAGAACGTTGCAACACGACGGTTGAAGGAAGAGCGCCTCATCTTCTGCCTGGGAACCCTCCAACCACATGGGATGAACTCAGATTTCTCCAGTTTCCTCATTTCCCCTCCCCGCACCTTGTCTCAGTCAAATCCCTCGAACTCAGCACTGCCTTCCTAACCTGCAATCATCTTCCTGACCTCTCCGCCCCCACCCCACTCTGGCCTATCACCCTCACCTTGACCTCCCTTCCACCTATCGCATTTCCAAAGCCCCTCCTCCAAGTCCCTCCTCCCTACCTTTTATCTTAGCCTGCTGGACACACTTTCCTCATTCCTGAAGAAGGGCTTATGCCCGAAACGTCAATTCTCCTGTTCCTTGGATGCTGCCTGACCTGCTGCGCTTTTCCAGCAACACATTTTCAGCTTTCAAGTGTAAAGGCCACCCAGGCTTCCTTCACCCATTTTACATTGCAAACAAAAGGCGTCTCGAGTTTCCAGCGAGGCCATCAAAGCAGGTAACAATAACAGGATCATGAATTCCTGAGATTCGTTTTAGAGATAATCAGAAGAAGTATTTTTTAATTAATTTTTAAAAATTTTCTCCTGGGATATTTTGCCAATTAACATTAAATGTTCGATATCTGATTACCAATCTCCTCCTGCCTGCGAAACCAGCTTTGACCCATCTACCCTATCAAAACCCTTCAGCTTCTAATGTTCCTAAGAGTGATGATAACCAACCACCTGTTCTGGACTCCCCATGCAAATGTGATGGTCAAGAAGGCAAAGCAATGCATCTTCTTCCTCAGGCAGCTCAGGAAATTCGGCATGTCCGTAAGGGCCCTCTCCAACTTTTACTGATGCATCATTGAAAGCATACCGGCCTGGTATGGCAAGTGCCCTGCCCCGGACCGTAAGAAACTACAGAATGTTGTGTGCACAGCCCAGACCATCACCGAAGCTAACCTTCCTTCCAAGGACTCCATTTACATGATTCGTTGGCACAGAAAGGCTGCCAACATCATCAAAGACTCATTGTACTCTGGTAAATATCTCCTGCAACCCCTTCCATCAGGCAGAAAATACAGAAGCTTGAACACACACATACACGCTCTCACACTAGCAGGTTCAGGAATAGCTTCTTCCTGGCTGTTATTAGACTGATGAAGGGACTGTCTAACTGCAAATAATGCTGATCTTGCCTAGCACACACACTGTGCGACGTAATGTTATGCCTCTAATCATTTTTTTCCCCGACCCTAGGATCTGTATATTCTTGCTTACTATGATCTGCCTGTGTTGCTCATAAACAAAGCTTTTCACTGTACTTAGGTACACGTGGCAATAAATTAAATCAATTCAATTCAATTCAATTCAATTCAATTCAATCTCCTCTTAGCTTTCTTTGCTGTCAGGAAAACAGCCCCAGCTTCTGTTGTCTCTCCCCATCACTATATTAGGTGGTAAAGAGACTGAAACATTGAAGAGATTGAAGGCTCAGACTAAATTTCCTGGTCAGCCAACCCCATTTCCTTCGACTAGTGCTGAAAAGACAAATTCCAACTGTTAATGAATCAGAAACAGATAATATTGGAAAATTAAAATAGACCATTCAGCATCCAAGACAACGCCAGGAAATTAAAGTACTTTAATGAGCAATTTTGTACCTTCTGAAGTGTGGTCACCAATGTAATTAGCAAACATACAACCAATTTGCATACAGCAAGTTCCCAAGGGCAGCAATGTGATAATGACCACCTAACTGTTTAAGTGAGATTGGTAGTGGGTTGCTTATTAGCCAGGACATAAGGGAGAATCCCCAATCCTTCTTCAAAATCCAGGCCATGTGATCATTTACATCCACCTAAGGAGGCAATTAGATTCCTGGTCTAAGACCTCATAACAAAGATGGCACATCAGACAGTGCTGCACTTCCCTAAGTACTGGAGAGTTTACCTGGATTACAAACTCACAAGCTTTCATCTTAGGTGGGAGAGAGCTACACTGCAAATTGACGCTGCTGACACAGAAACATAATATTTTTAATTTCTTTTCTCCAGACTGCTGCTGAATGACAAACGCCGAAAGCAAGAACCAAAGCAAGTGAACCTTCAGGTGGACTCCGCATTCCAGCCAATATTGACTCATCTCCAGATAAACAAAGGAAATGAGAACGTATACTTATATAACACCTCTCACTGCCCCAGCACATCCCAAAGCACTTCCCGGTTGTGCATACTTTCTGAAGTGCTTTGGGATGTGCTGGGGCAAACTTGACAGCTAAAATATGCATAGCTACATACCTCCCCTAGGTTCAGCAAAAGACAAGTTATATTCTGCAGCATTGTTTGAGAAAGGAATGTAGGCTCCAGGAAATTATTTGCCACTTTCCATGCAAATGAGGAGGAATAGGTCATTCAGCCCCTCGAGCCCATTCTGTCATCTGATAAAATCATGGCTACCCCAGCTGCAAGCTCAAATCCATTTTCTTGCCTACCACCACTGACTTGTCACACCTCCCTTGCTCATCAAGGATCTACCTACCTCTACCTTAAAAATCGGCAACGTTTCTACTTCTGCCTTTTAGAGAGTTCCAAAGCCACATGACCTTCTGGGGAAAAAGAAATTCTCTTGATCTCTGTCTTGAATGAGCTCCTCTATTTTTATAAAGTGACTTGTGGGTTTTCGGCAGGTGCTCCAGTTTCCTCCCATAGTCCAAAAGATGCGCAAGTTCAGTGGACTGACCAAGCTAGATTGCCCACAGTATCCATGCAGGTTAGGTGGATTAGCCATGGGGAATATGCAGGGTTATGGGGATTGGGTCTGGGTGGGATGCTGATCAAAAGGGTTGGTGTAGACTTGATGGGCTGAATGGCCTCTTTCTGCCCGGTAGGGGTTCTATGACTCCTTGTTCTAGATTCCCCTCGAAGAGGGACATATCCATTTGACAGGCAACATGTCAAGGCCTCTCAAGACCTTACATAAATGCAAAATACTGCAATTGCTAGAAATCTAAAACAAAAACAGAAACTGCTGGAGAAACTCAGCAGATCTGACAGCATCTGTGGAGCCAAAGTCGAGGTAACAGGTCGGTTCCTGTGACTTGAAGGATCACAGGATCCAAACTTTTAATTCTGCTTTCTCTCAACAAATGCTGCCAGACCTGCTGAGTTTCTCCAGCAACTTTTGCTTTTGTTAGGTATGCATGATGCCAGGTTGGCCTTTGACCTCTTGCCCACAATTATGTCAGGGTTAGTTTAGCATTCTAAGAACAAAACGTATTTCCTCAAACAATAACGGTAATAGGGTAGTGTTATGCCCAATAAATCTTTGGCATCAGATATACCACAGTGATTTTTACCACCTACTCTTTGTTTCTATATACTAGAGGGGAAAGTGAGGACTGCAGATGCTGGAGATCAGAGCTGAAAATGTGTTGCTGGAAAAGCGCAGCAGGTCAGGCAGCATCCAAGGAGCAGAAGAATCGACGTTTCGGGCATGAGCCCTTCTTCAGGAATGAGGAGAGTGCGTCCAGCAGGCTAAGATAAAAGGTAGGGAGGAGGGACTTGGGGGAGGGGGCGTTGGAAATACGATAGGTGGAAGGAGGTCAAGGTGAAGGTGATAGGCCGGAGTGGGGTGGGGGCGGAGAGGTCAGGAAGAAAATTGCAGGTTAGGAAGGCGGTGCTGAGTTCGAGGGATTTGACTGAGAAAAGGTGGGGGGAGGGGAAATGAGGAAACTGGAGAAATCCGAGTTCATCCCTTGTGGTTGGAGGGTTCCTAGGCAGAAGATGAGGCGCTCTTCCTTCAACCGTCGTGTTGCTACGATCTGGCGATGGAGGAGTCCAAGGATCTGCATGTCCTTGGTGGAGTGGGAGGGGGAGTTTTATCCCCCCAAGACGTGATCGACGATGCCCTCCACCGCATCTCCTCCACTTCCCGATCCTCCGCCCTTGAGCCCCGCCCCTCCAATCACCACCAGGACAGAACCCCACTGGTCCTCACCTATCACCCGACAAACCTCCACATACATTGTATCATCCATCGTCATTTCCGCCACCTCCAAACGGACCCCACCACCAGGGATATATTTCCCTCCCCTCCCCTATCAGCATTCCGAAAAGACCACTCCCTCTGTGACTCCCTTGTCAGGTCCACACCCCCCACCAACCCAACCTCCACTCCCGGCACCTTCCCCTGCAACTGCAAAAATGCAAAACTTGCGCCCACACCTCCCCCCTTACTTCCCTCCAAGGCCCCAAGGGATCCTTCCACATCCGCCACAAATTCACCTGCACCTCCACACACATCATTTACTGCAACCGCTGCACCCAATGTGGCCTCCTCTATATTGGGGAGACAGGCCGCCTACTTGCGGAACGTTTCAGAGAACACCTCTGGGACACCCGGACCAACCAACCCAACCACTCCGTGGCTCAACACTTCAACTCCCCCTCCCACTCCACCAAGGACATGCAGGTCCTTGGACTCCTCCATCGCCAGACCATAGCAACACGACGGTTGGAGGAAGAGCGCCTCATCTTCTGCCTAGGAACCCTCCAACCACAAGGGATGAACTCGGATTTCTCCAGTTTCCTCATCTCCCCTCCCCCCACCTTGTCTCAGTCAAATCCCTCGAACTCAGCACCGTCTCCCTAATCTGCAATCTTTATCCTGACCTCTCCGCCCCCACCCCACTCCGGCCTATCACCCTCACCTTGATCTCCTTCCACCTATCGCATTTCCAACGCCCCTCTCCCAAGTCCCTCCTCCCTACCTTTTATCTTAGCCTGCTGGACACACTCTCCTCATTCCTGAAAAAGGGCTCATGCCCGAAACGTCGATTCTCCTGCTCCTTGGATGCTGCCTGACCTGCTGCGCTTTTCCAGCAACACATTTTCAGTTCTATATACTAGAGTTCTCTTTGTACTTACGGGGGCTAGTTACTGCTATAACACTCAGGCCACGCAGAAAATTCCAAGTAAAAAATACAAAAATAATTTAGTTTTAAGGAGGTCCCCTTTTTCCAATATAAGTCAATCTGTAAGAAGTATTAATAAGACAATAAACATTCACAAGGATAATCCTTACCTCCTACGATTAGATGTGTGTTTGGGAAAAGACTCTTGGCCTGCATCAGGGCCCGTGCATGTCCCGAATGAAAAAGATCGAAGATTCCGTCAGCATACACTCGAACTGGGCGATCCACTGAAGCAGAAGAGAGATTTTCATTTGCACAGTGTTTCATCTTATTGTCGTCATCATCATCATCTGGTTCCAATAATTCTCAGTATGTGCAGAATGGGCCAAGTGTCCTTCTACTATGTTTCATCACTATATGATTCTTGGAGTCTGAATGCCATCAGTACACCCAGCATTTGATGCCCAGTCTTCTTCTCTTTTGAGGTGGTGGTGGTGAGCAGCCTTCGTGAAACTTCCGAGGGGACTCGCTGCTGATTTGGAGTGGTGCACAGGAACAAAGGAAGCAAAAAGTAGGACATTTGGCCCTTTGTGCTTCTCCATCATTCAATAACTGCATGACTGATTGCGATTCTCAGCTCCACATAGACCTGACTGAGCAAGGATGACCGATGTAATTGTTAATTAGGACAGTGTTGCAGTTTCATGACAATAATTGATAAAAAGTTGCTGTGATGGAATATGAACTTGAATCTCCTTTGCCCTTCCCTTGGAATTATTAGACCAATAACATAACCACTACACTACAGGACCAAGGGATTGACAAATGTTGCAACTTCTCCATCACTGAACAAAAAAATTACTTCATTTGGTGGTTCCCAGTACATTTTTTAAAAAATATTTAAGGCAGTGGGAGCATTGCTGGTCGGCCCAGTATTCATTAGGTAAAAACAAGGACTGCAGATGTTGGAAACCAGAGTCTAGATTAGAGTGGTGCTGGAAAAGCACAGCAGGTCAGGCAGCATCCGAGGGGCAGAAAAATCAACGTTTCGGGCAAAAGCCCTTCATCAGGCTTTATTGCCTGATGAAGGGTTTTTACCCGAAATGTCGATTTTCCTGCTCCTCGGATGCTGCCTGACTTATTGTGCTTTTCCAGCACCACTCTAATCTAGGCCCAGCATTCATTGTCTATCCCTAATTACCCTGAAGACGGTGCTGGTGAGCTGCTGCACATTAAACTAAAAAGTCAACAGCTTTCTGCATCCCCACAGCCTCGTTACCAAATCAAAATTCCCTCGCCAGTTTGCTTACCCATCTCAAATCTCCATTGCTTGACATAGAGTCTGGTCAGAACAACACAAGAACAAGAGGCCATGATTTTATACCCCTTATTACTTTTATCTGCCAAAAATCAATTGCACTTCTGAAACAATTATCTAACTCACAGCTTCAACAGTTTTCTGAGGTGGAGTTTCCAAAACTTTTTAATCAATAAGTGTTTTCTGCCATCACCATTGAAAAGGCTTTGGGTTTATGTCCCCTTGCACTGAGCTCCAGCCATCACAGAAAATGATTTTTCATGTACCCTATTGAATCCCTTCACTGTGTAAATTTGATCATCATCATCCCTTCTCTATTGAAGGGAATGCAATCATATCTGAGCAACCTATGGTCATAATGCAATCCTTTTAGCCCCAGCACTATTTTAGTGAATCAGCGACATATTCTCCACAGTCAGGTTATTGTTCCTGGGGTCTGGTGTCCAGAATAAACGGAATTATTCCAAGAGCAGCCTACGCTTTAAATTAGACGACTTCCCCCTCCCACCTTATTCTTCCACAAAGTATATTTTGGTGAAGGAAAGAGAGGGCAGCAAGTTGTGGACAATGGCAGTGCTTTCCATACTCACGGGGAGTCCCAATCTTTGCTTCTTCCAATGTCACACGTTCATATGGCTTGCTGCTCTTCACTCCATTCTCGTCTGCAAAGGGTGCCGGCTGCGAGAGGGTCTGTAATGGAAACAGTGCAGAGGGGGAACCTGGTCACTGGCAGGACTCCATTTCAGGAATTAGAATTAACTAACCGGCCTTCAGGACCCCAGGGAATTGCCCAAAGAAAGAGACTCCATTACTTGAATCCACTAAGAGCCAACTCTGCAAAACCATCACTCTCAGGAACACCATCAAGATGCAGCCAGACAAGAAACTGTGGGAGCTGCCCTCCTGTCAGCCAATCATTAGCAGTGCCAAGCAGCAAAAAAGCAAGTGTGGAGATGGCAGTGATCATGGGGTAGCTTCTTCAATGAAGGCAAAAGGCCATTGAGAGGAGAAACCTGTGACGCTAGAGACTGACAAATACTGATAACAGGCACTGTACTCTTAAGACTTGCACATGATTTTGCACAGTAAATTAACTTTCCATCTTTTGTGCTATAAAAGCATCAGGAGGTTATGGTCAGTCACTGACAAGTTCTCCTCACCTTCATCTGCGTTGACCTTTTTCATGAGGAGGGGAGGGGTGACAGATTGTAAAGTTGAGATATTGGAACTGATGCTTCAGTTTACGGCATTGGTAAGACCTCATTTAGTGAACAAATTCAATATTGTGTGAAATGCCCTGGGAAAGACAGAGGAGTGATCCAATTGTAAGGTCAAAATAAGAAGCGGAGAAACAATTTTCTCAAATGAGAAGAATCAAGAATAGGATGGGGGGGAATAACCTTAAAATTAGAATTGAGCTACTCAACAGTGATATTGGGATGTATTTCCTCACACGAAGAGTACTGGTAACCTGAAACACACGTTTTTTCTCTCTCTCTCTCTCTCTCTGAATGGATTGTGGATGCAGAGGGTCAATAGAAACTCTCAGGACAGAACAAAGTATTTTTTGTTAGGTAAGGGTTTTCAAGAATATGCAGCAATGGCAAGTAAATGGACCAATCAAATTAAATGAAGACACAGACTTAATAGGTTGACGGTTTTCGTCCAAGCCTTTCACTGCTACGTCTAGATTGGTTGAACTAACCTGTAACTGATAACAATCAGGAAAGCAACTCATCAAGAACCAATACATTGAGAATCTGATCAGCAAAGGGTCATAACATGTTAAATTACAACAGGAGGGGTTAAATTTAAACAGAGAATGAAAGGACAGGTAGAAAACTCTCTCTACAAAGCAGATAGCTAAAGACCAGATTTCCCTCATGGTAACTCTTGATGTAACATAAATCGATAAATTATTTTTAAGGCTATCAAGCATCCATTAATTCAATCTCCTGGTGGACAGCAGTCACCATTGACTAAAAACTGAACTGGACAATCCCATAAACACTGGCAGGTCAGACATTAGACATCTTCAGCAAGTAATTGACCTCCTGAAACCCCAAAGCCTATTCAACATCTATAGATCCAGTGGAGGGAATCAGAAAGAGCAGCAAACCTGAAATAAACAGGAGCACCAGGGAGAAGATAAGTAGATGCCTATGCTTGGGACACTTCACTTAGTGAAGAAAATCGAGGGCTGGAGCGAATTTGGGTATAGAGCTTGAAAAAGTGAAAGAAAAACAAAATCAAACCATAATTATACCAGGCCATTCAGTCCATCAAATCTGCTCCTCCATTCGATGAGATCACAGCTGATCTGACAATCCTCAACTCCACTTTTGTGCCTTTTTGCCCCCATCGCCCTTGATTCCCTTAAAGATTAAAAATCTGGGGATCTCAGCCTTGAACATAATTAACAAACCAACTTCTACAACATTCTATGGTAAAGAATTCCACAAATTTACGACCTGGGGAGAAGATATTCCTCCTTAAATGGCAGCAGCTTATTCTGAGTTTGCGCCTCCTGGTCCTATACTCTCCCAAAAAGGGAAACAACGTTCCCGCATAAACCCTTGTATTTATGCTTGAATCTTGTAGGTTTCAATAAGGTCACCTTTCACTTTTTTAAACTCCAATTAGGACAGGTCTAACCTACTCAATCCCCTCCTCATTCCTGGCATCAACCTAGTAACCTTCTCTGGATTGCACCTATGCCAGTATATCATTCCGTAGATAAGAAGCCCAAACCTACTCTCAGAATTCCAGCTGTGGTTAGACCAGTGCCTCGTGTAGCTTTAACAAGATTTCCATACTTTTGAAATAAAGACTAACATTCCACGTGCCTTCCCTATTAGCTGGTGAGCGCATATGCTAGCTTTTTGGGATTAATGCACAAGGATTCCCAAATCCATCTGTTCTGCAGCTTTCTGCAGTCCTTCTCCATTCAAATAATGTTTAGTTTCTCTATTCTTCCTGCCAAAACGCACACAATCTCACATTTACCCACATTCCATTCCATCCGCTCTCATGATTAACCAGAGTCGAAAAGTGTGGCTCTGGAAAAGCACAGCAGGTCAGGCAACATCCGAGGAATAGGAGAGTCGACATTTCAGGCATAAGCCCTTCATCAGGAATGTCTCTCATACTTAACAAGTCGACTCTGCAATTACTTTGTCATCCTCGCTATTTGCCTTCTCACCTATTTCTTAACTGAGTGATGGAAGTTAGTTAGCTCAGTTGGCCAATGGCTCGTTTGCGATACTGAGATACCAATAGCATGAGTTCTATTTCATCCTGGCTGAGTTTACCATGATAGTCCTTCCTCCTTCTCCTCACTCTCACCTGAGAATTGGTGATCCTCAGGTTAAACCACCACCTGTCATCTCACTTTCTCTGATGAGAGAGCATCTCTATGGTCTTCTGGAGCTATTTTTATGGAGTTTGGTTAGTTCAGTTGGCTGGACAGCTGGTTTGTGATGCAGAGTGATGCCAACAGAATGGGTTCGTTTCCCAGACCAGCTGAGGTAACCATGAAGGTCCTTTCACCTTAATCTCATGCCTCAGCAGAGGTGTGGTGACCCTCGGGTTAAATTCATCACCAGGCACTGAGAGAAGAGCTTTGGTCCTCTGGGGCTATGGTGTCCTTACTTTGTTTTTGTCATTTGCAAAAGTGGCTACCAGTATTCATTTTTCAAATCTAAAATCATTGATCTATATTGTAAATAGCTCTGGTCCCAGCACTGATCTCTACAGCACTCCACAAATTACAGGTTGCCATCCTGAAAATAGTCCCCCTATCTCAACTCCGTCTTCTATTAGTTAAAGTCAGAAGTCATGTGACACCAGGTTATAATTTAAAATCACAAGCTTTCGGAGTGCTTCTCCTTCATCAGGTGGAGTGTTCTGAAAGCTTGTGAGTTTAAATAAACCTGTTCGACTACAACCTGGTGTCACGTGACTTCTGACTTTGTCCACTCCAATCCAACACCAGCATCGCTACATCATGGCTTCTATTAGCCAGTCAATGTTCTATCCATGCTAGCAAACCACCTCTAACATTATGGGGTATTCTAAGTAGCATAATGTATGGAATCTGAAAATCCAAAAAACATTATATCCATTGTTTTCTCTTTTTCTATCCTGCTTGAATTTACAATATATTAATGACTTAGATGGGGAAAATGAATACACTGTATCCGAATTTGCAGATTACACAAAAATAGGTAGGAAGGGGAGTAATGAAGATGGCAGAGTCTATAAAGCAAGGTAGACAAGTTAAGAGACTGGGCAAACACTTGGCTGATGGAAGATAGTGAGGTTATGCATGTTGGTATCAAGAATACAGGAATTGAATATTATCTTAAAAGACTGAGTTTTAACCACATAGCCATGTTTCCCTTTCTCCTTTTCTGGATAGTTAATCTAAGTAACTGGGAAATTAAAATTGCATTTTATAAAAAAAAAGATTAAGTATTGAGTTGTCCTTCATTTATGTGATGGCAACAGAATTGAGCAGCTAGTAAGTCTCACTTAAGTAACAAGGATGATCATCTAATCGGTAGAGGAGTTCCAAGCTCGTGAGTATGGCCTGTGCTATTAGGGAATTTCAGAATGCTCTTGGATAAAAATGCAGAGTGTGTCATATATTGGAGCAGCTCAAGCACAGGTGCGGATGTGAATACCAAGCATATAGATGCATTTAACTACATCTTTGGAGTGTGCAAGGAGATGGGGAATGGGGAACTGTGAAGGAATCAAGTAGAAAGAGGCAAGAGTCTCTAGAGTATACCTCACTCTCCAAGATTCATTTCTGATTGCTGAAGAAAATGACAGTTATCTGTGGAGTGCAGCCAGTGCCAAGTCCAGCAACACTGGAGACGGACCCAAGAAAAAATGATGGTGCATAGAATAGTAATAGGAGTTTCAATATTTAGGGAAACAAAGACATTTCTGCAACCTGTCACCAAAACAAACACGAAACTTATGTTATGATTGAGCTAGGGGCCAGTAACATTTTCTTTAAAAGTGGACAAAGTGTGAAATCCCAGACACCTACTAAGAGGATAAGGCCACAAGATTCCATGTTTCTGAATGAACAACTATAAATTTGAGCACAGTTGGAATGGTAATCTAATCTTTCCACAGACTTCATATCTAACATTCAGTATTGACATGAGGTAAACATGGGTAACAATTTGCAACTGTACATCCCAAAGAACACATCAAATAGCAGAGATCAAGTTAGATCCCATGGATTGCTCAACAATACCCCATATGTAAGCAACATGATGGGTCATTAAATCTCATTAAAACTTCACATGGGACCATAATTCATCACTTTTGACAATTGGCCTTGAAACTGTGCACGTGAAAGGGAAAGCGTGCGCATGAGAGAGAGAGAGGGAAAGACTGAGACTCAGAGGGTTTTAGTTTTAGGGAACGGCTAAGTAATCTGGAGCTGTTTTCCCTGGAGTATCTGAGGCTGAGGGCTGACCTTATAGAGGTTTATAAAATCATGAGGGGCACAGATAGGGTGAATAAACAGGTTCTTTTCTTCAGGGTGGTCGAATCCATTACTAGACCGCAGAGGTTTAAGGTGAGAGGGGAAAGATTTAAAAGGGACCTAATGGGCAATTTTTTCCACACAGAGGGTGCTGTGAGTATAGAATGAGCTGTCAGAGGAGTATGATCGAGGCTGGTAAAATAATAACATTTAAAAGGCATCTAGAGGAGTACATGAATAGGCAGGGTTGAGGGGGATATGGGCCAATGGGACTAGGTTAACTTAGGATATCTGGTCAGCATGGATAAATTGGACCAAAGGGTTTGTTTCTGTGCTTTATAACTCTATAACTCAAGTGTGACAGCGTAAACCTGTATATAGTGGGCGGGCGAGCAGGCAGGGTAGCAGAGGAGTACAGGATGTGTGCCATAAATTGCTGGGACATTTGGACTATCTCTTGGGCAGAGGCAACCTTTACAAATCAGACATGTTGTACTTCAACAGACTAGGGCCAAGTTTTTACAGACTGATTTGCTCATGCTATTGAGGAGGATTTAAACTAAAACTTGGCAGAGGTTGTTCCCTGGAACAAGATCATGGATATCACAGAACTGCTATAGGCTACACTTCTAGGGACAGTGAAGAGCCAAAGCCCATGGTTCACAATGATAACAATAACTTAGGTGGAAAGTTGAATTAGATCTTCAAAGCAAACACAGGAATCGAGGTCGGAAACTGGAAAAGGAGGACACCCAAAGTCGCAATCTCAGGATTACTCTCAGTCCCACATGCTAGTGAGCATAAAAACTGGAGAATTAAAAAATCTGAACATGTGACCTGGTGTAGGAGGGAGGGCATCAGATTTGTGGCATTGGGATCAATACAAGATGGACAGGCTGTATTTTGGCAGGACCAGGACCAAACATCCTCACAGGGAGATTTGCTAGTGTTGTTAGGGAGCGAAACTGGATTGGCAGGGAGATGTGAACCTAAGAGTGTTTCAATTCAAAGAAGCAAAATTACTAAAAGGAAGTTGAAGAGTAGCAAACAAAGAAAGAAGACAGACAAAGCAATGACAGGTATTAAAAGAACTGAATGAAGAAAAATTCAAGACAGATGGATTTATTTTTTATTTATGTACAGAACGTTGGCTTTGCTGACTGAGCCGGCATATTACTGATTCCCATTGAGCATCACTTGCTAAAGGATCTGAATGATCCAAATGCACACACTGAGGCAAATGGATACAATTTAAGTGCCATTACAGGGACATAGCTACAGAGTGACCAAGATTAAGAATTGAATATCCCAGGAAATCAACATTTAGGAAAACTAAAAAGGAAGAGGTCACTTAGCATTACTAATAAGGAATGGCATAAGTTCATTTGCAAGGGAGAATTTCAGAGTGCAGGAACAAAGTTTGGATTGTTTTGGTGGAGCTAAGAAACAGCAAAGGACAGCAGACTTTGACTGGAGGTCTTTATAGGCCACCAAATATTAGTGACAGTATGGCATGGTATTAATTAGGAGAGAGAAGCTTAGAACATGGCAACACAGTTATCATAAGTGACTTCAATCCGCATTTCTGGTTGAGTGCAGCAGTAATAATACTTAAAAAAACCAGCTTAACGCCCTCCATGTCAAAGCAGCTCACTTGATCAGCAGCAACTTCAACATTACCGCTCTCCCCTACTGGCACACAGTGGCAGCGTGCACCATCTGCAAGATCCAATATGTAATGCATTAAGGTTGCTTGTACAATCCTTTAGGAACTGTGGCCTCTACCACAGGCACATAAGAATACCACCAGTTCCAAGCTCCCCCCAAATCATAGATAATACCCAATATGGAATTATATCACCATTCATAGATCATTTCTGGAAATGAAATCCCTCCACAACAGCATTGTGGGTATAACCACACCACTTGGACTGTAAGGGTCCAAGGCAACTCACCACCATCTTCTCAAGGGCAGTCAAGGATGAACAATAACGATTGGCTTTACCAGCTACACTAGCAACCCATGAACACATTTTTAAAAATTTAATGAGGGGCAGGGTGGGTTCAAGTGAAGTAGTTGGGCCAAAAAGCTCGTGTCAGTGTCAGAATGTTCCATAATCCCGTACATATTGATAATTCATAAAAATAGGGAACATTCTGTTGTGAACGCTTGTCACAAATTCTACACTTGAACCTAATGTCAACACACAGTGGAAGAACAATTAGAGTTGTGTTTTAAGGGTGGTTGCACTTTCAAAAATAGCCTTATCACAAAAAGTCAGCAACTTGCATACCGAGTGAAAACATCTTTTGTTCTCTCCTCTCCTGAGCAGATTGTTTGCTCAGTGTCCAGCAATCTATGGACACTAGCTGCCCAGTGTTAGTCACAGCTCAGGGTAGCATTTTCACTTCCAGAGATTTGAGCACAAAAGTCCAAGCTCTCACTCTGCTGAGGGAATGCCACAGCATTAGATTTCTTTTGGATGAGATGTTAAACTGAGGTCTCACCTGTCCTCTCAGATGAGAGAGTCAGTGAGAAAGTCTGTGAAAGCAAGTCTATGAGTGAGCAGTGGTAAGGGTAACTCATCAGATTGGCAAGGTGTAGAAATTGACATTCCATTATTGTTCACCATTAAAGTGAATGTTTTAGACTCAGAATTCAGATCGACCATTCTATCGAATGGTGGAGTGGACAGAAAGGTTGATAGGTATTTGGAACTTGCAAGTAAACCAATCATTCAAAAGCATAATTCCAAAATTTGCACATGACACAAAAATGGGGGTGTAGCTAACAAGAGAAACAAAATGCAATAAATGCAGTGGGAGTCCATTATAACAGAGTCACTGGGGTCCAATGAGAACAAAACCATGTAATAACTGAACCATGGACAGAATTCACTGCAAACTGAAGCACAACATATTGGATTTTGAAAGACAATGATAAAGTTTCAGAACATGTGTGTAATTAGCACATTCATTTGAACATTGATAACTGTGAGCTGGCATATTTTGGCAGGAAGAACTGGGGGAGGTCATACACAGCATGAACAATAGGTCCAAATGAGTTTGAGGAACAGAGATGTTGAGCTATTGGCATGCAAATCACAAAACAGCAATGGATAATAAAGCAAACAAACCATTGGGAGCCGGGGTGGGGGGTCATCCTTAGTGAGAGAAGAAGAATTATGTTAAACTTGTGTGCGGTGGAGGGTTGGTGAAAGGTTATCAGAGGTAGATAGGAAAATGGAGTGACCTGATCGACCATGATATCATTGAGCGATGAAGCAGGCTCAAGGAGCCAAGTGACCTACTCTTAATTCATATATTCATATGTTTGTATGCATTGAACTTTGGCTAGACCACTGAGGGGGATTGGTCTCTGTATTATAAAATGAGGAAGGGAAGGTGTGAGAAGGGTTCACAAGGATGCTATTACAACTGAGATGTACAAAGAACAGGGAAGGAGGAACAAGCTAGCGTCCTTTCCTATAGGAAAAAAAGAGAGATGGCCTTGGGCAGGTTTTTAAAATTATGAATGAGTTTGATAGCACAGATCAACAAGTTGTTTCCAAATGTGAGGAAATACCAATTCTACAGGCCATGACAGCCAATCGAAAACCCAGTACTGGGTTTTAAAAGAAAGTACTTCGGAACGATGAGAATGTGGAGCCTGCTGTAAAATGTGACTGATGTATCCAGAACAGACACACTTAAGGGGAAAAGTGAGGACTGCAGATGCTGGAGATCAGAGCTGAAAATGTGTTGCTGGAAAAGCGCAGCAGGTCAGGCAGCATCCAAGGAGCAGGAGAATTGACGTTTCGGGCATGAGCCCTTCTTCAGACTTAAGGGGAGGCTGGATAAGAATGCAAGGAAGAAGGAAACAAAGATATGTCGACGAGGAGCATAAATGGCTGTGAATCTTTAAGCAATAAATAAAGCAAAGCTAAATTATCGTCAGGTAAATAACCCACTGCTATAAGCTTCCTGAAATTAATCCTAACATCTTATATCAGTATAACCCACAATTATACTGCACAATGATGTTTTGTTAGGCCCCTGTGTTAGATCATTGTAAGTGGGCTACTGTCTCCATACGTACTGGTCGTGCAATTTTCATTGGGCTGGCGTCGTCGTCATCAGTGGTGCCATTGGGTCCTATTCCATCCTTCCGTCTCTTTCTGGAGTTTGATTTGGAAATAATTGGCATCGTCTCCATCTCATTAGGCATCTGAAGTGAATACAGATAAAGGCAAATCAACAAATTAAATTCTGATGTTAATCTGATTGACAAAAGCTGCAACAAAGAACGTATTTTAAGATCGGATTACCATAAGGATTAGATGGGGGTCCAAGCACAGCCAAACTGAAAACAACACAGGAGCTATGCGCCTCGCGCATGCTTCTGCCTATTTTCCAACAACAGTTTCTACTCAGCAACTAGGTCCCATCATAGTTAGAAGTCTGGTCAACCTCTGCCCATTCCCTGGAGAGGGAGTGAAAGTCAGCTAGGTTCTTTATATAAAACTCAACACAAAATGATTGTCAATCATACAACACAACGTCCACAGTTCAAAAACCCCAGTGGAGAATCATCAACAGATTTTTAAATAAATTAATGACAAGCGGGGATGGAATAGAGCTCCTGAGCACGGAGCTGGTCTGCTTTATCCACTTTCTTTCCTTTTTACCCCACTTTTTTTTTTAAACATACCTATGGTGAAGAGCTTCGTCGTAGGGACAACAATGAGGTGAGCCCAATGTAGACTCGGGCAGAGGCATCGGAGGTGATTTGGGTTTCCGGCAGCTTCTGGCCCAACATCAACTCATGGCTGCTGTGGCAGACTGGAGTTTGGGTTCCCCATTGGATCCGCATCCAATGCAGACTCATGGAGGTAGCAGTGGAGGCAGGTTTGGGCCTAGTACAAGATCCAGTGAAGGCATTGGCGGCGGCTGCATTGCCGAGGTGGCCCAGACTCTCAGCGGCAATAGTAGGGTAGAGTTTAGGCCAATGTGGGACTCGGTGGCATCAGTGGCAGCTGCATTGGCGAAGTCCAGCGAGGACTCATGCAAGGGGATTGGTGGCTGGCCACTCCAGGCCTATGCCTGAGCACTTAACAAGAAGGACTGTAAAGTTGAACTTTATTCCCTTACTCTTCTGCCTCTATATTCTATGTTTTGGTTTATTTTTCTGTGTTTTAAAATGGCACTGTGTTTTAAAGTAGAGGCACCATACTATACTCGTCACTGCATTTTGTAACAAAATACATGTGAAAATAAATAACATGTCAGATACATTCATGGTCCCAAATGTTCAAGGCAGCAGCTCACCACCACCTTCTCAAGGGCAACGAGAGGAATGACTCTGCCTGCGACACCCATGTTCACAAATTAATTTTTTCAAAACCACCAGCAGTAAAAGCATAGGCGTGTGCCTCAAATTTCACAACAGGCTTGAAATGTTCCACCACTTCTATCCTGAATGCACCACAGTAAGGATAGCTGTTTAATTCCAGCAATTTAGGGACTAGATCCAGAACAGATGGTGCAACTCACTTTCTACAAGACTTCCTTTACACCATCATATGCCATAACAAAGGTGTGGCTCCCAGGATAATCAGAGCCTCACCCTCACACAGAGGTTCACTCCCAAGCACGATAATTACCATGAAATGACTAGAATACTCAGTTCCAGTTTAACTCTTGTTACCTTTGACATGGTACAAGAATTAGATATTGCGTTACCAGACTAGTAATCCAGGCAATGCAGAGAAATTCAACTCCCCATATGGCATTTCTAGAATTTCACTGCTGGAGAAACGTGGGTTCTGAAGAACGGTCACATTGGAGTTGAAATGTTACCTCTGTACCTTGTTTCACAATGCTGTCAAACCTAAGTTTCTCCAGCAACATTTGTTTTTACTTAAAAAGACTGACTGGTGCCTCAGCTGTATCAAACTCGAAGGCAATTTGTCCTTATGGCCTACATCCCACATACCTTTGGGTGTTTTATGATCTTAAAGATTCCATGTAAAATACAAATCAGTGTCATAATAAGCGAGATCACATTGTTCAGCACATTACAATGGCCAAATCAGCACCACGCCAAACACTAATGTAACAACTTAACCTTCAGTAAACAGTAATTAAAAGGACCCAGTGAGAAAAAGCATGGATGAAAGTACACATTCAGACACGGGACAGAGGTCCTGAGTCATGGTGCGGTAAATGGGACAGAGCAGTGCATGGAAAAGAGCAAAGGTCGAAAAAGAACAAATTTGCTTCTGTAACCTCAGGACATCCTACAGTTCACAGCTCATGAAATACACTTGAAGCAGGAAATACAACAGCCAATTTATGCACAGCAAGGTCTCATAGCCAGTCATATGACAATAAGCTGACCATCTTCTTAAATGGTGGTGGCTGAGGGATAAATATTGGCCAAGGAACCATGCTCCCCTGCACTTCGTAAAAACGCAGCTGAGGATCCTTCACCTCCATCTGAGGACAGAAATGGATTCTTGGTTCAGAAGTCATCACCTCCAACAGACTCCCCAGTACTGCCACTGGGTGTGTCAGTTTATTGGTGTCCTGGGCCTCCTGTACCTGGAATGGATCTTGAGGAGCGAAGGGTCTGTTTGCGTGCTATTCCTCTCTATGACTCTATAACCTGAGAGTTCTGACTTCGGTTTGATTGCATAAAATGCTGGGGCAAGGCTAACACTCAGTCCATAGGAAAGTTAGGAAGATTTGCAGCTGAGAAGGAGACCATTCAGTCCACTGTATCCATGCTCGTCAAGAAGTATCCAATCTAATTCCATCATCCAACTTTTAGTTCGGAGCCCTGTAGATTATGCCACTTCAAATGTGTATCCAATCTAATTTTAAATGCAGTGAGGGTATCTGCCTTTAACACTCCTTCAGGCATTGAGGTCCAGACTCTCAATAGCCAGTGCACTGATCTTTCTGCCAATTCTTTAAACTTATGCCCCTGTGGTTAGACATCTCTCTGCTAATGGAAATAGCTACTACCTATGCTATCTATCTGGACACTTCATACTGTCATACATGTCATACGAACGTCTCCTTAGCTTTCTTGTTGTAAAAAGAAAACAACACCCAGCCTGGCAATGTCCTCATTAATCTCCTCTGCACCACCATCTCATCTTTCCTACAATATGGTGATCAGAACTGTATGCAGCACTCCAGCTACAGTCTGACTAATGGGTTCCATACTTCTAGCCTAAACTCCCTGTTCTTACAGCCAAGATCTCAGCCAAAGTAGGATATTAAAGTATCTCTTTTTTATTTGTAAATGGAATGTGGGTGCCAATGGCTGGGTCAACATTTAATGCCATCTTTATTGCCTTGTTAATCACCTAATTCCATCTGTTCTACTACACTCCAATCTCCCTTTATTATCCTACACTTAGATCATTTAACTATTTTGGATCCTCTGTATCCTTTACACTGAACCGGTCCAGTTAAAGTTTTAGTAGTTGAAAAATCCTACCATGACTGCCCTATTGTTTCTACACTTCTCAGCAATTTGCCTTTATATTTGCTCTTCCAGCTCCCTTTGTCTGGGGGCCTATATATACTTCGAGCAGTACAATTATCATCATTTTGTTCCCCATCATAAATATTACAATAACTTGCACAAACGTCTAGCAAGGTCCTGCAACACACAACATCTTGCATTTAAGAAGATTAAATAGCTTAAGAATTTAGAGTTCAACATGCTTGCTCTCTCAAGAGCTTTGCATATCTCACACATTGCAAATAGTCTCACAACTACACTTCTCAAACAAAACGTCACTTTAGATCTGTATACAATCGTCGACTATCATAACTGCAGTATAAGGACTGCCTGTGCAGAAAAGGACTTGCATTTCTATAATACCCTTAATGACCTCAAGAAATTTCAATGTGCCTTACAGCCAATTAAGCATTTTGCCATCTAACGTTGACCATTGTCAATTGTCAGAAAAACCCATCTGGTTCACTAATGTCCTGTTGGGAAGGAAAGTGCCATCCTTATGTGCTAATAGGCAATAAAAGCTGCCTTGCCAGCGACGCCCTCATCCTGTGAATGAAAATAAACTTCAGCAACATAGGAAACGCAGCAATTAATCCGCACTTTTCTCATCAGCTTGTTGCAATTTTGAAACATAGTGGCCAAACTAATACAACAACATCTCACAAAGAGAAATAAGTGATAATTTATCAGGATTTAGAGGAGCCAGTGTTGAACTAGGGTGGACAAAATTAAAAATCACACAACACCAGGTTATGGTCCAACAGGTTTATTTGGAAGCACTAGCTTTCGAAGTATTGACAGCCACCTGATGAAAAAGCAGCGTTCCGAAAGCTCGTGCTTCCAAATAAACCTATTGGACTATAACCTGGTGTTGTGTAATCAATTTTATAAATTATATAAATTATCAGGTCATGGTTTAAAATGATGACTAAGAAGTAAAGACAGAGGAACACCCTTAATCTTCTTTGAGATTGTGCAGGAAATCTTTTACATTTGCCCGAGAGGGCAGACAGGGCATCAGTTTAACATCTGAAGGATGGCATTTTCAACATGGTAACATTTCCTCCAAACTGCGCTGGAATGACAGCTTAGATTCCACAGTGAGAATTTAATTTGATGTTCTGACTAGGAAGATAGAGTGAAACTAACCAAAATGCAGCTGAAACTATGGTACAGTCGTGAAGGGGGATTTACTGCCCGCTGTTCCAAACTCCGGTCTCTGGTAGTGCTCTCCTAATGACGATTCCACCAAAATGCTTATGACAACACCTTGGAACTGTTTTCTGGCAAAGTGGGCCACCATTTGGTCAACAAAGTAGCTTTACTAGGTATGTAAGGTTGCAAGTGATCCCTCAAACAATGTCATGAAACCAATTATCTGTTCAGGAATCGCTTGAAACTGTTTGGGAACTTTGCTGGGCACATACTTACAACTGCATTGCCTGTACTGTAACCACGAATGCCCCCAACTCATAGCAACAACGATACCCAACTCATGCTGCATTATCAACATTTCACTTATGGGTCAAGCTTTCCTCACTTGCTCCTTGTGAATTTCTAAACACTCGGAAATAAAGACAGCGCACCATCCCAGCTCCAATGACAGCCCAGCTCCCAGAGTCTTTGCTTTGTCCTTCAACATGCAGTTGATTTAAAATTGCAACTTGGGCTCACCTAACCATTTACTTGAATCAGATCATCCCTCTTTCTCTCGAACCTTGGCAGCCAGCCACAATGAAACGTTTCCTGATTATAATCCTGAGAAGTTGGAAATCTGGAAGGAAATGTTCACCACTCCCACGATCCCTGGGAGCATTTCTGAAATCCACAGACTCTTATTGTGCACGTCCTGTTTGAGTTTTATCTTTTTGCTTCTGCCAATGGTTCTCCACTCTTGACAGCACTTGACTCTTTCTGCTGACGTATCGTGCTCACCAGATTCTTGGGTAAGCTGTCTCCACGAGTAGGCCAGGGCAACTGCAGCAGAGTCTCCACCTCAGGACCGGGGCAAGCTCCACATAAATTGATACAGGAGCCCTGTTATATTTACCAGCCATTGCAACCTTGTACATTATACCGCCTGTATCTTCAAGAGTGAATGCAGAGTATTGTAGCAAAACAAAGCCACATTCATAAGCCAATTGCCAAAATTACATTTCTCTTGTAGGGGAGTAGAGAACAAAAGGATAGTTTCAAAAGAAGAGATCTGCCATATAAAACTGAGATGAGGAGAGTTAAAAGTCACAACACCAGGTTATAGTCCGACAGGTTTATTTGGAAGCACTAGCTTTCAGTGTGCTGCTCCTTCATCAGGTGGTTCAATCACCCGATAAAGGAGCCGCGCTTCGAAAGCTAGTGTTTCCAAATAAACCTGTTGGACTATAACCTGGTGCTGTGTGATTTTTTTCAAACTTTGTACACCCCAATCCAACACCGGCATCTCCAAAAGAGATGAGGAGAGTTTTCTTTCCCTCCGAGGTTCATTAAGTCCATGAATTTCTCTTCCCTAAAGAGCAGTGAAGGGTGGGTCATAGACTACATTATATAGTCAAGTACTGGTCAATCTCAGATTAAAGACACTCACTGCACTTTTGATTGAAAACGAATTAATTTATCATATACTTCAGATATAGACTGACCACCAAATACTAGCTAAAACTCCAAGTTTTTCGCATTTTTCAGTCACTTTCTACTCAAGTCAAACTCAACCAGGTACAAAGTTACTTGTTAGAACCATGGAATAGTGCAGCACTGAAGACAGCTGTTTAGTTCTGTCATACATGCACATGTATTTGGTTCCACTTGTGCTAGTTTTGTGGATAGGGTTGGTGGGAATAGTCTCCACAACTCCACAATTGCAAGTTGATGAGAGTATGGATTTAAAACTCATCCCAAATGTTACTCTTGCACAAGTCAACCCTCCACAATTGGACTAAAACTTTAGTTTTCGAAACCCAACTTATAATGAGAATGAGTGGTATTATTAAGCTGAGACAGAAGTACGTTTGAATGACAAAGGATTTATCACAAGCTGAATGGAAGCGGCGTTGAGACACAACCAGACCAGCCTTGTTCGAACGGAATGGCAGAATACGTCTGAGGGGCTAAATACCTGTTCCTCATCCTTGTACTCTTATGTTCGAGGTCCATGAATGGACAGAATAATGATCACCATATTAAGACTCATCAGCTCACACACTTATGCTGAAAGCTAATAAAACCACAAGACAAGTGCAATCCCAGAGAAACTCACTATCAATCTAAACTCCAGCTAACTACTGTCTTTAAGCAAAAGACTGTGTGTATTTCACGCCATGGTCTAGGGTCTCTGAATCTAAGAGACGGAACTCTCCTGTTCACTTCTGTCCATGGACTGAGTTTAGATAACACTCAGTGCTGTGTCACTCACAAGTGGAAACTAAGATGATCTTCTCTCTCACTGGTCAGACAGTGACTAGTTTTGCTCACTAACCCTGTGGCTTTACAATGGTGAAAAATTGGAACAGTGCGAGCAAACCCTCCAGTTCTAAAAAAGAATCATATCAGACTTGAGCGTTGACTCCTTCTCTCCTTGGATGCAGCCAAGCATGCTGAGTTGCTCCAGAATTTTCTGTTTCTAAGACTCCATTTTTCTCACTGGCAACTGTCTGAGATGGGGCCAGACTTCTCTAAACTATGGCATCACTTATTCGCAAGGTGACCTTACTGATCCGTTTCCATACCATCACTAAGACTGCTTATTTCCAATGGGGTATCACCACCAACTCTGCCCCTCTCTCAGCTCATCTCATATTGAGCCCTTCTCCACATTGTTACTTCTTGACTTAACCACCCCAACAAACTCTTGGCCAGCTTCCTCTGCTTCACCCTCAATTAATTTCAAAATCATCCAAAACTCAGCTGACTGTGTCTTTACTCACATACGGTTTCCATCTTGCTTTAAGCTGTGACTACAGTTGCCTGGGTTCTAACAGTGGAATTGCCTCCCCAGTCTGCTCTTTACCTCATTAGCCTCCTTTAAGATGCTCCATAAAGCCTACCTCTTTGCTTTGGTCACCTGACCTTATGGCTTTTTTTCCCTGTCACTCAGTGTTAAGTTCTGCTCCTGTGTAGTCACTTGGGACCATGCACTTCCATAAAAGCATGTTTTAAATGCAACTTGTTCTTGTTGACAGTAAAATTAGAGTACGTGTAAAACCAATGCTGCCCCAGATCCAATCAGTTTTCCCAATGGGCAGTGAAGCTGAAATTGGGCCCAGGAGTTCCAACAGGATCTGATTGCAGGTTGACGTAGTCAAGCCATCTCATATCTGCAACACACTGATAATATTTCTTCTGTTCAAAAATATTTCAATTCACCAAAGAATATGACATAATCAGCTGAATAACAGGAAAGCAGTAATTCAGTGCTGAAATAAAATTCAGATAATTCAAATAAGCAGCTATGAGTAACCACATGCAGTTTGCATGCATGAACCACCTCTCTGCAGTCTACAGCACAACAGAATGATCTTCTTCAGCACAAGGTTAGCAGAGTCACCCCCTGCCACTACATTTCTAATGCCAGACTCAATCACAGCAGTGGCTTAATCCCAAAGATGGAGAGGGAGAAACAGCACACTAGATCAAACAAAACTCCAATTCCAGTCCAGGTTTGAACATTTGTCTCCTCTTTCTGTTTGTTAAGACTTTGTTAATTCTGCTGACATCAAGTCAGAATTCATGGGTTAAGCACCACAGTCCAGGGACCTGAACATGTCATCCAGGTTGCACTGTTAATGCATTACTGAGGATCAGCTGCACCTTTGGAGGTTCCCCTTGCAGACTAGGTCTGACTCCAAGTTTCTATCTTTCTACTCGTGAGTAAAACACTCCTCTGCGATAGTTGCACAGAACAGCAGCAGAACCCATCTCAGTGTCTGGAGGAAACGTTGGTCCTAAATCATTAAAATAAATCATTGGACTTTTCACCTGGGGAAGCATGCTGTGTGCAAAATAGATGCAATGCTACTGAAACTATAACAGTAAACTGTAGCCACGCTTGAAAAGAACAGAATTGGCAGTGTGGGAACGATTTTGGAAAAGCAAGCGTAGCTCTGCTGGGACGTGTGCGGTCAAGCACCTATGCAGAGCAGCTGCAATGCTTTAAAAACACTGCATGTTATATTTATCTTCTAAACAACAACAGAGCCAAGGGACCTCCTGCAAATAATAACACATCCAATGCTCCTGCACATCATGAACCACTTGCAGGAGCCCAAACTCAAAGATAGAGTGAGTTCATCAAAGCAAGCATACATTCCCTGTCAAAAAGTGTTCATAGCAGTGGGATAATTAGCTATTAAATCAACCATGGTAAATCCACAGACCATTTGCAAATGACAAGTTACAAAAGTATGCCTCAGTGAAGCTGCCAGACAGTGTGGGCGTAACAGCCAACTGGAACTACAGTTGGGGGTGTAGACAAAACTTATGAATTTAAAACTCTTGAAAAGTCTTTAAATGACTGACTAAACAGCCCTGCCCAAGTCTCAGATGCTTCAGAAACCCAGATGTCTACACTTACTGCTGGCTCTTTCGTTGCACTGCGCTGTCAATCGATTTAGATCTAATACTAGGGAAGGAGCCAACATGCAGGCATCTGTCTAAAGTCACTTTCTCGCAACTCTTGTGAGCTCATGAATGAAGCCCCAGGATTGTGGGCAGCAGCTCACCATTCATGATGTCACAGGATCAAGTATTCCACACACAATGTCCGCCCCAAAAGACTGCCATATTAAACAAAAAGGACAACTAATAGGGGAAACTGTGGAAACAAACGCCATAGCAACTTCATCAGGGAACTGATTAGTCAACATGCCAACCTGAGTCCTCACATGACAGCATGGCACTCCCTCAGTGTTGACCCTCTGACAGTGGAGCACTCCCTCAGTACTGACCCTCTGACAGTGCTGCACTCCCTCAGTGTTGACCCTCTGACAGTGGAGCACTCCCTCAGTACTGACCCACTGACAGTGCTGCACTCCCTCAGTCCCGACCCTCTGGCAGTGTTGCACTCCCTCAGTCCCGACTTTCTGACAGTGCTGCACTCCCTCAGTACTGATCCTCTGACAGTGCTGCACTCCCTCAGTAATGACCCTCTGACAGTGCTGCACTCCCTCAGTACTGACCCTCTGACAGTGCTGCACTCCCTCAGTACTGACCCTCTGACAGTGCTGCACTCCCTCAGTACTGACCCTCTGACAGTGCTGCACTCCCTCAGTACTGACCCTCTGACAGTGCTGCACTCCCTCAGTACTGACCCTCTGACAGTGCTGCACTCCCTCAGTCCACACCCTCTGACAGTGCTGCACTCCCTCAGTCCAGACCCTCTGACAATGTTGCACTCCCTCAGTACTGACTCTCTGACAGTGTTGCACTCCTTCAGTACTGACTCTCTGACAGTGTTGCACTCCCTCAGTCCTGACATTCTGACAGTGCTGCACTCCCTCAGTCCCGTCCCTCTGACAGTGTTGCACTCCCTCAGTCCTGACATTCTGACAGTTCTGCACTCCCTCAGTACCGACCCTCTGGCAGTGCTGCACTCCCTCAGTACTTGACCCTCTGGCAGTGTTGCACTCCCGCAGTACTGACTCGGACAGTGTTGCACTTCCTCAGTCCCGTCCCTCTGACAGTGTTGCACTCCCTCAGTCCCGTCCCTCTGACAGTGTTGCACTCCCTCAGTCCCGACCCTCTGGCAGTGTTGCACTCCCTCAGTCCCGACTTTCTGACAGTGCTGCACTCCCTCAGTACTGATCCTCTGACAGTGCTGCACTCCCTCAGTAATGACCCTCTGACAGTGCTGCACTCCCTCAGTACTGACCCTCTGACAGTGCAGCACCTCAGTACTGACCCTCTGACAGCGCAGCACTCATTCAGGACTGACCTATGACAGTGTTGCACTCCCTTAGTACTGACTCTCTGACAGTGCGGCACTCCCTCAGTACTGATCCTTTGACAGTGTTGCCCTCCCTCAGTACTGACCCTCTGACAGTGCAGCACTCCCTCAGTAATGACCCTCTGACAGTGCAGCACTCCCTTAGTACTGACTCTCTGACAGTGCGGCACTCCCTCAGTACTGACCCTCTGACAGTGCGGCACTCCCTCAGTACTGACCCTCTGACAGTGCGGCACTCCCTCAGTACTGACCCTCTGACAGTGCTGCACTGCCTCAGTACTGACCCTCTGACAGTGCGGCACTCCCTCAGTACTGACCCTCTGACAGTGCTGCACTCCCTCAGTACTGACCCTCTGACAGTGCTGCACTCCCTCAGTACTGACCCTCTGACAGTGTTGCACTCCCTCAGTACTGACCCTCTGACAGTGCTGCACTCCCTCAGTACTGACCCTCTGACAGTGTTGCACTCCCTCAGTACACCAATGGTCGGGGTAAGTATCGGGAATGGCAGTTGTTCTGAGGACCTGTGGCCCTGGGAATGGACATTGTTCCCCCACCCCCGGGGGTCGGCGGTGAAGGGTCCTCAGTGACGGGAGCTGATCCCGGTTGTCAAACATCAAACTCGCCACCGCTCCGTGTAGCCGCGTGCAAGGAACCGCCCAACCGGTGAACGGACTCCACCGCCCGTCAGAACCGCCAGCACCTTTACCCCTCTTACCCGCCACTCCATCCGCCTCTCCGTCCACCTCCCGTCAATCCCAGAACACGGACCGATTTGTGGGCGGACACTCGAGCCGGAACCGGAAAGGCGCCACACGGATGGAAGAAGAACTCGCCCGAACAAAGGTTCCGATCCCAAGAGATCGCCGCCCCGCTCCACTCGCCCTGAAGCCAATCACCGACCCCGCCGTCTGACCACGCCCACACCCTTACCTCCGCACGCATCGACCCCGCCCACAAACGACGCGACCACACATTGACCCCGCCCACATCCGACGCACCCAATTACAGGCCAATCCTGTGACCGCGCCCACAACTGACGCACCTAAAGTTCCAGGGCTTTGACCACGCCTACAACAGGTCCAGCCAATCACAGGCTCGGTCCCCCGACCTCCCGCAGAACTGACCCGCCCACTCCCGGGCCCGCCCTGACTCCGCCCTCTTACGCCAGCCGCTCCTCCCAGTCTTTGCTGCTCCTCCTCCTGGTGCTGCAGTCCTTTCCTTCAACTCCCCCCTCCTCCACAGACTATTCTCAGGTTCTAAAATCCATCTGCCCACTATCGTTAAGCTAGGCTTCAGACATTAACATGCACTTTGCAAAGTAGCTGCCCAGCTGGTAAGGGCTGAATGGCCTCCTGCACAGTATTGCAGAAAGTAACCTATCCCTAATCACCAATGTCTAGTGAGGCCACAGTTGGAGTGCTGTGTGCAGTTCTGGAATCCACATTATAACAGGGACGTGATTGCCCTGCAAAGAGCACAGAGGAAATTTTCCAAAATGTTGTCTGGGTTGGAGAGTTTTCATTATAAAGAGGGATTGGACAGACTGTGATTCTTAGAGATGAAAAAAATTGCAGTAGCTGGAATCCAAAATGGACAGGCTGGAGGCTGGAGGAACACAGCAAGCCTGGCAGCATCAGGAGGTGGAGAAGTCAACACTTTGGGTGTAATCCTGCTTCAGCTCTGGGGATGGGTGTCAGGGAAGCTGCAGATAAAGGGGGTGGTGGGGACAGTATGGAGAGGTGGGAATAGGTGAAGACAGGTAGAGGGTCTGACCTGGTTGGTGGCTGAGAGGAATGGAAGGGAATGGACAGGGAGGAGCTGCGAAGGAACTCCGGGGATGGGGAGGGAGGTTATTTGAACTTGGAGAACTCAATGTTGTGTTCTCCGGGCTGTAGGCGGCCCAAACAGAAGATGAGGTGTAGTTGCTCCAATTTGCGGTTTGATTCATTGTGGCAATGGGGGAGGCCACAGATGGTCATGTCAGAAAGTGAGTGGGATGGTGAATTAAACTGGGTGGTGACTGGGAGGTCCAGTCTGCCACTGTGGGCCCGCCTGAGGTGCTCAGCGAAACATTCTGTTAGTTTAATTTTGGTCTCCCCAATGCAGAGAAGATCACATCGGGAACACTGGTTACAGTAAACTATGCTGGGGGAGAGCAGGTCAGGCAGCATCCGAGGTGCAGGAAAATCGACGTTTCAGGCATAAGAATCAAGGCTTTGGCCTGAAATGTCAATTTTCCTGCTCCTCGGATGCTGCCTGACCTGCAGTGCTTTTCCAGCATCACACTCTTGACTCTAATCTCCAGCATCTGCAGTCCTCACTTTCGCCTATGTTGGTGGAGAGGCAGGTAAACCTCTGTCTCGCCTGGAAGGACTGTTGGGGTGCTGGATGGAGGTGAAAAGGGTGGTGTGCCAGCAGATTTTGCATCTTTTCCAGTTACAGAGGAATGTCCTGGATGTTCGGGAGGGTTGGTTAGTTGGTGGGTAGAGTGGCGCATATCAAGGTTTAGCGAACAGAACAATCCTTGTGGAAGGCAGAGAGGGATGGGGAGGTGAAGATGTCATTGGTGGTGGGATGTAGTTGGAGTTGGCGGAAGTGTTTAAGGATGATGCATTGGATGTGGTGACTGATGGGGTGGTTGGTGAGGAGCAGAGGAGACTGAGGTGGGACATGGGAGATGTATAATATTGTAAGATTTAAGGTAAGGGCCAGCAGATTTAAAGGGAATGTGAGGAAATATTTTTCATCCGTAGCTAGTGGGAAGGTCTAGTTTAGAAAGTACTGCCTCTAAGTATAGTATGGGCAGAAACCACTTTGAAGTATGTAGATGTGCACTTGGACATAATGAGGACTGTAGATACTTAGATGCTTAGATATGCATTTACAATATCGAGGCATATAAAGCTATGTGCCAAGTGTGGCAATGGGATTAGAATATCACTTGACACAGATTTGATGGACTGAAAGGCCTTTTTCTACACTGTAGATGTTTATGGCAGTTGGGTCCATTCAGTTGGGAATGCCAACACATGCTTTTTAATATGTTTTCTCTAACTGGTGTTTTCAAACCCAAAATAATGAAATGCAGAGTGTGAAGGTTCGATCCCTTCAGTCTGTTAAGTATGTTCCACATTCAAATTCACAGAGCAGAAGTTTGGCAAAAATGTCAAAAGGTCACCTGGGGAGAGGGAACAGCTAAATACTTGAGTCAGGGCAGATGAATATTTATACTATTTTTATCACATAGTTTGTAAAGTCTTTATTTTTGGATTATAATTTGTAATGGCAACAGTGCAGAGGTTGAAGAAGTTCCAAAAGTAATTAATATTTGATTTTAAGGTCAATCTAAGAGTTTAAAAGGGTAAGACATGGGAGGAGAGCTCAAGAACGTGGTAATCACCTCCTGCTCCTTGTGGGAGGTTGGGCACAGTTCTAGTGTCCCAGACCAGAACGTTTGCATGAAGTGTCTCCAGCTGCTGCTCCTGGGTTTCGGAGCTGGAGCAGCGTCTGGTAACACTATGGACCATTCGTGAGGCTGGGAGTTTCATGGATCACAAGTGGTCACTCTGCAGGCTAAGACTTCACAGGCAGCGAGGGAATGGATGACCATCAGGCAGGGAAAGCAAACTATACAGGCAGTGCAGGAATCCCCAGTGTCCCTTCCCCTACAAAATAGATATATCACATGTGATGCTGTTGAGGGTGAATGCCTCTCAGAGGAAAGTAGCAATAGCCAAATTCATTGCACCACGATTGGAACTGCTGCTAAAGAGAGAAGGAGTAAGTGTAGGATAACTATAGTAATAGGGAATTCAGTTATAAGAGGAATGGATAGACATTTCTGTGGCTGCAATTGAGACTCCAGGATGGTATGTTGCTTCCCTGATGCAGCGTTAAGGATGTTTCCAGAGTGGCTGTAAGACATAGAGCGTGAGGGTGAACTGTCATGGTATATATTGGCATCAACAACAGAGGTGGAGAAAAGGGACAAGGTCTTAAAACCAGAATATAATGAGTTAGGAAGCGACTTAAAAAGTAGCACCTCAAAGGTAGAGATATCAGGATTACTACCAGTGCGACATGCTAGTAGTCAGAGTAGAAATAGCGGGATATATCAGATGAATATGTGGCTAAATATCCACCTATAATCTCCAGAATAATTCCTGTGGATTAGAGGGTGGTTAATGTAAAGCAGCTATTTCAAAAGGATGAAATAGAGAGAAAACAGAGATTTAAAGATCTGTTAGTCTGTCATTGGTAGTGTCAAAAATACAAGGATCATTGCAAAAGACTCAATGACAGAGGACTTAGGAAATGGGATCAGGACTGGACAGACTCAACATGGATTTCTGAAAGGGAAATTATGATTGACAAATCAACTGAAATTTTTTTGAGGCTGTAACTCGTAGAGTTGGTAAGGGGAAGCTGCTTGAGAAAGTCCCATGTAAGACATTATCATTTAACACTGAAATATGAAGAAAGTTCTTCTCCCAACGGTAATAATGTCTGGAATGTCTAGAATTCTCAACCCCAGAGAGTGGAGGCTAGATCACTAGAAACTTAAACAGGAGGTACATAGACTTTTGAAATATTGGAGAGTTGAGAGCTATAATGAGCCAACAAGAAAGAGGAGCTAAAGCCTGAGGCAGATCATCCATGAAATTATTGAATAGTGAAGGTGGATTTGAGGGGCTGAATGGTCTACATTGCTCCTGTTTCTTAAATTCTTATGTTGAAAGGAAATTGAAATGCTTCAAAATGAAGAAATGCTGCATATTTATTTTTCCAAAATTGAGGGAAAAAATGCTCATTTGCACAATTTTCCCTTTTTCTAACTTGGTTTTGTGCCTTTTTTTTAACAATATACAGAGAGAAAAGATCTCCAGCAGAGAAATAATCCACGAAACAGAACCATGTTTAATGGTCCTCAGATATAAGACCTATCAATCTTTAAGGTCCAAATGGAGTGAATTATTGACAATGTTTAGCCTGCCTGTATTTTTAAAATCAGAGATGTTTAGGGGAGTTGGACCAGCGGTCTTCCGCAAATGGAGCTGCATCCTCTCTCACCCATCATAGGGCATGCCCCAGATGAAGTATAGTTAAGGGATGGTTGATTGCAGTGAACTATATCAAACAGCCCTTACTCTAAACAACATACAGGCAAGAGTAACAAATATCACAAAGTGAGAATAATGGCAATCAGAGAATTACCATAGCACTCTTCAGGAGAAGAGCAAGGCTTTTTTCCTGGTGTCCCAGTCTATGTCTATCCTTCAGCCAATATCTTAGAAACAGATGATCGCGTGATTGTTTGTAGGAATTTGCTATGTTTAAACTGACTGCCATGCTTCCTAAATAACAACAGTAACTGCACTTTAAAAGTACTAAATTGACTTTGAAATGCTTTGAGACATCTGGTGATATTGAAGAATGCGATATAAATGTAAGTCTTTTAATAATTATAAAACCTCTTATTAAATTTGCTGCTAAGAGAAGATGGCATATTTTTCCAAGCCAGTAATGTAAATAATCCTTCAGTCTTTGAAACAATCTTGGAACTATTCCATACTCTTTAAAGCTTTGAAGTCCTTCTAAAAGTGTAGACCCAGATGTATCGCTTCTACATGGAGGGAGTAATTATAAAGGCAGTCAGATGGTAGGAAAGGGGTAAGGATGAGCTGAGACAGTTGTCTGGTTACATTCATCCACTTAATATCTGGTCTGTAGAACTTTGTGGTTTGGTTAGATGACAATCTGTTTTCTTAGGAGGTTACCATCATAAGACTCACTTTACATTGTGGACATGCCATTATTAGGTACTGCAAAATGTACCTACTGATTAAGGAGTGTTTTTCTTAGTTGCTGACCATTCATTTCATGCTATGGTTAGAACAGAGTGAGAGGCTGTGCTCACTTATGAAATTCTAGAGTAGACAGTATTTGTTGGTCATTACAGACTTCCATGAATATAACATCTCATCATGTCCTGAAAATGTCTCATAAACATTTCCCATGCAACAGGTTGCTTTGAAGAACAGACACTATTATGTAGGCAATAACCACCAAATTAAGGGCTGACTATAATCAGTGTTGAATTATCTCATGCATCTACACTTTATTATAGGCATTTTTACTGAGATATTAAGGTTGTTAATGGCATAATATTGAAAGAAAAATAGAAAGATTTGCATTTATTTAGAGCCTTTACCAAATTAATGATACTCAAATGCACTTCAAAACCTGCTTGAAAATGAATCCATGGAAAGTGACTAGCCTGGATGGAGACCTTGATTGTGCACTCAGATCCTGCACAGACCAGCTGGCAGGAATATTTGCAGACACATTTAACCTCTCCTTACTCCAATCTGAGGTTCTCACCTGCTTCAAGAAGACTGATATCATCCCATTGCCAAAGAAAAATCATGATGTGGAGGGGCCGGTGTTGAACTGGGGTGGACAAGGTCAGAAGTCACATGACACCAAGTTATCGTCCAACGGGTTTATTTGAAATTACAAGCTTTCAGAGCACAGCCCCTTTGTCAGTTGGACTCCACCTAATGAAGGGGCTGTGCTCTGAAACCTTGTGATTTCAAAGAAAATTCAGACAGCCCACTTTAATGATTATGGCCCAGTGACTCTGACATCCATCATTATGAAGTGCTCCGAGAGGTTAATAATGACACACATCAACTCCAGCCTTCCAGAGTGCCTTGGTCCACTACAGTTCGCCGACCATCACAAAAAGTCCACAGCAGATGCCATTCCCCATCCTACACTCATCCCCTGAACACCTGGATAACAAGGATACTTACATCAGATTCCTATTTATTGACTTTAGCTCCGCCTTCCTCACCATAAATCAAACTAAACTTAGCTCCAGACTCTGAGACTGAAGAGTCAGCTCCCCACTGTACAACTGGATACTCAACTTCCTAATCCACAGACTACAATCAGTAAGGATGGGCAACAGCACCTCTTCCATGATAATCATCATCACCAGTGCCCAGCAAGGCTGTATACTCACCCCCCTACTGTATCCCTTATACACTCATGACCATGTGGCCAAATTCTGCTCTAACTCCAATTACAAGTTTGCTGATGACACCCCTGTAGTGGGTCGGATCTCAGACAATGAAGAGACAAAGTACAGGAAGGAGACAGACAGCTTAATGGCATGGTGTAAAGAAAACAATCTCTCCTTCAATGTCAGAAAAAGAAAGGAGCTGGTCATCAACTTCAGGAAGCAGAGTGGAGGACATGCCTCTGCCTGGATCAGTGGTGCTGAGATGGAGGTGGCTGAAAGCTTCAAGTTCCAAGAAGTAAAATCACCAACAATCTGCCCTGGTCCATCCAAGTTAATGCTACAGTCAAGAAAGCAAATCTGCTTCCTCAGAAGCCTGAAGAAATTCAGCACGTCCACAATGACTCTGACCAATTTTTATAGACGGACCATAGAAAGTATCCTATCCAGTTGCATCACAGCTTGATATGGCATTTGCTGGGTCCAAGAATGCAAACATTACATAGAGTTGTGAACGCAGCCCATTCCATCACGCAAATCAGCCTTTCCTTCATTGCCTCAGGAAAGCAGCCAAAACAATCAAACCCCTTCAACCCCGGTTACATACTCTTCCACCCTCTTTCATGAGGCACAAGATAACAAAGTTTGAAAACACATACCAACAGATTTAAGAACAGCTTCTTCAGACTTTTGAAAGAACCTTTTGTGTATTAAAATTGATCTTTCCCTGCATTTTCTGTGTAGCTGTAACACTATATTCTGCATTGTGTTACCCAGTTATAATTATGTAAGTTATGATTGCCTAGATTGCCTGCAAAAAAATACTTTTCATTGTATCTCAGGACATGTGACAGTAATAACAAATCAAATCAAATCCAGATAAAATTTGAAATGCAGTCATTTTTGTAATGTAGGAAACATAGCATTTAAATTTTGCACAGCAAACCTCAATAAACAGCAATTGAGTGAACGTTTTTATGAAGTTGAAGGCGTGTACTGTACCTTTAAGGGAGATTGAAAGTGGAAAAGCTGTCAAGTACCTGTCATGTGACTGACTGCAGGCACAAAGTGTACTGGACAATTTGAAGATGTAACATTTTAGCTGTAAGTCAGATACTGAGTTGTCTTCACAAGAGTTCGAATTTAGCCAATCAGTTTAAATTATGCCCCAGAATAGTAAAACCCAATTGAATTTGAATTTTACTGTTTTGATAAAATCAAACCAATGAGACAATCCAATGTTTTGGGGTATAATAGGCAGGCATTTTGGACAGTTAGCCAGAAAAAGAGCACTATCTGCCATTTGAACAACTCCTTTCAGCACACTCTCGAAGTGGTGGGGTGACACGGTGGATCAGTGGTTAGCACTACTGCCTCATAGCACCAGGGACCTGGGTTTGATTCCAGCCTTGGGCGACTATCTGTGTGGAGTTTGCACATTCTCTCCGTGCCTGTGTCGGTTTCCTCCGTGTGCTCTGTTTTCCTCCTACAATCCAAAGATATGCAAGTTAGGTGAATTGGCCATGAGAAATTGGCCATGAGAAATTGCCCATAGTGTTCAGGGATGTATAGGTTAGGAACATTAGTCAGGGGTAAATATAGGATAATAGGGTAAGGGATTCTATTCTAAGGTACCTTTTCGAATGAAATATCTTTGCAACAGAAGACCAAAGACGACCTATGAAGTTCTACAAACAAAGGAAGTGACGACCGTGGTCTGGTTTTGAAAATTGATTTGCTGTAAATTTAATAGGGCTTTATCGGATCAGTATATTGTTATACAGTGGGAGGTAGATAACAAATCTTTAAGAGAAGGGAGACTTATAGTTGTTGTTTAATGTTTTCTTTTGGAATTAAAGAATAAAATAGTTCTTTTTTCTTTAAATAGTGGAATTTGGGTCGTTCTCTGTCACCCATACTTTAACAGATTATGAGGCAAGGTGAGCTTTTCTGTGTGTTTGGTTTAATTAGCAGAATGGTTTGCCCCATGTCATAACAGTTTGGGGGCTTGGGTCCATGCTTTGGACAAATTTAGACAGATCCAATCAGAGATTTGGACAGCTTTGAATAGATTTGGGATACAAAAGATCCCAGCAGATTTAAACACTTGCAGTTTAATGTCCAAGATCTTTAAATAAAATGTAGGTGAGACAATTTGTTAAATTCGGTTATTTGTGGTTGGTTAGATTAAGAGTGAGAGAAATGGCTCTGAAAATTGCTAAAGAGGTTCTGGGATTTGAAGATGATTCCCAATTTGCCAAGAAAGTTTAGAAGGAAATAAAAAGTCCTTACTTTTAGAATTAGCAAAGAGGTTAGAATTAGGTTTAACCAAGGACAAAAGTAAAGTTGAAATTGTAAGGGAATTAGTCAAACAGCTAGGTGTGGTAGAGAAACAGACAAGTGCACTGGGTTAGAAAACCTTAAACTACAATGGAGAAAAATTGAGTTAGAAAATAAAGAAAGGGAGATAGAAAGAGAGAGAGAGAGAAAAAGAGAGAGGGGGGAAACAAAGAGAGAGAAGGTTCTTGGATGAGCAAAGTGAGAGATAAGAAAGAGAGAGAGAAAAAAGGGAGAGAGAAAGAGAGAGAATTTGAACATCAGAAGTTGTGACTTAGTCAGCAAAGTCAAGTTGACAGGATGGAGATTAAAAGAGAAGATAGTGATACCTGCAAATATATTAAAACACTACCATATTGATGAGAAAGCTGTCGAAGCCTTCTTTATTTCATTCAAAAAATTGGCTAGGCAGATGGAGTGGTCAGAGGACTTGTGGGTAATGATAGTTCAGTCTACGCTGGTAGGCAGAGCGAATGAGGTATTTGCAGTACTGTCAGATGAAGGGTCAAGAGATTATGAAGAGGTCAAACAGGCTATTTTGAGTGCCTATGAATTGGTACCAGAAGTTTAGACAGTGGTTCAGAAACATAAAGAAAGAGCCAGGTCAGACTTGTGCTGAGTTCTAAAGAATTAAACATAGTCATTTTGATCGATGGGTGAGGGCCTTGAAAATAGATAAAACCTATGAGGGTCTAAGGGAGATTGTTCTGCTAGAGGAGTTTAAAAACTCACTTCCAGAGATGATAAGGATTCATGTGGATGAACAGAAAATTCAAGAAGTGAGAAGAGCAGCAGAGATGGCAGACGAATATACGTTGGTGCATAAGACATAGTTTAGCTTCCAGCAAGAATTTCATACTGTGTGGGATAGAAATTGGGAGAAGGGGAGATCCTACACAGTGAAATAAAAAGTAGGGATCACTGGCAATTGTTTACCACAGGTTAGAAAAGAAGCCCAAGAGGGTGGAAAGGAGGTGAAAGGCCTCAGGTGTTTTCACTGCGGTAAAGTGGGACTTGTAAATTCACAGTGCTCATCGTTAAAGAAAGGTATTTTGGGAAAAGATGTGATAAGAGAGGCCAAGCCACTGGTGAAAGTGGTAAAGGAAACCCCACGAAAAGTCAAGGAGTTGCAGGAGAGTCCACAGACTAGGCAGGGACTGTATATGGAGTTAGTACCTGATCTCTATAAAGAATTCACCTCTGTGGGTAAATTTCACTCAGAAAGAACAGTGGGAGAAGGGCAAGAAGTTATAATTTTAGGACATATGGGTTCTAACCAGTCTCTAATTGTAAGAGATGAACATATTTGCACTCTTTTTGACCTGTTACCTGAGAGAGTGATAATTTATGGGATAGATGGACAGAAATTTAGCATTCCTCTACATAAAATCAGGTTGGAGTGCCAACTCAAGACAAGGGAAGTTACAGTGGGAGTGATTGACAGAGCCAAATGATTTAGCAGGATCCAAGGTGGGAGTGACAATTGTTGTGGAGAAACTCAAGGAAGACCGGGAAACTGAGGAATTAAAAGAAAAGTACCCAGGAATTTTCCCAGACTGTGCAGTAACAAGATCCCACTATCATAAGTCACACAACAAAGCAAAAAGAGCAGAAAGATGAAGGAGTTGAGGTTCAGTTAGCAGACACTCTGTTTGACATAATGGTGCAGTAAAAACCTGAACAGGCAGAGAGTCAGGCAGAAGTGTTTAGTCCTGAAAGGTTAATGGACATACAACAGAAAGACAAGACAATAAAAAATATTTATGTTGACGTATACTCAGAAAAGGAGGCTGAGAATATTCCTGAGGGTTATTATCTCAAAGATAGAATCCTAAAATGAAAATGGAGACTACAGTAGGTTAGTGCAGAAGAGAAATGGGCAGAGGTGCACAAGATTGTGTTGCTGGTAGCATTTGGACAGGAGATGTTAGGGTAGCACATGAACTACCTGTAGGAGAAAAACTTAGGCTAAAGTACAAGAACATTTTTGTTGGCCTGGAATGCACAAGGATGTGGTTAACTTTTACTGTACCTGTCATACATGACAAATGGTAGGTAAGCCACATACAGTAACAAAACCAGCACCTTTGTTGCTAATTCCCGCATTCGAAGAACCTTTCACATGGGTTATAATTGATTGTGTAGGCCCCCTCCCGAAAACCAGAAGTGGGAACCAGTAGTTGCTAACCATAATGGATGTGTCTACCAGACTTCCAGAGACAATCTCTGCAGCAGAAGACCGAAGACGATTGCAGGGAGATCTCCAAACAGAGGAAGCAACAACCGTCATCTGGTTTTGAAAATTGATTTGCTGTAAATTTAATTGGAGCTTTATGAGATCAACATATTCACTGAATCTCCACAGTGTGGAAACAAGCCCTTCAGCCTAACAAGTCCACACTGACACTCCAAACAGTAATCCATCCAAACCCATTCCTCTAACTAATGCACCTTACCTACACATCCCTGAAGACTATGGGAAATTTAGCATGGCCAATTTACCTAACTTACACATACTGTGGGAAGAAATTGGGAGCACCCAGAGGAAACTGGAGCACCCAGAGAATGTGCAAACTCCCCACAGAGTCACCCAAGGCTGGAATCGAACCCGGGTCCCTAGCCCTGTGAGGCAGCAGTGCTAACCACTGAGCTACTGTGCCACTTCAATTTATTGCAGACTGGGACATAGGTAACAAATCTTTAAGAGAAAGAAGGCTTACAGTTGTAGACAGTTGTTGTTTAATGTTCACTTTTGGAGGTAAAGAATAAAATTGGTTTTTTTTCTTTAAATAGTGGAATTTGGGTAGTTCTCTGTCACTCATATTTTAACAGTTTACGAGGCAAGGTGAGCTTTTCTGTGTGTTTGATTTAATTAGCTGAAGGGTTTACCCCGTGTCATAATAATGTTCATATCATTTGTTTTAGGTGTTCACTAAGACATTTTCTCTCTTGCACCCTAAAGAGGCAGAATAGTCCTTGATTTAATTCCTGATTCAAAAGATGGCACCTCTGACAGTGCAGCACTTGGTTTGTGGTCTTTATGCAAACTCCATGCTCAAAGCAACATGTTGTTGAAGCTGCACTGTTGCTGGGAAGCTCCATACATTTCAATCAGCATGCTGGTTAATGATTTCCACTTCTGGAATCTGTGACCACACACAGACCTTGAAGGTTCGTACAGGTGCAAAATCAATTACAGGAAACATGGGCTCAGAGGTTGTAGACTCAAGCCTGACTCCGCACATATTTGTCCACCTCAACCTGCATTCTTGATCCTTGCTGCCACTTCTGTGCCAATATTGAGAGGAGTCAAAAGTTGATACATTTCGGAGGTGGTATTAAACCAAGTACCTGTTTGTCCTCTTAGGTGGGTATAAAAGCTCTCCTCATGCTATCCAAAGTAGAGCCAAATGGGTTAGCCCAATATTGATCCCTTTACCAATGTCACTAAAACAGATGAACTTGTACTTACATAGGTCTAGTTTTCTTTTTTCACTACTGATAAAATGGCCTCCCATACAATGGGCAGACCAAACAAAGATTGATCACTTTGCAGAGCAAAAGCTGAACCCACGAGCCTCAAAAGCCTGTCACTTTAAATTTCCACTTTGTTCTCATGCTAATATTCCTAACTTCAATCTATTCCACAGGGTTAGCAACCCTCCCAGTTTGCCAGGATTGACATCCAACTCTTGTTGAGAGCAATCCAGAATATTCTAAGAAAATGAATTTATCAAGTTGAATAGCTAGCTCCTGCTCCTGACCAGGCTGGTCATGGCTATCATTTTGAGTGGCCGCGGTTACTCGAATGGGTTGAATCAGCTGGAAGGCACATGTATGTCCAATCTCTTCCAGCCTGAGTCACTCTCTACCAGAGGGAGCCACGTGACTGTGAACAGTACCAGAAGGAAGAGGAGAAAGGAAATTGCCTTTGGACACAAATGGTAGATCAACATTTGTGCAATTTAACAAGATATCCATCAGCGAAGAGAGGCAGATTTTTCAACATAAAATTGAATTAAAAATCAGTGTTTTGCACCACTGCCAAATTCCTTCAGAGTTCTCTTATGAGGCCAGAGTGATTGTCATTGGAATCACCTGTGAACAAGCATGATAGTCCACCTAGGAAATTCCATCATTGGTCATGGGTTCTGTGGTTCCTTGCATGGCTGATGAGCCTGATCCTAGAGACACATCTCCACTTGGGAAGTGTTTCTGGGTGTTGGAATTGGTCCTTAGCCTTGAGATCGCTGGTGTTCCTTTCTCTGGTTCTTTTTCCATATGTCCTCTTGCCAACAGGTGTTCTCAAAGAATTGTGACCCTTCATACTGGAGGTTTCTTCAAGTCAATTCCTTCTGAACAAGGGTCTCCCACATGTTGAAATGGATGTTGCATTTAAGTGAAGCCTTCAGAGAATCTTTGAAAAGCTTTTACCCTCCTCTCAATGGAGTGCCTTTCTTGAACTGGACAAGGAAGATATGCTTTGGTAATTGGAACTCAAGACATCTTAAACACATGGCCTACCTGATGAAGCTAGTTTCAGACGATTATGGCCTTGATTTGGATGCTTATGGTTTCCTCAAGGATGCTGATGTCCTTCCAACTGATGCAAACATTTTCTCTCAAACAGTATTAATGATACTTCTCAAGGGCCTTGTAGTGGTGCCAATGTATAGTCCAATTTGAGAGCCATTATAGGAGAAGGTAGATTGATAAAATTGCTGCTAATGTAGTGTGACCAGGTTTCTGAAATAACACAACCAGGACACGTTGAAAAACCTTAAGCAGGGGCTGCACTCCATGACTATGTATATGTTGGGTGATCCGTGATCAAATTAGGAGTCTTGGAGAAGGGGAATTGAAGACAGAGAGTAATATGATGACGTCTTTTGGAATAAGCATAGCAATGGTCGGCAATCTTACTATCCAGTTTTCTGGTGAAGCTCAGTATAAGCATCAGGAACAGCAACTGATTGTTGCAAGAGGAATCTTCACCACAGCTCATTATGGTGTGAGATTTATTGGTAGATTTACTGTTATGATCCACTTTCATGGTAGTAATCTACAGGGTCTGCTTGGTTTAGTGTAGTAGAGAAAATCGCCTGGCATTCTAACAAGAAGAGGCTTTTGCCTTAAGCAGATCTAGTTTATTGTGTAATAACAACATTAGTATGATAGACATTATTGCTGAGACTATGAATGTCATTAGAACTAAATTCTTTGGGGTTCAGGCCCTTTTACCCTTGTGCGCACTAATTTTTTCAATTAGACATTTTGCAGTTTTCCAGATGCAACAATTTTATGTTTTCTTTCTTTTGCATTGCATGGTTTAGTCAATCTTTTATTTTCACTTTTAGTGAGCAACAGGCTACTGGAGGCACTCCTTTTCTTTCGATTGCACCATCTCTCCTTCCAACGTCCCTGGAAGACTAACTCCTCTTACAATCTGTTGTATGCAGACTTTCCTTTTATTCTTGTCCCACCCAGCTCTTGCTCTAAACTATTCTGATGAAAGCTCATCAATCTGCTTCTCTTTCCACAGACACTGCTGGACCTGAACATTTTCAGCATTTTTGGTTTTATTTCAGATTTCTAGCATCCACAGCATTCTGCCCTGTTTGATCTGATCAAACAAATTTGTTTGTTGCTGTTGTGGAAGCTTGTGCTGGGGGCACGGAGCTTGCTGTTTTCTCTCCATTACAGAAGTGTGTTGCATAAGTTGTAAAGTACATATTGACTTAATCAGTTGTAAAATACATATTGAATTCCTGAATACATGAACGTTACTGCATCACTTAACTCTTGCAATGATACCAACAGTAACTTTGAGCTGTATGGGTTTGTGGTATGAATATAGGCGGAACAGTGTTGTTTTGGTTGTAAGATGAAAAGTAAAAAAGATTTTCTTAAGGAAACCTTTCTGCCTTTTTCATGATATTGATCTTACACAGACAAGAAAAAGTGATGTTCAGTCAGGGCTTCAAATCACGATTTTCAGTACTTGTTAAGTTGGAGATACAAATTCCAGGCTAGATTCTGCAGTCAATAGCCCAAATGATAGTGCTCTCTGCTGACCTCAAAGACTGATTAGATTCCCTACAGTATGGCAACAGGCCATTTGGCCCAACAAGTCCACACCGACCCTCCGAAGAGTAACCCACCCAGACCCATTCCCCTACCCTTTATTTACCTCTGACTAATGCACCTAACACTATGGGCAATTTAGCAAGGCCAATTCACCTGACCTGCACATCTGATGATTGCTGTTATATGGATTTCATGTTTTCAAACATTAATTTGACTCTGTTACCAAGTTAAGGAGATCACCAGACATGCAACAACAGCGATGTCATTAACTAGCATAAGCAGCAAACGCACTGAGATATTCGCACAGACAGCAAATCAGGCAGTTGATTATCCTTCTTGCAACTTTTTCAGGAAATTAAGATTCGGAGGACACAAGAGAAGCAGAAATAAGCAAACTTATAAAGAAATGTTAAACCAATTAATTAGTATAAATGGTAAAAAAAAAATGACTTTAGATAAGTATGAGATTTGATTTCACATGTAAAAGCATATCCCTTTATTTTTCTGTATTTTTAATTGTGGAATGAAATGGAAAAAAATAACACTTTTACAGCAAAGGATTAAAGAAGGAATTGTTACACTTTTCAAATTCAAGTTACTGAAACTCATTCTAAGTTGTGTTTACACAGCAACTTTGTTCACCTGTAGGGGTGGTTGTTTTTGGACGACATCAGAGCATGTGTATATAATGAAATTCTGTACATGTCTGTCAGTGTGTGTGTTTGGGGGAGGTGATGTAGTTAGAGGGGGCTAGAGTTCAACTACAAGGGCTATATGTCAACAATTCATTGATATTTACCAGTGGTTTAAATCCAATTTATTTGTAATAAATATTCATTCCTGTAAAGTGCAGAAACTCGGTCTGTTTTCTGTTAGCCCATGTCTGACAAGTAAACTGCGGGCTTTTTAAAAAAACTTGTATGACAAATTTGGGAATACCAGGGCTTTACATCCAATGTGCAATCCCAATGAGGTGTCACACTAGGCCAGAGAGGTTGTTTATCAATAGTTATGACCAGGTACATTGTTAAAAACCTAGTTACACTTCAGCAACAAGATGTAACTTTGCCATTTTACAGAAAGGAAAGGCTCTTCAGTTCAGAGATTTCTGAAAAATGCTGCCTGCAGAAATGTCATCAGCACAGTGCATAGATGGCTAAAGAATCACTGACAGCAAGTTCTGGATCTTTGCATTTAATTTCAAGCACAGATGCTATTGAGTTGCTGTCAATTTCATAGAATTTAGCCAATGTGAATATTGATGGTTTAAACATTATTACGACGTCACATTTCTGCTCAAATTATATCGAGACAATGATGGTCAAACACAATGGTGACCCACACAGTGTCCTCTGCAAGCTGAGAAATTAGTTGAAAAGTGTGGTGCTGGAAAAGGACAGCCAGTCAGGCAGCATCCGAGGTGCAGGAAAGTCAACGTTTCGAGCATGAGCTCTTCATCAGGAATGAGGGGTGGCCCAAGAGGGCTGAGAGATAAATAGGAATGGGGTGGGGCTGGGGGGAGGAAGGTAGTTGGGACTTCGATATCTGGATGAAAGTGAGGCGGTGCTGGTGATCAGTCAGAGAGGAAGGTGGAGCAGATGGTTGGAAAGGGAGATGGATTGGTCGGACAGTTCAAGAGGGCAGTGCCAAGTTAGAGGGTTGGATCTGGGATAAGGTAGGGGCAGGGGAAATGAGGAAACTGGTGAAATCCACATTAATCCCATGTGGTTGGAGGGTCCCAAGGCGGAAGAGGAGGCCAAGGATTTGCATGTCCTTGGTGGAGTGGGAGGGGAGCTTTTCCAGCACCACACTTTTCGACTCTGATCTCAAGCATCTGCAGTCACTTTCTCCTGAGAAATTATACATGACAGCTCAGTAATTGCACGACCTAGTATCATGTGAAACCTCTCAACAAGTTCTCTCCAACCATTCTTTTGTTGATGACTTGTTCTGCTACCGATTTCTTTCAAATTTGATAAACAGATTAAACCAGCTTCCAACACATTCCCACCTCCAGCTGTGACCAAATGTTTGGGATTAATATTCCCTGCTTCCATACCACATTGCAACTCCCAGAAATGCTCCCCATCCTATTCAATTCTTTCATGTATACGTTACACAATTTATAGCTCCATTTGTGACCGAACACTCAGGGATCTGTGGCTAGCATGAGTCAAATGCAGAGGACTTGCTGCATAAATGTGAGTTTGCATGCCCCTCACTGAACTGATGTACTATTCTGGTGAATCTGCATTACATGCTCTTGTCAATAAATCCTCCCCGGGTGTGAAATTATCACTGCAGGACAACTATGGCTTGTCGTACTGAAGCATCACATCCTGGCTGCTAAATTTCAAAACAGAAAAGGTCTTTCTGAATTTTCTCCAGACAGCAGCAGAGTCAAGGCAGTTTTTATGCTGTTTAAAGCACAGTTTGAAAAAGGGCATATTTTCCTGGTTGCTGGGTGACCTTTCACCAATCAAGGCAACATCAACAGGGCACAAATAGTTTACGTATGTAGCCTCTGTCATAACTGGCACTGGTTGAGAGTTGATAGCGCTGAAGAGGTGTCAATGACATTATTGTCAACCTGTCATTTGTTTATTATTCAGATGCCAATAGATATGCTGCATACATTCCAGCATTTTTTGCATAATCTTTTTACAGATTATATTTCATATTTAGAGACAAAAGAATTTAACAAAACCACTACATGTATTTATTCTTAGCACAATCCATTACATTATGAAGCACTCTGTTATAAAATCTGTCACCCAGAACTTTAAATTATTCAAATAAAGACATTGTTATTAAAAACGCTGGCTCCAGACAGATCCTTCAAGTCTGCTAATAGTAGTAGCAGCCAAAGGCAGCAGCAACACAGAACAGGCTGTCCTGAAAACAGACAAATTGTATTAATACAAAATTAAGACATGTTGAACATACAGTCATTAATATGGCTTGAAAGGCATTGGTCAGTCTGGAGTCAAAAATGCAGGCTGACACTCTCACTTCCACTCATAAGGTACAATGTTACTGAACCAGTAATCCAGAGGGCAGAGTTTCAAATCCTACCAATCTGAAACTGAAATGCCATAACTAGTAATGGTGACTGCAAGGTTTGTAGCCCAGGTTGAGGTTTGCTCGCTGAGCTGTAGTTTGATATCCAGACGTTTCATTACCTGGCTAGGTAACATCATCAGTGGCGACCTCCAAGTGAAGCGAAGCTGTTGTCTCCTGCTTTCTATTTATATGTTTGTCCTGGATGGGGTTCCTCGGGTTTGTGGTGATGTCATTTCCTGTTCGTTTTCTGAGGGGTTGATAGATGGTACCTAGATCTGTGTTTGTTTATGCCAGGCCTCTAGGAATTCTCTGGCATGTCTTTGCTTAGCCTGTCCCAGGATAGATGTGTTGCCCCAGTCAAAATGGTGTTTTTTCTCTTCTGTGCGTAGGGCTATAAGGGAGAGAGGTTCATGTCTTTTTGTGGCTAGCTGGTGTTTGTGTATCCTGGTGGCTAGCTTTCTTCCTGTTTGTCCTATGTTGTGTTTATGACAGTCCTTGCATGGAATTTTGTAGATGACGTTGGTTTTGTCCATGGATTGTATTGGGTCTTTTAAGTTTGTTAGTTTTTGTTTGAGAGTGTTGGTGTGTTTGTGTGCTACTAGGATTCAGAGGGGTCTTAGTAGTCTGGCTGTCATTTCTGAAACTTCTTTGATGTATGGTAAGATGGTTAGGGTTTCTGGCTGTGTTTGGTCTGCTTATCGTGTTTGTTCTTGAGGAATCTGCGGACTGTATTTTTTGAGTATCCGTTCATCTTGAATACGTTGTATAGGTGGTTCTCCTCTGTTTCCCGATGTTTGTCTGTGCTGCAGTGTGTGGTGGCTCGTTGGAATAGTGTTCTGATACAGCTTCGTTTGTGTGTGTTGGGATGGTTGCTGGTGTAGTTGAGTATTTGGTCAGTGTTTGTCGGTTTTCTGTATACGCAGGCTTGTAGTTCTCTGTTGTCTGTTCTTTCGATTGTGACGTCCAGGAATGCGAGTTTTCCTGGACATCACAGTCGAAACAATGGACAATGGAGAACTACAAACCTGCATATTGTAACGAGCCACCTCACACTGCAGCACAGATGAACATCGGAAAACAGAAGAAAACCACTTGTACAACGTATTCAAGAAGAACAGATACTCAAAAATTACAGTCCGCAGATTCCTCAAGAACAAACCACGACAAGCAGACCAAACACAGCCAGAAACCCTAACCATCTTACCATACATCAAAGAAGTTTCAGAAATGACAGCCAGACTACTAAGACTCCTCGGAATCCTAGTAGCACACAAACCCACCAACACTCTCAAACAAAAACTAACTAACTTAAAAGACCCAGTACAACCCATGGACAAAACCAACGTCATCTATAAAATTCCATGCAAGGACTGCCACAAACACTACGGAGGACAAACAGGAAGAAAGTTAGCCACCAGGATACACGAACACCAGCTAGCCACAAAAAGACATGAACCTCTCTCCCTCGTAGCCCTACATATGGAAGAAAAAAACCATTTTGACTGGGACAACACATCTACCCTGGGACAGGCTAAGCAAAGACATGCCAGAGAATTCCTAGAGGCCTGGCACTCCAACCACAACACCATAAACAAACACATAGATCTAGATACCATCTATCAACCCCTCAGAAAACGAACAGGAAATGACATCACCACAAACCCGAGGAACCCCATCCAGGTCAAACATATAAATAGAAAGCAGGAGACAACAGCTTCGCTTCACTTGGAGGTCGCCACTGATGATGTTACCTAGCCAGGTAATGAAACGTCTGGATATCAAACCTACACCCTAAAAGTAATGGTGACCATTAAACTATCATTAATTTGTCATTAAAAACTTGTCTGGTTCACTAATGTCCTTTACAGAAGAATATCTTCCATCCTTACCCAATCCACCTACAGCAATGTGGTGATTGTTCACTACCTTTCAAGCCACTCCAACACCAAACTGCAGCAGAAAGGTTCAAGGGGAAGGCTCACACCCACCTGGGGCAATTAGGGATGGGCAAATTCTCTCACCCACATCCCATCAAAAAAATTAAAAAAGGGAGTGCTGCCCCCTCAGAGATACCACCTTTGAAATGGGATATTAAACCAACCTCTTAGGAAGTGCAAATCCATGGCCATCATTTCAAAGAATAGCAGCATAGTTCCCAATATTTAACATCCCCCCCGCCTACCCTCTGCCTCCCCCTCCACCAACACCCAAGAATGGGTTGTTTGGTTACCATCTCATAATTGTGTAGGATAGTTGACTCTGCACAAATTGACTATCCTATCGCCTATGTTTTGTCGTTCTTTAGGATGCTAAACAGTGGTAAAGGAACTACAAGTCCTTCATTCTTTTCATCTTGGATACGGTCTCTAGTATCTCACCACAATAAGAATTTTAGGTATTGATAACTTCCATCCTCAGCAAAATTAAGGAAGTTTGCACATTTTTTGGGAACGAGATTTCAAGTTTTGTTATTTTGTTGCTCACAGGACGTGGGTTTTTTCTGCATTTAGTGCCTACCCCTCAATGCTCTTGAGGAGGTGGTGCTGAGCTGTCTTCTTGAACAGCTGCAATCCACGTGGGGTAGGTCCACCCACAGCACTGTTAGGGAAAACGTTTCAGGATTTTGGTCCAGCCAGATCAAGAACTAACGTATGTCAATGAGATCTGGGATGATGTGTGAACACAACTTTGTGCAGACTATAACATAGTCTTGGATGAAATCAAATTTACACATGGTAGAAATTAGGAAACTGGTCGAGTCCAGACTTAGCAAAGACATGGATGATTGTTTCAGAAGATGAACTGAGACAGGAGTGAATGTTAGGTAATGTGAAAACTGGCAGTCTAGACGTTGATCCAGATCTGCGGCTGGAAGACTTTATAAGGGCAATGTAGGAACTCAGGGTAGTGAACAACTGGATTCAAATAGTTGATCAGGACAGGGATGATGGCAAGAACTTAAGACAACAACTTTGGTCTTCCCAGAATTTACATGCAGGAAATCTCCAATCACCCACCACTGTGTGTTGGATAGGCAGTATGAGAAATGTGTATTACTAGAGGTATCAAGAGAGATGGCAGTGAGCTAGAGCTGTGTGCCAACAGCCATCAAGAGTTAAAAGTGGTGGAGAGATGGTGAGGTCAATAAGTAAGAGATGCCAGGATTGAAGGAGGTTGAGGAAGGGAGGAAAGAGGTTTGCCTCTTTCAGAAATCCAGAAAAGGAGCACAAAATTAAAAAAAAGGACAAGATCAGTCTAAATGCAATACAGTACAGATTTCAAAACGAGGAAGAGCAAGCATATTATCATGGGATTAGCAACAGAGAAGCTGGATATTGGGCAGCTAAATGATAACAATGAGACCCATCCATCTGTATCATCACACCCATCAACTAGGAACACTAGACTGCTTTCCCCACTTGATTATGACATTAAGGACTTGAATTGTGCGGTTTGTTTGATTCAGATTGTTCTTGCTCCTCATTTGATTACTCGCAGCTGAGGGGAGGCAACTATCGGAGACCTGCTTCTGGTCATTGTCCAATAACCATTTTGGGAGTGTGCTGACAGGAACTGGGCTCTTGATATGTGGTGGTAGCATCCCTATGTCTGAGTCAGAAGACCTAAGTCCTACTTACTCTTAAGATGTGTAACAACATTCCTGAAAAAGATTGATTAGAAACTATCTGAAAGAGAGACTGGGTTTGGTTCCATTTCCCTCACGCTGAGAAGCCTGACAACATTCACTGGCCACAGTCATATGTCAAGTAATACGGTAATGCTATGGGTACTTAAGCTGTTGTTACATTACTGGATGAGTAATTCAGACATCTGAACTAATGGCCCAGAGAATGTAAGTTCAAATTCCATGACTTTGGAGATAGATTGATAGCGATTGGTTATTCTTCATCAATAACTTAATTATCATTTGTTCATTAACCACCTGGAATTGTAAAGGTGACTGAGATGAACTGTAGTCTTTTATTCAGTCTGCACTTCCTACACACCCATGTTTGGTCCCCTGCCATAGAGAGAAACATTAACTTTTTTTAAAAAATCTGTCGATTAACTAAAGCAAAGCAGAGGTGAAACAATTGTTGGTCAAGGGGAAGTCCTTACTATAGACATTTCCCCAATGTGCACATTATTGCACTGGCGACACTTACATTCATATATACGTCCTGTGCAAAGTTATCTGTGTCAGCATCCCAGAAGCACCGTGCAGCCATTCTAAAGGAAACAAAAAATTGTTTTAATATAGTAACAACCAAAATGTATGTACAGCGACTAAAGCTACAGTTCACCACACACTGAAAGAAGTAGACTCAGATGAAACTTAAAAAAGGATGCATTCAATGGATATTAAGTTGCTGAAGTAAGTGAGAAAGAGTCTGAATACAGAAAATTTAGGAAAGAAGTTGAAACTAAAAAAAAGCAAAGGAAGAACTGAAAAGATACTGGCAAAGGGAACTTAAAAGTCATCTACATGCAAACTGTCATACAAGGTGTTGTGAAAGGTCAGGAACCAAAAAGAGAATTTACACACGGAGGCAGATAGCATGGCTGAGGTACAAGAAGGATACATTTGATCAGTCTTTAACAAAGAAGGTGATAGTGAAGGAGGAGTTAGTCTAGATACCATCTAGGTTAAAAATTGAAGAGAAAGTATCAGAAAGGCTGGCTTTACCTAAAGTCGGAGAGTGTGGTGCCGGAAAAGCACAGCCAGTCAGGCAGCATCCGAGGAACAGAAGAATCGATGTTTCGGGCATAAGCCTTTCGTCAGGAATCAAAATGCTAATTCTCCTGTTCCTCGGATGCTGCCTGACTGGCTGTGCTTTTCCAGCACTACACTCTGACTCTGATCTCCAGTATCTGCAGTCCTCACTTTCTCCTGGTTGATAAGTCACCAGGACAGAATGAGACAATTCTGTTACTGTGGGGATAAAGAGAGAAAATTGCAAAGGCACTGGCCATAATCTTTCAATCCTTAGATACAGGTGGTACCAGAAAATTGGAGAATTGCAAATATTTCATCCTTTATTGGACAGGGATGCAAGGAGAAACCCAGTAACTACAAACCAGTTCTGGATACTTCAATCAACTTGTAATAGGTATGTTATGGCACATCTTTGGGGTGAATTGAACACAGGTCTTGGCCTAGAGATAGGGACACTACCACTGTGCTACACAAGTCCCCACAGATCTGTTCTAACCTTGATGCTGGGAAAGTTTTCAGAAACAATAATCTAGGGCAGGATTAATAGCCATGTGGACAAATTAGATTAATTGAGGAAAGCTAGCATGGACTTGTTAGGGAAAATTGTGGTTAAATAATTTGACTGAGCTATTAGATAAAGGTACAGTTTAAGGGTTGATGGGGGTGGTATGGTTGATGTGATGATATCGTGTTTCCAAAGGCATTTGAGAAAATGACACATAACAAGCTAGTCGGCAGAGTAAAGACACATAGTACAAACGGGAAAATGGCAGCATGATTATTAAGTTAGTTGCATGACAGTAAATTTGTTTTGGTCAATGGTTATTTTTTCAGGCAGGACAACAGTTTATAATGAGGCGTGGCAGGACTGGTGTTAGCATTCCCATTCTTCACTATCCTATATTTATAGCTTACACCTGGATGTACAGGGTACAATTAAGAATTTGCAGAGAACATAAAACTTGGAAGTAACTGTTAGGATAGTGACAGACTTGGAAGGAACAGACTTGAGGAATGGGATGGACACATGGCCAGATAAAACATAATGCAGCCTGTATGATATATTTTGATAGGGAGGATGAGAAAAGGTAATAAAGGATACATTCTAAATGCGACCCAGGAACAGAGAGATCTGGAAGTATAGAGCTTTCAATAAACAACAAATTAGCAAAAGGAATGCGGTTAAATAAAACTTGATACTTAGCTACATGAAGAAATTCTGAAGCAGGTGGTTACAGAGGTAAGATTTAAGGGACATTTTAAAGGAGGAGAGATTTATTACACTGAGAACACTGTTACTTTCTTGCAGGAACCAACAACTGGGGAATTACCATTAAGACACCTGATATACCACTTATTCATTTACATGAACCAACAATGAAGAGCATTTACCGATTTTTCAATCGTTAATCCCAGCCATAGTCAACCTCTGCCAGGAACTGTTCACTCAGCCCTCATCTCTCCTCATGACATTGATGGATAAACAAAATTGAAGCTCATTTATTCTTTCACAAGACGTGGGTATCACTGGCAAAGCCAACATTTATCTCCCATCCCTGACTTCCCCTGAACTGAGTGACTTGGTTAGCCATTTCAGACAGCCATTAGGAGTCAATCACATTGTTTTGGGTCTGGAGTCACAGGCCTGCCAGACCAGATAGGGATGGCAGAATTCCTCCCAGACAGGATATTTGTGAGCCAGGTGGATTTACTACAATCAATGAGCTCGTCATGGTCACCATGATTGAGATTAGCTTTCAGTTCTGTATTATTTAGCGAGTTTTGAGAAGATTTGTAGCTCAGGTTGAGGTTCTGGATCTAAGTTTGCTCATTCAGTTGGAAGGTTCATTTTCAAAATGGTATATAAAACCAGGTACTTTTCCAAATTAGTCTAAACTTATGGTCAGCTCCAGCCTTCACCCAGATCTCTTCATTTAACCCTGTCAATATAACTTTTTATTCTCCTTGCAGGCTTTTCTGTCTTCACTTTAAAAGTTTCTAAGCTACTCTCACAGTAGCATGTATCACATTACAAATGTGTTTTCCCCACAAACATTTTCCTTATTGCTATATTAGGACAGGTTTTAAACCAGAATGACTGGTTGTTGGTGCTACAGTGTATCCATGATTTTGGCTGATAAATACATTAAGAATGTTGTGCATGACCTCAACGCAGAATGTGAAATATGCATGGACTTTTACTAAAGAGAAATAACTCATCTCTGACCTTGCTCTTAAAAGTAACTGATGAGAAATTGTTCTTAACCAGACAAACCATTTACTTGGATATATCTTCAAGGATATTGAAAGAATTATTTGAAACAACATTTTTCAACTGCATCAGCTTTAGCTAAAAGAATCACATTCGTGCTTGAGTTGGTGAGCTGTGGGTCGAGGGAGTCCTGCATTGCAATCCCAGATGTGCTGCCTTTCAGAAGCTCCATGTATCATTTCTGGTGGATTTAAAACATCCCATGGTATGTTAAGAAGGAGAGCAGTAAGAGTTCTCCCATACATCTTGGGATGATTTTTATCCCTCAGCTAACATCAATGAACCAAAGTTTTGTGACGATTATCATACCGCTGTTTCTGAAATCTTGCTGTGTGTAAATTGATAGCTGTATTTCCTATGACAAACAGAGTCTACACTTCAAAGCATTCCATTGGCTGTCCTGAGGCTTGAATAGCAGTATGTAAAAGTACATTTTCCCTACTTTTGTAGGGAACAGCCATAAAGCTGATACCCAACATTGCAGAGGGAGGATAGATTGCGGAAGGCCTTTAAAAACAGAAATCGCATAAAACACTCCGTAGAAGAGCAAATTTGCAATACTGGTTAAAACTAAACTGCTGCAGCAAATACCATCTGCTGTAAAAAGCCAACTGCAGTCATGGTAACTGTGAAGCTGCTGAATTATCATTTAAAAAATCTGCTGAATGGAAGACCTTTAGAGAAGGAACTATGGTGTCCTTATTCACTCTAGGTGACTCCAGTCTCGTATGAGTGTGGCTGACTCTTAACTACCCTCTGAAATGACCTAGCAAGCCACCTTAATTTACATTATAGTCTTTGACTTACATATTGTTTTCACGAATCTCACCAAAGCAATCAAGCTGAACAGAAATTGTCAATTTAAACTGCTCAAGGAAATTGGCTGCCTGTCAAAGCTGTTCATTGTGATCACATTTCTATGGCAACATGATGAATAAGGCAAACTATGATGGGGCAATATTGGAGCTCTGAGATCCATAATGGAATGAAGTAGGGAAGTGTTCGGGTCCCAGTATTCTTTGGCATATTCTTCTGATGGCTGCTGTACTATGTTTTCCACAGAGGTCATGCACTTGCATACCAGAACTGAAAGAAAACTTGCCAGTCTGGCTTACCTGGGATCAAAACCAAAGGCACACCAAGATCCATCATGATAATACTACACTAGCATACCACACTAATGAACACCTTTAGTGCTAAGTAACACTAGTAAAGAGTTTGCTTTGACCATCAGCATCAGGAAGACAGATGTCACAGTCTAGGATACTGCCATCCATCATTGAGAATGTGATTCTCAAGCTAATTGATAATTTCACATATCTAGGTTCTGTAATCACCAGCTATCTGTCACTTGACGCTGAAATTAATACATGTATTGCAATAATGGCCAAGCTGTTTAAGAGAGTGTTGACTGGTAGCAACCTACCTGAGAAAACAAACTGTAAGCTGCCAAGCCTATGTCCTCAATGCATTCCTCTCCAAGATTGAGATGAGAACAATGCATGTTAGGCAGGAAACTGGCTAAAGTTTCCGCCTTCACTGTCTCAGATATATCCTTGGCATCTCTTGGTACAAAGTCACTCATTCAGAGGTTCTGGAGCTAATTCCATCAGCACAAATTATTTGCAAAACTAATGTCATTTACCCTGGCTCAGCCATGTTCATCAGATGGACACTGGTTGTAATATGTCCTTCTGTATACATGGAGAACTGGCTGTTGGGTCACAGCCTCTCTTCGGCATCCATAACTCTGCTACAAGGATATCTGAAAATGACATTAACAACTGGGAGACAGTTGCTGATGCACATGACCTCTAGAAGCTGATTGTTTAGAAAGCGGTTGATAGGGGCAACATAAAACGTAAAGCTCAGGTGACCAAGCAAAGGGCCCAGATAAAACAGAAGACAGTCAATTTTTGTCTTTGTGTGCTGTAAATGCAGCAAAGCCTGCTAAACCAGAGTGGGGTTCCTGTCTTACACCAGGTGATGCTTAACACAGAAATGGGCACCATGGGACAAACCCAACCTTCTGAGGTGAAAGGCTGCTGTCACAGAGTGTGAAGAGCACAACTTTAATATTTGCAGGTGACTAAAATATTGGAAGCATTGTGAACTGTGAGGAGTTCAATGATACATTCATGAGATATTGACAATTTGGTGAAATAGAAGCACGTGACAGTTGAAATTTAATACAAAGAAATGTGAAGTGATATGTTTCTATCGAAAGACTAAAGAGACAATAAGTAATAAAGGATATAAAGGGGGTGCAGCAACACATTTGGTTTATGTAGATAAATCATTGATGGTTGGAGATCATATTCGGTAAGTGGTTAATCAGGTAAACAGGCGAGTGCAGTTTAGTAGTTTAGAAAAACTGCAAAACAAAAGTCAATGATTTTACTCTAATTTTACTTCAGAGTAAAAGAAGAAAAGAAATGGCATACAGAATTCTGGGCTTAATAAAGAGAGGAACAGAGTACAAAAGGTCCTGAAAGTCACAGGGAAAACTATGTGTTCTGTTAGTGGATATTTGGGGCAGTGAGATCATTAGAAGGAACTAAAACTAGCCAGCAAAAAGTAAAGTCACCACAGTCTTACCAAACCATCGGGTTGTTCCCTCATTAGAGAAAGAGGACAGGTGGTAGTTTAACCATGTCTTAGGCAAAGGAAGAGATTGAGAAGGATAATCCTTCATGGCAACCTGAGCGAGTGTCGGAATTAAACCCATACTGTTGGCATTGGGCTTCATTGCAAAGCAGCTGTCCAATCAATTCAGCTAACCAACTAGTCAGCATACAGTTGGGAAGTTGTGTAATCACAACTCTTGTGATTACATCTGCCCATGCCCCTAGAGATCTTTGCTGCAAATCATACCAATGGCAGGTTTTCCTTGAACAGCCTCACTGGCAAGGTCAAAGAACACCAGTCCAAAGAAAGAGCACCTTGTGATGATGATCGAAATGTAATACCAAGTATCATTGGGCCAAGTTTAAAACAAATCAGGATAAATAAATAACATACTTCACTCCTTCACCTCGCTGCTCTCCAATAACGACCTGAACCACCAGTTTGTAACGCTCAAATGCGCATTCTGCAGAAATAGAACACAAAATGAGAAACATTATTGCTTTTGAATACAAGTTTCTAAAGCAAAGCTAATGGCTATCATACATAATAAATTTAAAATTCACAGGACATTGGTGGAGCACTGTGTAAGTTTGCCTTGGAGTGAATACAACAGATTCATTAGATTGTCACCTGAAACATTATATGACTAGGAAGGGCCAAGTGCTGGCAAATTAGGTTAGGATATCTGGTCAGCATGGACGAGTTGGACTGGAGGGTCTGTTTCTGTGCTGCACATTTCTATGACTCTATTATTGTCCTACAAGGAGAGATTGAGAAGCTCAGGCACCTACTCTCTTAAGTTATGGAGTCATAGACATGTACAGCATGGAAACAGATCCTTTGGTCCAACTCGTCCATGCCAATCAGATATTCCAACCCAATCTAGTCCCACCTGCCAGCAACCAGCCCAAATCCCTCCAAACCATTCCTATTCATATAATGTTTCAGGTGCCTCTTAAATGTTGCAATTGTACCAGCCTCCACCACTTCCTCTGGCAACTCATTCCATACACGTACCACTCTCTGCATGAAAACGTTGTCCTTTAGGTCTCTTTTATATCTTTGCCCTCTGACCCTAAACCTATGCCCTCTAGTTCTGCACTGTCCCACCCCAATAGACTTTGACTATTTATCCTAACCATGCCCCTCATGATTTTATAAACCTCTGTAAGGTCACCCCTCAGCCTCCGACGCTCCATGGAAAACAGCCCCACCCCATTCAACCTCTCCCTACAGCTCAAATCCTCCAACACTGGCAACATCCTTGTAAATCTTTTCAGGACCCTTTCAAGTTTCACAACATCCTTCCGATAGGATGGAAACCAGATGTGCACACAATATTCCGAATGTGGCCTAACGAAGTTCAGAGAATGAGAAGTGATTTCATTGAAAGATGTAAGATTCTTAAGGGGATTGGCAGGGTAGCTTAATGTGGTCAGTGAATGCAGAAAGAGGGGCTCATGGTCTTAGGATAAGGTGTCAGCTAACTTAAAGCAAATCGAGAAATCTCTTCTTTAGTCATAAGGTTGTAAATCTTTGGAATTCTCCACTCCACAGAATTGTATAAGCTCAGTCATTGACTGTAATTAAGATTGAGAATGATTGGAAACTGAGGGAAGCAAGGGATACTGGGATGACTGTAGTGACCCCTATCATGCAGAAAGAGACCATTTGTCCCATCGAATTGCCAGAGAGCATCCCAGCTACACCCAGCCCACCACCCTTGTCCCCATAACCCTGTATTTACCCATGACTAACCCACCTAACCAGCACATCCCTTGACTGTGGGAGGAACTCGAGCACCTTGCAGAAACCACACAGACATAGAAAGAACATGCAAACTCCAGACAGACAGACAGCCAAAGCTGGAAGCGAACCCAGGTCCCTAGCACTGAGGCAGTGAGTACTGTGCCACCTTGGATAGGGCCGGAAAGTGTAGCTGAGATAGAATATCAGCCATGACCTAATTGAAGAGAGGTGCAGGCTCAAGGAGCCATAGCATCAAATTCTTATACAACATAAGAGGAGAAATTGGCCATTTAAAGCCTTGGGTCTTCACCACATTATATTCTTTATGAACTTTGATTAAATTTCCAAATAATAATATTAAAATTGAACTTTCTTTAGCATCTTCACAGAGTAAGACCTTCATAGGGGAGGGGAAGAAGTGTGGGCAATGAAGGGAAGGATGAGACAAACAAAAGGAAGCAGGAAAATGAGTGAAATATGTGGAATCAATGAAAAGGAGAAGATGGCATTGGGGCATCTAAGGAGACTGCTCTACAGGGTTGGAAACCTTTGGCATCGTGTTAAAGAGGGAGCAGAAGGCAAATAATGGCTAGAGGTTTAAGCAGTAAAAAAGTGCAGGAAAGGCAGTGTATTGGAATGAAGCAACCGAGGAATATTAAAGAGAAGGAAGAATATGTTGAATTTATTGAGCACTTTTCACAACCACTAGACAACTTAAAGCACTTTGGAGCCAAAGAAACCCTTTTGGAAGTGTGTACGAGCTCAGATGTAATGTACGGGAGCATAATAGTCAAGTACAACAAGGTCTGACAATAGCCAGATAATCTGGGTATTCTCTGTGATGTTGACTGAGGGCCAAATATTACCTAGAACTTTGGGCACAATTCACTGCTCTTCCTTGAAATATTGTCATTGGATCTTATACATTCGGTCAACCAGGCAAGTGGGGCTTCAGTTTAACATCTTAGTCAAACGTCAGCACTGTCTGACAACACTGCATTGAGCCTTAATCCTTGTGCTCTAGCTTGGAATGGATCTTGAACTTAGAACATGGTGAATCACAGGCAGGTATGATGCCCACTGAGTCAAGATGACAAGACATTTTAAATCAGGCTGCCAGAATAGAAGGCGTGGCATGGGTGAGGCAAAGGCAGTTTGAGATTATGTGCAGACAAGGACAGTTCATTTGAGAAATTAAATGGTAATATGATAAACAGATTCAGGAGCAATGGAGGAGAGGGAAAACGAACAAGTGATGGGGAGCGAACAGATTCGAGGATGCTGAATCAGTGAAAGGTGAAACTGTCTCACCTCGAGATTTTTTATTTAGGATGGGGGGGGGGGGGGGGGGGGGGGGGGGGTCAGGGCTAATGGCCATGTCACTCAGGTCCTGGAGGTCCATAAGGGATGGCTTTTATTTTGACAGCAACAAGCAGGGAAGCACAATAGTATTTCAAAGTGTTAGGTGAAAATAATAGCCAGATATTCGAATCGAATTCAGAAACCCTATTTCCGACCTCGATCCAATTAAAAGTTGCCAACTTATCTTCCGATGTCTTCTGCACTAGAGATACCTGGACAAGGCTCTCCTGTTGCAGGAATTCCCAAATCTAGCAGCAAAAGAAATCAGTGTAGAAACCACACCCCCATGTGCAGAAGCAAGACTACTGAGATTTCAAAGTGTAGCAGCACAGCCAGATATTTTGTTAGGTCCTGCGAAAGGTTATGTATGTAAGGTAAGTGTGGGGTTAGGGTGGCAGTTGACAGGGTAAGGCACCATGTGAGTGAGGTTGGTAGCATGCCAGGTGTCAGACAGGTATGATATTAGGGTGCCTGGCAAGTGGATGAGTGCTTAGAGTAGGTTAGATGTCAGGGGAAGTCAGGTCCAACCTTTGGAAGAGGGTGTCGGGTTCCAGGTGGGTTGGGTGGAGTCAGCGCATCAGGGAGGAGCGAGGTTATTGGCACCCATGGATTGAGTAGGTCATTTAGGGGGTAGCCCCGGTGGTTTGGCAGTCACCGGGACAGTTATAGGGCATTTGAGGAGGTATAGCTGAGGTGTGGAGAGGTCAGTGATAAGTCAGAATATTGGTTTAATTTCTACTCAGGAGCCAAAGCAAATGTCTAATCCTCTAACCTTTCTTGGATAGCTATCAATCTCTAATGAGTTGGAACTCTCTGAATTCTCCAGCTTTAATTTGGAGGGTTCCAAAAACAGAAAATTCAACTTCCCGGGCAATTCCCATGGAGTTGTAATCATGCACTATCTTCAATACACACAACTCCATGGGAATTGCCCGGGAAGTTGAATTTTCTGTTTTTGGAACACTCTAAATTAAAGCTGGAGAATTCAGAGTTCAGAGATTCCAGTCTGAGGTGCTCCCATGACTCTCCAAATGTCAGAATGTCTGGCCAAAATGTGCAATGATATATAGCCAGACAAATTGAGATAGAAAAGATTGTCAATAGACAATTGTCAGGTCTCAAATACTTCTGTTAGAGGATAGGCTTATCCAAGCAAGATTGCCTCATATACATAAAGAAAGGCCACTTTCCTGAAAATAGTTATTTGAAAACTATGTTTTACAATCCTCTTCTAATTCTGGTCTCTTCCACATCCTCAAATGTACTTTCTCAGCATCCATAGTTTCCTTCGGTCTAAGCCCCAAGTTTTGGATTTTCCTCCTTAATGCTCTCTTTGGAAATACCATGAGTGTATTACCAAGTTGCGAGTGCTATATAAGTGCAATATACAAAATATACAAAAGCTGTTTATTTCCAGTGGGTAGAGATGTTCTAAGCAGTATGAATTACAATTTTGATGTCCCAACTCACCCTAATTGTACCTTGTAAAGTTAGTTTAAGTATGGACACAATGGGACACAAACATACAATTAGGAGAAAGTGAGGACTGCAGATGCTGGAGATCAGAGTCAGAGAGTGTGGTGCTGGAAAAGTACAGCCCATCAGGCAGCATCCGAGGAGCAGGAGAATCGACGTTTCGAGCATGAGCTCTTCATCAGCTTATACTCGAAACGTCGACTCTCCTGTTCCTCGGATGCTGCCTGACCAGCTGTGCTTTTCCAACACCACACTCTTCAACTACAAACATACAGTACCTTTTACTTGAGTCTTTATAGCCTCTGCAATCTTCCTAGTCATGAAAGGAACTTCCTCTGGATTATAAGCCTTGTTTGATAACTCTTCCTTCAGCACATTATTGATCTTCCCTTTGACAACAGCTGTCTTGAACCTAATGACAATTATGTTAGCAATTAATACATTCAGCCCACAGCTCTAACAGTTAATGTGCACTTGGTGTAAGCCTTATTACACCACAGCTATAACAGTTTTATACAACAAAAGACTAATATATAGTGAATCATGGCAACAGTTTTTTTTTGATTTGGCAATTACTTGCCCATCTCCCCTGAAAATGTTAGGGTACAGAATTTCTTTGTCCACATGAACAGGAGTTTGGTATCAACATTTTGGACTAACATTTATTGTCCATTCCTAATTGCCCTCGAGAAGGTGCTTCTGAACTGCCTTCTTGAACCACTGCAGTCCACATGGTGTTGAGACTCCCACAGTACTGTTAGGAATGACCAGTGAAAAAGGAACACGAATGAACTTTCCTTCCAAGTCAAGATGCTGAGAGACTTGGAGAGGAAAGTGCAGGTGGTGGTGCTCCCATGCATCTGCTGCTGTTGTCCTTTTAGATAGTTGAGGATACAGGTTCGGAAGGTGCTGTTGTGGAATCCTCGTTGAGTTACAATCGTGCATCTTGCAAGTGATATACACTGCTACCACTTTACAGCAATGGTAAAGAAAGCAAATGTTTTAGGTGGTTAATGGTGCACCAAACAAATGGGTTATTTTGTGCTCAAGGTTGACTCTGAGTCAGAGAGCTTTACAACACTGAAAGAAGAGAAAGTGAGGACTGCAGATGCTGGAGATCAGAGCTGAAAATATGTTGCTGGAAAAGCGCAGCAGGTCAGGCAGCATCCAAGGAACAGGAGAATCGACGTTTCGGACATAAGCCCTTCTTCAGGAATGAGAAAAGTGTGTCCAGCAGGCTAAGATAAAAGGTAGGGAGGAGGGACTTGGGGGAGGGGCATTGGAATTGCGATAGGTGGAGGGAGGTCAAGGTGAGGGTGATAGGCCGGAGTGGGGTGGGGGCGGAAAGGTCAGGAAGAAGATTGCAGGTTAGGAAGGCGGTGCTGAGTTCGAGGGATTTGACTGAGACAAGGTGGGGGGAGGGGAAATGAGGAAACTGGAGAAATCCGAGTTCATCCCTTGTGGTTGGAGGGTTCCCAGGCAGAAGATGAGGCGCTCTTCCTCCAACCGTCGTGTTGCCATGGTCTGGCAATGGAGGAATCCAAGGACCTGCATGTCCTTGGTGGAGTGGGAGGGGGAGTTAAAGTGTTGGGCTACGGGGTGGTTGGGTTGGTTGGTCCGGGTGTCCCAGAGGTGTTCTCTGAATCGTTCGAGTAGCCATGGGCACCCGCATGGGCCCCAGCTATGCCTGCCTCTTCGTAGGATGTGTGGAACAGTCCATCTTCCGCAGCTACACAGGCACCACCCCCCACCTTTTCCTCCGCTACATCGATGACTGTACCGGCGCTGCCTCGTGCTCCCACGAGGAGGTTGAATAGTTCATCCACTTTACCAACACCTTCCACCCCGACCTCAAATTCACCTGGACCGTCTCAGACTCCTCCCTCCCCTTCCTAGACCTTTCCATTTCTATCTCGGGTGACCGAATCGACACGGACATTTACTATAAACCGACTGACTCCCACAGCTACCTAGACTACACCTCCTCCCACCCTGCCCCCGGTAAAAACACCATCCCATATTCCCAATTCCTTCGTTTCCGCCGCATCTGCTCCCAGGAGGACCAATTCCAAAACCGTATAACCCAGATGCCTCCTTCTTCAAGGACCGCAATTTCCCGCCAGACGTAGTCGACGATGCCCTCCACCACATCTCTTCCACTTCCCGCTCCTCCGCCCTTGAGCCCTGCCCCTCCAACCACAACCAGGACAGAACCCCACTGGTCCTCACCTACCACCCCACCAACCTCCATGTACAACGTATCATCCGCCGTCATTTGCGCCACCTCCAAACGGACCCCACCACCAGGGATATATTTCCCTCCCCTCCCCTCTCAGCGTTCCGAAAAGACCACTCCCTCCGTGACTCCCTCGTCAAGTCCACACCCCCCACCAACCCAACCTCCACTCCCGGCACCTTCCCCTACAACCGCAAGAAATGCAAAACTTGCGCCCACACCTCCCCCCTTATTTCCCTCCAAGGACCCAAGGGACACTTCCATATCCACCACAAATTCACCTGCACCTCCACACACATCATCTATTGCATCCGCTGCACCCGATGTGGCCTCCTCTATATTGGGGAGACAGGCCGCCTACTTGCGGAACGATTCAGAGAACACCTCTGGGACACCCGGACCAACCAACCCAACCACCCCGTAGCCCAACACTTTAACTCCCCCTCCCACTCCACCAAGGACATGCAGGTCCTTGGAGTCCTCCATTGCCAGACCATGGCAACACGACAGTTGGAGGAAGAGCGCCTCATCTTCTGCCTGGGAACCCTCCAACCACAAGGGATGAACTCAGATTTCTCCAGTTTCTTCATTTCCCCTCCCCCCACCTTGTCTCAGTCAAATCCCTCGAACTCAGCACCGCCTTCCTAACCTGCAATCTTCTTCCTGACCTCTCCGCCCCCACCCCAGTCCGGTCTATCACCCTCACCTTGACCTCCCTCCACCTATCGCAATTCCAACGCCCCTCCCCCAAGTCCCTCCTCCCTACCTTTTACCTTAGCCTGCTGGACACACTTTCCTCATTCCTGAAGAAGGGCTTATGCCCGAAACGTCGATTCTCCTGTTCCTTGGATGCTGCCTGACCTGCTGCGCTTTTCCAGCAACACATTTTCAACACTGAAAGAGGCCCCTTTACAAAGAGGCAAAGCTTCTTTCCATTTACCCTATCTATGTCCCTCATAATTTTGTACTCCTCAATCAGGATTCCCCTCAGCTTTCTGTTCTGAGGAAAACAACCCCAATCTATCTAGTCTCTCTACACAGCTGAAATCCTCCAGCCAAGGCCACATCCGAGCATTGTTGATGGTGCACTCATCCAGGCAAGTTATAATACAAAGGTTATTGGTATTATAACAAAATGCGGGGCAAACTGGTTAAAATTTAAACTATAACCCAGAATTAGAAGTATAGCCTATTTAATCTCAAACAAACATGCTCACACATACACAAGAGACGATGTTAACCAAAAAAGGAAAAAACATCCTTATTGACCAATGGTCAGTACACCACCAGCTAGGGTTTGACGAATTCTTACAATTTCATGTTAACAAACTCAAAACTGTTGGCAGCTGCGTAGGACGATCAAACAAAACGTTCGGTTTGCCTGAAAATCAAGCTGGATCTAAATGTTCAGAAATGGTCACAATTCAGTCTTTAACGTTGTGGAAGGTAATCAAAATACTGAGGTGTAGAATTTATTGGACACCCACATTTCAAACAGGAGAGAGAGGGAGAGATTTGCTGCCTACCACTGATTCTTCTGACCACCAGATGTTAAAATCAGAGGAGACAGGAATTAAAGTAAAGAAGCCTCGGTTTCTCTCCTTTAGGTTACACTCTCTCTCTCCTTTCCTTTCCTTCCCTCCTCCTCCAGGTACACAAGTCTCCCTCTTACTGCGGGGGTGCACAGTATTCCCCCTTACCCCGTACCTGTGCTGAAAAGCCGGCCTGATGCTATAGGTGTTCTCCGACATCTCACCGCAGGCCCGGTCGCCCCAGCAACAGGCACTTCCGCCCCGCCACAGCCGGTCCCCGTGCACGTCCGCCCCGCTTGCTGTCCGTCCCCCTCTCGCTCCGAAAGGAACATTTCCCTTCTGCTTAGTTCCGGAATTCAGTTGGTCTCACCACCACCCCTTCCTACAAGCTTACTGATCCCTGTCAATCCTCTCTGCTGCTCCTGCAACCTCAAAATAAAAACAATCCCTATCTCCTCAGGTGGAGGGATGCTTTTCATCACATTAAAATGTCACAATCCAGAATACAGAGGGCTTCAAATCATATGGGAGCATAGAAGGTCAATATCAGAAAAATGCTCCACAGTGTCAATACCAAGCAAAAATATCTGGAAGACATGATTTGGAGATGCCGGTGTTGGACTGGGGTGTACAAAGTTAAAAATCACACAACACCAGGTTGTAGTTCAACAGGTTTAATTGGAAGCACTAGCTTTCAGAGTGCCATTCCTTCATCAGGTGTTTTTTTAATCTAGAAGACAAGAATGAGAATGCCTAGATGTAAAGTGATTAGTAAAAGCCGCAAATGTGATGTAACAGAATCAATGTTTTTATCCAAAATTTATATTTTCTCAAAGCAAATGACAAAGCTAGTTAACATCTAAACTATAATCTAGAAATCAAATCATATTCCTGTCAATCCCAGACACACTGACCTAGCACCCAGTTTTGGGTAGTGATATCCTATAGATACTGAGATCACTAGAGGTGTATGTAGTACTCAAATTGTGGCCTAACATGATGATTTACACAGTTCCAGCATCAACTCCCTACTCTTATATTCATATTTTATACAACTGCTAATGAAGTATTCTGTATGCCTCCTTAACAATCTTTTCAATTCATCCTCAGGGATTTGTGGGCATTTATTATAATGTCAGTCATATCCTCCCATTTATTGTGTATTTCTTTGCTTTGCTTGACTTCTTTAAATACTTCACCTCACACTTCTCCAGACTGAATTCCATTTGCTAGTCGTCTGTCCCCCAACCAGTGATATCTTCCTCAAGTCTCCAGCTATGTCCCCTCCACCCCCAAACACCATCCCACCTATGAAACTTGCTGCCAGTTTTTATCTCCTGCAAACTTCATGATTATGCCTCCTACAATTCAGTTCAATCATTAACCCTGTACCATAAAAACTAGGGGACTTGAATTGAGTCCTGTGCGCACAGTTCCAGTCACCCATACCTGTCAGTAACTTTTTGCTTCCTGCCATTCAGCCAATTTTGTATCCAGCTTGTTACATCTCCTAAGTTCCAAAAGCTTTTCTTCAAAATCAGTTTGTCACATAGGACCTTATTAAAAGCCTTGCTGAACTCCATGTTGACCACATCAACTGCAGTACCTTCATCAATCAGCCCTGTTACCTCAGCAAAACATTCAAACAAGTTTGTCAGAAATGATCTTTCCCTATCAAACTCAATTTGACAGTCCTCTATTACTCCATGTCTTTCTCATGAAAAGCTTACCCTGTCTCTCAGAATTGATTCCAAAGATTTGAACAGTACCAAGATTGACTGACTGACCTGTAATTGTTCAGTCTGTCACTCCTCCATTTTTTAAGCATAGGTACAGTGTTAGCAATTCTCCAATCTTCCAGCACCACACTTGCAGCCAGGGAAGATTGGAAAATGAGTATATCTGTGATTTCCTCTCTGGCTTCTATTTATAGCCTGGGGTGCATTTCTTTGGGCCTTGGGAATTTATTCACTTTTAAGGACACTAATTCCATTAATACTTCCTCTTGACTAATAGTATAATCCCAAATGATTGTAATACTAGACAAGTCAGATCCCGGAGTGAAACCTCGCTTGATAGGTCATAAATTTTACTTCTGCAATCTTGGTACCAAAGTGGTCAGTCGCTGAACATTTTCACATGAAGCTGCCAATGTACTTTTAATTGAAGAATTTCAAAGTTTATTGCACCCAACAGGATCAGAAAACGATCACTATATAACACAATATAAGAATTATTTGCAAGCGTCTTGTTATAAATATTTGTTATGACACAAAGACAGGCAAATCAAATCAGCCTCCTCATCCCTGTATTTTCAACACATTAAATTTTAAAACATTCAATAACCTCAAAATTAGTCCCAGTGGTCCCTTGAGATATTGTATTCTAGGGCCCTTCACTAACACAATCATAAGCACTTTATGTCTATTCATTCATAACTCCTTTACTAACCCACTCCCATTTCATCATTAATAATTCCCTAGTTTAACACAGTTCCATTCGTTCATAAAACTGCGGTTCTGCAGTATATTTTACTATCATAGGACAGACCAAATTTAAAACAACACTTTCAAACCCATTACTGCATTTTCACACCTTATCAGCCTTTGCTACATCTGAATAAGTGTAGCATACAGAACAATATCATCCCCGCCATCATGTCTCCACAAAACATTATATTATTAATCATCCCTTACCAACCATCTTCCGGACCTGAATACATTATAGAACACCAAGCAGTTTCCCCAAATAGTATGTACTGGTTAAATATCTTTTAACTGGGCCATTATCCCTTTAAGAGACTGGCAAAACAATGCTTATTTGAAATTGTATGAATGAATGAAACTCACACCGGCAAATTGTAAACAAATCTCATAACCCAGCTGCAGTAATCAGTTAATATTGTTACAAAGTCGAAAGCATATATATTAACTTTAAAATACAGAGTGTTTTATCGAAATATTGAAGTAAACTTAAAGTGCAGGCTCTGCTGCTTGATGACATTTGTGCCAGATCGCAATGCAGCATCTCATTCCCCAATGAAGAGGTCAGTGATACAGCCTGGGCACAAGGCTTTGCCAATATAGCTGACTTCCCCCATTCTCACCATAATAGACTACGTACACATGTTGTCTTCTGAATGTCAAAGCATAACTTGTTCATCAAAAAAAAGTGTTCCATTCAATCAAACTGTAAGTAATCTGTGATCATCATATCACATCTTACAAATCTGTGCCAGTTATCCGGAATGGCGACAGACTTGAGAAATCCCAAGTTCTTGCTTCGGTTCAAGGGCTGGATACCTGCTGGGAGACGAAGGCTGGATACCAGCTAAGAGACGAGGGCTGGATACCTGCTGGGAGACGAGAGCTGGATACCTGCTGGGGGACGAGGGCTGGATACCTGCTGGGGGACGAGGTCTGGATACCTGCTGGGGAATGAAGGCTGGATACCTGCTGGGGGATAAGTGCTGGATACCTGTCGGGAAAGAGGGCTGGATGCCTGCTGGATGTCGAGAGCTGGATACCTGATGGAAGACAAGGGCTGAATACCTGCTGGGAGAAAAGACCTGGATACCTGCTGGGGGATGAGGGCTGGATACCTGCTGAGGGACAAGGGCTGGATACCTGCTGGGGGACGAGGGCTAGATACCTGCTTGGGGACAAGGCCTGGATACCAGCTGGGGGACGAGGGCTGGATACCTGCTGGGAGATGAGGGCCGAATACCAGCTGGGGGATGAGGGCTGGATACCTGCAGAGGGATGAGGGCTGGATACCTGCTGGGAGACAAGGGCTGGATACCTGCTGGGAGACGAGGGCTGGATACCTGCTGGGAGACGAGGGCCAGATACTTGCTGGGGGACGAGGGCTGGTTACCTGCTGAGGGACGAGGGCTGGATACGTGCTGGGAGACGAGGGCTGGATACCTGCTGGGAGACGAGGGCCAGATACTTGCTGGGGGACGAGGGCTGGTTACCTGCTGAGGGACAAGGGCTGCATACCTGCTGGGAGACGAGGGCTGGATACTTGCTGGGAGACGAGGGCCGGATACTTGCTGGGGGACGAGAGCTGGATATCTGCTGAGGGACGAGGGCTGGATAACTGCTGGATACCTGCTGAGGGACAAGGATTGGATACCTGTTGAGGGACAAGGGCTGGATACCTGCTGAGGGACGAAGGCTGAATACTTGCTGGGAGACAAGAGCTGGATACCTGCTGAGGGACGAGGGCAGGGTACCTGCTGGAAGACGGGGGCTGGTTACCTGCTGTTGGAGGAGGACTGGATACATGAGGGGGGAATGAGGGCTGGATACCTGCTGGGAGACAAGAGCTGGATACCTGCTGGGAGACGAGGGGTGGATACCTGCTGGGGGATGAGAGCTGGATAACCACTGGATACCTGCTGAAGGACGAGGGCAGGGTACCTGCTGGAAGACGGGGGCTGGTTACCTGCTGGGAGACGAGGGCTGGATACTTGCTGGGAGACGAGGGCCAGATACTTGCTGGGGGACGAGAGCTGGATACCTGCTGAGGGACGAGGGCTGGATAACCGCTGGATACCTGCTGAAGGACGAGGGCTGGATACCTGCTGGGAGACAAGAGCTGGATACCTGCTGGGAGACGAGGGGTGGATACCCACTGGGGAATGAGAGCTAGATAACTGCTGGATACCTGCTGAAGGACCAGGGCTGGATACTTGCTGGGAGATGAGGGCTGGATACCTGCTGGGAGACGAGGGCTGGAGACCTGCTGGGGGACGAGGGCTGGATACCTGCTGAGGGATGAGGGCTGGATACCTGCTGAGGGACGAGAGCTGGATCCTGCTGGGAGACAAGTGTTGGATACCTGCTGGGGGACAAGGGCTGGATACCGGCTGAGGGACAAGGGCTGGATCCCTGCTGGGGGACGAGAGCTGGATACCTGCTGAGGGACAAGGGCTGGATACCTGCTGGGAGACGAGTGCTGGATACCTGCTGAGGGACGAGGACTTGATACCTGCTGGGGGATGAGGGCTGGATACCTGCTGAGGGACGAGGGCTGGATAAATGTTGGGAGATGAGGGCTGAATACCTGCTGGGAGATGAGAGGTGGATACCTGCTGGGAGACGAGGGCCGGATACCTGCTGGGGGACGCGTACTGGATATCTGCTGGGGGACGAGGGCCAGATACCTGCTGGGGGACGAGAGGTGGATACCTGTTGGGGGATGAGGGCTGGATACCTGTTGAGGGACGAGGGCTGGATAACTGTTGGGAAATGAGGGCTGGATACCTGCTATGGGACAATGGCTGGATACCTGGTGGGGACAAGCGCCAGATACCTGCTGGGGTCAAGGGACGGATACTTGCTGTGGGACGAATGCTGGATACCTGCTGGGGGATAAGTGCTGGATACCTGTCGGGAAAGAGGGCTGGATGCCTGCTGGATGTCGAGAGCTGGATACCTGCTGGAAGACAAGGGCTGAATACCTGCTGGGAGAAAAGACCTGGACACCTGCTGGGGGATGACGGCTGGATACCTGCTGAGGGACAAGGGCTGGATACCTGCTGGGGGACGAGGGCTAGATACCTGCTGGGGGACAAGGCCTGGATACCAGCTGGGGGACGAGGGCTGGATACCTGCTGGGAGATGAGGGCCGAATACCAACTGGGGGATGAGGGCTGGATACCTGCAGAGGGATGAAGGCTGGATACCTGCTGGGAGACAAGGGCTGGATACCTGCTGAGAGACGAGGGCTGGATACCTGCTGGGAGACGAGGGCCAGATACTTGCTGGGGGACGAGGGCTGGTTACCAGCTGAGGGACAGGGGCTGCATACCTGCTGGGAGACGAGGGCTGGATACTTGCTGGGAGACGAGGGCCGGATATTTGCTGGGGGACGAGAGCTGGATATCTGCTGAGGGACGAGGGCTGGATAACTGCTGGATACCTGCTGAGGGACAAGGATTGGATACCTGTTGAGGGACAAGGGCTGGATACCTGCTGAGGGACGAAGGCTGAATACTTGCTGGGAGACAAGAGCTGGATACCTGCTGAGGGACGAGGGCAGGGTACCTGCTGGAAGACGGGGGCTGGTTACCTGCTGTTGGACGAGGACTGGATACATGAGGGGGGAATGAGGGCTGGATACCTGCTGGGGGACGAGGGCTAGATACCTGCTGGGGGACAAGGCCTGGATACCAGCTGGGGGACAAGGCCTGGATACCAGCTGGGGGACGAGGGCTGGATACCTGCTGGGAGATGAGGGCCGAATACCAGCTGGGGGATGAGGGCTGGATACCTGCAGAGGGATGAGGGCTGGATACCTGCTGGGAGACAAGGGCTAGATACCTGCTGGGAGACAAGGGCTGGATACCTGCTGGGAGACGAGGGCCAGATACTTGCTGGGGGACGAGGGCTGGATACTTGCTGGGGGACGAGAGCTGGATACCTGCTGAGGGACGAGGGCTGGATAACTGCTGGATACCTGCTGAGGGACAAGGATTGGATACCTGTTGAAAGACAAGGGCTGGATACCTGCTGAGGGACGAAGGCTGAATACTTGCTGGGAGACAAGAGCTGGATACCTGCTGAGGGACGAGGGCAGGGTACCTGCTGGAAGACAGGGGCTGGTTACCTGCTGTTGGACGAGGACTGGATACATGAGGGGGGAATGAGGGCTGGATACCTGCTGGGAGACAAGAGCTGGATACCTGCTGGGAGACGAGGGGTGGATACCTGCTGGGGGATGAGAGCTGGATAACCGCTGGATACCTGCTGAAGGACGAGGGCAGGGTACCTGCTAGAAGGCGGGGGCTGGTTACCTGCTGTTGGACGAGGACTGGATACCTGCTGGGGGATGAGAGCTGGATAACTGCTGGATACCTGCTGAAGGACGAGGGCTGGATACCTGCTGGGAGACAAGAGCTGGATACCTGCTGGGAGATGAGGGGTGGATACCTGCTGGGGAATGAGAGCTGGATAACTGCTGGATACCTGCTGAAGGACCAGGGCTGGATACTTGCTGGGAGATGAGGGCTGGATACCTGCTGGGAGACGAGGGCTGGAGACCTGCTGGGGGACGAGGGCTGGATACCTGCTGAGGGATGAGGGCTGGATACCTGCTGAGGGACGAGAGCTGGATCCTGCTGGGAGACAAGTGTTGGATACCTGCTGGGGGACAAGGGCTGGATACCGGCTGAGGGACAAGGGCTGGATCCCTGCTGGGGGACGAGAGCTGGATACCTGCTGAGGGACAAGGGCTGGATACCTGCTGGGAGACGAGTGCTGGATACCTGCTGAGGGACGAGGACTTGATACCTGCTGGGGGATGAGGGCTGGATATCTGCTGGGGGACGAGGGCCAGATACCTGCTGGGGGACGAGAGCTGGATACCTGCTGGGGGATGAGGGCTGGATACCTGCTGAGGGACGAGGGCTGGATAACTGTTGGGAAACGAGGGCTGGATACCTGCCATGGGACAATGGCTGGATACCTGGTGGGGGACAAGGGCCAGATACCTGCTGGGGTCAAGGGACGGATACTTGCTGTGGGACGAATGCTGGATACCTGCTGGGGGATAAGTGCTGGATACCTGTCGGGAAAGAGGGCTGGATTCCTGCTGGATGTCGAGAGCTGGATACCTGCTGGAAGACAAGGGCTGAATACCTGCTGGGAGAAAAGATCTGGACACCTGCTGGGGGATGAGAGCTAGATACCTGCTGGGGGACAAGGCCTGGATACCAGCTGGGGGACGAGGGCTGGATAACTGCAGGGAGATGAGGGCTGGATACCTGCTGGGAGACGAGGGCTGGATACCTGCTGGGAGACGAGGGCCGGATACTTGCTGGGGGACGAGAGCTGGATACCTGCTGAGGGACGAGGGCTGGATAACTGCTGGATACCTGCTGAGGGACAAGGATTGGATACCTGTTGAGGGACAAGGGCTGGATACCTGCTGAGGGACGAAGGCTGAATACTTGCTGGGAGACAAGAGCTGGATACCTGCTGAGGGACGAGGGCAGGGTACCTGCTGGAAGACGGGGGCTGGTTACCTGCTGTTGGACGAGGACTGGATACATGAGGGGGAATGAGGGCTGGATACCTGCTGGGGGACGAGGGCTGGATACCTGCTGGGAGACAAGGGCTGGATACCTGCTGAGGGACGAGGACTTGATACCTGCTGGGGGATGAGGGCTGGATATCTGCTGGGGGACGAGGGCCAGATACCTGCTGGGGGACGAGAGCTGGATACCTGCTGGGGGATGAGGGCTGGATACCTGCTGAGGGACGAGGGCTGGATAACTGTTGGGAAACGAGGGCTGGATACCTGCCATGGGACAATGGCTGGATACCTGGTGGGGGACAAGGGCCAGATACCTGCTGGGGTCAAGGGACGGATACTTGCTGTGGGACGAATGCTGGATACCTGCTGGGGGATAAGTGCTGGCTACCTGTCGGGAAAGAGGGCTGGATTCCTGCTGGATGTCGAGAGCTGGATACCTGCTGGAAGACAAGGGCTGAATACCTGCTGGGAGAAAAGATCTGGACACCTGCTGGGGGATGAGAGCTAGATACCTGCTGGGGGACAAGGCCTGGATACCAGCTGGGGGACGAGGGCTGGATAACTGCAGGGAGATGAGGGCTGGATACCTGCTGGGAGACGAGGGCTGGATACCTGCTGGGAGACGAGGGCCGGATACTTGCTGGGGGACGAGAGCTGGATACCTGCTGAGGGACGAGGGCTGGATAACTGCTGGATACCTGCTGAGGGACAAGGATTGGATACCTGTTGAGGGACAAGGGCTGGATACCTGCTGAGGGACGAAGGCTGAATACTTGCTGGGAGACAAGAGCTGGATACCTGCTGAGGGACGAGGGCAGGGTACCTGCTGGAAGACGGGGGCTGGTTACCTGCTGTTTGACGAGGACTGGATACATGAGGGGGAATGAGGGCTGGATACCTGCTGGGGGACGAGGGCTGGATACCTGCTGGGAGACAAGGGCTGGATACCTGCTGGGAGACGTGGGCTGGATACCTGCTGGGAGACGAGGGCCAGATACTTGCTGGACGACGAGGGCTGGTTACCTGCTGAGGGACAAGGGCTGCATACCTGCTGGGAGACGAGGGCTGGATACTTGCTGGGAGACGAGGGCCGGATACTTGCTGGGGGACGAGAGCAGGATACCTGCTGAGGGACGAGGGCTGGATAATTGCTGGATACCTGCTGAGGGACAAGGATTGGATACCTGTTGAGGGACAAGGGCTTGATACCTGCTGAGGGACGAAGGCTGAATACTTGCTGGGAGACAAGAGCTGGATACCTGCTGAGGGACGAGGGCAGGGTACCTGCTGGAAGACGGGGGCTGGTTACCTGTTGTTGGACGAGGACTGGATACATGAGGGGGGAATGAGGGCTGGATACCTGCTGGGGGACGAGGGCTAGATACCTGCTGGGGGACAAGGCCTGGATACCAGCTGGGGGACGAGAGCTGGATACCTGCTGGGAGATGAGGGCTGGATACCTGCTGGGAGACAAGTGCTGCATACCTGCTGGGAGACGAGGGCTGGATACTTGCTGGGAGACGAGGGCCGGATACTTGCTGGGGGACGAGAGCTGGATACCTGCTGAGGGGCGAGGGCTGGATAACTGCTGGATACCTGCTGAGGGACAAGGATTGGATACCTGTTGAGGGACAAGGGCTGGATACCTGCTGAGGGACGAAGGCTGAATACTTGCTGGGAGACAAGAGCTGGATACCTGCTGAGGGACGAGGGCAGGGTACCTGCTGGAAGACGGGGGCTGGTTACCTGCTGTTGGACGAGGACTGGATACATGAGGGGGGAATGAGGGCTGGATACCTGCTGGGGGACGAGGGCTAGATACCTGCTGGGGGACAAGGCCTGGATACCAGCTGGGGGACAAGGCCTGGATACCAGCTGGGGGACGAGGGCTGGATACCTGCTGGGAGATGAGGGCCGAATACCAGCTGGGGGATGAGGGCTGGATACCTGCAGAGGGATGAGGGCTGGATACCTGCTGGGAGACAAGGGCTAGATACCTGCTGGGAGACAAGGGCTGGATACCTGCTGGGAGACGAGGGCCAGATACTTGCTGGGGGACGAGGGCTGGATACTTGCTGGGGGACGAGAGCTGGATACCTGCTGAGGGACGAGGGCTGGATAACTGCTGGATACCTGCTGAGGGACAAGGATTGGATACCTGTTGAAAGACAAGGGCTGGATACCTGCTGAGGGACGAAGGCTGAATACTTGCTTGGAGACAAGACCTGGATACCTGCTGAGGGACGAGGGCAGGGTACCTGCTGGAAGACGGGGGTTGGTTACCTGCTGTTGGACGAGGACGGGATACATGAGGGGGGAAGGAGGGCTGGATACCTGCTGGGGGACGAGGGCTAGATACCTGCTGGGGGACAAGGCCTGGATACCAGCTGGGGGACGAGGGCTGGATACCTGCTGGGAGATGAGGGCCGAATACCAGCTGGGGGATGAGGGCTGGATACCTGCAGAGGGATGAGGGCTGGATACCTGCTGGGAGACGAGGACTGGATACCTGCTGGGAGACGAGGGCTGGATACCTGTGGGAGACGAGGGCTGGATACTTGCTGGGAGACGAGGGCCGGATACTTGCTGGGGGACGAGAGCTGGATACCTGCTGAGGGACGAGGGCTGGATAACTGCTGGATACCTGCTGAGAGACAAGGATTGGATACCCGTTGTGGGACAAGGGCTGGATACCTGCTGAGGGACAAAGGCTGAATACTTGCTTGGAGACAAGACCTGGATACCTGCTGAGGGACGAGGGCAGGGTACCTGCTGGAAGACAGGGGCTGGTTACCTGCTGTTGGACGAGGACTGGATACATGAGGGGGGAAGGAGGGCTGGATACCTGCTGGGAGACAAGAGCTGGATACCTGCTGGGAGACGAGGGGTGGATACCTGCTGGGGGATGAGAGCTGGATAACCGCTGGATACCTGCTGAAGGACGAGGGCAGGGTACCTGCTAGAAGGCGGGGGCTGGTTACCTGCTGTTGGACGAGGACTGGATACCTGCTGGGGGATGAGAGCTGGATAACTGCTGGATACCTGCTGAAGGACGAGGGCTGGATACCTGCTGGGAGACAAGAGCTGGATACCTGCTGGGAGACGAGGGGTGGATACCTGCTGGGGAATGAGAGCTGGATAACTGCTGGATACCTGCTGAAGGACCAGGGCTGGATACTTGCTGGGAGATAAGGGCTGGATACCTGCTGGGAGACGAGGGCTGGATACCTGCTGAGGGATGAGGGCTGGATACCTGCTGAGGGACGAGAGCTGGATCCTGCTGGGAGACAAGTGTTGGATACCTGCTGGGGGACAAGGGCTGGATACCGGCTGAGGGACAAGGGCTGGATCCCTGCTGGGGGACGAGAGCTGGATACCTGCTGAGGGACAAGGGCTGGATACCTGCTGGGAGACGAGTGCTGGATACCTGCTGAGGGACGAGGACTTGATACCTGCTGGGGGACAAGGCCTGGATACCAGCTGGGGGACGAGGGCTGGATAACTGCAGGGAGATGAGGGCTGGATACCTGCTGGGAGACGAGGGCTGGATACCTGCTGGGAGACGAGGGCCAGATACTTGATGGGGGACGAGGGCTGGTTACCTGCTGAGGGACAAGGGCTGCATACCTGCTGGGAGACGAGGGCTGGATACTTGCTGGGAGACGAGGGCCGGATACTTGCTGGGGGACGAGAGCTGGATACCTGCTGAGGGACGAGGGCTGGATAACTGCTGGATACCTGCTGAGGGACAAGGATTGGATACCTGTTGAGGGACAAGGGCTGGATACCTGCTGAGGGACGAAGGCTGAATACTTGCTGGGAGACAAGAGCTGGATACCTGCTGAGGGACGAGGGCAGGGTACCTGTTGGAAGACGGGGGCTGGTTACCTGCTGTTGGACGAGGACTGGATACATGAGGGGGAATGAGGGCTGGATACCTGCTGGGGGACGACGGCTGGATACCTGCTGGGAGACAAGGGCTGGATACCTGCTGGGAGACGTGGGCTGGATACCTGCTGGGAGACGAGGGCCAGATACTTGCTGGACGACGAGGGCTGGTTACCTGCTGAGGGACAAGGGCTGCATACCTGCTGGGAGACGAGGGCTGGATACTTGCTGGGAGACGAGGGCCGGATACTTGCTGGGGGACGAGAGCAGGATACCTGCTGGGGGACAACGCCTGGATACCAGCTGGGGGACGAGGGCTGGATACCTGCTGGGAGATGAGGGCTGGATACCTGCTGGGAGACAAGTGCTGCATACCTGCTGGAGACGAGGGCTGGATACTTGCTGGGAGACGAGGGCCGGATACTTGCTGGGGGACGAGAGCTGGATACCTGCTGAGGGGCGAGGGCTGGATAACTGCTGGATACCTGCTGAGGGACAAGGATTGGATACCTGTTGAGGGACAAGGGCTGGATACCTGCTGAGGGACGAAGGCTGAATACTTGCTGGGAGACAAGAGCTGGATACCTGCTGAGGGACGAGGGCAGGGTACCTGCTGGAAGACGGGGGCTGGTTACCTGCTGTTGGACGAGGACTGGATACATGAGGGGGGAATGAGGGCTGGATACCTGCTGGGGGACGAGGGCTAGATACCTGTTGGGGGACAAGGCCTGGATACCAGCTGGGGGACGAGGGCTGGATAACTGCTGGATACCTGCTGAGAGACAAGGATTGGATACCCGTTGTGGGACAAGGGCTGGATACCTGCTGAGGGACGAAGGCTGAATACTTGCTTGGAGACAAGACCTGGATACCTGCTGAGGGACGAGGGCAGGGTACCTGCTGGAAGACGGGGGTTGGTTACCTGCTGTTGGACGAGGACGGGATACATGAGGGGGGAAGGAGGGCTGGATACCTGCTGGGGGACGAGGGCTAGATACCTGCTGGGGGACAAGGCCTGGATACCAGCTGGGGGACGAGGGCTGGATACCTGCTGGGAGATGAGGGCCGAATACCAGCTGGGGGATGAGGGCTGGATACCTGCAGAGGGATGAGGGCTGGATACCTGCTGGGAGACGAGGACTGGATACCTGCTGGGAGACGAGGGCTGGATACCTGTGGGAGACGAGGGCTGGATACTTGCTGGGAGACGAGGGCCGGATACTTGCTGGGGGACGAGAGCTGGATACCTGCTGAGGGACGAGGGCTGGATAACTGCTGGATACCTGCTGAGAGACAAGGATTGGATACCCGTTGTGGGACAAGGGCTGGATACCTGCTGAGGGACAAAGGCTGAATACTTGCTTGGAGACAAGACCTGGATACCTGCTGAGGGACGAGGGCAGGGTACCTGCTGGAAGACAGGGGCTGGTTACCTGCTGTTGGACGAGGACTGGATACATGAGGGGGGAAGGAGGGCTGGATACCTGCTGGGAGACAAGAGCTGGATACCTGCTGGGAGACGAGGGGTGGATACCTGCTGGGGGATGAGAGCTGGATAACCGCTGGATACCTGCTGAAGGACGAGGGCAGGGTACCTGCTAGAAGGCGGGGGCTGGTTACCTGCTGTTGGACGAGGACTGGATACCTGCTGGGGGATGAGAGCTGGATAACTGCTGGATACCTGCTGAAGGACGAGGGCTGGATACCTGCTGGGAGACAAGAGCTGGATACCTGCTGGGAGACGAGGGGTGGATACCTGCTGGGGAATGAGAGCTGGATAACTGCTGGATACCTGCTGAAGGACCAGGGCTGGATACTTGCTGGGAGATAAGGGCTGGATACCTGCTGGGAGACGAGGGCTGGATACCTGCTGAGGGATGAGGGCTGGATACCTGCTGAGGGACGAGAGCTGGATCCTGCTGGGAGACAAGTGTTGGATACCTGCTGGGGGACAAGGGCTGGATACCGGCTGAGGGACAAGGGCTGGATCCCTGCTGGGGGACGAGAGCTGGATACCTGCTGAGGGACAAGGGCTGGATACCTGCTGGGAGACGAGTGCTGGATACCTGCTGAGGGACGAGGACTTGATACCTGCTGGGGGACAAGGCCTGGATACCAGCTGGGGGACGAGGGCTGGATAACTGCAGGGAGATGAGGGCTGGATACCTGCTGGGAGACGAGGGCTGGATACCTGCTGGGAGACGAGGGCCAGATACTTGATGGGGGACGAGGGCTGGTTACCTGCTGAGGGACAAGGGCTGCATACCTGCTGGGAGACGAGGGCTGGATACTTGCTGGGAGACGAGGGCCGGATACTTGCTGGGGGACGAGAGCTGGATACCTGCTGAGGGACGAGGGCTGGATAACTGCTGGATACCTGCTGAGGGACAAGGATTGGATACCTGTTGAGGGACAAGGGCTGGATACCTGCTGAGGGACGAAGGCTGAATACTTGCTGGGAGACAAGAGCTGGATACCTGCTGAGGGACGAGGGCAGGGTACCTGTTGGAAGACGGGGGCTGGTTACCTGCTGTTGGACGAGGACTGGATACATGAGGGGGAATGAGGGCTGGATACCTGCTGGGGGACGAGGGCTGGATACCTGCTGGGAGACAAGGGCTGGATACCTGCTGGGAGACGTGGGCTGGATACCTGCTGGGAGACGAGGGCCAGATACTTGCTGGACGACGAGGGCTGGTTACCTGCTGAGGGACAAGGGCTGCATACCTGCTGGGAGACGAGGGCTGGATACTTGCTGGGAGACGAGGGCCGGATACTTGCTGGGGGACGAGAGCAGGATACCTGCTGGGGGACAAGGCCTGGATACCAGCTGGGGGACGAGGGCTGGATACCTGCTGGGAGATGAGGGCTGGATACCTGCTGGGAGACAAGTGCTGCATACCTGCTGGGAGACGAGGGCTGGATACTTGCTGGGAGACGAGGGCCGGATACTTGCTGGGGGATGAGAGCTGGATACCTGCTGAGGGGCGAGGGCTGGATAACTGCTGGATACCTGCTGAGGGACAAGGATTGGATACCTGTTGAGGGACAAGGGCTGGATACCTGCTGAGGGACGAAGGCTGAATACTTGCTGGGAGACAAGAGCTGGATACCTGCTGAGGGACGAGGGCAGGGTACCTGCTGGAAGACGGGGGCTGGTTACCTGCTGTTGGACGAGGACTGGATACATGAGGGGGGAATGAGGGCTGGATACCTGCTGGGGGACGAGGGCTAGATACCTGTTGGGGGACAAGGCCTGGATACCAGCTGGGGGACGAGGGCTGGATAACTGCTGGATACCTGCTGAGAGACAAGGATTGGATACCTGTTGTGGGACAAGGGCTGGATACCTGCTGAGGGACGAAGGCTGAATACTTGCTTGGAGACAAGACCTGGATACCTGCTGAGGGACGAGGGCAGGGTACCTGCTGGAAGACGGGGGTTGGTTACCTGCTGTTGGACGAGGACGGGATACATGAGGGGGGAAGGAGGGCTGGATACCTGCTGGGAGACAAGAGCTGGATACCTGCTGGGAGACGAGGAGTGGATACCTGCTGGGGGATGAGAGCTGGATAACCGCTGGATACCTGCTGAAGGACGAGGGCTGGATACCTGCTGGGAGATGAGGGCTGGAAACCTGCTGGGAGACGAGGGGTGGATACCTGCTGGGGGATGAGAGCTGGATAACTGCTGGATACCTGCTGAAGGACGAGGGCTGGATACCTGCAGGGAGACAAGAGCTGGATACCTGCTGGGAGACGAGGGGTGGATACCTGCTGGAGGATGAGAGCTGGATAATTGCTGGATACCTGCTGAAGGACGAGGGCTGGATACTTGCTGGGAGATGAGGGCTGGATACCTACTGGGAGACGAGGGCTGGAGACCTGCTGGGGGACGACGGCTGGATACCTGCTGAGGGACGAGGGCTGGATACCTGCTGAGGGACGAGAGCTGGAAACCTGCTGGGAGACAAGTGTTGGATACCTGCTGGGGGACAAGGGCTGGATACCTGCTGAGGGACAAGGGCTGGATACCTGCTGGGGGACGAGAGCTGGATACCTGCTGAGGGACAAGGGCTGGATACCTGCTGGGAGAGGAGTGCTGGATACCTGCTGAGGGACGAGGACTTGATACCTGCTGGGGGATGAGGGCTGGATACCTGCTGAGGGACGAGGGCTAGATAAATGTTGGGAGATGAGGGCTGAATACCTGCTGGGAGACGAGAGGTGGATACCTGCTGGGAGACGAGGGCCATTTACCTGTTGGGGGACGCGGGCTGGATATCTGCTGGGGGACGAGGGCCAGATACCTGCTGGGGGACGAGAGCTGGATACCTGCTGGGGGATGAGGGCTGGATACCTGCTGAGGGACGAGGGCTGGATAACTGTTGGGTAACGAGGGCTGGATACCTGCTATGGGACAATGGCTGGATACCTGGTGGGGGACAAGGGCCAGATACCTGCTGGAGTCAAGGGACGGATACTTGCTGTGGGACGAATGCTGGATACCTGCTGGGGGATGAGGGCTGGATACCTGTTGGGAGACGAGGGCTGGATACTTGCTGGCAGATGAGGGCTGGATACCTGCTGGGAGACGAGGGCTGGATACTTCCTGAGGGATGAGGGCTGGATACCTGCTGGGAGACGAGCGCTGGATACCTGCTTCTGGACAAGGGCTGGATTCATCCTGAGGGTCGATGGCTGGATACCTGCTTGGGGTTGAAGGCTGGATACCTGTTGGGAGATGAGGGCCAGATACCTGCTGGGAGATGAGGGCTGGATACCTGCTGGGGGATGAGGGCTGGATACCTGCTGAGGGATGAGGTCTGGATACCTGCTTGGAGACGAGGACTGGATACCTGCTGGGGGACAAGGGTTGGATACGTGCTAAGGGACAAGGGGTGAGTACCTGCTGGTGGACGAGGGCTGGATACCTGCTGGTGGACGAGGGCTGGATATTTGCTGGAGACGAGGGCCGAATACTTGCTGGGGGACGAGAGCTGGATACCTGCTGAGGGACGAGGGCTGGATAACTGCTGGATCCCTGCTGAGGGACAAGGATTGGATACCTATTGAGGGACAAGGGCTGGATACCTGCTGAGGGACGAAGGCTGAATACTTGGTGGGAGACAAGAGCTGGATACCTGCTGAGGGACGAGGGCAGGGTACCTGCTGGAAGACGAGGGCTGGATACCTGCTGAGGGACGAGGGCAGGGTACCTGCTGGAAGACGAGGGCTGGATACCTGCTGTTGGACGAGGACTGGATACATGAGAGGGGAATGAGGGCTGGATACCTGCTGGGAGACAAGAGCTGGATACCTGCTGGGAGACGAGGGGTGGATACCTGCTGGGGGAAGAGAGCTGGATAACTGCTGGATACCTGCTGAAGGACGAGGGCTGGATTCCTCCTGAGGGTTGATGGCTGGATACCTGCTGGGGGATGAGGGCTGGATACCTGCTGGGGGATGAGGGCTGGATACCTGCTGGGGGATGAGGGCTGGATACCTGCTGGCGGACGAGGTCTGGATACCTGCTGGGAGACGAGGACTGGATACCTGCTGGGGGATGAGGTCTGGATACCTGCTGGGGGACAAGGGTTGGGTACCTGCTGGTGGACGAGGGCTGGATACCTGCTGAGGGACAAGGGCTGGATACCTGCTGGGGGACGAGAGCTGGATACCTGCTGAGGGACAAGGGCTGGATACCTGCTGGGAGACGAGTGCTGGATACCTGCTGAGGGACGAGGACTTGATACCTGCTGGGGGATGAGGGCTGGATACCTGCTGAGGGACGAGGGCTGTATACCTGCTGGGGGACGAGAGCTGGATACCTGCTGAGGGACAAGGGCTGGATACCTGCTGGGAGACGAGTGCTGGATACCTGCTGAGGGACAAGGGCTGGATACCTGCTGGGGGACGAGAGATGGATACCTGCGGAGGGACAAGGGCTGGATACCTGCTGGGAGACGAGTGCTGGATACCTGCTGAGGGACGAGGACTTGATACCTGCTGGGGGATGAGGGCTGGATACCTGCTGAGGGACAAGGGCTGGATAAATGTTGGGAGATGAGGGCTGAATATCTGCTGGGAGACGAGAGGTGGATACCTGCTGGGAGACAAGGGCCAGATACCTGCTGGGGGACGCGGGCTGGATATCTGCTGGGGGACGAGGGCCAGATACCTGCTGGGGGACGAGAGCTGGATACCTGCTGGGGGATGAGGGCTGGATACCTGCTGAGGGACGAGGGCTGGATAACTGTTGGGAAACGAGGGCTGGATACCTGCCATGGGACAATGGCTGGATACCTGGTGGGGGACAAGGGCCAGATACCTGCTGGGGTCAAGGGACGGATACTTGCTGTGGGACGAATGCTGGATACCTGCTGGAGGCTGAGGGCTGGATACCTGCTGAGGGATGAAGGCTGAATACCTGCTGGGAGACAAGAGCTGGATACCTGCTGAGGGATGTGCGCTGGGTACCTGCTGGGGACGAGGGCATGATACCTGCTGGGGGACAAGAGCTGGATACCTGCTGGGGGATGAGGGCTGGATACCTGCTGAGGGACGAGGGCTGGATACATGCTGGAGGACGAGAGCTGGATACCTGCTGGGGGATGAGGGCTGGATACCTGCTGAGGGACGAGGGCTGGATAACTGTTGGGAAACGAGGGCTGGATACCTGCTATGGGACAATGGCTGGATACCTGGTGGGTGACAAGGGCCAGATACCTGCTGGGGTCATGGGACGGATACTTGCTGGAGGACGAGAGCTGGATACCTGCTGGGGGATGAGGGCTGGATACCTGCTGAGGGACGAATGCTGGATACCTGCTGGAGGCTGAGGGCTGGATACCTGCTGAGGGATGAAGGCTGAATACCTGCTGGGAGACAAGAGCTGGATACCTGCTGAGGGATGTGCGCTGGGTACCTGCTGGGGACGAGGCATGATACCTGCTGAGGGACGAGGGCTGGATACCAGCTGGGGGACAAAGGTTGGATACCTGCTGGGAGATGAGGGATGGATACCTGCTGGGAGACGAGGGCTGGATACCTGCTGGGGGATGAGGGCTGGATACCTGCTGGGGGATGAGGGCTGGATACCTGCTGGGAGACGAGGACTGGATACCTGCTGGGGGACAAGGGTTGAATACCTGCTAAGGGACAAGGGTTGGGTACCTGCTGGTGGACGAGGGCTGGATACCTGCTGGTGGACGAGGGCTGGATACTTGCTGGAGACGAGGGCCGGATACTTGCTGGGGGACGAGAGCTGGATACCTGATGAGGGACGAGGGCTGGATAACTGCTGGATCCCTGAGGTAAAAACAATGACTGCAGATGCTGGAAACCAGATTCTGGATCAGTGGTGCTGGAAGAGCACAGCAATTCAGGCAGCATCCGAGGACAGGCAAAATCGACGTTTCGGGCAAAAGCCCTTCATCTTCTATTCCTGATGAAGGGCTTTTGACCGAAACGTCGATTTTGCCTGTCCTCGGATGCTGCCTGAATTGCTGTGCTCTTCCAGCACCACTGATCCAGAAACTGCTGGATCCCTGCTGAGGGACAAGGATTGGATACCTGTTGAGGGACAAGGGCTGGATACCTGCTGAGGGACGAAGGCTGAATACTTGCTGGGAGACAAGAGCTGGATACCTGCTGAGGGACGAGGGCAGGGTACCTGCTGGAAGACGAGGGCTGGATACCTGCTGAGGGACGAGGGCAGGGTACCTGCTGGAAGACGAGGGCTGGATACCTGCTGTTGGACGAGGACTGGATACATGAGAGGGGAATGAGGGCTGGATACCTGCTGGGAGACAAGAGCTGGATACCTGCTGGGAGACGAGGGGTGGATACCTGCTGGGGGATGAGAGCTGGATAACTGCTGGATACCTGCTGAAGGACGAGGGCTGGATTCCTCCTGAGGGTTGATGGCTGGATACCTGCTGGGGGATGAGGGCTGGATACCTGCTGGGGGATGAGGGCTGGATACCTGCTGGGGGATGAGGGCTGGATACCTGCTGGCGGACGAGGTCTGGATACCTGCTGGGAGACGAGGACTGGATACCTGCTGGGGGATGAGGGCTGGATACCTGCTGGGGGATGAGGGCTGGATACCTGCTGGGGGACGAGAGCTGGATACCTGCTGAGGGACAAGGGCTGGATATCTGCTGGGGGAGGAGGGCTGGATACCTGCTGAGGGACGAGGGCTGGATAAATGTTGGGAGATGAGGGCTGAATACCTGCTGGGAGACGAGAGGTGGATACCTGCTGGGAGACGAGGGCCAGATACCTGCTGGGGGACGCGGGCTGGATATCTGCTGGGGGACGAGAGCTGGATACTTGCTGAGGGATGAGGGCTGGATACCTGCTGGGAGACGAGCGCTGGATACCTGCTTCTGGACAAGGGCTGGATTCCTCCTGAGGGTTGATGGCTGGATACCTGCTTGGGGTTGAAGGCTGGATACCTGTTGGGAGATGAGGGCTGGATACCTGCTGGGGGATGAGGGCTGGATACCTGCTGGGGGATGAGGGCTGGATACCTGCTGGGGGACGAGGTCTGGATACCTGCTGGGAGACGAGGACTGGATACCTGCTGGGGGACAAGGGTTGAATACCTGCTAAGGGACAAGGGTTGGGTACCTGCTGGTGGACGAGGGCTGGATACCTGCTGGTGGACGAGGGCTGGATACTTGCTGGAGACGAGGGCCGGATACTTGCTGGGGGACGAGAGCTGGATACCTGGTGAGGGACGAGGGCTGGATAACTGCTGGATCCCTGAGGTAAAAACAATGACTGCAGATGCTGGAAACCAGATTCTGGATCAGTGGTGCTGGAAGAGCACAGCAATTCAGGCAGCATCCGAGGACAGGCAAAATCGACGTTTCGGGCAAAAGCCCTTCATCTTTTATTCCTGATGAAGGGCTTTTGCCCGAAATGTCGATTTTGCCTGTCCTCGGATGCTGCCTGAATTGCTGTGCTCTTCCAGCACCACTGATCCAGAAACTGCTGGATCCCTGCTGAGGGACAAGGATTGGATACCTGTTGAGGGACAAGGGCTGGATACCTGCTGAGGGACGAAGGCTGAGTACTTGCTGGGAGACAAGAGCTGGATACCAGCTGAGGGACGAGGGCAGGGTACCTGCTGGGGGATGAGAGCTGGATAACTGCTGGATACCTGCTAAGGACGAGGGCTGGATGCCTGCTGGGAGATGAGGGCTGGATACCTGCTGGGAGACGAGGGCTGGAGACCTGCTTGGGGCGAGGGCTGGATACCTGCTGAGGGACGAGGGCTGGATACCTGCTGAGGGACGAGAGCTGGAAACCTGCTGGGAGACAAGTGTTGGATACCTGCTGGGGGACAAGGGCTGGATACCTGCTGAGGGACAAGGGCTGGATACCTGCTGGGGGACGAGAGCTGGATACCTGCTGAGGGACAAGGGCTGGATACCTGCTGGGAGACGAGTGCTGGACACCTGCTGAGGGACGAGGACTTGATACCTGCTGGGGGATGAGGGCTGGATACCTGCTGAGGGACGAGGGCTGGATAAATGTTGGGAGATGAGGGCTGAATACCTGCTGGGAGACGAGAGGTGGATACCTGCTGGGAGACGAGGGCCAGATACCTGCTGGGGGACGCGGGCTGGATATCTGCTGGGGGACGAGGGCTGGATACTTGCTGAGGGATGAGGGCTGGATACCTGCTGGGAGACGAGCGCTGGATACCTGCTTCTGGACAAGGGCTGGATTCCTCCTGAGGGTTGATGGCTGGATACCTGCTTGGGGTTGAAGGCTGGATACCTGTTGGGAGATGAGGGCTGGATACCTGCTGGGGGATGAGGGCTGGATACCTGCTGGGGGATGAGGGCTGGATACCTGCTGGGGGACGAGGTCTGGATACCTGCTGGGAGACGAGGACTGGATACCTGCTGGGGGACAAGGGTTGAATACCTGCTAAGGGACAAGGGTTGGGTACCTGCTGGTGGACGAGGGCTGGATACCTGCTGGGGGACGAGGTCTGGATACCTGCTCAGAGATGAGGGCCAGATACCTGCTGGGGGACGCGGGCTGGATATCTGCTGGGGGACGAGGGCCAGATACCTGCTGAAGGACGAGAGCTGGATACCTGCTGGGGGATGAGGGCTGGATACCTGCTGAGGGACAAGGGCTGGATAACTGTTGGGAAACGAGGGCTGGATACCTGCCATGCGACAATGGCTGGATACCTGGTGGGGGACAAGGGCCAGATACCTGCTGGGGTCAAGGGACGGATACTTGCTGTGGGATGAATGCTGGATACCTGCTGGAGGCTGAGGGCTGGATACCTGCTGAGGGATGAAGGCTGAATACCTGCTGGGAGACAAGAGCTGGATACCTGCTGAGGGATGTGCGCTGGGTACCTGCTGGGGACGAGGGCATGATACCTGCTGGGGGACAAGAGCTGGATACATGCTGGGGGATGAGGGCTGGATACCTGCTGAGGGACGAGGGCTGGATACATGCTGGAGGACGAGAGCTGGATACCTTCTGGGGGATGAGGGCTGGATACTTGCTGAGGGACGAGGGCTGGATAACTGTTGGGAAACGAGGGCTGGATACCTGCTATGGGACAATGGCTGGATACCTGGTGGGTGACAAGGGCCAGATACCTGCTGGGGTCATGGGACGGATACTTGCTGTGGGATGAATGCTGGATACCTGCTGGAGGCTGAGGGCTGGATACCTGCTGAGGGATGAAGGCTGAATACCTGCTGGGAGACAAGAGCTGGATACCTGCTGAGGGATGTGCGCTGGGTACCTGCTGGGGACGAGGCATGATACCTGCTGAGGGACGAGGGCTGGATACCAGCTGGGGGACAAAGGTTGGATACCTGCTGGGAGATGAGGGATGGATACCTGCTGGGAGACGAGGGCTGGATACCTGCTGAGGGACGAGGGCTGGATACCTGCTGGGGGATGAGGGCTGGATACCTGTTGGGAGACGAGGGCTGGATACTTGCTGGGAGATGAGGGCTGGATACCTGCTGGGAGACGAGGGCTGGATACTTGCTGAGGGATGAGGGCTGGATACCTGATGGGAGACGAGCGCTGGATACCTGCTTCTGGACAAGGGCTGGATTCCTCCTGAGGGTTGATGGCTGGATACCTGCTTGGGGTTGAAGGCTGGATACCTGTTGGGAGATGAGGGCTGGATACCTGCTGGGGGATGAGGGCTGGATACCTGCTGGGGGATGAGGTCTGGATACCTGCTGGGAGATGAGGACTGGATACCTGCTGGGGGACAAGGGTTGAATACCTGCTAAGGGACAAGGGTTGGGTACCTGCTGGTGGACGAGGGCTGGATACTTGCTGGTGGACGAGGGCTGGATACTTGCTGGAGACGAGGGCCGGATACTTGCTGGGGGACGAGAGCTGGATACCTGGTGAGGGACGAGGGCTGGATAACTGCTGGATCCCTGAGGTAAAAACAATGACTGCAGATGCTGGAAACCAGATTCTGGATCAGTGGTGCTGGAAGAGCACAGCAATTCAGGCAGCATCCGAGGACAGGCAAAATCGACGTTTCGGGCAAAAGCCCTTCATCTTCTATTCCTGATGAAGGGCTTTTGACCGAAACGTCGATTTTGCCTGTCCTCGGATGCTGCCTGAATTGCTGTGCTCTTCCAGCACCACTGATCCAGAAACTGCTGGATCCCTGCTGAGGGAGAAGGATTGGATACCTGTTGAGGGACAAGGGCTGGATACCTGTTGAGGGATGAAGGCTGAATACTTGCTGGGAGACAAGAGCTGGATACCAGCTGAGGGACGAGGGCAGGGTACCTGCTGGAAGACGAGGGCTGGATACCTGCTGAGGGACGAGGGCAGGGTGCCTGCTGGAAGACGAAGGCTGGATACCTGCTGTTGGACGAGGACTGGATACATGAGGGGGGAATGAGGGCTGGATACCTGCTGGGAGACAAAGAGCTGGATACCTGCTGGGAGACGAGGGGTGGATACCTGCTGGGGGATAAGAGCTGGATAACTGCTGGATACCTGCTGAAGGATGAGGGCTGGATACCTGCTGGGAGATGAGGGCTGGATACCTGCTGGGAGACGAGGGCTGGATACCTGCAGGGGACGAGGGCTGGATACCTGCTGAGGGACGAGGGCTGGATACCTGCTGAGGGACGAGAGCTGGAAACCTGCTGGGAGACAAGTGTTGGATACCTGGTGGGGGACAAGGGCTGGATACCTGCTGAGGGACAAGGGCTGGATACCTGCTGGGGGACGAGAGCTGGATACCTGCTGAGGGACAAGGGCTGGATACCTGCTGGGAGACGAGTGCTGGATACCTGCTGAGGGACGAGGACTTGATACCTGCTGGGGGATGAGGGCTGGATACCTGCTGAGGGACGAGGGCTGGATAAATGTTGGGAGATGAGGGCTGAATACCTGCTGGGAGACGAGAGGTGGATACCTGCTGGGAGACGAGGGCCAGATACCTGCTGGGGGATGCGGGCTGGATATCTGCTGGGGGACGAGGGCCAGATACCTGCTGGGGGACGAGAGCTGGATACCTGCTGGGGGATGAGGGCTGGATATCTGCTGAGGGTCGAGGGCTGGATAACTGTTGGGAAACGAGGGCTGGATACCTGCTATGGGACAATGGCTGGATACATGGTGGGGGACAAGGGCCAGATACCTGCTGGGGTCAAGGGACGGATACTTGCTGTGGGACGAATGCTGGATACCTGCTGGAGGCTGAGGGCTGGATACCTGCTGAGGGATGAAGGCTGAATACCTGCTGGGAGACAAGAGCTGGATACCTGCTGAGGGATGTGCGCTGGGTACTTGCTGGGGACGAGGGCATGATACCCGCTGGGGGACGAGAGCTGGATACCTGCTGGGGGATGAGGGCTGGATACCTGCTGAGGGACGAGGGCTGGATACATGCTGGAGGACGAGAGCTGGATACCTGCTGGGGGATGAGGGCTGGATACCTGCTGAGGGACGAGGGCTGGATAACTGTTGGGAAACGAGGGCTGGATACCTGCTATGGGACAATGGCTGGATACCTGGTGGGGGACAAGGGCCAGATACCTGCTGGGGGACAAGGGACGGATACTTGCTGTGGGACGAATGCTGGATACCTGCTGGAGGCTGAGGGCTGGATACCTGCTGAGGGATGAAGGCTGAATACCTGCTGGGAGACAAGAGCTGGATACCTGCTGAGGGATGTGCGCTGGGTACCTGCTGGGGACGAGGGCATGATACCTGCTGAGGGACGAGGGCTGGATACCTGCTGAGGGACAAGGGCTGGATACCAGCTGGGGGACATAGGTTGGATACCTGCTGGGAAATGAGGGCTGGATACCTGCTGGGAGACGAGGGCTGGATACCTGTTGAGGGACAAGGGCTGGATACCTGCTGGGGGTGAGGGCTGGATACCTGTTGGGGGATGAGGGCTGGATACTTGCTGGGAGATGAGGGCTGGATACTTGCTGGGAGACGAGGGCTGGATACTTGCTGAGGGATGAGGCTGGATACCTGCTGGGAGACGAGCGCTGGATAACTGCTTCTGGACAAGGGCTGGATTCCTCCTGAGGGTCGATGGCTGGATACCTGCTTGGGGGATGAGGGCCAGATACCTGCTGGGGGATGAGGGCTGGATACCTGCTGGGGGATGAGGTCTGGATACCTGCTGGGAGACGAGGACTGGATACCTGCTGCGGGACAAGGGTTTGATACCTGCTAAGGGACAAGGGTTGGATACTAGCTGGGGAAGAGGGCTGGATACCTGCTGGTGGACGAGGGCTGGATACCTGCTGGTGGACGAGGGCTGGATACTTGCTGAGGGATGAGGGCTGGATACCTGCTGGGAGACGAGTGCTGGATCCCTGCTTCTGGACAAGGGCTGGATACCTCCTGAGGGTCGATGCCTGGATACCTGCTTGGGGTTGAAGGCTGGATACCTGTTGGGAGATGAGGGCCAGATACCTGCTGGGGGACGAGGGCTGGATACCTGTTGGTGGACGAGGGCTGGATACCTGCTGGGAGACGAGGGCTGGATACCTGCTGGTGGACGAGGGCTGGATACCTGCTGAGGGACGAGGGCTGGATACCTGCTGATGGACGAGGGCTGGATACCTGCTGGTAGACGAGGCTGGATACCTGCTGAGGGACGAGGGCTGGATACCTGCTGATGGACGAGGGCTGGATACGTGCTGGGGGATGAGGGCTGGACACCTGCTGGTGGACGAGGGCTGGATACCTGCTGAGGGACGAGGGCTGGACACCTGCTGGTGGACGAGGGCTGGATACCTGCTGGGGGATGAGAGCTGCATCTGCAATGATGGCTACATTCCACAACCCTCTGATGAAGGTGAAGCACAGGTACAATGCTGAGCAGGATGGAGCCGATGATAGTCCTCCTTAAAATCTGATTCTAGTGGTTAGAATAGTCAGGTTGTAGCCTGACAGTCCAGTCCAGGCAGAGCACATCGTGTGCTGTGTCCTCCACAAGTGGCGAGGTAAAGAGGGGTGGTTGGATTCTGAAGAGCTGAAGAGTCTTCTGAAGAGGAAGTTGAGGACATTGAGCAGGAGGAACATAACTTTCAGGAACTTCAGCATTAGGCACAAGCCAGGCTAGACTTCATTGACATCTGGTTTCAATAGGTGTGAGCTGGGTGCTGTGATCATTCATCAGCTATAAATTTGGCGATGCGCAAAAGGCCAGTTGCCCTTTTTGTCCTCGAAAGCAATCACAGATCTTTTTTCCCCCTTTTTTCTGTTTTTATTGTTGTTCAATAAGTTACATTTTCAACCTTTTTGAAGATTTCCAGTCAGTGATACTCCCACATTGAACAATGACAAGGTCATAGAGTCAAAGAGATGTACAGCACGGAAACAGACCCTTTGGTCCGACCGTCCATGCCGACCAGATAACCCAACCCAATCTAGTCCCATTTGCCAGCACCTGGCCCATATCCCTCCAAACCCTTCCTGTGCATATACCCATCCAGATACATTTTAAATGTTGTAATTGTACCAGCCTCCACCACTTCATCCCATACACATACCACCCTATGTGTGAAAAAGTTGCCCCGTAGGTCTCTTTTATATCTTTCCCCTCTCACCCTAAACCTATGCCCTCTAGTTCTGGACTCTCCCTCCCCAGGGAGAAGATTTTGTCTATTTACCCTATCCATTCCCATCATGATTTTGTAAACATCGATAATGTCACCCTTCATTCTCAGACGCTCCAGGGAAAACAGCCCCACCTTATTAAACCTCTCTCTATAGCTCAAACCCTCCAACCCTGGCAATATCCTTATAAATCTTTTCTGAACCCTTTCAAGTTTCACAATATCTTTCCGATAGGAAGGAGACCAGAATTGTACGCAGTATTCCAACAGTGGCCTAACCAATGTCCTGTACAGCCCCAACATGACCTCCCAACTCCTGTACTCAATACTCTGACCAATAAAGGAAAGCATACCAAAAGCCTTCTTCACTATCCTATCTACCTGCGACTCCATTTTCAAGAAGCTATGAACCTGCATTCCAAGGTCTCTTTGATCAGCAACATTCCCTGGGACCTTACCATTAAAAGTATAAATCCTGCTAAATTTACTTTCCCAAAATGCAGCACCTCGCATTTATCTAAATTAAACTCCATCTGCCACTCCTCAGCCCACTGGCCCATCTGATCAAGATCCCGTTGTAATCTGAGGTAACCTTCTTCGCTGTCCACTACACCTCTAATTTTGGTGTCAGCTGCAAACTTACTAACTATATCTCCTATGTTCACATTCAAATCATTTATATAAATGATGAAAAGTAGTGGACCCATCACTGATCCTTGTGGCACTCCACTGGTCAATCTGAAAAGCAACTCTCCACCACCACCCTCTGTCTTATGGGATGGCGTTTTTACAGTTGGGAATATGGGATGGCATTTTTACAGTTAGGAATATTCCCAATTCCTTCGCCTTCGCCGCATCTGCTCCCAGGAGGACCAATTCCAATACCGAACAACCCAGATGGCCTCCTTCTTCAAAGACTGCAATTTCCCCTCAGATGTGGTTGACGATGCTCTCCACCGCATCTCCTCCACTTCCCACTCCTCCGTCCTTGAGCCCTGCCCCTCCAATCGCCACAAGGACAGAACCCCTCTGGTCCTCACCTACCACCCCACCAACCTCCAGATACATCGTATCATCCTTCGTCATTTCCGCCACCTCCAAACAGACCCCACCACCAGGGATATATTTCCCTCCCCTCCCCTATCAGCGTTCCGGAAAGACCACTCCCTTTGCGACTCCCTCGTCAGATCCACACCCCCCACCAACCCAACCTCCACTCCCGGCACCTTCCCTGCAACCGCAAGAAATGCAAAACTTACGCCGACACCGCCCCCCTCACTTCCCTCCAAGGCCCCAAGGGATCCTTCCACATCCGCCACAAATTCACCTGCACCTCCACACACATCATTTACTGCATCCGCTGCAACCGATGTGGCCTCCTATACATTGGGGAGACAGGCTGCCTACTTGCGGAACGTTTCAGAGAACAACTCTGGGACACCTGCACCAACCAACCCAACCGCCCCGTGGCTGAACACTTTAACTTCCCCTCCCACTCCGCCAAGGACATGCAGGTCCTTGGCCTCCTCCATCGCCAGACCATAGCAACACGACACCTGGTGGAAAAGCGCCTCATCTTCCGCCTAGGAACCCTCCAACCACAAGGGATGAATGCAGATTTCTCCAACTTTCTCATTTCCCCTCCCCCCACCTTTTCTTAGTCCCAACCCTCAGACTCAGCACCGCCCTCTTGACCTGCAATCTTCTTCCCGACCTCTCCGCCCCCACCCTCTCTCCAGCCTATCACCCTCACCTTAACCTCCTTCCAACTATCATATTCCCAACGCCCTCCCCCAAGTCCCTCCTCCCTACCTTTTATCTTAGCTTACTTGGCACACCCTCCTCATTCCTGAAGAAGGGCTTATGCCCGAAACGTCAATTCTCCTGCTCCTTTGATGCTGCCTGATCTACTGCGCCTTTCCAAATACATGTCAATCTTGTCCCTCAGGATTCTCTCCAACAACTTAACCACCACCAATGTCAGGCTCACTGGTCTATAGTTCCCTGGCTTGTCCTTACCACCGTTCTTAAATAGTGGCGCCACATTAACCAACCCCCAGTTTTCTGGCACCTCACCTGTGACTATTGACAATACAAATATCTCAGCAAGGGGCCCAGCAATCACTTCCGTAGCTTCCCACAGAGTTCTAGCATACACCACCAAGACACGATGCTATGCTAGACATCCATGAAAGATTAGCATTCCCTTACACAAGGTTCAAACAAACAATGAAGCTAAGGACAATTAGCTCTCATAGCTTGATTCCTGATGCCTGCTGAGCAGGTGGCTGCCCATAGTGGATCAGTGGTTAGCATTACTACCTCATAGTGCCATGGAACCAAGTTCAATTCTCACCTCAGGAAACTGTCTGTGTGGAATCTGTACATTCTCCTTATGTCTGTGTGGGTTTCCTCCAGGGTGGGTATATGAATAGGAAGGGTTTGGAAGGATATGGGCCAGGTGCTGGCAGGTGGGACTAGATTGGGTTGGGATGCATGGACGGGTTGGACTGAGGGGTCTGTTTCCATGCTGTACATCTCTATGACTATATATGCTGATGTCGGACTAGGATGGACAAAGTCATATGACAGCAGGTTTATTTCGGAGCAGCGCTCTGAAAGCTTGTGATTTTAAATCAACCTGTTGGACCATAACTGGCTATTGTATGATTTCTGTCTTTAAATATGTGCAGGTTAGGTGGATTGGCCATGGCAAATTGTCCATAGTGTGCAGGGACGCAGGACAGCTGGATTAGCCATGGGAAATGCAGAGGTTACAGGGATAGGGTAGAGGGGTGGGTCTGAGTGTATTGTTCTTCGGACGGTCAGTATGGGCTCGATGGGCCAACTGGCCTGCTTCCGCACTATAGGGATTCTATTTTATGATCAGATAGGCAATGATGTAAAGCAACAAAACATTTACAAATGTGGTATTCTGCTTGAAATATATTATCACTCATGCCACCTATATGCCCTTTGAAGGTTTTCTTTGATATTTCGCTCCCACTATACACGCTGTGAAGCTATTCCTATTCCTATTCCTATATCCCAGCATTTGACTTGGTGCACATCCGAGCTTTAAATATGATCTTGGCTGTGCAAATCCTGGAAATTCTCAACAGCAGAAGTATTTCTGTCACTGGTGAACTCAAGATAGCACAACAACGACACCATCAAGGCACAGTGCATATGTAATGAGGTGAGCAGCAAACAACTGTGTGAGATAACTTGCTAGACCTCAGAGAAACCTTCAAAATTGCTGAAATTAACAATTAGTGGATTTCCAGTGGAATTTCAGACCAGTATTCATTTTGCCTGATCTTGAAACCAGCTGTAGTTGCAGAACCATGATTACAAGCACAAACTGACATGAGAAATTGTGTGCAGGAACTTGGATTAGAATTTACTTCATTGGCATGTCTTCCTCACCAGCAACAATTGAGAACCTATTAGACTTTGTTCACCCATGGTTATATAGAGAGATAAGCGAGGTGAAGGCCAGCAGCTATTCTGAACAATGTGATGTAATCGATGGTGAGAAGTGGTATATGAACTGACTTTGTACACTCGTGATCTCTTTAATCCTGTCTTAAAGAGCCAGGTGTGATTGAGAATTGTGCAAGACTTATACAACATCCTTACTTATTTGCATATTGTGCTGGCTCTGGCCAACTTTTTACCGTAAACACACCTAGAAATATGAACTTGTATTATTCTCAATCTTATTTCACATTTTTCTGTAAATGACCTGTTGGCAAAATTCAAAATATTAACTTTTTATATATGCTGTGTTGTATGTCAATTGCATCTATAACAAATTAACTCATAATATCTGTTTGATATATTTATTCAATGAATGGCTCAGTGGTCTGGGTGTATCAGGTAACCTTCAAGGAAACTTTCCTCTGTGACAAATCTTTTTGTTTTGCAATCAGCAAAAAAACAAGTTTTCTTTCCTTCCACCATACTGGAGAAAGTCTTGTATGAAAGAAAAGAAAACCTACAACATTCTGACAAAGGATATTTGTTATTCTCATTGTCTTTCAGATATTCTTTAATCAGCCTGTGCAAAGATGTTATGACACACCTTGCAAACCCATGACCACTTCCATCCAGAAGGACAAGGGTAGCAAATACATGGGAACTGCCACTCACCATCCTGAGTTGGAAACAGATCATTGTTCATCCACTGTCACTGGGTCAAAATTCTAGAATTCCCTCCCTAAAGGCATTGTGGGTTTACCTACAGCACATGGACTGCAGCAGTGTGTGACAGTCTGTAACCCCTCCCCCCACCCCCTCCAAGGGCAGTGTGCAGGTACAGTGGTGTAGTGATTCTGGGCATACATGAAGGATCTCACAGGCAGTGCCCTTCTCACCACCAGCCAAGTGATGTCCTGATGCTTGTTGGAAAATTCTAGTGAGGAGGCATTCTGCCAAATGACTGACAGTTTGAAACAGGATCCATCCTCTCCTTTTCCTTTAGGGTCTCAAGGACACTACGTGCTGACCACTTCCTGATGGACTTGCGGTCAAAGGTGTTTCTCTTTGCAAATATCTCCACAAAGGAAGTTTGGAGAGCAATGCAGTGGTTTTAGTCAAGGTTCATCCTGAGCAGCTGTGCAACACAGGACTCTGTTCCCCCGGACCCACACCAATACAAACATTGGCTGTGCCTGGAGGACCATCAACTTGGTGAAAGGCACTCTCTGCCTGAAACTTGTTGACCTTCCAGAGCAAGGAGTTGATCTTGAGTGAATGTTGTAGACTGACACATTCCAACGTCCAAGAATACATGGGGCACCTTCTGTCAAGGTGCAGCAGGGAAAGACCACTGTTTGAGGACTTTGGCCAAAGTACAATGAGGGATCTGTTCAGTTATTGGACCTTCCTGGTGCCTCAAACGTATGTAAATCTTGTATCAGTTAAGAAATGCCTTGGGTTTGTTGTTCTACACTTGTAAAGACTGTCTACAAAATTGAACTGCTCTAATGACCATGTATGGAATAAATTTTTTTTATTAATAAGGTACATTTTTGAAATTAAAAAAAGCATGAACAGCTGCAGTTTAAAAGGACAGCTCACTACCACCTTCTCAAGGGTAACTACAGATAGGCAATAAATGCTGGCCTAGCCAGCAATGCCCACATCCTAGGAGTGAATTAAAATAAAGGTGTGACTTGAATCCGGGTCTAGTGTGGTCCAGAGGTAGGCCAGGTAGTCCAGTGTACCACTGCCCCACAAGACACCACTGTCTTGTCTTGCTACACTTGATGAATTTAAACCCTGAGTAGCTGCATTGGCCAGGAGTCCTTCATTTCTCTACATGAGAGGTTGGGATGAATTCAGACCTTTGACAGGAGAGATATTGGTCAAACAAAAGAGATATTTTCCGTTATGCTTGTAGTGGATGTGGATGTACTTGGCAAAGTTTTTGCTCATCCCAAATTGTCCTTGCATACTGATTGACTTTCTCAGCTATTTTGGAGAGCAGATTGAGCCATCATTGCTGTTTGAAGACACATGTAGGCCGGAGCAGAGAAGAGTGGTTGGCCTGCTGTGATGGGGTTTGAACCCATGTCCCCAGAACACATTAACCAGGGTGTCTGGCATATTCGTCCAATGTCTTCACCACAATACCACTGCCTCCCTTGTGAAGGAAAATAGGATGACAACACTGCAATTATGAATGCCTCTGAAACCTCTGGACGTTGTTCAAATTATTCTGCTCAGCCTTACATCTGTCCGCTCCATAAACCTAAGTTCACTGAAAGTTCTGCATAAAAAGTCCTAATCATCTTAAGTGTCTTTCAGCCATCACCCCCTGAGATTATTGACTTACACCGGTTCCCAGTTCAGCAAGGCCTTGGATTTAAAACAGACAAATTTGGTGTTTTAATCCCTTCACGGCATCAGCCCTCCTTAACTTTGAAATCTCCTCCGCCCGTACAGATCTCTGAGATATTTGCTCTCCTTAAATTGTGGCCTCTCCAGCATCCCTGATTTTATCACTCCACCATTTGGCGATCACATCTTCAGCTGCCTGGGCCCAAAGCTCTAAAATGAGGATTTCCCCTCTCCTCCCCTCCCGCCCCCACCCCACCCCACCCCACCCCCCCCCCCCCACCCCCCCAACAGCTCTCGCTCTCTCTAGCATTCCTCTTTCAAGATGCTCCTTAAAACTGATATCTTATCTGTTTTAACCTCTTCCTCAATGGCTCCACTTCATACTGAGTTTATCAATACTCCCCTGGGATATTTCACAACGTTAAATATGAGATATAAACATAAGTTGTTTTTGTATCCAAGATTTTCCATCCTGTGCATCTATTTCACTAAAATCGTAGGATTGATTAACTTACTCATGTATAACATGGAAAAAAAAGTCTTTTATTAGGAATACATAAGAAATGATAAACAAACTATCAGTGAGGTAGGAGAAAGTGAGGACTGCAGATGTTGGAGATCAGAGCTGAAAATGTGTTGCTGGAAAAGCGCAGCAGGTCAGGCAGCATCCAAGGAACAGGAGAATCGACGTTTCGGGCATAAGCCCTTCTTCAGGAATGAGGAAAGTGTGTCCAGCAGGCTAAGATAAAAGGTAGGGAGGAGGGACTTGGGGGAGGGGCGTTGGAAATGCGAAAGGTGGAGGGAGGTCCGGGTGTCCCAGAGGTGTTCCAGACATGTTCCAGACCAACCAACCCAACCACCCCGTAGCCTAACACTTTAACTCCCCCTCCCACTCCACCAAGGACATGCAGGTCCTTGGACTCCTCCATTGCCAGACCATGACAACACGATGGTTGGAGGAAGAGCGCCTCATCTTCTGCCTGGGAACCCTCCAACCACAAGGGATGAACTCAGATTTCTCCAGTTTCCTCATTTCCCCTCCCCCCACCTTGTCTCAGTCAAATCCCTCAAACTCAGCACCGCCTTCCTAACTTGCAATCTTCTTCCTGACCTCTCCGCCCCCACCCCACTCCGGCCTATCACCCTCACCTTGACCTCCCTCCACCTATCGCATTTCCAACGCCCCTCCCCCAAGTCCCTCCTCCCTACCTTTTATCTTATCAGTGAGGTAGACCAAAATGTTGCAGTAAGTCTGAACAGCGTCAAGTTTTCCCGCCTAATAAATTTTGCTAAAACAGAATCAAACAATCAATATAAATAAATCGATATTTTCACAACAACTGTTGGAGAAGCCATGAGTCAGAAGGTTGTAAGTTCAAAAGTAAAATACATGCCAATGCTGGAAGTCTGAAATAAAAAGAAACATGCTGGATATACTCAGCAGATCTGGCAGCGTATGTGGAGTCAGAAACAAAGTTAACGTTTCTAGTCAATGACCTTCCATCAAAATTAAGAAAACAAGTATCGAAATGTTGAAATGTCGCTCTGGAATCTTAAACACATAATCTGGGCTGACATTGCAGTCCTGAACTGAGAGAGCACTACACTATCGGAGGTCTCATCTTTCAACTGAATTGTTAAACCGAGGTCCCTGGTTATCCTCAGAGGCAAATATTGAAACAAACAAACACGTGGGCGGCACGGTGGCATAGTGGTTAGCACTGTTGCCTCACAGCCCCAGAGATCCGGGTTCAATTCCCGCCTCAGGCGACTGACTGTGTGGAGTTTGCACATTCTCCCTGTGTCTGCATGGGTTTCCTCCGGTTTCCTCCCACAATCCAAAAAAATGTGCAGGTTAGGCGAATTGGCCATGCTAAGTTGCCCATCGTGTTAGGTGAAGGGATAAATGTAGGGGAATGGGTCTGGGTGGGTTACGCTTCGGCAGGTCGGTGTGGACTTGTTGGGCCGAAGGGCCTGTTTCCACACTGTAAGTAATCGAAATTAATCTGAAATCTAAATCAAACGAGCAGGTATCACTCCTGCTACCCAAACCAGTGCTGATCCCTTAACCAACATCACTAAGCCTGATTATCTGCAAAATCATGATTTGTGAGATCTTGCTGTACACAAATTGTCTGTTGTGTTTCCTGTGTCACTTTAAAAGTATTTCAATGCTTGAGATCATGGAAGTTGCTAAAGAAATGCTGTCTTTCAGGAAAGCATTAAACAGCAGAGTTAGGAAAGCTTTAATCATTGTGATATGTAAGAGTGCATTGGGTAAACTGCACCCCAAGCACAGTGAAACTCTTTCTGAAGCATTTGCATATGATTCATTGCTAGTTAGCACATCAATTCTTAGATACGATGCTCATAAATTGATTAGTAACTGAGGGCTTTCCAAGTTTTATTGCCATTTGATCTGTTGCTACTATATATTCAGCAAGCCCAGCAAAGAGAATCATTCCCAGAGCAAAGGAAAAGCAGTCAGCTATGAAACCACATGCCTCGATCTGATTATAACTATTCAAAATGGCACGCTTCATGTTTCTAGTGCCAATTATAGTTCAGCTGCTGTTTCTGCAAGTCGTAACATCACAGAAAAGGTAGGTTGCCTCTTCATTAGCTGTTTCATTGACAGGCAATGATATGAAATACCATTCATGCCTGAGGGAAGTCAAAACAGGGTAGTGGATGGAGCAGACAGGTTGAGGGTGGAATGGATAGAGGTTGGGATGGGGGCTAGGGATGAAGAAGTGGAGTTCATCACAGGCAGGTCTAATCACATCATTCCCTGATGAACACTTTTCATTTTGGGGCAATTGGACTGTGACCTCCAAAGGCGCAAATCCTCTCTGAATTTGTTCTCCTGATTATGGAGATCTATGCCTTTGAAAGAAAGAGTTTCACAGTCTGGTAGGGAGCTTAAGATTGCCTGGTTTCTATTCTTCTTCAGCCTGGTGAGAAATTCTGATAGTTGGAGGGGAAGAGTTTTCCACCTTCTCTCCCTTGCTCCAAAGATGATTTTAGACATATCAAACAATGCCAGAACCCACCTCTCTGCTCTACAGTATTGTGCTAGGATTAATTCCTGGTGGGAGTGCAGCTCACTAAATAATCCTCTCTCTGTAATGGCAGTGTGAATTATCTTAACCAATTTACTCCACCGCCACTGCCGTTGTTTAATATATTAAACAATTGATTTTCTGCATGATACTATTAGTCTTTAAAGTGTCACTGACTCACAGACTGGTTGTGTACCAGAACGTAGAGCTTATGACTCCCTACTCTTCTCTGTCAAGGCACTAAAATCTCCAGCCAGAAAGAAAATTTCAAAGGCGAAATTTCACTTCTGACTCAGAGTTCAGCCATCCATTTTACCTCCTGCTACGTTTTCCTTATCAGTGAAGGTTAAACTTTAGTTCCTTCACTCAGAGTACAATGACAGTTTCTCCTTAGTCAAAAGGCAATTACCAGTTCCAAAATTGGAATGCACATTTCAGGAGAGTTGCCTAATACTCTTTATCACCTCAGTGTTTTATAATATATTCAATCAATGCAATGGACAAGTGTTAAGTGTGAATTTACCAATAAAAGGTACAGGTTTAATGGACAGGACCTATTTATGGAACACTGATGGAAGTCCAGAGTCTGGTTATTCTATACTTGTATTGAAAGGTCTCATTTCTAAAAATATTTTGTTAAATCTTCCAAATGTACCAAAAGATAGAAACCTATAGACGCAGAATTTACAGTTAGTTGAATGTATGTTCTGCTCTATTAGAGGCTTTGTTCAATGCTTTAGGAACCATACACCCAAAGTCAAGTGGATGCCTCATAGCAAATCCTTTTGTGTTTTGTTATTATATTGTACTCACTTCCCTCAGAGATAAAGTTAAAAATCACACAACACCAGGTTATAGTCCAACAGGATTTATTTCGAGGCACTAGCTTTCTAAGTGTTGTTTCTTCATCAGGATTTGGACTGGGGTGTACAAAGTTAAAAATCACACAACACCAGGTTATAGTCCAACAGGTTTAATTGGAAGTACACTAGCTTTCGGAGCGATGCTCCTTCATCAGGTGATAGTGGAGGGCTCAATCCTAACACAGAATTTATAGCAAAAATTTTCATGAAAGAAGTCAAACTATCACTGTATTCTAACAGATGAAAGGCTTAACAGACAATCAATTTTTCAACGTATAATTTCAGTTACATCACACTGTAAATTTTTGCTATAAATTCTGTGTTAGGATTGAGCCCTCCACAATCACCTGATGAAGGAGTGTCACTCTGAAAGCTAGTGTGCTTCCAATTAAACCTGTTGGACTATAACCTGGTGTTGTGTGATTTTTAACTTTCTTCACCAGGTGGTTGTGGAGCAGAATCATAAGTCACAGAATTTATAGTAACAGGATTGTAGTGTCATGGAATGTAATATTAAACAAATTTAGTTTAAGTCTTTCATCTTTTAGAATGATAATGTTAGTTTCAGTTCCTTTATATGTAAATTGCAGAACTTTTTTAAAGTTACATTTTCTGTTAAGACAGCTTTAACAATCGGTGCCATCTCAGCTTAGATGAAATACTATTAGTCTTCAACGTGTCACTGACTCACAGACTGGTACCATAATCTAGAGTTTATGACTCCCCATTCTTCCCTATCAAGGCACTAAAATCACCAGCCAGAAAGAGAAAATTTGCAAGGTGAAATTTCACTTCTGACTCAGTAGGGCCTTCAATTTAGTTCCTGATGAAGAAGCAGCACTTCGAAAGTTAGTGCTTCCAAATAAACCTGTTCGACTATAACCTGGTGTTGTGTGATTTGTAACTTTGTCCATCCTAGTCCAACACAGGCACCTCCAAATCATGACTTCCCTCAGAGAGGGCTGAAAGATTAACTTATTCAAAGCTGAGTTAGATATTTTTGACAGTGAGGGAATTGATAGTTATGGGGGTGCAAACTGAAAAGTAGAGTTGAGACCACAATCAGATCAATCATAATCATATATAATGGCAGAGCAGATTGATGGGCTGAATGGCCATCCCCTTACAATAAAATCCAATATTCCCATTATTTATCAAACAATACAATGACGATGATTTGCACATTATCATCTGTACTACTAGCACTGAAACACGGTTGAATGTTTAATACTGTAAAGGTTCTCTCAAGGATAAGTTGTTAAGCATTCTGTTTTCATTAGATAGACTTCTTTACAAAATTGGGTTGCCAGTTGTGTCAGGAATGTGCTGAAAGGAGTGAGAATTGGGAAGAACAGGTTACTTTGGACTTCTGATTCCCAAGTTTCTAGATCATTGGCTTCTTTTTTCTCATCTCACAATGGGTCTGTAATCAATATATTAATACAGATTTGAATCATAGAATCCCACAGTGAGAAAACAGACCCTTCAGCACAACAAGTCCACACTGACCCTTCAAAGAGTAACCCATTGAGACTCATTACCTACCCTATTACTCTACATTTATCTTGACTAACTCACCTAACTACATATCCCTGACACACCTGGCAATTTAGCTCGGCCAATTCGCCTAACCTGCACATCTTTGGATTGTGGAGAAAACTGGAGCACCTGGAGACACATGGAGAATGTGCCAACTTCACACTGACTGTGGTCTGAGGCTGGAATCGAGCCCGTGTCCCTGGTGCTGTGAGGCAGCAATGCTAACCACTGAGCCACTGTACTGCCCTAATCACAGTTGATCAATGTGATTAATCAGAAATACCACTATTTTTATATTATGTTAAAAATCACACAACCTCAGTTTAGAGTCTAACAGGTTTACTTGGAAGTACAAGCCCTCGGAGCATTGCTCCTTTGTCAGGTAGTGAGTGCACCAAAACCTTGTACTTCCAAATAAACCTGTTGGACTACAACGTGATGTTGTGTGATTTTTAACTTTGTCCACTCCAGGAGAAAGTGAGGCTGAAGATTAGAGTTGACCTGACCTGCTGTGCTTTTCCAGCACCAGACTTTCAACTTTGTCCACCCCAGTCTAACACCGACACCTTCACATCATTTGTATTATGCGACAACTCAAATAATAAGGTGAACTAACTGGATATTGACCTTGTTATCTTTTGGCGTTCCTACGTCTGCTATCACAAAGTTCTGGGTTCAAGATTCCCCTGAGGTGTGAGCTCAAAAATGAAAGCTGATGATGCAGTTCAGTTTTGAGAGATTACTACATTGTTGGAGATGCCATTTCTTTTGGGAGAGACATTGAAACTGAGACCCTCCGCCTGTCTACTCAAGTGGATGTAAAAGAATTCATGGTCACTGCTTCTCAGAAGAACAGGAGAGTTCTTCACTCTCAGTATCTTGGCCAATATTTATCCCTGAGGGAACATTACAAAACAAAAGGTTATCTGGTGATTGCCAATTTGCTATTTGTCAGATGCTATAAACATATTACACTTCAAAAGTACTTGATTGGCAAGTTTTGAGAAGTCTAATTGCCATGAACAAAATATATGAATGCAAATCTTCTTGCTTTCTACAATAATGAGCTAAACGGAATGGCCAGGTTTTCAGCTCTTTATCAGGATGGAGAAACGAGTACAATATTTATTCTCAATATTCTTTGGACATTGAAGAAGGGAATAAAAGGACATGTGAAATTTGTTAAACAATTCAGAAATGAATCAATAGTTTTAGTGGATATTTTTTTAAAAATTAGAAAGGCTAGCCAGAAACTAAAATATATCACAAAAAGCTGAGACAGTTGGAGTGTAAAGAGGAAATGCAGCAACAAGCAATATTTAAATATACAGATTATTATAAGGAATATGAAAAAAATGATTAAAACATAGAAATATCAAATGGATAATGTACAGCTGGACAAACCGGGGGAAATGTCAAATTACAAAACAAACATAAAAAAGAAAAAAAAATTAGTTACAGAGAAAAACAAAACTCTAAATAATGTATTGGGCCATTTTCTAGTGTAGAAATAGGTGAGGATTAAAGACAACTACAAAACACAAAGCAGTTCAAAAATAACAGACTAAGTATCATACAGTACAGGAGGAGGCTATTATGGTAATCATGTCATTGTTGAACCTTTGAAAGAAATTTCCAATTTGACTCACTCTCCTTTCTAACTCACTGTCGCCCGAGAGATTTCTCCAACTCTGTTTTGCCTTAGAGAGCTATCATTGAATCTGCTCCCATCATACTTTTGTGCAGCACATCCTGACAATAACTTGTGATGTAAATGCTTTTCTCATGTTTTCTCTGGTTCTTTTCCCAATTTCTCATTCTTTCTCACCTCATTCTTCTGCAGTTGTGCATAAGTTTCCACATTCCAAATGTTTTGTATCCACTTGTGCGTAGTTAATGGTTGTAATACAGCAGCCAATTCACACACACAGTAAGTGCCCTCAAACAACAATGAAATTAATGACAAGTTTATTTGGCTTTTGTTGTTGGTTGGGAGATAAATGTTGACCCTTACACAGGACTCTTCTTCAGAAGAATGGCAGGGATTTTATTTTACCAACAGTTCAGAAGAGTATTGAATTCACATCTTACTGAAACATAGCATGTTTAACAGTGAAGTATACCTTCAATACTGTACTCCATGTACTGATGTGATGGTGAGGAGGATAAATATTGTGGCAAATTGGCCCTGGAGAGAAACTCACCCCATTATCTCCATTTTATCATTTAGCTGCTGAGTGCAAAGATAACATATTGGCATGGGTAGAGGATTGATTAGCTATCAGCTCTCTTACCAGACCATAAGACTGGGAGACAACAGTGGAGGTTTAACCTGATGGTCTCCACATTTCAGACAAGGGGAGAGGTTGAGAAGGAGACTCCTTCATAGTAACCTAAGCCAGTGCAGGAATTGAACCCACATTATTGGCATCACACTGCATCACAAACCAGCCATTTAGCCAAGCTAACTGACCCCCTATCAGGCAGTAGGGACTGGGTGTAAATGGTTTACAAGCTATAGCAAGTGGTGTGCCACAGTGATCAGTGCTCGGGCCTTCAAGTTTTACAATTTGTATAAATGACTTGAATAAAGAAACCAAAGGGCTGGTTGCTAAATTTGTTGATGATACGAAGATATATAGGAAAGTAAATTTTGAGGAGACATAAGAAGGCTACATAGGATTATAGATAGGTTAAGCGAGTAGGCAAAAATCTGGTAAAAGGTGTACAATATAGGAAGGTGTAAAATTTTGATAGGCAGAATTTAAAAATACTAAATGGTGAGAGGTTGTAGAGCTGTGAGATGCAGAGAGATCTGGGTGTTCTAATGCATGAAAATCAAAACGGACAGCAAGTAATTAGGAAATGGGTCTCCATATTTAATGAAGGATGTAAAAGCACTGGAAAAAATTCAACAACATTTATAGACTAATACCTGGAATGTGTAGATTATGTCATGAGGAAAGTTAAGACAGGCTAGGCTTATATCTGCTAGCATTTAGAAGACTAAGGAGCAAATTGATTGAAACATATAAGATTGTGAAGGATCATAACAGAACGGGTGTGCAGAGGATGTTTCCTCATGGCAAAATCTAAAGCTATGGGTAACTGTAAAAATATAGGCATCACTCATTTCAGAGAGAGATGGGAAAGTGTTTCTCACAGAAGATTGTGAGTCTTTGCAACTCTCTTCCTCAAAAAGAGAGGTGGAAGAAGAGTCTTTGAATATTTTTTAGGTAGAGATTTAAAGATCCTTGATAAGGAAGGGGGTGAAAGTTGTCAGGGGTAGGCAGGTATGTAGAGTAATCAGGTCAGGTATGATTTTATTGAATGATGGAGAAGGCTCTTGGGTCATGTGGTCTTCCTCTGCTCTTAACTTATTATGTTCATATAAAAGAGGAATTGCGAGGAAAACAGCCAGTACAGTCATAATGGGCTGATCCATCTGTTTTTGAGCTGCACATTCCATGCTCTTTTTGATATAAATAGTCCAACATGGAGGGGAAGGTTAAAGAACATGTACAAAAATCATACTTTGATTTTTAATTGTTATGATTCATGTAAAATTTTAAACATTTTAATATTGCAATATTTATATGTCTTTTTTTTTAAAAAAACACAGCAGGAAAGTCCTATCACACTCAGAAAGGAGGGTAAACATTTGGATCCCAGACGCAGGTATGTTCTGCTTAAACAGTAGGAGTTGGGGTGGGGAGAAGGATAACCCATTGTTTATGTTCATTGAGATGAGGAATGGTTTTGCTGGAAATCATTGCATATGTTCTAAACCAGACAGCTAGACAATGAAGGATAGAACTAGAGCCAATCTTTGCAAGCTTTTCTTTAGTTGTATATTACAAACCACCTGATGAAGCAGCAGCGCTCTCAAAGCCAGTGCTTCCAAAATAAACTTGTTGGACTATAACCTGGTGTTGTGTGATTTTTAACTTTGTACACCCCAAACCAACACCTGCACCTCCAAGTCATTACAAACATGCACCTCCTAAACAACAGACTCTGGTTTCACTCAGCTCCTTTGCTGAGGTTAGCTTTCAAATTCAAACGTATTAACTGAATTTACATTTTGCAGTGATGGGATTTGAACTCCTGTCTCTGGAGCATGACCCTGGGCCTCTGAATTAATATTTCAATGACTTTATCATCACAGCACTGTCTCACCTATTTTGACTATGTGGTAAACCTTGAATCGAACTTTGATAAAACTTCATAAGCATGAGAAAAAGAATTTAAACAATTGAGGCTTTATTCTCAACAGTAACTGAGGATAAGGAGCAAGTTTGTAGTCTGATGTTCCCCCTCACTCTGTCTGGTCCAAAGCTAGCCCTTTTCAATTTCTGGGTCTTTGTTAAATTTACCAGACTGAGACCCACTCCAACATAGGGTCTGTGTCTGTAATTCAAGCAGGAGGCAAGTTAGCAACAGTGACCGCAGATATGTTTGTCTGGGGCTACCAATCGAAAAGGTCACTGATGTGTAACTAAGATCCTATTCAGAAACAAATTGAGAACCAGATCAAGAGGTTTTCATGCAGTTTGCAAAAGAAGCAAATGCAAGCAAGGTGGGAAAATTATTTTTCACATAGCATGTCGTTAGGGTCTGAAATGCACTGCCTGAAAATGTAATAAGGGCAGGTTCCACTGAAGTATTCAAAGGTGCACTTGAGGATTATTTAAATAGAAGCAAGGTGCAGGATTGTGGGAAAGGCGAGGCAATGGCAATAAGTTAAACTGCTGAGAGAGTGAGCTCAGTCATAATGGGCCAAATGGCCTCCTTCTGTCTCATAATTTGGCAATTCTGTGAAGTGTTTTTTCATAGAGAGCAGAAGCAGGAGCGATTACTTCTGTTGAAGAGTGTCAGGATTTTCTATTTCCTTCTGGGGCCACAAGGGACATTCCTATTCCTCCTGGCTCAGAGAAAAGTAATAAAGTAATCAATAAAGAATAATTTACACTTCTGGCATTCCCTGGTGACTGCATCTTATCTCAAAGTCCACCAGCCAGCATAGGTTAATAATACTTCAAGAGACCCACCTATCTGAATCATGAGGACATTGCACCCAGCACACAAGGCCAAAATCACGGAATGTGTAAGCCAACACAAAAGAAGTAACCCTTTCTCACCAAACCACCCATCGCAGATATGTTTGTCTGGGGCAGCATTGATAGAAGTAATCAGTGTACAATAACCTTGTGAAGATCAGAATTGTTAAAACAGTAACACAACACCCCTACTCCAAGTCAGAAATTTTTGTTGGTTTTTATTCCTCTGATTGAAATTATTTTGCTTTTCTCATTGGATATCTCCACAGAAAATGCAAAGGAATGAAATGGATTAGCTAAAATATGAGTTTTATAAACAGCATAATAATGTTGATTGGGTCTTCTTGGATTGAGACTGAGGCACATTATCATTGCAGTATCAATCGAGCTTTATTCTGCGTCAAGCCAATATTATACTGTGCACAGGGTGCTTCAAATTGAACATAAGTTGACTGTATAAATATTTGATTATTTAATTGTATTCAATGTTTGGGCTTTAACAGGGGAATCACTTTTGCTCCTACATATAGGAGCAAACGTCCAGGTCCATCAGGCACCGTTAGGACTTGAGTGCATTCTGACATGCCACACCAAATTCTAATTCAATTTTCATAAACTTAATTTGAGGATTTGCTATTTGTTACCCCTTTAAGGAACTGCCACTTATTAATTAATGTTAATTTGGTTGAATTTGCTTTGAAAGAATATCTTGGAGGGGTCTTATGGTATACTGGTACTGCCCCTACCTGTAAGCTGGAAGTGTGTGTTCAAGTTCCACCTACTCTAAAGGTGTGTAGTAACATCGTTCAATAGGTAGATTAGGAAACTATATGAAAGATTATATAGGACCAGACTGAAATCAGAAGACTCTGGATTAGTGGTGCTGGAAAAGCACAGCAGTTCAGGCAGCATCTGAGGAACAGTAAAATTGATGTTTCGGGCAAAAGCCCTTCATCAGGAATACAGGCAGAGTGCCTGAAGGGTGGAGAGATAAATGAGAGGAGGGTGGGGGTGGGGAAAAAGTAGCGTAGAGTAGGAAATGACCTGGGAGTTGCAGTGGGAGAGGGACTCCCTGAGAGTCAGAAGACTATTGGATTAGGAGGTGCATGTTTATATATTATAACTTAGTTACCCATCGGTGACCATTTCCATTGGTAGCCAGTTTTTTTCAATAATTGGCCTCCTGCTTGACTTGCAGACATGGACACTGTGTTGGGTGGGTCTCAATCCTGATAAATTTAACAAAGACCCAGAAATTGAAAAGGGCTAGCTTTGGACCAGACAGAGTGAAGGTGAACATCAGACTACAAACTTGTTCCTTATCCTCAGTTACTGTTGAGAATAAAGCCTCAATTGTTTAATTTCTTTCTCTCGTGCTTGTGAAGTTTTATCAAAGTTTGATTCAAGGTTTACCACATAGACAAAATAGGTGAGACACTGCTGTGGTGATAAAGTCATTGAAATATTAATTTGGAGGCCTAGGCTCATGCTCCAGAGACATGGGTTCAAATCCCATCACTGCAGAATATAAATTCAGCAAATTCAACATTTGAATTTGAAAGCTAACCTGTAAAAACCCATCTGGTTCTCTCAACCCTTCAGGAAAGAAACTTATAATTTGTATTGGCCAAGATCTGACTTCAGATCCAAATTAGAAGAAAAAAAAGTATGTGGATGGTTAATAATCAAACAATCATCAGAGGACACGCTGACAACTGAGTGAAGGGAAGTCTTGTTTGAAAGGACACTGCAAGATTCCTCTAGAAAGCTTGGGTGAAGAGACACTGCTAAAGTTGGGAGGAGTTTTAGATACTAAGAATGCATTTCTGCTGAAATTGCAACAAATCTATAAATTTAGTGCAGCTTTCGTTTCTGAGAGTTTGTGTGAAAGTTAATCTTTAAGCTTGAGCCTGACATTGAATAAGTTTCAATTTGAGTTTCTATCTCCATAGTGAGTAGATCACATGGGTTTGTTTTGATAGATTTAATATTATTATGTTGAATCTGGAGGTCTTTTTGTGCCGCAGCATCACTACCTCTGAATTGGATCTCAGGGTCAACTCTTATGCCAGGACTTGTTGGCCATGGAAGAAATGTTCATGGTACAGTTCAATGGGTTCAATATCCAGTCCAGTAACCTCCTACCACTTCCATTACTCTTCAAAGGATGACACGTGTGTGTGAATATACACTAACAAAAGTAGACCTTGTAGTAGATCCAATTCCCCTCCTGGATGACTCCATTTTACCATTGAAGGAGACAGTATCAATGCAAATGGAGAGTATTCCATCACTATCTAGACTTGTATCATGTAGATTATAGACTGTGTTTGCGAAGTCAGAGAATGAGTTCCTCTCTGTAGAATTCCCAGGTTACGATCTCCTTTTATAGCCACAGTATATATTTTTATACATGTTAAAAATAGGGCAAACTAAAGGTGATTCTTTCCTGCAAGTTTGCCCACAAGTTACACTCCATATCATACTGGCTGTTCTTTCACTGTCGCTGGGTTAAACTTTTACTACTCCCTCCCTCAAACCACAGTGAGTGTCCTTGCAGCCCATAGGCTGCAGCAGTTCAAGAAAGTACTCACTTCTGCAGGGCAATTAGACATGGGCAATAAATGTTGGCCTGGTCAGCGACGGCCATGACTTTAAAAAACAGGTACTGCTAGACTTGAACAAGTGTTTTCAGGGCCTTTTCTGTTCTTGTGTATCTCAAAAAATTGTTGTTCTTCCTCCAGTTGCTATTTGTCAGTCTGTGAAAAAGCTAAAAAATAAAAATTGTCCATTTTGATATTTTTATTCCAGACTACATCACAAGATGTGATTTCAACAACAACTCAAGACCATTTTGTGACTGGATCCAAACTTGCAAGGGTGACAGTGGAAACTGGATAAGGAACAAGCATGCTACACCCACACTGGGAACAGGTCCAAATGGAGACTATCCGAATGGAGGTGAGATTTCTCAAAATTGAGATTTGGTTGAAGCCCCAAGTTTTGGAGTTCCTTCCTTTAAAATTTCCATTTCTCAGCGTCCCTTTTCCAATTAAAAAGCCCCTTAAACCCAACAACTTTAACCAAGCTTTCAGTTAGCCATCCTAAAATCTTCTTTGGTATCTCAGCATTAAAATTTATTTAATAACTGCTAGTTGGAATATTTCACTAGGATGACAGCACGATATAAATGCAAGTTACGTCTGTTAGTTTTAGCAATATGTGTGAACTTATCATCTGAAATATTATCAGTGAAAAGCATAAAGTTATATTTTATTGAATCTAAAAAAAACTATTTTGTACAATTTTATTAGCCAAGCCATGCTTTTCTTTAAAAATGCGTTATTTCATAGGATGTGGTATCCACTCACATGGCAAGGCCAGCATTTTGGATTCATCCCCAATTACCTTCTGAATTTGCCTTGGAATAGTTTACTTGGCCATTTCAGAGGGCAATTAAGAGTCAGCCATATTACTACTGGTCTGAGGTCATCAATTGGCCAAATCCAGTAAGATTTCCTTCCATTCTTTCCCGGAAAATTGATGATGGCTTCATGACTATAACTGACTTTCAATTCCAGGTTTGACCTTTGGGCACAAGGTCACTAACAGGCAATTTGAAAAAAGGGACAAAAATAGAAATTGCTGGAAAAGCTCAGCAGGTCTGGCAGCATCTGTGGAGAGAAATCAGAGTTAATGTTTTAGATCGAGTGAGGAGAAAGTGAGGTCTTTAGATCGAGTGACCCTCAGAAGGGTTCCGAAAAGATTTTTGAGGATCTTGCCAGGGTTGGAGGGTTTGAGCTTAAGGGAGAGGCTGAATAGACTGGGTTATTTTCCCTGGAGTGTCAAAGGCTGAGGGGTGACGTTATAGACCATTTGTAAAAGCATGAGGGTCATAAATAGGGTGAATAGCCAAGGTATTTCCCTGAGGTGGGGGAGTCCAAAACTAGAGGGCAAAGGTTTAAGGTGTGAGGGGAAAGATATAAAAGGAACCTAACGGACAACTTTTTCACACAGAGAGTGGTGCGTGTATGGAATGAGCTGCCAGAGGAAGTGGTGGAGGCTGGTACGATTACCACATTTTAAAGGCATCTGGATCAGTAAATGAATAGGAAGAGTTTAGAGGGATATGGGCTAAATGCTGACAAATGGGACTAGATTTATGTAGGATATCTGGTCAGCATGGATGAGTTAGACTGAAGGGTCTGTCTCCATGCTGCATACCTCTATGACTCTATGACCCAAAACTCTAACTCTGCTTTCTCTCCACAGATGCTGCCGGACCTGCTGAGCTTTTCCAGCAACTTCTATTCTTGTCTCTGAATTACAGAATACGCAGGTCTTTCAGTTTTAATGTTAAAAAGGTTTTGAACATCACTTCCTTTTAACTTACTAAGAAACGGACTAGAAGGAAATGATTCTCTAAGTTTTCTGAAGCTATTTTCAGTGATTTAAAATCAGCTACTTATTGACAATGGATTGAGGATGTGATTTAACAACTGTTACTTTTATCTGACTTGTGTTAAGCAAATTGCACAAAGTTGCCCAACCAAAGCATCATTAAACATTTTGAAGCATTATTTTTTAAATTATGCTTCATAACACTGCTCAATTAAGTTGGCTCACAGCAGATTTTGGGTTTAATGATGTGTAAACTACTATAAGTGAAAATCAAGCAAAAGTGTTTCTCAAAACAAATGTAATTTTGTGCACAGTTAGATTGCCAAATCCACTCAAAATAGATACTGTATCCTTCCCAGTAGCCTATGGTATGTTACGCATTTTTCAAGTGGTGCTGAATCCTTTTCCATATAACTTCCTTCCATTTTATTTCTTAACTAGTACTTTATACAAGATGACAAAATCATCACATGAACTAGAAACTCATAGACTCAGGCTAATGGCCTTGGAGGCATGGGTTCAAAGTAGCTGATGATATTTAAATTCAGTAAGAAAACTTTTGAATTCTAGTTTTATTAATGATGACCATGAAATCTATAATTGAATATTGTAAAATAAAACCATCTGGTTCAGTTGTTCCCTTTAGGGGAAGAAATCTGCCATCCTTCTCTGGTCTGTAACTCTGGACCCACAATAATGTAGTTGACTTTTAAATGCAAAGGCCTAGCAAAACATTCAGTTCAAGGGCAACCAGGGATGGGCAAAAAAATGCTCACCCTGCCTATAATGCCCCCATTCCATGGAAGACCAACAAATAAAAAGAAAACACTTTGCACTGTCAGAGGTGCCGTCTTTCAGATGAGACATTAAACTGAGGCCCAGTCTGCTTCCTCAGGCATATTTTGACAAACCACAAGGAATTATCCTTGGTGTCTGTGTCAATACTTACCACTTAATTTGCCTCACTAAAACAGATCATCACTGTTGTTCTGACAGTGATAATGTCACGCATTTGCTGTTGTATTTTTACCTTGCGATAGTGAAACCCAAAGCTGCAGGTGATGACCTAGATCATCTTCAGCTCAGTGGATGAAGAGGAATAGTGGCCACCTTTCAGGAGCATTACATTGGCTGTAAAGAGACTTTGGCTAGATCTGAGGTTTAAAAAGGACACTACTGCAATGCAAGTCTTTCTTTCCTTCCTTTCATGATCTGAAAGATGGTGCCTCCAAACATGCAGTGTTCCCACAATGCTTGAGGTTTAAATCCTCAGTGTTAAGATTCAGAGGCAGGAGGGCAGCAGCATGTCAGTTTAGATCATAGACTCAAGTCAAAGAGTGGAGATAGACTCCAAGAGTTTCAGACTGAAAGGCAAGTTCACTGTGGAATTATGGTGCTCTGGTTAAAAGTTGTATTGAAACGTTTCTTTTTTGAATTGTTGTATATTAGATGGATTCTTCATTTATCAGGAAGCCAGCAATTTTGCTCCATCTGGATCCATTAGGTTGGAGAGTAAGGAGATCAGTGTGTCTGGGGAAATATGCATCGATTTTTGGTACCACATGATGGGATCAGAGGACCAAAATGAACTGAAGGTCTTGGTTACAGACTATGCAACTGAAAGAGAGGTGTGGAGTGAAAGAGGCAATCAGGGCTCCTCCTGGCTGTACACTTCAAGAACAGTTAATTTTCCAACAAAATCCAACATACAGGTCTGTAAAATGTGTCATTATAACCAGATTATATACTTGCACAAAGACATTACGACTTTTCCTTTGCAGTTTCACTGTGAAAATCTCACTAGTTCACATAAAAGAATCCACAGTCAGACCGCCAGCTCCCAGGATCTTCCATCACATTCCTTCTGAGCTGCTTATGGCTGAGAATAATACAAACATGTAACATAAGAACAAGGAGCAGGAATCAGCTATTCGGCCCCTCAAACCTATTCCACTATTCAATGAGACAATGGCTTAAATGGCTGCTGCTTCATGTCTACTTTCCTGCCTAACCCTCTATATCATAAGACCATAAGAACATAAGATATAGAAGCGAAGTCTGCCCTGCTATTCTCCTAGGTCATTGCAGATCTGATTAGCCTCAATTCTACTTTCCTGCCTTTTCCCCATAATCACTGATTCCCTGACTGATTATCTCAGCCTTGAATATATCTAACGACCTAGCCTCTACAGAAATGAATTATACAGATTTATGACATTCTGAAATAAAAAAATTCCTTATCTCTGTCTTAAATGTGCCCATTACTCTGAGATTATGTCCTCTGGTCTTCGATTCTTCCACAAGAAAAAACAACTTTTCTGTACCTACCCTGTAAAGGCCCCTAATTGTACGTTTCAATAAGGTCATCTCTTATATTTCTAAATTCCAAAGAGTACAGCCCCAATCTATTCAACCTGTCTTCATAAGAAATTCTCCTTTCTCAGGGTCAATGTAACTAAACTTCTTTTCACTGTCATATCAGTACATTTCTCTTGTATGAGGAGACTAAAACTCTTCATAGAATTATAGGTTGGTTTTACCAGTGCCTTGTATAGCTTTAGCAAAACTTCTCTATTTTTGTTCTCTATTCCCCTTTAAATAAAGGCCAACATTCCATTTGCCTTCCCAATTACCTGTTGAACTTGGAAGCTAGCCTTTTGTGATGCACGGACCAAGTCCCTCAGATCCCTTTGTGCTGCAGTATTTTCCCACTTAAATAATATTCAGCTCTGTCCAAATGCCAAACCTCACTTTTCCACCATCATGTTTCTTCTGCCATTCTTTTAAACTGTCTATGTCCATCTGTAGACTCTTGTGTCATCCTCAGTTCTTGCCTTCCCACTTATTTTGTGTCATTAGCAAACTTGTACATTCACTTTCCTCATTCAAGACATTAATATATGTAAATAATTCTGTCCCTAACACTGGTCCCCGTGACACACCACTAGTCACAGATTGTCACCTTAATCTTAACTCTGCCTTCTATTACTTAGCCAATCTTCTATTCATGCTAATATGCTACTCCAACCCCATGGGTTGTTATGTTATAAAATAATTTATTAAAAAGGGAAGCTAGTACTAAATATCATATTAAATAACCCTAGAATCCCTTGTCTGTTAAAACTCTATCCAAACGTACCTTGAATATATTCAATGAACCAGCCTCCATTATTTCCTGAGGAATAGTATTCCACTGAAGAACATGCCTCTGAGAAAAAGAAATCTTCATTTCTGTTGCAAACAGTAGCCCTGATGCTTTAAACTGTGACCTTTAGCTCGCTACTGTCCCACAAAGGAAACATACTCTAACTAATCAATTCTCAACCCCTTTGTTTCTGCACAACAATTAAACTCATCACAATGACAAAAATGATTTTGCATCTCCTTAATCTTTCTCACTCTGTAGATGCATAAGTTCATTCAGTTAGTTTCTCAACTATTCTTCTTGGCAAGGTTTATTTTATATTTCTTATCAACATTTATAAAATCATGAGGAGTATGGATAGGTTAAATAGCCAAGGCCTTTTTCCTTGGGTAGGGGAGTCCAAAACTAGAGGCATAGCTGTAAGGTGAAAGGGGAAAGATTTAAAAGGAACCTGAGAGCAACTTTTTCACACAGTGGGTGGTACGTGTATGGAATGTGCTGCCAGAGGAAGTGGTGGAGGCTGGTACAATTACAGAATTTAAAAGGCATCTGGATGGTTTCATGAATCGGAAAGATTTAGAGGGATATGGGCCAAATGCTGGCAAATGGGACAGATTAATTTAGGATATCTGGTCCTCATGGATGAGTTGGACCAAAGGTTCTGTTTCCATGTTGTACATCTCTATGACTCTATAAGGCTCCAAGTATGATTTCTAATCTTGTCCAGGATTGGTGACTACAATTCCCTTGGAAGACTGAGTACAGGATCAGATCTGCACTCAGATGTGATTCTCTACCATGCTAACATTGCAGGTGTTTTTTGCATACTCTCTGCTTCCTGTTATCCCTATGCGAGTTTACAATTTTCACAATTAATTTTGTTGAGGAATCTTAACAAATGCCATTCAGAAGGGGAACCAAAGAAATCTTAAATGGAAGGGAAAATGGATCTTGTTTGTTCAGGCAGTGATAGAGTACATTAGTGCTGAGCTAGCACTACACAATATGGATCATTTTTGTTGTGGATTCACAAATTGAATGGATTTTCAGTTTTTGTTAATATTATAGGTAATATTCGAGGCTGTTCGTGGACGCACTGAATATGGCGACACAGCGATTGATAATGTAGCTGTCAGACGTGGAAACTGCGACAGTGGTAAGATTTGAATAAAGGCTTTTACCCTCTACATGTGGATTTCTTTTTCTCCTGCTGCGGGCAATCTGCTCCCAAGGTCTTTCACAAGAGTATTCTCTATAGCTGACGGGGAACTTGTTCTTTCATTTTTCATCTCTCAAGTCATCTATATCTCCCCCCCCCCCACATATTAATACACTCTTGGTGGTTTATCATTATGCTTGACAGGTAACAGTGAATGCTGTGGGGTGCAAGTGAATCTGACCCTGTCCTCCTTCTGACATGTGTAGTACATAGTCAATTTAGATACACTGGGATCTCTATCTCATAACCCGTGCTCCTTTTTCACTTCGTTCCGCTACCTCTGCCCCTGACTAGCCACAGGTGTTTGTTGCAGTCCTACTGCCCTGGATTTGCGAATTTGGAGCAGGAGTTGGATCTGGGATCTTGCTGCATATCTCCACAGCAGTTGGGGACAAAGAATAAATTCTGGCCTTTCCAAGGTGGTGGTGGAGGGTTGTTTTTCAGACTGGAGGCCTGTGACCAGTGGAGTGTCACAAGAATTGGTGTTGGGTCCTCTACTTTTTGTCACTTGCATAAATGATTTGGATGCAAGCATAAGAGGTACAGTTAGTAAGTTTGCACATGACACCAAACTTGGAGGTGTAGTGGACAGCGAAGAGAGTTACCTCAGATTACAACAGGATCTTGACCAGATGGGCCAATGGGCTGAGAAGTGGCAGATGGAGTTTAATTCAGATAAATGCGAGATGCTGCATTTTGGTAAAGCAAAATCTTAGCAGGACTTATACACTTAATGGTAAGGTCCTAGGGAGTGTTGCTGAACAAAGAGACCTTGGAGTGCAGGTTCATAGCTCCTTGAAAATGGAGTCGCAGGTAGATAGGATAGTGAAGAAGGCACTTGGTATGCTTTCCTTTATTGGTCAGAGTATTGAGTACAGGAGTTGGGAGTTCATGTTGCGGCTATACAGGACATTGGTTAGGCCACTGTTGGAATATTGCGTGCAATTCTGGTCTCCTTCCTATTGGAAAGATGTTGTGAAACTTGAAACGGTCAGAAAAGATTTACAAGGATGTTGCCAGTTTTGGAGGATCTGAGCTACAGGGAGAGGCTGAACAGGCTGGGGCTGTTTTCCCTGGAGCGTTGGAGGCTGAGGGGTGACCTTATAGAGGTTTACAAAATTATGAGGGACATAGAGAGGATAAATAGACAAAGTCTTTTCCCTGGGGTCGGGGAGTCCCGAACTAGAGGGCATAGGTTTAGGGTAAGAGGAGAAAGATATAAAAGGGACCTAAGGGGCAACTTTTTCACGCAGAGGGTGGTATGTGTATGGTGGTGGATGCTGGTACAATTGCAACATTTAAGAGGCATTTGGGTGGGTATATGAATAGGAAGGGTTTGGAGGGATATGGGCCGGTTGCTGGCAGGTGGGACTAGATTGGGTTGGGATATCTGGTCGGCGTGGACAGATTGGACCGAAGGGTCTGTTTCCATGCTGTGCATCTCTATGACTCTATGACGTCCCAGTAGTGAACAAATTTGCAAAATACTTCGTCATAAAAGTTCTTCCCCCACAAAGCAAATCGGGCTTTGTCGGCACTTGTGAAGAAGAGCAGAAGAAATGAAAGTTGAGGAAGGGAAGTTGGATCTTGCAGCGATGGTGCATATTTGTGCGGACCCGTCTCAGCATAAAGGGAGATTGGTTTGGGCATGTATAAATCGACATCTTCACTTCTCAATGCTGCTGCTGAGATGGTGAACACAATGTTGGATAATTGTATGCCATGTGAACTTACCTAATTCCTCAGTCACTATTCCATGTTACTATCTTCCCATCTTTCATGTTTTCTACATCTCTACCAATTCCTCAGTCTCTTCCCAATTATTCTCGATGGACACTCCCTCCATCTCTTTCTTATCCAATTCTACTCCTTCATTCATTCCATCCTCCCACTCTTTTTCCATTCCCATATTTCCCTAGTCCTACTTCTGCCTTCACTTTTTTGTTCCAATTGCCATTCCTTTGCACCGTCGCCGTCCAACTCCATTTCTTACCCTGGACTCACTCAATCAAGTGGCTGTCCGCCCCTCTCCCCATGCCCCGCCCCACTCCCCATTCCCCGCCCCTGGACACAGTCAATCAAGTGGCTGTCCGCCCTGTCCTGCCTCTCGCCCCGCCCTCTCCCCATGCCCCGCCCCTGGACTCACTCAATCAGGTGGCTGTCCGCCCTGTCCTGCCTCTCGCCCCGCCCCTCTCCCCATGCTCCGCCCCTGGACACACTCAATCAAGTAGCTGTCCGCCCTGTTCCGCCTCTAGCCCCGCCCCTCCACCTATACCCTGCCCCTGGAAAACACATTCGCCCCCTCTCAGCACGAGCTGCCACATCGCCCAGCCCATTTCCCGTCGCAGCGCGCACGCCTCCCTTCTCGCCCCGCCCCTCCATCATCGCCCCGCCCTCCTCGAGCCGCACCTCATACCACACCACGCCCACCCATGTAGTCCCGCCACAGGTGTGCGACTCTTATCTTCCCGCTCCTTTCCTCAACCCATGACCCACCCACTGACCCTACCCACGCCCCTATCACATCACCCCGCGTCTCGCCCCGCCCCTGCTCAGCTCACGCGAGCAGCCGTTAGGGGGCACTTGGAGAATGGGACCTGGAGGAGCAGCCTTCAGGCTGGCTCAGGGCAGTGGGAACCTGGGTGCTACAGGGCATGAGGGGTCAACTGGTTCTGGGGATGGAACTCGACACTATCGGGGACTGGGGATGGTCACTGGATGGTTGGCAGACAGATGGGGGTACTGACTTTGGTGGGAGTAGGATTGTGTACTGAGCTCTCGGGGAGTGGGATTGTGTACCAGGCTCTCAGGGAGTGGGATTGTGTACAGGGCTCTCAGGGAGTGGGATTGTGTACCAGGCTCTCAGGGAGTGGGATTGTGTACAGGGCTCTCAGGGAGTGGGATTGTGTACCAGGCTCTCAGGGAGTGGGATTGTGTACCAGGCTCTCAGGGAGTGGGATTGTGTACTGAGCTCCCGGGGAGTGGGATTGTGTACCAGGCTCTCGGGTAGTGGGATTGTGTACCGGGCTCTGAGGGAGTGGGATTGTGTACCGGGCTCTGAGGGAGTGGGATTGTGTACCGGGCTCTGAGGGAGTGGGATTGTGTACCAGGCTCTGAGGGAGTGGGATTGTGTACTGAGCTCCCGGGGAGTGGGATTGTGTACCAGGCTCCCAGGGAGTGGGATTGTGTACTGAGCTCCCAGGGAGTGGGATTGTGCACTGGGCTCTCCGGGAGTGGGATTGCGTGCCGGGCTCTCGGGGAGTGGGATTGTGTACTGGGCTCTCGGGGAGTGGGATTGTGTACCGGGCTCTCGGGGAATGGGATAGGGTACTGGCCTCTCGAGGAGTGGGACTGGGACTCTCGGGGAGTGGGATAGGGTACTGGGCTTTCGAAGAGTGGGACTGGGTACTGGGCTCTTGAGGAGTGGGATTGTGTACTAAAGTCTTGGGGAGTGGGATTGAGTACTAGGATCTTGGGGAGTGAGATTGAGTACGGAGCTCTCAGGGAGTGGGATTGAGTACTGAACTCTCAGGGAGTGGGATTGTTGTCCAAGCTCTCAGGGAGCGGGATTGGGTTCCGGGCTGTAGGAGAGTGGGATTGACTACAGAGCTCCAAGTGTGTGGTATTGGGGTACTGAGCTCCAAGGGAAGGGAATTGGGTACTGAGCTCGCGGGGAGTCAGATTGGGTACTGAGCTCTCGGGAAATGTGATTGGGTACTGAGCTCAATCCCACTCCCACTCCTCGAGAGCCCAGTACCCTATCCCATTCCCCGAGAGTCCGGTACCCAGTCCCACTCCTCGAGAGCCCGGTACCCTATCCCACTCCCTGAGAGTCCGGTACCCAGTCCCACTCCCCGAGAATCCGGTACACAATCCCACTCCCTGGGAGCTCGGTACACAATCCCACTCCCCGGGAGCCTGGTATACAGTCCCACTCCCTGAGAGTCCGGTACACAATCCCACTCCCTGGGAGCTCGGTACTCAATCCCACTCCCTGGGAGCTCGGTACACAATCCCACTCCCAGGGAGCTCGGTACACAATCCCACTCCCCGGGAGCTCAGTACACAATCCCACTCCCCGAGAGCCCAGTACACAATCGCACTCCCCGAGAGCCCAGTACACAATCGCACTCCCCGAGAGTGTACTGAGCTCTCGGGGAGTGCGATTGTGTACTAGGATCTCGGGGAGTGAGATTGGGTACGGAGCTCTCAGGGAGTGGGATTGAGTACTGAACTCTCAGGGAGTGGGATTGTTGTCCAAGCTCTCAGGGAGCGGGATTGGGTTCCGGGCTGTAGGAGAGTGGGATTGACTACAGAGCTCTAAGTGTGTGGTATTGGGGTACTGAGCTCCAAGGGAAGGGAATTGGGTACTGAGCTCGCGGGGAGTCAGATTGGGTACTGAGCTCTCGGGAAATGTGATTGGGTACTGAGCTCTCGGGGGAGTGGGATTGTGTACTGAGCACTTGGGGAATGGTATTGGGTACTGCGCTCTTGGGGAGTTGGATTGTGTACTGAGCTCTCAGAGAATGGGATTGCGTACTGGGCTGTCGGAGAGTGGGATCGTCTACTGACCTCTAAGGGAGTGGTATTGGGTACTGAGCTCTTGGGGAGTGGGATTCGGAACTGGGTTCTCGGGGAGTGGGAGTGGGTACCGAGCTCTTGGGGAGTGGGATAGGGTACTGAGCTCTAAGGTTGTGGTATTGGGTACCAGACTCTCAGGAAGTGGGATTGGGCACCCAGCTCTTGGAGAGTAGGATTGCATACCAGGCTCTCGGGGAGTGGGATTGAGTCTGGGCTCTGGAGGAGTGTCATTGTGTACTGGGCTCTAGAGGGGTGGGATTGAGTACTGGGCTCTCGGGGAGTGGGTTTGGGTACTGGGGATTTGGGGAGTGGGATTGGGTCCTGAGCTCTCGGGGAGTGGGACTGGGTACTGGGCTCACAGGGACTGGGATTGGCTACTGGGCTGTCGGGGAGTGGGATTGGGTACTGGGGATTTGGGAAGTGGGATTGGGTACTGAGCTCCCGGGAGTGGGACTGGTACAGGGCTCTCGGGAAGTGGGATTGAGTACTGGGCTAACGGGGAGTGGGAGTGGGTACTGAGCTCTCAGGGAATGGGATTGGGTCCAGTGCTGTCGGGGAATGGGATTGGGTACTGAGCTCTCAGGGAGTGGGATTGTGTACCAGGCTCTCGGGGAATGGGATTGTGTACTGGGCTCTCAGGGAGTGGGATTGTGTACGAGGCTCTCAGGGAGTGGGATTGTGTACTGAGCTCTCAGGGAGTGGGATTGTGTATCGGGCTCTCGGGGAGTGCGATTGTGTACTGGGCTCTCAGGGAGTGGGATTGTGTCCCGGGCTCTCGGGGAGTGGGATTGTGTACCTAGCTCTTGGGGAGTGGGATTGTGTACTGGGCTCTCAAGGAGTGGGATTGTGTACCAGGCTCTCAAGGAGTGGGATTGTGTACTGAGCTCCCGGGGAGTGGGATTGTGTACTGGGCTCTCGGGCAGTGGGATTGTGTACCGGGCTCTGAGGGAGTGGGATTGTGTACTGGGCTCTCGGGGAGTGCGATTGTGTACTGAGCTCTCAGGGAGGGGGATTGTGTACCAGGCTCTCAGGGAGTGGGATTGTGTACTGAGCTCTCAGGGAGTGGGATTGTGTACCGGGCTCTCGTGGAGTGGGATTGTGTACCGGGCTCTCAGGGAATGGGATTGTATACCGGGCTCTCAGGGCGTGGGATTGTGTACTGAACTCTCGGGGAGTGCGATTGTGTACTGGGCTCTCGGGGAGTGCGATTGTGTACTGGGCTCTCAGGGAGTGGGATTGTGTACCGGGCTCTCGGAGAGTGGGATTCTGTACCAAGCTCTCGGGGAGTGGAATTGTGCACTGGGCTCCCGGGGAGTGGGATTGTGTACCAGGCTCTCAGGGAGTGGGATTGTGTACTGAGCTCTCAGGGAGTGGGATTGTGTACTGGGGTCTCGGGGAGTGGGATTGTGTACTGGGCTCTCAGGGAGTGGGATTGTGTACCGGGCTCTTGGAGAGTGGGATTGTGTACCAGGCTCTCGGGGAGTGGGATTGTGTACTGGGTTCCCGGGGAGTGGGATTGTGTACCAGGATGTCAGGGAGTGGGATTGTGTACTGAGCTCCCGGGGAGTGCGATTGTGTACTGGGCTCTCAGGGAGTGGGATTGTGTACCGGGCTCTCGGGGATTGGGATTGTGTACTGAGCTCTCGGGGAGTGGGATTTTGTACCCGGCTCTCGGGGAGTGGCATTGTGTACTGAACTCCCGGGGAGTGGGATTGTATACTGGGCTCTCGGGGAGTGGGATTGTGTACCGGGCTCTTGGAGAGTGGGATTGTGTACCGGACTCTCGGGGAGTGGGACTGGGTACCAGGCTCTCGAGGAGTGGGTTTGTGTACCGGACTCTCGGGGAGTGGGACTGGGTACCGGACTCTCGGGGAGTGGGACTGTGTACGGACTCTCGGGTAGTGGGACTGGGTACCGGGCTCTCGAGGAGTGGGACTGGGTACCGGACTCTCGGGGAATGGGATAGGGTACTGGGCTCTCGAGGAGTGGGACTGGGTACCGGCCTCTCGGGGAATGGGATAGGGTACTGGGCTCTCGAGGAGTGGGACTGGGTACCGGACTCTCGGGGAGTGGGATAGGGTAACTGGGCTTTTGAAGAGTGGGACTGGGTACTGGGCTCTTGAGGAGTGCGATTTAGTACTGAGCACTTGGGGAATGGTATTGGGTACTGCGCTCTTGGGGAGTTGGATTGTGTACTGAGCTCTCAGGGAGTGGGATTGTGTACCGGGCTCTCGGGGAGTGGGATTGTGTACTGGGCTCTCAGGGAATGGGATTGTGTACTGGGCTCTCGGGGAGTGGGATTGTTTACCAGGCTCTCGGGGAGTGGGATTGTGTACTGAGCTCCCGGGGAGTGCGATTGTGTACTGGGCTCTCAGGGAGTGCGATTGTGTACTGGGCTCTCAGGGAGTGGGATTGTGTACCGGGCTCTCGGGGAGTGGGATTGTGTACCGGGCTCTCGGGGAGTGGGATTGTGTACTGGGCTCTCGGGGAGTGGGATAGTTTACCGGGATCTCGGGGAGTGGGATTGTGTACTGAGCTCTTAGGGAGTGGGATTGGGTACTGAGCTCCCGGGAGTGGGACTGGGTACAGGGCTCTCGGGAAGAGGGATTGAGTACTAGGCTCACGGGGAGTGGGAGTGGGTACTGAGCTCTCGAGGAGTGGGTTTGGGTACTGTGCTGTCAGGGAATGGGATTGGGTACTGGGCTCGAGGGGAGTATGATTGGTTACTGACCTCGCGGGGATTGGGATTGGGTACAGAACTCTCGAGGAGTGCGATTGAGTACTGGGCTCTCGGGGAGTAGGATTGGGTGCTGAGCTCTCAGGGAGTGGGATTGGGTACAGTGCTGTCGGGGAATGGGCTTGGGTACTGAGCTCTCGGTGATTGGGATTGGGTACTGAGCTTTAAGGGAGTGAGATTCAGTACTGGGGTCTTTGTTAGTGGGATTGTGTACTGAGGTCTCGGAGTGGGATTGGATAGTGAACTCGCGGTGAATGGGATTGGGATTGTATACTGAGCTCTCAGGCAATGAGATTGGGTATTGAGCCCTCCGGGGTGGGATTGGCTACTGAGCTCTCAGGGAGTGGGATTGGGTACCAAGATCTTTGGGAGTGGTATTGGTACCGAGCTCTTGGGGAGTAGTATTGGGTACCAGACTCTCAGCAAGTGGGATTGGGTATCCGCTCTCAGGGAGTGGGATTGTGTTCTGAGCTCCCGGGGAGTGCGATTGAGTACTGGGCTCTCGGGGAATAGATTGGGTACTGAGCTCTCGGGGAGCGGGACGGGGTACAGTGCTGTTGGAGAGTGGGTTTGGGTACTGAGCTCTCTGGGATTGGGAATGGGTACTGAGCTTTAAGGGAGTTGGATTGAGTACTGGAGTCTTGAGGAGTGGGATTGTGTACTGAGCTCTCAGGGATTATGTACTGAGGTGTCGGGGAGTGGTATTGGGTACTGAGGTTTTGGGGAGTGGGATTGGATACTGAGCTCTCGGTGAGTGGGATTGGGTACGGAGCTGTTGGGGAGTGGGATTGGGTACTAACATCTAAGGGAGTGGGATTGTGTACTGAGCTCTCAGAAGTGGGATTGGCTACTGAGTTCTTGGGGAGTGGTACTGGGGACAGCTGTATTGGGTTCCAGACTCTCAGGAAGTGGGATTGGGTGTCCGCTCTCAGGGAGTGGGATTGTGTACTGAGCTCCCAGGAAGTGGGATTGTGTGCTGAGCTCCCAGCAAGTGGGATTGTGTGCTGATCTCTCAGGGAGTGGGATTGTGTGCTGAGCTCTCAGGGAGTGGGATTGTGTGCTGAGCTCTCGGGGGTGGGATTGGGTACTGAGCCTTCGGGGAGTGGGATTGGCTACTGAGCCTTCGGGGAGTTGGATTGGCTACTGAGCTCTCGGGGAATGTGATTTGGTACAGGTCTCTCAGGGAGTGGGATTTTGTACTGGATTCTCGGGGAGTGGGATTGTGTACCTAGCTCTCGAGGAGTGGGATTGTGTACTGGGCTCTCAAGGAGTGGGATTGTGTACCAGGCTCTCGGGGAGTGGGATTGTGTACTGAGCTCCCGGGGAGTGGGATTGTGTACTGGGCTCTCGGGGAGTGGGATTGTGTACCGGGCTCTGAGGGAGTGGGATTGTGTACCAGGCTCTCGAGGAGTGGGATTGTGTACTGGGCTCTCGGGGAGTGCGATTGTGTACTGAGCTCTCAGGGAGGGGGATTGTGTACCAGGCTCTCAGGGAGTGGGATTGTATACTGAGCTCTCAGGGAGTGGGATTGTGTACCAGGCTCTCGGGGAGTGGGATTGTGTACTGTGCTCTCAGGGAATGGGATTGTGTACTGGGCTCTCGGTGAGTGGGATTGTTTACCAGGCTCTCGGGGAGTGGGATTGTGTACTGAGCTCCCGGGGAGTGGGATTGTGTACTGAGCTCCCAGGGAGTGGGATTGTGTACCGGGCTCTCAGGGAGTGGGATTGTGTACTGAGCTCTCAGGGAGTGGGATTGTGTACCGGGCTCTCAGGGAGTGGGATTGTGTACCAGGTTCTCAGGGAGTGGGATAGTGTACTGAGCTCTCAGGGAGTGGGATTGTGTACTGAGCTCTCAGGGAGTGGGATTGTGTACCTAGCTCTTGGGGAGTGGGATTGTGTACTGGGCTCTCAAGGAGTGGGATTGTGTACCAGGCTCTCAAGGAGTGGGATTGTGTACTGGGCTCTCGGGCAGTGGGATTGTGTACCGGGCTCTGAGGGAGTGGGATTGTGTACTGGGCTCTCGGGGATTGTGTACTGGGCTCTCGGGGAGTGCGATTGTGTACTGAGCTCTCAGGGAGGGGGATTGTGTACCAGGCTCTCAGGGAGTGGGATTGTGTACTGAGCTCTCAGGGAGTGGGATTGTGTACCGGGCTCTCGTGGAGTTGGATTGTGTACCGGGCTCTCAGGGAATGGGATTGTATACCGGGCTCTCAGGGCGTGGGATTGTGTACTGAACTCTCGGGGAGTGCGATTGTGTACTGGGCTCTCGGGGAGTGCGATTGTGTACTGGGCTCTCAGGGAGTGGGATTGTGTACCGGGCTCTCGGAGAGTGGGATTCTGTACCAAGCTCTCGGGGAGTGGAATTGTGCACTGGGCTCCCGGGGAGTGGGATTGTGTACCAGGCTCTCAGGGAGTGGGATTGTGTACTGAGCTCTCAGGGAGTGGGATTGTGTACCGGGGTCTCGGGGAGTGGGATTGTGTACTGGGCTCTCAGGGAGTGGGATTGTGTACCGGGCTCTTGTAGAGTGGGATTGTGTACCAGGCTCTCGGGGAGTGGGATTGTGTACTGGGCTCCCGGGGAGTGGGATTGTGTACCAGGATGTCAGGGAGTGGGATTGTGTACTGAGCTCTCAGTGAGTGGGATTGTGTACCAGGCTCTCGGGGAGTGGGATTGTGTACTGTGCTCTCAGGGAATGGGATTGTGTACTGGGCTCTCGGTGAGTGGGATTGTTTAGCAGGCTCTCGGGGAGTGGGATTGTGTACTGAGCTCCCGGGGAGTGCGATTGTGTACTGGGCTCTCAGGGAGTGGGATTGTGTACCGGGCTCTCGGGGATTGGGATTGTGTACTGAGCTCTCGGGGAGTGGGATTTTGTACCAGGCTCTCGGGGAGTGGGATTGTGTACTGGGTTCCCGGGGAGTGGGATTGTGTACCAGGATGTCAGGGAGTGGGATTGTGTACTGAGCTCCCGGGGAGTGCGATTGTGTACTGGGCTCTCAGGGAGTGGGATTGTGTACCGGGCTCTCGGGGATTGGGATTGTGTACTGAGCTCTCGGGGAGTGGGATTTTGTACCCGGCTCTCGGGGAGTGGCATTGTGTACTGAACTCCCGGGGAGTGGGATTGTATACTGGGCTCTCGGGGAGTGGGATTGTGTACCGGGCTCTTGGAGAGTGGGATTGTGTACCGGACTCTCGGGGAGTGGGACTGGGTACCAGGCTCTCGAGGAGTGGGTTTGTGTACCGGACTCTCGGGGAGTGGGACTGGGTACCGGACTCTCGGGGAGTGGGACTGTGTACGGACTCTCGGGTAGTGGGACTGGGTACCGGGCTCTCGAGGAGTGGGACTGGGTACCGGACTCTCGGGGAATGGGATAGGGTACTGGGCTCTCGAGGAGTGGGACTGGGTACCGGCCTCTCGGGGAATGGGATAGGGTACTGGGCTCTCGAGGAGTGGGACTGGGTACCGGACTCTCGGGGAGTGGGATAGGGTAACTGGGCTTTTGAAGAGTGGGACTGGGTACTGGGCTCTTGAGGAGTGCGATTTAGTACTGAGCACTTGGGGAATGGTATTGGGTACTGCGCTCTTGGGGAGTTGGATTGTGTACTGAGCTCTCAGGGAGTGGGATTGTGTACCGGGCTCTCGGGGAGTGGGATTGTGTACTGGGCTCTCAGGGAATGGGATTGTGTACTGGGCTCTCGGGGAGTGGGATTGTTTACCAGGCTCTCGGGGAGTGGGATTGTGTACTGAGCTCCCGGGGAGTGCGATTGTGTACTGGGCTCTCAGGGAGTGCGATTGTGTACTGGGCTCTCAGGGAGTGGGATTGTGTACCGGGCTCTCGGGGAGTGGGATTGTGTACCGGGCTCTCGGGGAGTGGGATTGTGTACTGGGCTCTCGGGGAGTGGGATAGTTTACCGGGATCTCGGGGAGTGGGATTGTGTACTGAGCTCTTAGGGAGTGGGATTGGGTACTGAGCTCCCGGGAGTGGGACTGGGTACAGGGCTCTCGGGAAGAGGGATTGAGTACTAGGCTCACGGGGAGTGGGAGTGGGTACTGAGCTCTCGAGGAGTGGGTTTGGGTACTGTGCTGTCAGGGAATGGGATTGGGTACTGGGCTCGAGGGGAGTATGATTGGTTACTGACCTCGCGGGGATTGGGATTGGGTACAGAACTCTCGAGGAGTGCGATTGAGTACTGGGCTCTCGGGGAGTAGGATTGGGTGCTGAGCTCTCAGGGAGTGGGATTGGGTACAGTGCTGTCGGGGAATGGGCTTGGGTACTGAGCTCTCGGTGATTGGGATTGGGTACTGAGCTTTAAGGGAGTGAGATTCAGTACTGGGGTCTTTGTTAGTGGGATTGTGTACTGAGGTCTCGGAGTGGGATTGGATAGTGAACTCGCGGTGAATGGGATTGGGATTGTATACTGAGCTCTCAGGCAATGAGATTGGGTATTGAGCCCTCCGGGGTGGGATTGGCTACTGAGCTCTCAGGGAGTGGGATTGGGTACCAAGATCTTTGGGAGTGGTATTGGTACCGAGCTCTTGGGGAGTAGTATTGGGTACCAGACTCTCAGCAAGTGGGATTGGGTATCCGCTCTCAGGGAGTGGGATTGTGTTCTGAGCTCCCGGGGAGTGCGATTGAGTACTGGGCTCTCGGGGAATAGATTGGGTACTGAGCTCTCGGGGAGCGGGACGGGGTACAGTGCTGTTGGAGAGTGGGTTTGGGTACTGAGCTCTCTGGGATTGGGAATGGGTACTGAGCTTTAAGGGAGTTGGATTGAGTACTGGAGTCTTGAGGAGTGGGATTGTGTACTGAGCTCTCAGGGATTATGTACTGAGGTGTCGGGGAGTGGTATTGGGTACTGAGGTTTTGGGGAGTGGGATTGGATACTGAGCTCTCGGTGAGTGGGATTGGGTACGGAGCTGTTGGGGAGTGGGATTGGGTACTAACATCTAAGGGAGTGGGATTGTGTACTGAGCTCTCAGAAGTGGGATTGGCTACTGAGTTCTTGGGGAGTGGTACTGGGGACAGCTGTATTGGGTTCCAGACTCTCAGGAAGTGGGATTGGGTGTCCGCTCTCAGGGAGTGGGATTGTGTACTGAGCTCCCAGGAAGTGGGATTGTGTGCTGAGCTCCCAGCAAGTGGGATTGTGTGCTGATCTCTCAGGGAGTGGGATTGTGTGCTGAGCTCTCAGGGAGTGGGATTGTGTGCTGAGCTCTCGGGGGTGGGATTTGGTACTGAGCCTTCGGGGAGTGGGATTGGCTACTGAGCCTTCGGGGAGTTGGATTGGCTACTGAGCTCTCGGGGAATGTGATTTGGTACAGGTCTCTCAGGGAGTGGGATTTTGTACTGGATTCTCGGGGAGTGGGATTGTGTACCTAGCTCTCGAGGAGTGGGATTGTGTACTGGGCTCTCAAGGAGTGGGATTGTGTACCAGGCTCTCGGGGAGTGGGATTGTGTACTGAGCTCCCGGGGAGTGGGATTGTGTACTGGGCTCTCGGGGAGTGGGATTGTGTACCGGGCTCTGAGGGAGTGGGATTGTGTACCAGGCTCTCGAGGAGTGGGATTGTGTACTGGGCTCTCGGGGAGTGCGATTGTGTACTGAGCTCTCAGGGAGGGGGATTGTGTACCAGGCTCTCAGGGAGTGGGATTGTATACTGAGCTCTCAGGGAGTGGGATTGTGTACCAGGCTCTCGGGGAGTGGGATTGTGTACTGTGCTCTCAGGGAATGGGATTGTGTACTGGGCTCTCGGTGAGTGGGATTGTTTACCAGGCTCTCGGGGAGTGGGATTGTGTACTGAGCTCCCGGGGAGTGGGATTGTGTACTGAGCTCCCAGGGAGTGGGATTGTGTACCGGGCTCTCAGGGAGTGGGATTGTGTACTGAGCTCTCAGGGAGTGGGATTGTGTACCGGGCTCTCAGGGAGTGGGATTGTGTACCAGGTTCTCAGGGAGTGGGATAGTGTACTGAGCTCTCAGGGAGTGGGATTGTGTACTGAGCTCTCAGGGAGTGGGATTGTGTACCTAGCTCTTGGGGAGTGGGATTGTGTACTGGGATTGTGTACCAGGCTCTCAAGGAGTGGGATTGTGTACTGGGCTCTCGGGCAGTGGGATTGTGTACCGGGCTCTGAGGGAGTGGGATTGTGTACTGGGCTCTCGGGGATTGTGTACTGGGCTCTCGGGGAGTGCGATTGTGTACTGAGCTCTCAGGGAGGGGGATTGTGTACCAGGCTCTCAGGGAGTGGGATTGTGTACTGAGCTCTCAGGGAGTGGGATTGTGTACCGGGCTCTCGTGGAGTTGGATTGTGTACCGGGCTCTCAGGGAATGGGATTGTATACCGGGCTCTCAGGGCGTGGGATTGTGTACTGAACTCTCGGGGAGTGCGATTGTGTACTGGGCTCTCGGGGAGTGCGATTGTGTACTGGGCTCTCAGGGAGTGGGATTGTGTACCGGGCTCTCGGAGAGTGGGATTCTGTACCAAGCTCTCGGGGAGTGGAATTGTGCACTGGGCTCCCGGGGAGTGGGATTGTGTACCAGGCTCTCAGGGAGTGGGATTGTGTACTGAGCTCTCAGGGAGTGGGATTGTGTACCGGGGTCTCGGGGAGTGGGATTGTGTACTGGGCTCTCAGGGAGTGGGATTGTGTACCGGGCTCTTGTAGAGTGGGATTGTGTACCAGGCTCTCGGGGAGTGGGATTGTGTACTGGGCTCCCGGGGAGTGGGATTGTGTACTAGGATGTCAGGGAGTGGGATTGTGTACTGAGCTCTCAGTGAGTGGGATTGTGTACCAGGCTCTCGGGGAGTGGGATTGTGTACTGTGCTCTCAGGGAATGGGATTGTGTACTGGGCTCTCGGTGAGTGGGATTGTTTAGCAGGCTCTCGGGGAGTGGGATTGTGTACTGAGCTCCCGGGGAGTGCGATTGTGTACTGGGCTCTCAGGGAGTGGGATTGTGTACCGGGCTCTCGGGGATTGGGATTGTGTACTGAGCTCTCGGGGAGTGGGATTTTGTACCAGGCTCTCGGGGAGTGGGATTGTGTACTGGGTTCCCGGGGAGTGGGATTGTGTACCAGGATGTCAGGGAGTGGGATTGTGTACTGAGCTCCCGGGGAGTGCGATTGTGTACTGGGCTCTCAGGGAGTGGGATTGTGTACCGGGCTCTCGGGGATTGGGATTGTGTACCAGGCTCTCGGGGAGTGGGATTGTGTACTGTGCTCTCAGGGAATGGGATTGTGTACTGGGCTCTCGGTGAGTGGGATTGTTTAGCAGGCTCTCGGGGAGTGGGATTGTGTACTGAGCTCCCGGGGAGTGCGATTGTGTACTGGGCTCTCAGGGAGTGGGATTGTGTACCGGGCTCTCGGGGATTGGGATTGTGTACTGAGCTCTCGGGGAGTGGGATTTTGTACCCGGCTCTCGGGGAGTGGCATTGTGTACTGAACTCCCGGGGAGTGGGATTGTGTACTGGGCTCTCGGGGAGTGGGATTGTGTACCGGGCTCTTGGAGAGTGGGATTGTGTACCGGACTCTCGGGGAGTGAGACTGGGTACCAGGCTCTCGAGGAGTGGGTTTGTGTACCGGACTCTCGGGGAGTGGGACTGGGTACCGGACTCTCGGGGAGTGGGACTGTGTACGGACTCTCGGGTAGTGGGACTGGGTACCGGGCTCTCGAGGAGTGGGACTGGGTACCGGACTCTCGGGGAATGGGATAGGGTACTGGGCTCTCGAGGAGTGGGACTGGGTCCCGGCCTCTCGGGGAATGTGATAGGGTACTGGGCTCTCGAGGAGTGGGACTGGGTACCGGACTCTCGGGGAGTGGGATAGGGTAACTGGGCTTTTGAAGAGTGGGACTGGGTACTGGGCTCTTGAGGAGTGCGATTTAGTACTGAGCACTTGGGGAATGGTATTGGGTACTGCGCTCTTGGGGAGTTGGATTGTGTACTGAGCTCTCAGGGAGTGGGATTGTGTACCGGGCTCTCGGGGAGTGGGATTGTGTACTGGGCTCTCAGGGAATGGGATTGTGTACTGGGCTCTCGGGGAGTGGGATTGTTTACCAGGCTCTCGGGGAGTGGGATTGTGTACTGAGCTCCCGGGGAGTGCGATTGTGTACTGGGCTCTCAGGGAGTGCGATTGTGTACTGGGCTCTCAAGGAGTGGGATTGTGTACCGGGCTCTCGGGGAGTGGGATTGTGTACCGGGCTCTCGGGGAGTGGGATTGTGTACTGGGCTCTCGGGGAGTGGGATAGTTTACCGGGATCTCGGGGAGTGGGATTGTGTACTGAGCTCTTAGGGAGTGGGATTGGGTACTGAGCTCCCGGGAGTGGGACTGGGTACAGGGCTCTCGGGAAGAGGGATTGAGTACTAGGCTCACGGGGAGTGGGAGTGGGTACTGAGCTCTCGAGGAGTGGGTTTGGGTACTGTGCTGTCAGGGAATGGGATTGGGTACTGGGCTCGAGGGGAGTATGATTGGTTACTGACCTCGCGGGGATTGGGATTGGGTACAGAACTCTCGAGGAGTGCGATTGAGTACTGGGCTCTCGGGGAGTAGGATTGGGTGCTGAGCTCTCAGGGAGTGGGATTGGGTACAGTGCTGTCGGGGAATGGGCTTGGGTACTGAGCTCTCGGTGATTGGGATTGGGTACTGAGCTTTAAGGGAGTGAGATTCAGTACTGGGGTCTTTGTTAGTGGGATTGTGTACTGAGGTCTCGGAGTGGGATTGGATAGTGAACTCGCGGTGAATGGGATTGGGATTGTATACTGAGCTCTCAGGCAATGAGATTGGGTATTGAGCCCTCCGGGGTGGGATTGGCTACTGAGCTCTCAGGGAGTGGGATTGGGTACCAAGATCTTTGGGAGTGGTATTGGTACCGAGCTCTTGGGGAGTAGTATTGGGTACCAGACTCTCAGCAAGTGGGATTGGGTATCCGCTCTCAGGGAGTGGGATTGTGTTCTGAGCTCCCGGGGAGTGCGATTGAGTACTGGGCTCTCGGGGAATAGATTGGGTACTGAGCTCTCGGGGAGCGGGACGGGGTACAGTGCTGTTGGAGAGTGGGTTTGGGTACTGAGCTCTCTGGGATTGGGAATGGGTACTGAGCTTTAAGGGAGTTGGATTGAGTACTGGAGTCTTGAGGAGTGGGATTGTGTACTGAGCTCTCAGGGATTATGTACTGAGGTGTCGGGGAGTGGTATTGGGTACTGAGGTTTTGGGGAGTGGGATTGGATACTGAGCTCTCGGTGAGTGGGATTGGGTACGGAGCTGTTGGGGAGTGGGATTGGGTACTAACATCTAAGGGAGTGGGATTGTGTACTGAGCTCTCAGAAGTGGGATTGGCTACTGAGTTCTTGGGGAGTGGTACTGGGGACAGCTGTATTGGGTTCCAGACTCTCAGGAAGTGGGATTGGGTGTCCGCTCTCAGGGAGTGGGATTGTGTACTGAGCTCCCAGGAAGTGGGATTGTGTGCTGAGCTCCCAGCAAGTGGGATTGTGTGCTGATCTCTCAGGGAGTGGGATTGTGTGCTGAGCTCTCAGGGAGTGGGATTGTGTGCTGAGCTCTCAGGGGGTGGGATTGGGTACTGAGCCTTCGGGGAGTGGGATTGGCCACTGAGCCTTCGGGGAGTTGGATTGGCTACTGAGCTCTCGGGGAATGTGATTTGGTACAGGTCTCTCAGGGAGTGGGATTTTGTACTGGACTCTCGGGGAGTGGGATTGTGTACTGAGCTGTCAGGGAGTGGGATTGGGTTCTGAGCCCTCGTGGAGTGGGATTGTGTACTGAGCTCTCAGGGAATGGGATTGGGTACTGGGCTTGAGGGGAGTGGGATTGGGTACTGAGCTCCTGGTAGTGGAACTGGGTACTGGGCTCTCGGGGAGTGGGATTGGGTACTGAGCTCTAAGTGTGTGAGATTGAGTACTGGGGTCTTGGGGAGTGGGATTGTGTACTGAGCTCTCAGGGATTGGGAGTGGGTACTGGGCTCACAGGGAGTGGGATTGGGTACTGGGCTCTCGGGGAGTGGGATTGGGTACTGAGCACCTGGTAGTGGGACTGGGTACATGGCTCTTGGGAAGTGGGATTGAGTACTGGGCTCACGGGGAGTGGCATTGGGTACTGAGCTCTAAGGGTGTGAGGAGAAAGTGAGGACTGCAGATGCTGGAGATCAGAGCTGAAAATATGTTGCTGGAAAAGCGCAGCAGGTCAGGCAGCATCCAAGGAACAGGAGAATCAACGTTTCGGGCATAAGCCCTTCTTCAGGAATCTGGGAGTGGGATTGGGTACTGAGCTCTCGGGGAATGTGATTTGGTACAGGGCTTTCAGGGAATGAGATTTAGTACTGGACTCTCGGGGAGTGGGATTGTGTACTGAGGTCTCAGGGAGTGGGATTGGGTACTGAGCCCTCGTGGAGTGGGATTGTGTACTGAGCCCTCGTGGAGTGGGATTGTGTACTGAGCTCTCAGGGAATGGAATTGGGTACTGGGCTCGAGGGGAGTATGATTGGGTACTGATCTCTCAGGGAGTGGGATTGGGTACTGAGCTCCTGGTAGTGGAACTGGGTACTGAGATCTCGGGGAGTGGGATTGGGTACTGTGCTCTCGGGGAGTGGGAGTGGGTACTGGGCTCACAGGGAGTGGGATTGGGTACTGAGCACCTGGTAGTGGGACTGGGTACATGGCTCTTGGGAAGTGGGATTGAGTACTGGGCTCACGGGGAGTGGGATTGGGTACTGAGCTCTCAGGGTGTGAGGAGAAAGTGAGGACTGCAGATGCTGGAGATCAGAGCTGAAAATGTGTTGCTGGAAAAGCGCAGCAGGTCAGGCAGCATCCAAGGAACAGGAGAATCGACGTTTCGGGCATAAGCCCTTCTTCAGGAATCTGGGAGTGGGATTGGGTACTGAGCTCTCGGGGAGTGGGACTGGGTACAGTGCTGTCGGGGAGTGGGATTGGGTACTGAGCTCTCGGGGAGTGGGATTCGGTGCTGAGCTTTAAGGGAGTGAGATTGAGTACGGGGGGGTCTTTGTGAGTGGGATTGTGTAATGAGCTCTTGGGGATTGTATACTGAGGTCTCGGTGAGCGGTTTTGGGTACTGAGCTCTCAAGGAGTGGGATTGGGTACCGGGCTTTCGAGGAGTGGGATTGGGTACCGGGCTCTCGAGGAGTGGGATTGTGTACTGGGGTCTTGAGGAGTGGGATTGGATACTGGGGATTTGGGAAGTGGGATTGGGTCCTGAGCTCTCGGTGAGTGGGACTGGGTACTGTGCTGTTGGAGAGTGGGATTGGGTACTGAGCTCACGGGAGTGGGACTGGGCAGGGCTGTCGGGGAGTGGGATTGGGGTACTGGGCTCTCAGGGAGTGGGATTGGGTACTGAGCTCTCGAGTGGGTTTGGGTACTGAGCTCTTGGGGAGTGGGACTGGTACAGTGCTGTCGGGGAGTGGGATTGATTAGATTACTTTACAGTGTGGAAACAGGCCTTTCGGCCCAACAAGTCCACACCGACCCGCCGAAGCGCACCGACCCAGACCCATTCCCCTACAGTTACCCCTGCACCTAACACTACAGGCAATTTAGCGTGGCCAATTCACTTAATCTGCACATTTTTGGAGTGTGGGAGGAAACCGGAGCACCCGGAGGAAACCCACGCAGACACGGGGAGAATGTGCAAACTCCACACAGTCAGTCGCCTGAGGCGGGAATTGAACCCGGGTCTCTGGCGCTGTGAGGCAGCAGTGCTAACCACTGTGCCACCGTGCCGCCCACAAGTACTGAGCTCTCGGGGAGTAGGATTGGGTACTAAGCTTTAAGGGAGTGAGATTGAGTACTGGGGTCTTTGTGAGTGGGATTGTATACTGTGCTCTCGGGGTGTGGTTTTGGGTACTGAGGTCTTGGGGAGTGGGGTTGGATACTGAGCTCTCGAGGATTGGGATTGGGTACTGAGCTCTCAAGGAGTGGGATTGGGTACTGAGCTCTCGAGGAGTGGGATTGGGTACTGGGCTCTCGAGGAGTGGGATTGGGTACCGGGCCCTTGAGGAGTGGGATTGGGTACCGGGCTCTCGAGGAGTGGGACTGGGTACCGGGCTCTCGAGGAGTGGGACTGGGTACCGGGCTCTCGAGGAGTGGGCCTGGGTACCGGGCTCTCGAGGAGTGGGACTGGGTACCAGGTTCTCGAGGTGTGGGATTGGGTACCAGGTTCTCGAGGAGTGGGATTGGGTACTAGGGTCTTGGGGAGTGGGATTGAGTACTGAGTTCTCAGGGAGTGGGATTGTTGACCAAGCTCTCAGGGAGTGGGATTAGTTTCCGGGCTGTGGGAGAGTGAGTTTGACTACAGAGCTCTAAGTGGATGGTATTAGGGTACTGAGCTCCAAGGGAGGGGAATTGGGTACTGAGCTCGCGGGGAGTCAGATTGGGTACTGAGCTCTCGGGGGTGTGGGATTGTGTACTGAGCACTTGGGGAATGGCATTGGGTACTGCGCTCTTGGGGAGTTGGATTGTGTACTGAGCTCTCAGAGAGTGGGATTGGGTACCGGGCTGTCGAAGAGTGGGGTTATCTACTGACCTCTAAGGGAGTGGTATTGGGTACTGAGCTCTTGGGGAGTGGGATTTGGAGCTGAGCTCTCGGGGAGTGGTATTGGGGAACTGAGCTCTAAGATAGTGGTAATGCGTACCAGACTCTCAGGAAGTGGGATTGGGTATCCAGCTCTCAGGGAGTGGGATTGTGTACTGAGCTCTCAGGGAGTGGATTGGCTACTGAGCTCTCAGGGAGTGGGATTGGCTACTCAGCTCTCGGGAGTGGGATTTGGTACTGGGCTCTTGGGGAGTGGGATTGGCAACTGAGCTCACGGGGAGTGGGATTGGATACTAAACTCTCGGGAGTGGGATTGGGATTGTGTACTGAGCTCTCAGGGAGTGAGATTGGGTACTGAGCCCTTGGGAGTGGTATTGGGGACCGAGCTCTTAGGGAGTGGGATTGGGTATCGAGCTCTTTGGGAGTGGGATTGGAGACTGAGCTCGAAGGTAGTGGTGTTGGATACCGAGCTGTTGGGGAGTGGTATTGGGGACTGAGTTGTAAGGTAGCGGCATTGGGTACCAGATCCTCAGGGAGTGGGATTGTGTACTGAGCTCTCAGGGCATGGGATTCTGTACTGAGCCCTCGGGGAGTGGGATTGGGTACTGAGCCCTTGGGGAGTGGGATTGGCTACTGAGCTCTCGGGGAGTGCGATTTGGTACTCGGCTCTCGGGGAGTGCGATTTGGTACTCGGCTCTCGGGAAGTGCGATTTGGTACTGGGCTCTCGGGGAGTGGGATTGGCTACTGAGCTCTCGGGAAGTGGATTGAGCACTGGGCTTGAGGGAAGTATGATTGGCTATTGATCTCTCAGGGAGTGGGATTGGGTACTGAGCTCCTGGTAGTGGGACTGGGTACAGGGCTCTCAGGAAGTGGGATTGAGTACTGGGCTCACGGGGAGTGGCATTGGGTACTGAGCTCTCAGGGAATGGGATTGGCTACTGAGCTCTCAGGGAGTGGGATTGGGTACCAAGCTCTTTGGGAGTGGTATTGGAGACTGATCTTGAAGGTAGTGGTATTGGGTACCGAGCTCTTGGGAAGTGGTATTGGGGACTGAACTGTAAGGTAGTGGTATTGGGTACCAGACTCTCAGCAAGTGGGATTGGGTATCCGCTCTCAGAGACTGGGATTGTGTACTGAGCTCTCGGGGAGTGGGATTGTGGACTGAGCTCTCGGGGAGTGGTAGTGGGTACTGGGCTCACAGGGAGTGAGATTGGGTACTGGGCTCTCGGGGAGTGGGATTGGGTCCTGAGCTCTTGGGGAGTGGGACTGGGTACTGAGCTCTCAGGGAGTGGGATTGGGGACCGAGCTCTTGGGGAGTGGGATTGGGGACTGAACTGTAAGGTAGTGGTATTGGGTACCAGACTCTCAGCAAGTGGGATTGGGTATCCGCTCTCAGGGAGTGGGATCGTGGACTGAGCTCTCGGGGAGTGGGATTGTGGACTGAGCTTTCGGGGAGTGGGATTGTGGACTGAGCTCTCGGGGAGTGGTAGTGGGTACTGGGCTCACAGGGAGTGTGATTGGGTACTGGGCTTTCGGGGAGTGGGATTGGGTACTGGGGATTTGGGGAGTGGGATTGGGTCCTGAGCTCTCGGGGAGTGGGACTGGGTACAGGGCTCTCGGGGAGTGCGATTTGGTACTGGGCTCTTGGGGAGTGGGATTGGCTACTGAGCTCTCGAGGAGTGGGATTGGGTACTGACCTGTAAGGGAATGGGATTGTGTACTGAGCTATCAGGGAGTTGGATTGGATACTGAGCCCTCGAGGAGTGGGATTGGGTACTGAGCTCGAGGGAAGTATGATTGGCTATTGATCTCTCAGGGAGTGGGATTGGGTACTGAGCTCCTGGTAGTGGGACTGGGTACAGGGCACTCGGGAAGTGGGATTGAGTACTGGGCTCACGGGGAGTGGGATTGGGTACTGTGCTCTCAGGGAATGGGATTGGCTACTGAGCTCCCGGGGAGTGGGTTTGGGTACTGAGCTCTCGGGGAGTGGGATTGGGTACTGAAGTCTTGGGGAGTGGGTCTGGGTACAGGGCTCTCGGGGAGTGAGATTGGATACTGAGCTCTAAGGGTGTGAGATTGAGTACTGGGGTCTTGGGGAGTTGGTTTGTGGACTGCGCTCTCTGGGAGTGGGAGTGGGTACTCGGCTCACAGGGAGTGAGACTGGGTACTGGAGATTTGGGGATTAGGATTGAGTACTGGGGATTTGGGGAGTGGGATTGGGTCCTGAGCTCTCGGGGAGTGGGACTGGGCACTGAGCTTTAATGGAGTGAGATTGAGTACTGGGGTCTTTGTGAGTGCGATTGTGTACTGAGCTCTCGGTGATTGTATACTGAGGTCTCGGGGAGTGGTTTTGGATACTGAGGTCTCGGGGAGTGGGATTGGGTACTGACCTCTGACCTCTAAGGGAGTGGGATTGTGTACTGAGCTCTCGAGGAGTGGGATTGGGTACTGAGCTCTCGGGGAGTGGGATTGGCTACTGAGCTCTCTTGTAGTGGGATTGGGTAACGAGCTCTTGGAGAGTGGTATTGGAGACTGAGCTGTAAGGTAGTGGTATTGGGTACCAGACTCTCAGGGAGTGGGATTGTTGTCCGAGTTCTCAGGGAGTGAGATTGTGTACTGAGATCCCAGGGTGTGCAATTGTGTACTGAGCTCTCAGGGAGTGGGATTGGGTACTGAGCCCTCGGGGAGTTAGATTGGCTACTGAGCCCTCAGGGAGTGGAATTGGGTACCGAGCTCTTGGGGAGTGGTATTGGGGACTGAGCTCCAAGGTAGTGATATTGGGTACCAGACTCCCAGGAAGTGGGATTGGGTATCTGGCTCTCAGGGAGTGGGATTGGGTACTAAGCCCTCGGGAGTGGGATTGGCTACTGAGCTCTCGGGGAGTGGGATTTGGCGCTGCGTTTTAAGGGAGTGGGATTTGGTACTGGGCTCTCGGGGGGTGAGATTAGGTACTGAGCTATGAGGGAGTGGGATTGGGTACTGAGACCTCGAGGAGTGGGATTGACTACTGAGCTCTCAGGGAGTGGGATTGGTGACTGAGCTCTTGGGGAGTGGTATTGGGGACTGAGCTGTAAGGTAGTGGCATTGGGTACCAGACTCTCAGGAAGTGGGATTGGGTATCCAGCTGTCAGGGAGTGGGATTGTGTACTGAGCTCTCGGGGAGTGGGATTTGGTACTCGGCTCTCGGGGAGTGGGATTTGGTAGTGGACTCTCGGGGAGTGGGATTGGCTAGTGAGATCTCAGGGAATGGGACTGGGTACCGAGCACTTGGGGAGTGGTATTCGGGGCTGAGCTCGAAGGTAGTGGTATTGGGTACCAGACTCTCAGGAATTGGGATTGGGTATCCAGCTCTCAGGGAGTGGGATTGTGTACTGAGCTCTAAGGGAGGGGGATTGTGTACTGTGCTGAGGTGAGTGGGATTGGGTACTGAGCTCTCGGGGAGTGGGATTGGGTATTGAACTCTTGAGGAGTGGGATTGGGTACTGAGCTGTCGGGGAGTGGGATTGGGTACCGGGCTATTGGGGAGTGGGATTGGGTACGGAGCGCTCTGGGAGTGGGGCTGGGTACTGGGCTCGAGGGCAGAATGATTGGGTACTGACCTCTCGGGGAGTGGGATTGGATACTGAGCTCTCGGGGGTGGGATTGGGGACTGGGTTCTTGGGGAGTGCGATTTGCTACCGGGATATCTGGGAGTGGGATTGGGTACTGAGCTCTTGGAGAGCGGGTTTGGGTACTGTTCCCTCAGGGAATGGAATTGGATACAGGGCTGTCTGGGAGTGGGATTGGATACTGTGCTCTCGGAATGGGATTGAGTACTGAGCTCTCGGAGAGTGGGATTGGGTACTAAGTTCACGGGGAGTGGAATTGATTTCTGAGCTCCTGGGGAGTCGGATTGGGTACTGGGCACTCGGCGTGGAATTGTGTACTCGGCTTTCAGATTAGGATTGTGTACTGAGCTCTCGAGGAGTGGGATTGTGTACCTGGCCCTCTGAGTGGGTTTCGGTACTGAGCTCTAGGGTAGTGGTAGGTGTGGCGTACCAGGCTTTCAGGGAGTAGATTTGAGTACTGGGCTCTCGGGGAGTGGGTTTTGGGTCCTGGGATGTCCAGAGTGTGATTGGGTACTGGGCACTAGGGGAGTGTGTTTGGGTACTGGGCTTTTGGGGAGTGGGATTGTGTACCAGGCTCTCAGGGAGTGGAATTGGGTACCGGGCTATCAGGGAGTGGGATTGGGTACTGAGCTCTCGAGGAGTGGGATTGGGTATGGAGCGCTTGGGGAGTGGGATTGGGTACTGGGCTCTCAGGGAGTGAGATTGGGTACTGAGCCCTCGGGAGTGGGATTGGCTACTGAGCTCTCGAGGAGTGGGATTGGGTATGGAGCACTTGGGGAGTGGGATTGGGTACTGGGCTCTCAGGGAGTGAGATTGGGTACTGAGCTCTTAGGGAGGAGGAATTGGGTACTGAGCTGTCGGGGAGTAGGATTGTGTACTGAGCTCTCCGGGAGTGGGATTGTGTACTGAGCTCTCGGGGAGTGGGATTGGGTATGGAGTGCTCGGGAGTGGGATTGGATACCGAGCTCTAAGGGAGTGCGCTGGGTACCGGGCTCCACGGCAGTGGGATTGGGTATTGGCTTCTTGTGGAATGCGATTTGGTACCCAGTTCTTGGGGAATGGGATTGGGTGCTGGTCTCTCAGGGAGTGGGTTTGGTACTGAGCTCTCAGGGAGTCTGATTGGATACCAGGCTCTCAGGGTGTGGGATTGGGCTCCAGGAGAGTTAATTTAGGTACTGTGCTTTGTGGCCTGCATTCTCGGAGAGTGGGTGTTGGGTACTCAGTTCTCAGGGAATGGGGGTTGGGTTCTGAGTTCTCGGAGTGTTTTATTGGATAATAAGGTCTTAGGGAATGAATTTGGGTACCAAGCTGTTGGGGAATGGAATGGAGTACCGAGGTCTGGGGGTGTGGGATGGACTAATGGGCTCTCGGTGAGTGGGATGGTGTCTTGGGCTCTCAGGAATGGGATGGTGTATCTGGCTTTTGGAGAATGGGATGGGATAATGGGCTCTCAGAGAGTGGGATGGGGTCCTGAACTCCAGGGGAATGAGATGAGGTAACTGGCTTTTGGAGAATGGGATGGGATAATGAGCTCCTGGGGAGTGGGATGCGGTCAAGGGCTCTTGGGGAATGGGATGGGGTAACTGAGAGTTGGTTGGGGTAATGGGCTTTCGTGGAGTGGTATAAGGTACTGAGGTCTCAGGGAATGGGATTGGGTCCTGCGCTCATGGGGAGTGGTGCCTCTTAATTCTTGTGGGCATGTTTCTACTCCTCACTGCAGTGCACATGTGAAGCAACAATGTCAGGTGTTTCTGAGCATAATTCGAGATGCACAGCAGAAATTCATATTATGGCAGAAGCAACATATTAATGGGAGGATGAGTTAACCATGTCTGACAAAGGATATTAGGAAGAACATAAAAGCAAAAGAAAAAGCTCTCAATCTAGTGAAGGTTAGTGGGAAGTTTGGGGATTTGAAAGCCTTTAAAAACCAGCAGAGGATAACTAGAACAGCAATAAGGGTCATGAAGATGAAATACGAGAGTAAGCTAGTTAGTAACATAAAAGAAGATTGCAAGAGTCTTTTTGATAACTAAAAAGTAAAAGAGTCAATTGGACTGCTGGAACATGAGGCTGGTGAAGTAGAAATGGTGGAGAAACTGAATCAGTTCCTTTGCATCAGTTTTCAGTGGAAGATACCAGCAGCATATTAGAACTTCAAGAAAGTCAGAGGTTAGAGATGAATATCGAGGCCAGGTATAGAAGAAGGTGCTGGCGAAGAGCAGAAAAGTCTGAAGTTGGATAAATCACCAGGACTGGATGAGTTACACCCCAGAGTTCTGAAAGAAATAGCTGAGGAGGTTGTAGAAGCATTGGTAGTGATTTTTCATGAATCACTAGAGTCAGCGACGATATTAGAGGACTGGAAGATGGTAAGTGTATCACCTGTATTTAAGATGAGAGAGAGGCAGAAGAACCCGGAAGCCATCGGCCAGTTAGTCTGACCTCAGTGTTGGTAAGATTTTAACTACTGGCATAGATAAAGGATTGGCTGACTGGCAGAAGGTAAAGAGTAGGAGTGAAGGGGTCTTTTTCAGGATGGCAGCGACTAGTAGAATTTGCAGGGGTCAGTGTTTGGACCACAACTGTTAACATGATACATTAACGATTTGGATAAAGGAACTGAGACCATTGTAGCTAAGTTTGCAGATGACACAAAATAGGTTGAGGGACAGGTAATGTTGAAGCAGGGAGGCTGGAGAAGAAATTTGGATAGGCTAGGCGAATGGGCAAAGTAGTGTCAAATGGAATACAGTGTGGCAAAGTATGAGGTAGGAAGAACAAAGATAGAGACTATTTTCTAAATGCAAAAAAGGCTTCAGAAATCTGAAGGGCAAAAGGATTGGGGGATGTGAGTTCAGGATTCTCTTAAGGTTAACACGCAAGTTCACTTGGCGGTTTGGAAGACAAATGCAATGATGGCATTCATTTTCAAGAAGACTAGAATCCAAGAGCAGGGATGTATTGCTGAAGTTGTATCAGGCTCTGGTCAGACTGCATTTGGAATATTATGAGCAGTTTTAGGATCATATCTAAGGAAAGATTTGCTGATATTGGATTGGGTCCAGAGGAGATTTACAAGAATGATCCCGGTGATGAGTGGCTGAGAATTCAAGGTTCAAACTTGATGGAGTTTAGAAGGATCAAGTGGGATCTGTTTGAAATTTACAGGATACTGAGAGGCCTGGATAGAGTGGACACAGAGATGATGTTTGCTATAGTTGGAGAGACTATGACAGGGGGGCACATCCTTAGGTTAAAGGGATGACTCTTTAGAACTGAGATGAGGAGGAATTGCTTCAGCGAGAGGGTGGTAACACTGTGGAACTATTGCTGGAGAAGGTTGTGGAGGCCGCATCATTGAGTGCATTTTAGACATAGATAGATTCTGGATTAGTAAGGGAATCAAAGAAGAAGGCAGGAGAATGGGGTTGTGAAATTTATCAGCCATGATTGAATGGCAGAGGTGACTCAATGGGCTGCATGGCTTAATTCTGCTGCTGCATCTTATGGTCAGTGTTTGGGTCCTTGCTTATCCTGAAACAGATTAATGATCTCGACTTTGAGTACAGGACACTTTTTCAAAATTTGTGGAAGATGCAAAATTTAGAATCATTTTAAAATAAAGAGGGTAATGGACAGGTTGGTGAAAGAGATGATTTGACAACAGATGAAGTTAGTAGAAATGTGATGTAGAACATGGAGAGACAACAGAAAATAAAGGATATGTTTCTCAAGGACATGCTCAGGCAGATGGACCTTGGTGTATATATGCTTTAGTCATTAAAGGTGGCAGAATAGGTTGACAGAGTCATTAATGAAGTGTACAGTATATAAAATTTTATTAATAAAGCCTTAGATTACAAGATTATTTTAAACTTGTGTAACAGTTTGGTTTGGCCTCAACTGCAGTACCACATGCAATTCCAAGCATCAGTCTTCAAGAAATATGTCAAGATATTGGAGAGAGTGCAGAAAAGATTGAAAAGGATGATCCTGGGGATGAGAAACTTGAGTTAACTTTAAAGATTAGAGAAGTTAGGGCTGTTTCTTGGAAGAAATGAAGATTGTGAAGAGATTTGATAAAATGTATTCAAATCATGAAGGACAGAGTAGATAGGTAAAAACTTTTCCTCCTGTTAGAAGAACCGAGACTAAAGGGACACAGATTTAAGGTGAGAAATAGCTCAAAGAATCAGTGAAGATGTGAGTAGAATTTTTTTCCAAGCACTGATTGGTTTAGATCTGGAATGTGCTGCTTGAAAATAAAGAGTCAGTTTTGAAGCATTCAGGAAGGAATTGGTTGATTATTTGAACAGGGAGAATGTGCAGAATTATGGAGAACAGACCAGGATATGGCAAAAGGTGCATTGCTTATTTGGAGTCCTGGTTATAGACACAACATGCTGAAAAGCCTCCTGTGCAACACTTTAGTGATTTCATGATGTTATCAGGCAAATTGCAAAGAGTGGGATGGCTGTTCCTGGAACTTAACAGGTAATGAAATCCAACCAGGTTGCTTTTCAGGACACAGTTGTTAGAAAGAGACAATCTACAATTCATTCAGTCCTGAAACAAATATCTGATACTCAGGTGGCTTGTCAGATCAAGACTCTAACCAGTCGGAGGTCTGCGATATTTTCATCCTCTGACAGATTTCCCGACAATTCAGGACAAACTGGTTAACATTTGTTATAAGACCATAAGACATAGGAGTGGAAGTAAGGCCATTCGGCCCATCGAGTACACTCCGCCATTCAATCATGGCTGATGCGCATTTCAGCTCCACTTACCAGCGTTCTCCCCGTAGCCCTTAATTCCTCTAGACAACAAGAATCTATCAATCTCGGCCTTGAAGACATTTAGCGTCCCGGCTTCCATTGCACTCCGTGGCAATGAATTCCACAGGCCCACCACTCTCTGGCTGAAAAAATGTCTCCGCATTTCTGTTCTGAAATGACCCCCTCTAATTCTAAGGCTGTGTCCACGGGTCCTAGTCTCCTCGTTTAACGGAAACAATTTCCTAGCATCCACCTTTTCCAAGCCATGTATTATTTTGTACGTCTCTATTAAGTCTCCCCTTAATCTTCTAAACTCCAACGAATAGAATCCCAGTATCCTCAGCCGTTCCTCATATGTTAGACCTGTCATTCCAGGGATCATCCGTGTGAATCTCCGCTGGACACGTTCCAGTGCCAGTATGTCCTTCCTGAGGTGTGGGGACCAAAACTGGACACAGTACTCCAAATGGGGCCTAACCAGAGCTTTATAAAGTCTTAGTAGTACATCTCTGCTTTTATATTCCAACCCTCTTGAGATAAGAGACAACATTGCATTCGCTTTCTTAATCACGGACTCAACCTGCATGTTTACCTTTAGAGAATCCTCGACTAGCACTCCCAGATCCCTTTGTGCTTTGGCTTTATTAATTTTCTCACCATTTAGAAAGTAGTCTATGCTTTTATTCTTTTTGCCATAGTGCAAGACCTCGCACTTGCTCATGTTAAATTCCATCAGCCATTTCCTGGACCACTCTCCCAACCTGTCTAGATCCTTCTGTAGCCTCCCCACTTCCTCAGTACTACCTGCCTGTCCACCTAACTTCGTATCATCGGCAAACTTCGCTAGAATGCCCCCGGTTCCCTCATCCAAATCATTAATATATAATGCGAACAGCTGTGGCCCCAGCACCGAACCCTGCGGGACACCGCTCGTCACCGGCTGCCATTCTGAAAAAGAACCTTTTATCCCAACTCTCTGCCTTCTGTTAGACAGCCAATCCTCAATCCATCCCAGCAGCTCACCTCGAACACCATGGGCCCTCACCTTGCTCAGCAGCCTCCCGTGTGGCACCTTATCAAAGGCCTTTTGAAAGTCTAGATAGACCACATCCACTGGATTTCCCTGGTCTAACCTACTTGTTACCTCTTCAAAAAATTCCAACAGGTTTGTCAGGCATGACCTCCCTTTACTAAATCCATGTTGACTTGTTCTAATCAGACTCTGTTCTTCCAAGAATTTAGAAACCTCATCCTTAATGATGGATTCTAGAATTTTACCAACAACCGAGATTAAGCTGATTGGCCGATAATTTTCCATCTTTTGCCTTGATCCTTTCTTGAACAAGGGGGTTACAACAGCCATCTTCCAATCATCCGGGACCTTTCCTGACTCCAGTGACTCTTGAAAGATCTCAACCAATGCCTCTGCTATTTCCTCAGCCACCTCTCTCAGAACTCTAGGGTGTATCCCATCGGGGCCAGGAGATTTATCAATTTTAAGACTTTTTAACTTTTCTAGTACTATCTCTTTTGTAATGACAACCATACTCAACTCAGCCCCGTGACACCCTTTAATTTTTGGGATATTGCTCATGTCTTCCACTGTGAAAACTGACCCAAAGTACTTGTTAAGTTCTCCTGCTATTTCCTTATCTCCCATCACTAGGCTTCCTGCATCAGTTTGAAGTGGCCCAATGTCTACTTTTACCTGTCGTTTGTTTCTTATGTACTGAAAGAAACTTTTACTATTATTTCTAATATTACTGGCTAGCCTACCTTCATATTTGATCCTCTCATTTCTTATTACACTCTTTGTTATCCTCTGTTTGCTTTTGTATCCTTCCCAATCTTCTGATTTCCCACTGTTCTTAGCCACTTTATAGGATCTCTCTTTTTCTTTAATACATTTCCTGACTTCCTTTGTCAGCCAAGGTTGTCTAATCCCTCCCCGGTTAATCTTTCTTTTCTTGGGAATGAACCTCTGTACAGTGTCCTCAATTATACCTACAAACTCCTGCCATTTTTGCTCTACTGTCTTCCCGGTTACCCTCTGCTTCCAGTCTATTTTAGTCAGTTCCTCTCTCATACCCTCATAATTACCTTTATTCAACTGTAACACCATTACATCCGATTTTGCCTTCTCCCTTTCAAACTCCAGACTGAACTCTACCATATTATGGTCGCTACTTCCTAAGGGTTCCCTTACTTTAAGATCTTTTATAGAGTCTGGTTCATTGCAAAGCACTAGGTCCAGAATAGCCTGCTCTCTTGTGGGCTCCATGACAAGCTGTTCCAAAAAGCCATCCTGTAAGCATTCCATGAATTCCCTTTCTTTAGATCCACTAGCAACATTATTTACCCAGTCCACCTGCATATTGAAGTCTCCCATGATCAATTTAACCTTGCCTTTCTGACATGCCTTCTCTATTTCCCGGTACATGTTGCGTCCCTGGTCCTGACCACTGTTAGGAGGTCTATACACAACTCCAATTATGTTTTTTTTGCCTTTGTGGTTCCTCAATTCCACCCACACAGACTCCACATCATCCGACGCTATGTCATTCAATACCATAGATTTAATTTTGTTCTTAACTAACAAGGCAACCCCACCCCCTCTGCCCACCTCTCTGTCTTTTCGATAAGTTGAAAAACCATGGAGGTTTAACTGCCAGTCCTGACCCCCCTGTAACCAAGTCTCTGTGATGCCTACTACATCATAATCATTCACTATTATCTGTGCCATTAGTTCATCGGCTTTGTTATGAATGCTACGAGCATTCAGGTAAAGTGCCTTAATGCTAACTTCCTTATCATTAGAGATGTTGGAAGTCATATGTCCTAAGTTATCCTTGCTTTTTACTGTATTCTCAGTCTGCCTCAATTTTAAATCCGCCTGGAAACATGCTATCCTGCTGCTTATCTTGCCATTTACCTCCATACTCCCTGTCGCTTTCACTTTCCCTTCCCCCCAACTCAGAAGTTTAAAGTCCTACTGACCACCCTATTTATCCTCTTCGCTAGAACATTGGTACCTGATCGGTTCAGGTGGAGACCGTCCCAACGGTACAGATCCCCCCTGTTCCAAAACTGATGCCAATGCCCCATGAAGTGGAATCCCTCTTTCCCACACCAATCCCTTAGCCACGTGTTTACTTGCCTAATTTTCTTGTCCCTATGCCAATTGGCACGTGGCTCGGGCAGTAATCCGGAGATTATGACCCTTGAGGACCTGTGCTTCAATTTCCTGCCTAGTGCTTCGTAATGCCCAAACAGGTCCTCCACCCTAGTCTTGCCTATGTTGTTGGTACCAACGTGGACCACAACAACTGGATCCTCCCCCTCCCGCTCCAATATCCTTTCAAGCCGGTCGGAGATGTCTCGCACCCTGGCACTGGGCAGGCAACACACCATGCGAGACTCCCGATCTGGCTTGCAAAGGATACTATCTGTCCCCCTAATTATAGAATCCCCTATAACCACTACTTGTCTATTAGCTCCCCCCTCTTGAATGGTCTTCTGCACCATGGTGCCTTGGTCAGTTGGCTCATCCTGTCCAGAGCCCTTTTCCTCAGCCGAACAGGGAGCAAGAATCTCGTACCTGTTGGACAAGGTCAAGGGCTGAGGCTCCTCCACTCCTGAACTCCGGTTCCCCCTACCTGCCTCACTTACAGTCACATTCTTTTGTGCCTGATCACTAGCTGAATGTGAAGTACTTAATCTCCCAGGTGTGACTGCCTCCTGAAACAAAGCATCCAGGTAACTCTCCCCCTCCCGGATGTGCCGCAGTGTTTGAAGCTCAGATTCCAGATCATCAACTCTGATCCGGAGTTCTTCCAGCAACCAACACTTGCTGCAGATGTGGTCACTGCCGTTCACAATGGGATCAGCCAGCTCCCACATCATACAGCAACAGCACATCACCTGCCCAGCCATCTCTGCTTAGTTAGTTAATTACTTACTTTGTACAAGTATGAGTTAGAATATCTTCTGATACCTCTCTGCTATAGTTTTTTTTACCCTAAATAAGGACTTGATGTATACACACACAAAAAAACAAAGTAAATTTTTAACTAGTCCCTGGTAAAGAAATAAAAATCCTTACCTTAAAAGAAAAAGGAGAGTAGTTAAGGAGGTTAGAGGAGGAGGGTGGGTGGGAGATACTACAGGTGAAGAATCTCGGGTTTAGGTTATGAAGATGTGGGTGTACCTTTTAAGAGTGGTAAAAGCAGCAGAACTACCAAACACAGCACCAAGTGTTCTCAAAAAGGCCACAATGTAATACTGGGTCGAACAACTCGATTATTTCATTGTCTTGAGACAAAAACAAATTTGAATTCGGCCAATTAGTTCAAATTATACCCCGACAAAATATCAAACTCCAATCCAGTTTGAATTGAGTATATTGGCAATCTTAAAAGCCAATGACACAATCAGGTGGTACAAGACTGGGGAAAATTGAACAGTTGAGAGGAGAACTGTCAAGTCCTGGCATGAAACAGAATGCTGACAAAATATATCTCTTAAAAGTACCTTTTCAATCAGTAACCTGTGACACTGAAGTTCCTAACAAAGAGAAAAGAAGACACAGGAAGATGTGTAAATCTTAATTGGGAGTTTTATCTGACTAGTATTATAGAAGGGAAGGTAAAAGATAGTTTAGAGGAAGAAATTGTAAATAGTGGTTAGTTAATTATTCTCTGTTCTACTTTAAGAAATAAAATTGTTAATTTTTACTTTACATAGTTCTTGGCCCTCAAATTTTACAGATTACTGCACAGGATAAATCTTTTCTGTGTTGTTGGTTTTAAATTAGCAGGAGAGTTTACCCCATGTTGTAATAGTTATGTGCTGCACAATCTTTTCTAAACAAAGCATCTCTGTGTCTTAAGCACTGCAACAAGCAGATCTCTGGACTGGAGGTCTACAGGAAGAGAATAAGGAGGTGAAAGAAGTCAACCTTTAGGCAAGATTGGTCTGTAACTGTGCTACCTGGGAATGCTTACAGTAATGGTTTACTTCTGCCATTCACTTGTTTTTTGTAAAGAGTTCGCACATGTTGATAAGCTAAAAAATTACAATTCCCTAAAGCTAAGTTGTCAACTTTGCCTCCCAACACTTAATATTCTTTAGTACCATAACTCCAATGTGATGTGTATCTGAAGCTATACTTCCTCTCTAAACTCTTAAATTACATCACAGTGGTGACAATATTTAAAAGTACTTAATTGACTGTAATTTGCTTTGAGATGTCTTGCAGTTGTGAAAAGCATGATATAAAAGTGAGTCCTTTTTATTCTACTGTATCTCACTGTAGGTTATAACCTTATACTCGCTGCCTGAGAGCTTAGCTAGAATGGTAGTTGAGTGAGGCTTTCCTGTTGTGATGGTCATGATCCCTGACCAATAGCTGTAATATATGACTACTCATAGTGTCCCTGGCCTCTTGTCAGTCATTTCCTTAACAATTTGAGAACCGTGTCTGGAATGGAAGAGTGCATCTTCTTTGAGAAAAACTGCCTTTTCCTGCCATGCCTCTAGGACTTGGCTCCTATTTGAAATGGCCAAAGGACATAATATGAGCAATGTAGGTAAGACTTATTTGCAAATGATCTTTGAGTCTGTCCAAGCCTCCAGCTATCAGTTCTGGAGACTTAGTTTTCTTACATAAAAAAAAAACACAGCAAATGTGCATCATCAGCTTGTAATTAAATGCAGGACTTTCCTGCATAGTTTGCCATCCAATGTAGACTTTGAACTTGTCCTGATAGGATGATGTCTGCGTTCGGCCATTGCTAGCTTCTCTTCAACGTCAATTTATGATTCACGTTGTTCCACTCATGAATTTTATTCTTTGGGACCCTGATGTTGAGATCATGTGAGTGTGTGAGGGGCACATTATTTCATTAATGTGGAATCTATGAAACAGAAAAGAGAACACTGCCATCTTAAGTTGCAAACCATCCAGAGTCTCATACAAGTGCATCACGAGTGCAGTGTTTGTTCTGAGCCTTATGCTTTGGTTTGTTAAAACCCATTCTATTATGGGTGTCTGTAAGGTGTGACTATGTTAAAGATAATTTAATAACAAGGGTCTTGTTCCGTTCTATTTTGTTTACCTGTTTATACAGGTTTGCAGGTGCAATAGAATTTTGAAAGATGATGTGGAAAATTATCAGACCTGCCAGTTGTTCGCTATGTTTCTTCTCTGCAATGGGAAATAGAGTTATAATTCTGTTTTGGACATTTGATGTTCACTTTATTAATGATGCAAATCAATGGTCTTCATTAAATCTACAGATTGTGCTTTGAGCTGTAATTTTGACCTTGACCTGTGCAGTTGGACACAATCTAAGACAGATGATTTGGACTGGAAGCGCATCAGTGGATCAACACCATCAGCTCTTACAGGGCCTTCTTATGATCACACCAGTGCAGGTAGGTGATATAAGATTCTTGTCTTATCATGAGGGATTCAGAACATGCTAGACACAGCACCAGGCCCACCTAAAACTGAGGTATGAACCCAACAATGTAGCACTGGTTTTCCAGAATATTCAGATAATGCATCACTGTTAACTACACAATGGCAGTATGGAAAATTATCTAAGTATATCCTGTCCATAATATGCATGTAAAAACCATTCAGACCATTTAATTCATTCCATGTGTGATCACAAAATGACTGACAGCATTGAGCACTTTTAAGGTTGTGGACCCAGCACTGAACATTCGTACACTGGGACTAACCAAGCTATTTCAGTATTGTAGGAGAAAGTGAGGACTGCAGATGCTGGAGATCAGAGCTGAAAAATGTGTTGCTGGAAAAGCGCAGCAGGTCAGGCAACATCAAAGGAGCAGGAGAGTCGACGTTTTGGGCAGAAGCCCTTCTTCAGGAATGAGGAGGGTGTGCCAAGCAGGAACGCCCCTCCCCCAAGTCCCTCCTCCCTACCTTTTACCTTAGCCTGCTTGGCACACCCTCCTCATTCATGAAGAAGGGCTTATGCCCGAAACGTCCTTTGATGCTGCCTGACCTGCTGCGCTTTTCCAGCAAAACATTTTTCAGCTATTTCAGTATTGTGACAACACTGGTATCTACCAAGCAATGTAGAAAATTACCTGTGTGTCCTGCACACACAAAAAAAGACACATCGAACTAAATTAATTGCTGCTCAGCCAGTCTACTCATAATCATCACTAAAATAATGGAAGGTATCATCGTGAGTTCAATCATGTTGCATTTATTCTACAATAACTGTTCACTGGTGCTTAATTTGGGTCCTGCCAGGCCCAATCAGTTTCTGATATCATTACAATCAAAGGCAAAGCATGGACAAATGATGTGAATTTGAAAGGAAATGAGGCAACGGTAAGGCAGGATTTGACCAACAGTAGCATTGAGGGGTCACAATAAAACTGAAGTCAACAAGAACCAGGGAAAACACTCTACTAGTTGGCATCAGTAATACTGAGTACAAAGGAAGGTTTTTTTTGTTTGTTGGAAACAAACTTGCTGCAATTTCATAGGATACTGATCTAACATAAAAATCATCAGCTGCTTCACCTATGATCATTTCACCATCTTAAGGTCAAAGGTGATAATGTTCACTGCTGATTATGCAATGTTCAGCACCATTTATGACTCTTCAGAAACTGCAAATACAGCAAGTGCTGGACGTCATTCAGGCCTGAGCTGGTAAATGACAAGTAACATAAGCACCACACAAATGCTGGGTAAGTAGCACCTCCAATAAGACGTAATCCAATCATTTCCCCTTGACATTTAATATCATTACCATTGCTGAAACCCCCACAATCAAAGTCCTGGACTATCATTGACCGGAAACCAAACTGGACCAGCTTTGAAAATACTCAGACAGATCAGAGGTTCGAAATTCTGTGCTGAGTAACTCACCTCAATGATTCCTCAATGCTTGTTCACTATCTGCAAGGCACAAGTCTGGAGTACAATGCCTGGATAAGTGCAGCCCCAATAACCTTCAAGAAAATTGACACCATCCAGGGTAAAGCAATGGCTTGATTGGTGCTCCATCTAACAATTTTAACATTCGCTCCCTACATCACTGATGCACAGTGGCAACAGTGTGTACTGTCTGCAAGATGCACTAATGTGCCAGTGCTCCTGCAATCTCTAACATTGAGAAGGACAAGAGCAACAGATACAAGGAAATAACACACTTCAAAATTTCCATCCACGTTACACACCATGCTGACAAAGAGCTATATCGCCATCCAAGTCATTTTGGCAAAATCCTGGAACTCCCTCCCAAACAACACTTTGGGTATTCCTGCACTGCATGGAGTGTAGTGGTTCAAAAATGCAATCCGCCTCCACCTTCTCAAAGGCATCTAAAAATGTGCAATGAATGGCAGCCTTGTCAGTGATGATTGTATCCCCTGAATACATTGTAAAAAAAGCCATTTACTGTCCTGTCAAAAGCAAAAATTGCTGGGCTCATGTGAATTTCTGAGAAGTATTTTTCAATTTTTGCAATTTGGACATCATTGGCAAGGCCATCCTTTGTTGCTCATCATGGAAGAGGCTATTGGTGTTCAGCAGCATTCTGGTACCGAGGTGTGAACCCCACCATGGTGTATGGTATAATGTGAATTCACAAAAACTCTGGAGCTAAAAGACTAATGATAAGCATGAAATGATTGTTGGAGAAAACCAAACAATTGATGAATATCCTAAAGTGAAGAAAACTGCTGTCCCTAGCTGGTCTGCCCTTAATGTGACTCCAGACCCACAGCAATGTGGTTGACTTTTCCACGTAGCAAGCCTCTTAGTTGTATAAATCATGACAAAGCCTAAATAACTGAATGAAACCTGATGGACCACCTGATACCAACAAAGACACTGGAAATGGCAGTGGCAAACCCAGCATGTATGAAAGAATCCAGGTCTCCATTTGTTCAGTGACTGAAGATGATATGCTCCACTTGTACTGAACTTATTCCTCTGCAGCCTGAAATAAAGTAGTGAATACCCAATGCAAGTCTGTCATCTCCGCAAGAGATAGACAACAGAGGTACGTAGTGGGAGAATTCTTTCCTTTATTAGTGAAAAGTAAATCCTGAGCTGAGGACACATTGTGGTCTAGTCTAGGCTTCTGAACAATGTCCAGACAGCAGAATGGGAGAATTACCTGAAGATATTGGCGCTTGGTCCACAAGGAATGGATAAGGAGATTGAGTGGTTTGCATTGTGTTCTGACACACTTTCACACAGAGACTAAACATATTCATAAGTTCATAAACATATATTCGTATCCACTTCACTGCTTGAGTGCAGATAGAACAATATTCCGAAGGTCAACAGAGCAGTACACTTGTTTGGTACCCATCCACAATCTTAAACAACACTGACACAATGCAAAAGTGTATACCATTGATAGGTATCCAATAATAACTTATCAGGATTCTGTTAACAATACCGTCTGAACCCACAATCTTTACCACTTATGAGGACTAGGTCAGGAAAAGCCACTGTGATCAAACCCATCTCTAAATCATGAAGTAAATTGACATAAAACTCGTAGTTCATTATTTCACTGGCTCTGAGTGAAAATCCAGGAAAATTCTTCTGAACAATACTGTGGGATACCTGCATGAAAGTATAGCAGTACTTAATAATCACCTTCGCCTGATCAAGGATATTTTTGAATGGGTAGCAAATAATGTTCATGGGAGGGATTCTCTACTCAATGATTTGTTTTCAATGCAAGGAGACTTGTTTGTAACCAGTGAGCTTAATTGTATGTCCAGGTGGTTACTACATCTATATTGAAGGCAATGAAGGCAACGAAGGAGACAAAGCCCAACTGGTCAGTGCTCTGTGTGATAAGACAGGGGATAGGTGCTTGCGGTTCTGGTATCACATGTATGGAGTGGCCCAGAGCATGGCTTTGAATGTTTACCAGCTTGAAGTTGGGCTTCCCCCGATACTGATCTGGTCAGAGAGAGGCAATAAAGGAAACCAGTGGATCGCAGCAGCAGTGGACCTACACCTGTCTGGAAAATCTCAGGTAAGCTGTGCAGTGAATAGTTTAGTAATTTTGTTTTATTGTGCTTTTCTTTTTGAACAATTTGCATAGATTGTGACTTTAATTGGAAGCCAAATAGAGTTTTCTTCATTCTTTATCAAATCAAATTAAACACAAATTAGTGGAGATATGCAGAGCTGTTTTAACATGAAACACTCCGTGAAATGATGTCTTCATCCGATATCCTACTGTTACTGGCTACTTGAAATGTTGACTCTGCTGCTTCTCGGATGCTGCTTGACCAACTGCGCTTTTCCAGCACAATACTCTTTGACTCAGATCTCCAGCATCTGCAATGTTTACATTTTCCAGGGCGATACTGATGTTCTCTTAACAAAAGAGAAGTTGCTGGAGAAACTCAGCAGGTCTGAAAACATCAGTAGAGGGAAATTATTGCCAGACCTGCTGAGGTTCTCTTCCAATTTCTGTTTTCTTCCAGATTTCCAGCACTTCTTTTGTTTTGTGTTCACTAATATTCTGTTGTTTACTTTGGCATTGGCATCTTCTGCCTGCTGTTATTCTGATGCTTCCTCTTACAGATCCTCATTGAAGCAGTCCGGGGCAATGACTATCGTAGTGATGTCGCTGTAGATGACATTTCCTTCCATTCTGGATGTTGCGGAGGTTTGTAAATGTGACTAATTTTCTACTGTCTGCTGTAATTGATCAATTGCACAACAGAAGTAGAGATGAACATTAGTCAGATCTTAAGCCGTTGGAGTAGGAGTAAGCTATTTCCCTCCCCTATCACATTGTGTCACTCAATATAATTGTGGGTGATCTTGTGCCTCAGCTTGACTTTACAACCTGTTTTCCATATGCTTTGATTCCTTGAGATTCCTAAATGTTTCTCTACTTCAGCATGAAGTATACTGAATGATGTATAATCCACAGGCTTCAGGGGGACAGAGTTCCAAGGATTCACAAAGGACTGCGTGAAACCTTTTGCCTCATCTCAGTCCTCGAGATTCTTCTGAATTTATCCATATATTATTTTCTCTGCAGACAATTGTGACATAACAAGCACAGTGAGCACTCCAACTCCAGCCAGTACCATGCCTCCTGTCACAACAGGTAAATGAAAGCAGGCTGTATATGATCTGGATCCTTGATAAAAGTGATTTGTTGCTGTCTTATTGACAAGGATTTGTCAGGGTATAACTAGAAACTGCGACTTTGTTTGCTGATCCTACATTTGTATCAATTAAGACAAACTGGTGTGGATTCTATTTGATTGTCCTTAAAATGTTGGCTCACTCTGAATAGATCTGAAAATGTGTTGCTGGAAAAGCGCAGCAGGTCAGGCAGCATCCAAGGAGCAGGAGAATCGACATTTCGGGCATGAGCCCTTCTTCAGGAAACGTCGATTCTCCTGCTCCTTGGATGCTGCCTGACCTGCTGCGCTTTTCCAGCAACACATTTTCAGCTCCGATCTCCAGCATCTGCAGTCCTCACTTTCACTCTGAATAGGTGTAAATTTGATAATTTGGTAATGTGAAAAAAAAATGGGTGAAGTCAGCTTCAAGCTGATTGCAAATATTGCTGCAGAAGTCAAACACCAAAGTGTGGAAGCTGAGCAGTTGTTTGTCTAGTCATCCCATGGCACAGACTGCGTCCTCCTCGTTGTAGTGTCTGTGACTAGGCAAAATGTCCTTCATCATCGACCGTGTCCTGTTCCCTCAGGTTGTTGAATGTTTCAACGAGAGCACCTCTCATTGTTGTAGATTCCAGTATATACCCCGAAGCAACCTGTTGAACCTTTGTTTGTAAGAGAAGCTACTTGTCCCGAGAATGGGACGAGTGACTTTTCTCTGAAGTGCTTCTCAAGCATTTGTGCAGAAAGAAAATAGAGCAGTCGATTGGGAGCAAATCCAACTTGTTTTTCAATGGATTGTGACAATACCAACTGACGTTTAATTTCTACATCATTTCCAATTTTTTAGAATCTTCCTGCATCGTGCAAGGTGATCCTCACTACAACACTTTTGATAAGCAATCACATGACTTCATGGGAACATGCACATATACCCTATCGAAACTCTGTGACGCCAGCAGTGCTCTGCCGTATTTCAATGTTGAAGCTGCAAATGAGCGCAGATCAGGGAATTCCTACGTGTCGTACGTTAAACATGTCAACGTTAATGTTTACAATCATAGAATAGTACTGGAGAAGGGACACGTGGTGAAGGTAAGAATTTGATATTTTGAGGACTTCATCAAGCATATTGAACGGTGGGTTTGCTGAGGAATGAATCAATGTGGTTTTGCACGTTTCCAGGTCGATGGAGAAGTGGAGGTGCTACCTGTGTCAGTCTCGCCTGGTGTTGAAGTTGGCCGAAGTGGAAAGTATGTGGTTGTTAGCACCGATTTTGGATTGAGAGTGAAGTTTGATGGGAAGCATCGAGCAGTTGTAACCCTTCCCAGTGTTTTCAAGGGGAAGGTGTGTGGAATGTGTGGAAACTACAATGATGATAGAAGAGACGATTTCCTCAATCCGGATGGAGTGATGGAGCCCGATTCCGTCAGTTTGGGAAACAGCTGGCAGAGTGGAAATGATACGAGGTGCGGTGTATGGGAGGTTTCTGGCTGTCTCTGTTCCTTCATAAAACCTGCGAGTTTTAAATCACTACCATTATTCCATTTGCATGTCGACCTTCTGCTAGCTTTTAAACGTATGTTTCTCATTGGAGGTCTGCTGTTCTTGCAGGTGTGCTCCTGACGTTGGTATCAGACCAAATTGTACTGATGACAAAAAGCAGATGATAGAAAGTAAATCTTACTGTGGCATAATTATGGATCCGGGCAGTCCGTTCAAAGCGTGCCACTCTGTCGTGGACCCGATGGTTTATTTTGCTGAATGTGTGTACGACTTGTGCGCATTGGACATGCATACAGGCTCTCTGTGCAGTAGTTTGCAATCCTACGCAGATGCATGCCAGTCGAAGGGAGTGAGAGTGGAAGCCTGGAGGAACGCGACCTTCTGCCGTAAGTGTTTGAGAGTATTTTGTTTGATGAATAAGTTATATGTGATGGAGACAGAAAAACTTTGGGTCAATTTGAACCATTTAGTTTTCATAAACTTATTAGATAAAAGGAATTTAATGTAAAATATGTTGACTCTCCTTTTGAATTCTCTTCCCAGCTTTAAAGTGTGGAGTGAATAGTCACTATGAGCATTGTGGCTCAGCATGTCCTGCTACCTGTGTCAATCCCAATGCTCCATCCAGCTGCTCCCAGCCATGCTTGGAAGGCTGTCTGTGTGACCGTGGGTACGTTTTGTACAATGACAGGTGTGTGCGAAGAGATCAGTGTGGTTGCTGGTCTGAAGGCAAACATTATCCAGTGGGATCTGCATTCTGGACAGATGATACCTGTTCAACAAAATGCAGTTGTCCTTCTGCAGGCAGTAAACTAGTTTGCTGGAACACAACGTGTGGCACGGATTCATACTGCGGAGTTGTGGACGGAGTTCCTGGTTGCTATGAGCACACGTACGGCATCTGCAGAGTTCATAACGACCCACACTACAATACGTTTGACAAGGCGACGCATCATTTCATGGGGACGTGTACATATACGATCGCCAAGCTGTGTACAAATTCCTCAACTCTTCCATACTTTAACATCGAAGCAAAGAATGAACATCGAGGCAACGCTAAAGTTTCTTACGTTCAGAGAGTTCGAGTAGCTGTTCACGGTCACAGTGTTTGGATTGTGAAGCGAGAATGTCACCGTGTGTTGGTACGTGTGTAACTACTAGTTGGGTTTTCTAAAATGCTGACTTTAGTCTGAAATATCCTTGACTTGGGACTTCTATTAGAATGGGAGGTGAATGACTAGGAGTATATTGCAAAAGTGAAATGATTATCATGACATTTTACTATTTGTATCTAAAGTGAAACAGAACAAAATGAACGTGTGTACCATGTGCACCAATCTGATGTGAAGTATAGCGTTTACTGTACATTGCTGTATGCAAATTGCTGTTCACGTTTGTTGTGCATGTTGAATGAAAGAATGCTGGAGTCTGCTAGAAAAGCTGTTGTTGAATCACCATTTTCCTCTTGTGTCAGGTGGATAACGTGTGGCAGACGTTACCTGTCAAATTAGTCAATGGCACCTTGAACGTGAGTAGGAGTGGAGACTACGTGGTCCTGGTGACAGATTTTGGGCTCTCTGTTTCATATGACGTTGATCACTCAGTGGAAGTGAAAGTGCCGAGTACATATTTCAATCAGACTTGCGGTATGTGCGGCAACTACAATGGAATGAGAAAGGATGATTACATGAAACCTGATGGAGAACAAGCCAAAGATTCAAATGAGTTTGGAAATAGCTGGAAGGTGCCACCGGAAGAACCAGGTTGTGACCCAGTCGAACCTGCGAAGTGTGAGCCTGATGAGGAGAAACTTTACCAAAGTGATGCCTTCTGTGGTCTGATCACCAGTCAACAAGGTCCATTTGCACAGTGCCACTCTGTAGTAAATCCCAATGGATTCTTTGAAAGCTGTGTTGTTGAACTGTGTCTGTTGGCTGGAAGCCAAGATGCTCTGTGCGATACCCTCAAAATCTACGCACATGCGTGTCAAAGTGCAGGAGTGACCATTGCACCTTGGAGAAACTCCACTTTCTGTCGTACGTATTAGTGAGCTTCCATTGTTTTGCATTAATAATTTCCTATTTAAGACAAAGGAAAATGTTTTCATTATTGTGTGTTATAGTTTCTTTTGTGACAGAATTGCTATTTCCTGTTAGCTTGCTTCAGTTTTGGTTTGGTCGCATGCTAAGCTTTATACTTTCCATTCCAGAGATCCAATGTTTCAGAAAGCATTTGCTGCAAAAGCCATCCTTCCCGATTGCCATAGTCATGGGAAACATGGTGTGAGAAGTTCAAAAGATTTGATTGTATCTTCCTTGTTTTCAGCTGTTTCCTGTCGAGCCAATAGCCAGTACAGTCCATGTGGCAGTGCTTGTCCAGCCACATGTACAGACCGATTTGCTCCAGAGAACTGCAGCAAGCCATGTGTGGAGGACTGCGTGTGTAACATTGGGTTTGTTCTCAGTGGAAGCACGTGTGTGCCCGCTCAGAACTGTGGCTGCATCCACAACGACAAATACTACGAAGTAAGTTGGAGGGCTTTTTGGTCCCGTTTGGCTGTTTCACGTGCATTCATGCAACTTTGTGATTTCATGAGGAGCACGCAGCAGTTTTGAAAATAACACTTGCTGTTTGTCTGTCAGAAAGGAGCAACGTTCTGGGAAGAGGGATGTCTCCAGCGGTGTCGATGTACTGGAAATAACCACGTAGTATGTGAAGCAGCGTCTTGTGGACCAGCGGAAATTTGCAAAGTGCAGGATGGAAATTTGGGATGTTACCGGGCAGACACTGCGAAGTGCCACATTTACGGGGACCCGCACTATACGACGTTTGATGGGAAACTGTATCACTTCCAGGGTACTTGCAATTATACTGTGACTGAGACTTGTGGAAATACATCTGTTCGTTTCTCGGTGACAAGCAGGAATGAACACAGAGGCAACCCAACATGGTCTATGATTAATTCCATTGCTCTCCAGTTTGCTGACATTCATATTGCAGTGAGGAAAAATAACCTTGTTTATGTGAGTAATGTTTCTGATTGGTAGCGTTGACAGAATGAGCGTAATGTTGAAGAAAGGTAACTGCAGTGACTGTGACTGTTGTATCAGTAATGCTGGTAATCTTTTGCTTAGGTTGATGGAGTGAAGGTTGAGCTCCCTGTGACACCCCATTCTTCAGTAAGCGTATCAATGGTAGGATCGTTTGTCATCGTCCAGACCAACTTTGGTGTTCAGCTGAAGTTTAATGGTGATCATGAGCTGTTTGTAGTGGTGGATGAGAGATACAAAGGACAGCTGTGTGGCTTGTGTGGTACCTACACTGACGACCCACTTGATGACTTCTTGAAACCTGATGGGATTCTGGCCATGGATTCCAATCAGTTTGGAAACAGCTGGAGAGTTCTTGACAATGACTGGTTGTGAGTATTTCATACAGTGAAGAGTAAATTACACTCTATGTAGTGTCGCTGGTGAGACGTTTGCAGAGAGGTAGTGGATTAATTGGTTGCCGAAAAAGAATTAATAGATATGAGGGCATGGCTGGAATTTCCTGTAAATGACTGTAATGAAAGTGTGCGTGTAGCTCTGTTGAATGTCAGTGTTTCAGTGAGAATATCTGAAATGAATTTTCCAGAATTGGTATTCCAGTGAAGTACTACAGATTGCGTATTAAGAGCACGCTACATATTTTTGCATGTACTTTGGGGGAATAATTTTGATCGCAGATCTCATTGTCTGCCCTTATGCATTCATTGAAATTTGATGTGGATTAAATAAAGTAGGGATATTTTTTCCTTTTGGAGAGATTTCATACATGTGTTTCCTTGTGTAGGTGTAATGAAACGTCTCTACCACCAGCGACCTGCGATCCAGCATCGAAAGAAGAGGCCGAGGAATACTGCAAGATTATCTTGGCAGGCAATGGTCCTTTCAAAAATTGTCACTGGTACATCCCTCCTCAGTTGTACTTTGAGAGCTGTGTATATGATCATTGTGCTTCTGGAGGAGATGCTGTCCTGTTGTGCAATGCTCTGGAGGCGTACGCTTCAGCCTGTGAAGCAGCTGATGTTGTTCTAGGAGACTGGATGGAAGAGAGTGGCTGTGTTGAGAAAAGTAAGTTTGAGATCATGTGTTTGTACCTGTTCTTTTCCTTTATTTCTTTTCTCACTCCTCCTGAGTAAAAGACAATTGTGCTTCACAACAAATGTCCATTATTAATAGTCAGCGACGTCAAGGTTAGAACATAGAACATAGAACAATCCAGCACAGAACAGGCCCTTCGGCCCACGATGTTGTGCCGAACATTTGTCCTAGCTTAAGCACCCATCCATGTACCTATCCAATTGCCACTTAAAGGTCACCAAAGATTCTGACTCTCCCACTCCCACAGGCAGCGCATTCCATGCCCCCACCACTCTCTGGGTAAAGAACCCACCCCTGACATCTCCCCTATACCTTCCACCCTTCACCTTAAATTTATGTCCCCTTGTAACACTCTGTTGTACCCAGGGAAAAAGTTTCTGACTGTCTACTCTATCTATTCCTCTGATCATCTTATAAACCTCTATCAAGTCACCCCTCATCCTTCGCCGTTCCAATGAGAAAAGGCCTAGCACTCTCAACCTATCCTCGTACGACCTATTCTCCATTCCAGGCAACATCCTGGTAAATCTTCTCTGCACCCTCTCCAAAGCTTCCACATCTTTCCTAAAGTGAGGCGACCAGAACTGCACACAGTACTCCAAATGTGGCCTAACCAAAGTCCTGCACAGTTGCAACATCACTTCATGACTCTTGAATTCAATCCCTCTGCTAATGAACGCTAATACACCATAGGCCTTCTTACAAGCTCTATCCACCTGAGTGGCAACTTTCAAAGACCTATGAACATAGACCCCAAGATCCCTCTGTTCCTCCACCTCACTAAGAACCCTACCGTTAACCCTGTATTCCGCATTCTTATTTGTCTTTCCAAAATGGACCACCTCACACTTGGCAGGGTTGAACTCCATCTGCCACTCCTCAGCCCAGCTCTGCATCATATCCAAGTCCCTTTGCAACCGACAAGAGCCCTCCTCACTATCCACAACTCCACCAATCTTCGTATCATCTGCAAATTTACTGACCCATCCTTCGACTCCCTCATCCAAGTCATTAATAAAAATTACGAACAGCAGAGGACCCAGAACTGATCCCTGCGGAACTCTACTTGTAACTGGGCTCCAGGCTGAATATTTACCATCTACCACCACTCTCTGACTTCGACCGGTTAGCCAGTTTTCTATCCAATTGGCCAAATTTCCCTCTATCCCATGCCTCCTGACTTTCCGCATAAGCCTACCATGGGGAACCTTATCAAATGCCTTACTAAAATCCATGTATACTACATCCACTGCTCTACCCTCATCCACATGCTTGGTCACCTCCTCAAAGAATTCAATCAGACTTGTAAGGCAAGACCTGCCCTTCACAAATCTGTGCTGGCTGTCCCTAATCAAGCAGTGCCTTTCCAGATACTCATAAATCCTATCCCTCAGTACCCTTCCCATTACTTTACCTACCACCGAAGTAAGACTAACTGGCCTGTAATTCCCGGGGTTACCCCTATTCCCTTTTTTGAACAGGGGCACAACATTCGCCACTCTCCAGTCCCCTGGTACCACCCCCGTTGACAGTGAAGATGAAAAGATCATTGCCAACGGTACTGCAATTTCCTCTCTTGCTTCCCACATAATCCTAGGATATATCCCATCAGGCCCGGGGGACTTGTCTATCCTCAAGTTGTTCAAAATGTCCAACAAATCTTCCTTCCTAACATGTATCTCCTCTAGCTTACCAGTCCGTTTCACACTCTCCTCTTCAACAATACGGTTGCTCTCATTCGTAAATACTGAAGAAAAGTACTCATTCAAGACCTCTCCTATCTCTTCCGACTCAATACACAGTCTCCCACTACTGTCCTTGATTGGACCTACCCTCGTTCTCGTCATTCTCATGTTTCTCACATACGCATAAAATGCCTTTGGGTTATCCTTGATCCTATCCGCCAGAGATTTTTCATGCCCTCTCTTGGCTCTCCTAATCCCTTTCTTCAGGTCCCTTCTGGCTATCCTGTATCCCTCCACTGCTCTGTCTGAACCTTGTTTCCTCAACCTTATGTAAGCCTCCTTCTTCCTCTTTATAAGACATTCAACCTCCCTCGTCAACCAAGGTTCCCTCACACGACCATTTCTTTCCTGCCTGACCGGTACATACATATCAAGGACACGTCGTATCAGTTCCTTGAAAAAGTTCCACATTTCCACGACATCCTTCCCCGACAGCCTATGCTCCCAACTTATGCTCCTCAGATCCTGTCTTACAGCATCGTAATTACCCTTCCCCCCAATTGTAAAACCTACCCTGTTGCACGCACCTATCTCTCTCCATAACCAAGGTGAAAGTCACAGAATTGTGGTCACCATCACCAAAATGTTCACCCACTAACAAGCCCATCACTTGTCCCGGTTCATTACCGAGTACCAAATCCAAAATGGCCTCCCCTCTGGTCGGACAATCTACATACTGTGTTAGAAAAGCTTCCTGGACACACTGCACAAACACCGCCCCATCCAATCTACTTGATCTAAAGAGCTTCCAATCAATATTTGGGAAGTTGAAATCGCCCATGGCTACTACCCTGTGGCTTCTGCACCTTTCCAAAATCTGTTTCCCAATCTGTTTCTCCACATCTCTGCTGCTATTGGGGGGCCTATAGTAAACACCCAACAAGGTGACTGCACCTTTCCTATTTCTGACTTCAGCCCATAATACCTCTAAAGGCAGATCCCCCTCGAACTGCCTTTCTGCAGCTGTTATACCATTTCTAATTAGCAACACCACCCCCCCTCCTTTTTTACCACCCTCCCTAATCCTACTGAAACATCTGTAACCAGGAACCTCCAACAACCATTCCTGTCCCTCTTCTATCCACGTTTCCGTGATGGCCACAACATCGTAGTCCCAGGTACCTATCCACGCCTTAAGTTCACCGACCTTATTTCTGATACTCCTTGCGTTGAAGTATACGCACTTGAACCCATCTCTGTGTCCGCAAGTATTCCCTGTCAGTGCTACCTTCTTCACAGCCTCCCCACACACTTGGACATCCTGACAAACAGCTAGCCTACTTGCTGGACTACAAGTCCGGATCCCATCCCCCTGCCAAATTAGTTTAAACCCCCCCGAAGATAGCTAGCAAACCTACCCCCCAGGATATTGGTGCCCTTCTGGTTCAGGTGCAACCCGTCCTGCTTGTGCAGGTCCCACCTTCCCCAGAATGCAGTCCAATTGTCCAAATACCTGAAGCCCTCCCTCCTACACCATCCTTGCAGCCACGTGTTCAACTGCACTCTCTCCCTATTCCTTGCCTCACTGTCACGTGGCACCGGCAACAACCCAGAGATGACGACTCTGTCTGTCCTAGCTTTCAGCTTCCAGCCTAACTCCCTGAGCTCTTGAATGACCTCCCCACCTCTCTTCCTACATATGTCGTTGGTGCCAACGTGCACCACGACTTCTGGCTGCACACCCTCCCCCTTAAGGATTCTGAAGACACGGTCCGAGACGTCTCGGACCCTGGCACCCGGGAGGCAACAAACCATCCGAGAGTCTCGCCCATGCCCACAGAATCGCCTGTCTGTCCCTCTAACGAGAGAGTCTCCTATAACTCGCGCTCTCCTCCTCTCCCCCTTTCCCTTCCGAGTCTCAGAGCCAGACCTCATGCCACAGACCCGGTCACTGCAGCTTACCCCTGCTAGGCTGTCCCCCCCACCAGTATCCAAAGCGGTATACCTATTGTTTAGGGGAATGACTACAGGGGATCCCTGCACTGCCTGCTTCCTCCCCTTCCCACCTCTAACTGTCCCAGCTACCTCTGTTCTCTGGCGTAACTATGTCCCTGTAGCTTCTATCTATCACCTTCTCAGCCTCTCGAATAATCCTCAGTTCATCCAACTCCAGTTCCAGTTCCCTAACTCGTTCTGTGAGGAGCAGAATCTGACTGCATTTCCTGCAGATGAAGTTGGCAGGAGTATCGGTGGTCACCCCTACCTCAAACATCCGGCAGGAGGAACATTCCACTGCCTGCGCTGCCATTACTCTACACTTTGTCTCCAAAGCAAGAACACTGAGTAGCTTACCTGTGAACACACCCACTCAAATATCAATCACTTACCTTCCCGACCAGCTCTGCACTCCAACCTCACTTCCGCCCAGCTCGCGCCGCTCTCTGCTGAGAAATTGTGGATGTTTTTAGCTATTGTGATGCAATAATGTGCATATTTCCGATCAATCTTGATGAATCTTTATTAATTCTTTATTAATCCCACAGGTTGTGCACTGGGCTGCAGTTTTGACAGCGACCTGTGCAGTTGGACACAATCCAAGACAGATGATTTGGACTGGAAGCGCATCAGTGGATCGACACCCTCAGCTCGCACAGGGCCTTCGTTCGACCACACCAGTGGAGGTAGGTGATGTGCCATCCTTATTTGATTTGAGGTTGACAGAGCCCATGATTTGTTTGTAACCAGTGAGCTTAACTGTATGTCCAGGTGGCTACTACATCTATATTGAAGGCAATGAAGGCAGCGAAGGAGACAAAGCCCAACTGGTCAGTGCTCTGTGCGATAAGACAGGGGATCAGTGTATGCGATTCTGGTACCACATGTATGGAGTGGCTCAGAGCATGGCTTTGAATGTTTACCAGCTAGAAGTTGGGCTTCCCCCGATACTGATCTGGTCAGAGAGAGGCAATAAAGGAAACCAGTGGATCGCAGCAGCAGTGGACCTACACCTGTCTGGAAAATCTCAGGTAAGCTGTGTGGCTAATAATTTAGTGATTTTTTTTTTGGCTGTACTTCTCTTTTTGAAGCATTCGCATAGCTTGCATATTTAATTAGAAGGCAAGCAGATTTTTCTTCATTCCATATCAAATTAAATTAAATACAAATTAGTAGAGAAATGCAGAAGCTGTTTTAACATGAAATACCCCATGAAATGATGTCCTACATTCGATTAGATTAGATTACGTACAGTGTGGAAAGAGGCCCTTCGGCCCAACAAGTCCACACCGACCTGCCGAAGCACAACCCACCCAGACCCATTCCCCTACATTTACCCCTTTTGCTAACACTACGGGAAATTTAGTCATAGTGATTTACAGCATGGAAACAGACCCTTCGGTCTAACCCGTCCATGCCGACCAGATATTTCAACCCAATCTAGTCCCACCTGCCAGCACCCGGCCCATATCCCTCCAAACCCTTCCTATTCATATACCCATCCAAATGCCTCTTAAATGTTGCAATTGTACCAGCCTCCACTACTTCCTCTGGCAGCTCATTCCATACACTTACCACTCTTTGTTTGAAAAAGCTGCCCCATAGGTCTCTTTTATATCTTAACCCTCTCACCCTAAACCTATGCCCTCTAGTTCTGGATTCCCCGACCCCAGAGAAAAGACTTTGCCTATTTACCCTGTCCATGCCCCTCATAATTTTGTCAACCTCTATAAGATCACTCCTCAGCCTCCGACACCCCAGCCTGTTCAGCACAAACCTATAGCTCAAATCCTCCAACCCTGGCAACATCCTTGTAAATCTTTTCTGAACCCTTTCAAGTTTCACAACTACTTTCCGATAGGAAGGAGACCAGAATTTCAATATTCCAACAGCGGCCTAATCAATGTACTGTACAGCCGCAACATGACTTCCCAACTCCTGTACTCGCTACTCTGACCAATAAAGGAAAGCATACCAAATGCATTCTTCACTTTCCTATCTATCTGCGACTCCACTTTCAAGGAGCTATGAACCTGCACTCCAAGGTCTGTTTGTTCAGCAACACTCTCTAGGACCTTACCATTAAGTGTATAAGTCCTGCTAAGATTTGCTTTCCCAAAATACAGCACCTCACATTTATCTGAATTAAACTCTATCTGCCACTTTTCAGCCCATTGGCCCATGTGGTCAAGATACTGTTGTAATCTGAGGTAACCCTCTTCATTGTCCATTATATCTCCAATTTTGGTGTCATCTACAAACTTAGTAACTGTACCTCTTATGCTCACATCCAAATCATTGATGTAAATGACTAAAAGTAGAGCACCCAGCACTGATCCTTGTGGCACTCCACTGGTCACAGGCCTCCAGTTGGAAAAACAACCCTCCACGACCATCCTCTGTCTTCTATTTTTGAGCCAGTTCTGTATCCAAATGGCTAGTTCTCCCTGTTTCCGTGAGATCGAACCTTGCTGATCAGTCTCCCTTGGGGAACCTTGTCGATCGCCTTACTGAAGTCCATATCGATCACATCTACCACTCGGCCCTCATCAATCCTTGTTTTGTGTTCGCTGATATTCTGTTGTTTACTTTGGCATTGGCATCTTCTGCCTGCTGTTATTCTGATGCTTCCTCTTATAGATTCTCATTGAAGCAGTCCGGGGCAATGACTATCGTAGTGATGTCGCTGTAGATGACATTTCCTTCCATTCTGGATGTTGTGGAGGTTTGTAAATGTGACTAATTTTCTAATGTCTGCTGTAATTGATCAATTGCATGACTTAAGTAAAAATGCAGGAGGAGTCGAGAGCGTGGTGCTGGAAAAGCACAGCCGGTCAGGGAACATCCGAGGAGCGGGAGTATCGATGTTTCGAGCATAAGTTCTTCATCAGGAATAGATTGGAGATGAACATGAGTCAGATCTGAAGCTGTTGGAGTAGGAGTAAGCTATTTCCCTCCCCTATCACATTGTGTCACTCAATGTAATTGTGGGTGATCTTGTGCTTCAGCTTGACTTTACAACCTGTTTTCCATATGCTTTGATTCCTTGTGATTCCTAAATGTTTCTCTACTTCAGCATGATGTATAATCCACAGGCTTCAGGGGGACAGAGTTCCAAGGATTCACAAAGGACTGCGTGAAACCTTTTGCCTCATCTCAGTCCTCTAGATTCTTCTGAATTTATCCATATATTATTTTCTCTGCAGACAATTGTGACATAACAAGCACAGTGAGCACTCCAACTCCAACCAGTACCATGCCTCCTGTCACAACAGGTAAATGAAAGCAGGCTGTATATGATCTGGATCCTTGATAAAAGTGATTTGTTGCTGTCTTATTGACAAGGATTTGTCAGGGTATAACTAGAAACTGCGACTTTGTTTGCTGATCCTACATTTGTATCAATTAAGACAAACTGGTGCGGATTCTATTTGATTGTCCTTAAAATGTTGGCTCACTCTGAATAGGTCTGAAAATGTGTTGCTGGAAAAAGCGCAGCAGGTTCGGGCATGAGCCCTTCTTCAGGAAACGTCGATTCTCCTGCTCCTTGGATGCTGCCTGACCTGCTGCGCTTTTCCAGCAACACATTTTCAGCTCTGATCTCCAGCATCTGCAGTCCTCACTTTCACTCTGAATAGGTGTAAATTTGATAATTTGGTAATGTGAAAAAAAAATGGGTGAAGTCAGCTTCAAGCTGATTGCAAATATTGCTGCAGAAGTCAAACACCAAAGTGTGGAAGCTGAGCAGTTGTTTGTCTAGTCATCCCATGGCACAGACTGCGTCCTCCTCGTTGTAGTGTCTGTGACTAGGCAAAATGTCCTTCATCATCGACCGTGTCCTGTTCCCTCAGGTTGTTGAATGTTTCAACGAGAGCACCTCTCATTGTTGTAGATTCCAGTATATACCCCGAAGCAACCTGTTGAACCTTTGTTTGTAAGAGAAGCTACTTGTCCCGAGAATGGGACGAGTGACTATTCTCTGAAGTGATTCTCAAGCATTTGTGTAGAAAGAAAATAGAGCCATCGATTGGGAGCAAATCCAACTTGTTTTTCAATGGATTGTGACAATACCAACTGACTTTTATTTTCTACATCATTTCCAATTTTTTAGAATCTTCTTGCATCGTGCAAGGTGATCCTCACTACAACACTTTTGATAAGCAATCACATGACTTCATGGGAACATGCACATATACCCTATCGAAACTCTGTGACGCCAGCAGTGCTCTGCCGTATTTCAATGTTGAAGCTGCAAATGAGCGCAGATCAGGGAATTCCTACGTGTCGTACGTTAAACATGTCAACGTTAATGTTTACAATCATAGAATAGTACTGGAGAAGGGACACGTGGTGAAGGTAAGAATTTGATATTTTGAGGACTTCATCAAGCATATTGAACGGTGGGTTTGCTGAGGAATGAATCAATGTGGTTTTGCACGTTTCCAGGTCGATGGAGAAGTGGAGGTGCTACCTGTGTCAGTCTCGCCTGGTGTTGAAGTTGGCCGAAGTGGAAAGTATGTGGTTGTTAGCACCGATTTTGGATTGAGAGTGAAGTTTGATGGGAAGCATCGAGCAGTTGTAACCCTTCCCAGTGTTTTCAAGGGGAAGGTGTGTGGAATGTGTGGAAACTACAATGATGATAGAAGAGACGATTTCCTCAATCCGGATGGAGTGATGGAGCCCGATTCCGTCAGTTTGGGAAACAGCTGGCAGAGTGGAAATGATACGAGGTGCGGTGTATGGGAGGTTTCTGGCTGTCTCTGTTCCTTCATAAAACCTGCGAGTTTTAAATCACTACCATTATTCCATTTGCATGTCGACCTTCTGCTAGCTTTTAAACGTATGTTTCTCATTGGAGGTGCTGCTGTTCTTGCAGGTGTGCTCCTGACGTTGGTATCAGACCAAATTGTACTGATGACAAAAAGCAGATGATAGAAAGTAAATCTTACTGTGGCATAATTGTGGATCCAGGCAGTCCGTTCAAAGCGTGCCACTCTGTCGTGGACCCGATGGTTTATTTTGCTGAATGTGTGTACGACTTGTGCGCATTGGACATGCATACAGGCTCTCTGTGCAGTAGTTTGCAATCCTACGCAGATGCATGCCAGTCGAAGGGAGTGAGAGTGGAAGCCTGGAGGAACGCGACCTTCTGCCGTAAGTGTTTGAGAGTATTTTGTTTGATGAATAAGTTATATGTGATGGAGACAGAAAAACTTTGGGTCACTTTGAACTATTTAGTTTTCATTAAATTCCTTTATCTAATAATTTAATGTAAAATATGTTGACTCTCCTTTTGAATTCTCTTCCCAGCTTTAAAGTGTGGAGTGAATAGTCACTATGAGCATTGTGGCTCAGCATGTCCTGCTACCTGTGTCAATCCCAATGCTCCATCCAGCTGCTCCCAGCCATGCTTGGAAGGCTGTCTGTGTGACCGTGGGTACGTTTTGTACAATGACAGGTGTGTGCGAAGAGATCAGTGTGGTTGCTGGTCTGAAGGCAAACATTATCCCGTGGGATCTGCATTCTGGACAGATGATACCTGTTCAACAAAATGCAGTTGTCCTTCTGCAGGCAGTAAACTAGTTTGCTGGAACACAACGTGTGGCACGGATTCATACTGCGGAGTTGTGGACGGAGTTCCTGGTTGCTATGAGCACACGTACGGCATCTGCAGAGTTCATAACGACCCACACTACAATACGTTTGACAAGGCGACGCATCATTTCATGGGGACGTGTACATATACGATCGCCAAGCTGTGTACAAATTCCTCAACTCTTCCATACTTTAACATCGAAGCAAAGAATGAACATCGAGGCAACGCTAAAGTTTCTTATGTTCAGAGAGTTCGAGTGGCTGTTCACGGTCACAGTGTTTGGATTGTGAAGCGGGAATGTCACCGTGTGTTGGTACGTGTGTAACTACTAGTTGGGTTTTCTAAAATGCTGACTTTAGTCTGAAATATCCTTTACTTGATAATTCAATTAGAATGGGAGGTGAATGACTAGGAGTATATTGCAAAGGTGAAATGATTATCATGACATTTTACTATTTGTATCTAAAGTGAAACAGAACAAAATGAACGTGTGTACCATGTGCACCAATCTGATGTGAAGTATAGCGTTTACTGTACATTGCTGTATGCAAATTGCTGTTCACGTTTGTTGTGCATGTTGAATGAAAGAATGCTGGAGTCTGCTAGAAAAGCTGTTGTTGAATCACCATTTTCCTCTTGTGTCAGGTGGATAACGTGTGGCAGACGTTACCTGTCAAATTAGTCAATGGCACCTTGAACGTGAGTAGGAGTGGAGACTACGTGGTCCTGGTGACAGATTTTGGGCTCTCTGTTTCATATGACGTTGATCACTCAGTGGAAGTGAAAGTGCCGAGTACATATTTCAATCAGACTTGCGGTATGTGCGGCAACTACAATGGAATGAGAAAGGATGATTACATGAAACCTGATGGAGAACAAGCCAAAGATTCAAATGAGTTTGGAAATAGCTGGAAGGTGCCACCGGAAGAACCAGGTTGTGACCCAGTCGAACCTGCGAAGTGTGAGCCTGATGAGGAGAAACTTTACCAAAGTGATGCCTTCTGTGGTCTGATCACCAGTCAACAAGGTCCATTTGCACAGTGCCACTCTGTAGTAAATCCCAATGGATTCTTTGAAAGCTGTGTTGTTGAACTGTGTCTGTTGGCTGGAAGCCAAGATGCTCTGTGCGATACCCTCAAAATCTACGCACATGCGTGTCAAAGTGCAGGAGTGACCATTGCACCTTGGAGAAACTCCACTTTCTGTCGTACGTATTAGTGAGCTTCCATTGTTTTGCATTAATAATTTCCTATTTAAGACAAAGGAAAATGTTTTCATTATTGTGTGTTATAGTTTCTTTTGTGACAGAATTGCTATTTCCTGTTAGCTTGCTTCAGTTTTGGTTTGGTCGCATGCTAAGCTTTATACTTTCCATTCCAGAGATCCAATGTTTCAGAAAGCATTTGCTGCAAAAGCCATCCTTCCCGATTGCCATAGTCATGGGAAACATGGTGTGAGAAGTTCAAAAGATTTGATTGTATCTTCCTTGTTTTCAGCTGTTTCCTGTCGAGCCAATAGCCAGTACAGTCCATGTGGCAGTGCTTGTCCAGCCACATGTACAGACCGATTTGCTCCAGAGAACTGCAGCAAGCCATGTGTGGAGGACTGCGTGTGTAACATTGGGTTTGTTCTCAGTGGAAGCACGTGTGTGCCCGCTCAGAACTGTGGCTGCATCCACAACGACAAATACTACGAAGTAAGTTGGAGGGCTTTTTGGTCCCGTTTGGCTGTTTCACGTGCATTCATGCAACTTTGTGATTTCATGAGGAGCACGCAGCAGTTTTGAAAATAACACTTGCTGTTTGTCTGTCAGAAAGGAGCAACGTTCTGGGAAGAGGGATGTCTCCAGCGGTGTCGATGTACTGGAAATAACCACGTAGTATGTGAAGCAGCGTCTTGTGGACCAGCGGAAATTTGCAAAGTGCAGGATGGAAATTTGGGATGTTACCGGGCAGACACTGCGAAGTGCCACATTTACGGGGACCCGCACTATACGACGTTTGATGGGAAACTGTATCACTTCCAGGGTACTTGCAATTATACTGTGACTGAGACTTGTGGAAATACATCTGTTCGTTTCTCGGTGACAAGCAGGAATGAACACAGAGGCAACCCAACATGGTCTATGATTAATTCCATTGCTCTCCAGTTTGCTGACATTCATATTGCAGTGAGGAAAAATAACCTTGTTTATGTGAGTAATGTTTCTGATTGGTAGCGTTGACAGAATGAGCGTAATGTTGAAGAAAGGTAACTGCAGTGACTGTGACTGTTGTATCAGTAATGCTGGTAATCTTTTGCTTAGGTTGATGGAGTGAAGGTTGAGCTCCCTGTGACACCCCATTCTTCAGTAAGCGTATCAATGGTAGGATCGTTTGTCATCGTCCAGACCAACTTTGGTGTTCAGCTGAAGTTTAATGGTGATCATGAGCTGTTTGTAGTGGTGGATGAGAGATACAAAGGACAGCTGTGTGGCTTGTGTGGTACCTACACTGACGACCCACTTGATGACTTCTTGAAGCCTGATGGGATTCTGGCCATGGATTCCAATCAGTTTGGAAACAGCTGGAGAGTTCTTGACAATGACTGGTTGTGAGTATTTCATACAGTGAAGAGTAAATTACACTCTATGTAGTGTCGCTGGTGAGACGTTTGCAGAGAGGTAGTGGATTAGTTGGTTGCCGAAAAAGAATTAATAGATATGAGGGCATGGCTGGAATTTCCTGTAAATGACTGTAATGAAAGTGTGCGTGTAGCTCTGTTGAATGTCAGTGTTTCAGTGAGAATATCTGAAATGAATTTTCCAGAATTGGTATTCCAGTGAAGTACTACAGATTGCGTATTAAGAGCACGCTACATATTTTTGCATGTACTTTGGGGGAATAATTTTGATCGCAGATCTCATTGTCTGCCCTTATGCATTCATTGAAATTTGATGTGGATTAAATAAAGTAGGGATATTTTTTCCTTTTGGAGAGATTTCATACATGTGTTTCCTTGTGTAGGTGTAATGAAACGTCTCTACCACCAGCGACCTGCGATCCAGCATCGAAAGAAGAGGCCGAGGAATACTGCAAGATTATCTTGGCAGGCAATGGTCCTTTCAAAAATTGTCACTGGTACATCCCTCCTCAGTTGTACTTTGAGAGCTGTGTATATGATCATTGTGCTTCTGGAGGAGATGCTGTCCTGTTGTGCAATGCTCTGGAGGCGTACGCTTCAGCCTGTGAAGCAGCTGATGTTGTTCTAGGAGACTGGATGGAAGAGAGTGGCTGTGTTGAGAAAAGTAAGTTTGAGATCATGTGTTTGTACCTGTTCTTTTCCTTTATTTCTTTTCTCACTCCTCCTGAGTAAAAGACAATTGTGCTTCACAACAAATGTCCATTATTAATAGTCAGCGACGTCAAGGTTAGAACATAGAACATAGAACAATCCAGCACAGAACAGGCCCTTCGGCCCACGATGTTGTGCCGAACATTTGTTCTAGCTTAAGCACCCATCCATGTACCTATCCAATTGCCACTTAAAGGTCACCAAAGATTCTGACTCTCCCACTCCCACAGGCAGCGCATTCCATGCCCCCACCACTCTCTGGGTAAAGAACCCACCCCTGACATCTCCCCTATACCTTCCACCCTTCACCTTAAATTTATGTCCCCTTGTAACACTCTGTTGTACCCAGGGAAAAAGTTTCTGACTGTCTACTCTATCTATTCCTCTGATCATCTTATAAACCTCTATCAAGTCACCCCTCATCCTTCGCCGTTCCAATGAGAAAAGGCCTAGCACTCTCAACCTATCCTCGTACGACCTATTCTCCATTCCAGGCAACATCCTGGTAAATCTTCTCTGCACCCTCTCCAAAGCTTCCACATCTTTCCTAAAGTGAGGCGACCAGAACTGCACACAGTACTCCAAATGTGGCCTAACCAAAGTCCTGCACAGTTGCAACATCACTTCATGACTCTTGAATTCAATCCCTCTGCTAATGAACGCTAATACACCATAGGCCTTCTTACAAGCTCTATCCACCTGAGTGGCAACTTTCAAAGACCTATGAACATAGACCCCAAGATCCCTCTGTTCCTCCACCTCACTAAGAACCCTACCGTTAACCCTGTATTCCGCATTCTTATTTGTCTTTCCAAAATGGACCACCTCACACTTGGCAGGGTTGAACTCCATCTGCCACTCCTCAGCCCAGCTCTGCATCATATCCAAGTCCCTTTGCAACCGACAAGAGCCCTCCTCACTATCCACAACTCCACCAATCTTCGTATCATCTGCAAATTTACTGACCCATCCTTCGACTCCCTCATCCAAGTCATTAATAAAAATTACGAACAGCAGAGGACCCAGAACTGATCCCTGCGGAACTCTACTTGTAACTGGGCTCCAGGCTGAATATTTACCATCTACCACCACTCTCTGACTTCGACCGGTTAGCCAGTTTTCTATCCAATTGGCCAAATTTCCCTCTATCCCATGCCTCCTGACTTTCCGCATAAGCCTACCATGGGGAACCTTATCAAATGCCTTACTAAAATCCATGTATACTACATCCACTGCTCTACCCTCATCCACATGCTTGGTCACCTCCTCAAAGAATTCAATCAGACTTGTAAGGCAAGACCTGCCCTTCACAAATCTGTGCTGGCTGTCCCTAATCAAGCAGTGCCTTTCCAGATACTCATAAATCCTATCCCTCAGTACCCTTCCCATTACTTTACCTACCACCGAAGTAAGACTAACTGGCCTGTAATTCCCGGGGTTACCCCTATTCCCTTTTTTGAACAGGGGCACAACATTCGCCACTCTCCAGTCCCCTGGTACCACCCCCGTTGACAGTGAAGATGAAAAGATCATTGCCAACGGTACTGCAATTTCCTCTCTTGCTTCCCACATAATCCTAGGATATATCCCATCAGGCCCGGGGGACTTGTCTATCCTCAAGTTGTTCAAAATGTCCAACAAATCTTCCTTCCTAACATGTATCTCCTCTAGCTTACCAGTCCGTTTCACACTCTCCTCTTCAACAATACGGTTGCTCTCATTCGTAAATACTGAAGAAAAGTACTCATTCAAGACCTCTCCTATCTCTTCCGACTCAATACACAGTCTCCCACTACTGTCCTTGATTGGACCTACCCTCGTTCTCGTCATTCTCATGTTTCTCACATACGCATAAAATGCCTTTGGGTTATCCTTGATCCTATCCGCCAGAGATTTTTCATGCCCTCTCTTGGCTCTCCTAATCCCTTTCTTCAGGTCCCTTCTGGCTATCCTGTATCCCTCCACTGCTCTGTCTGAACCTTGTTTCCTCAACCTTATGTAAGCCTCCTTCTTCCTCTTTATAAGACATTCAACCTCCCTCGTCAACCAAGGTTCCCTCACACGACCATTTCTTTCCTGCCTGACCGGTACATACATATCAAGGACACGTCGTATCAGTTCCTTGAAAAAGTTCCACATTTCCACGACATCCTTCCCCGACAGCCTATGCTCCCAACTTATGCTCCTCAGATCCTGTCTTACAGCATCGTAATTACCCTTCCCCCCAATTGTAAAACCTACCCTGTTGCACGCACCTATCTCTCTCCATAACCAAGGTGAAAGTCACAGAATTGTGGTCACCATCACCAAAATGTTCACCCACTAACAAGCCCATCACTTGTCCCGGTTCATTACCGAGTACCAAATCCAAAATGGCCTCCCCTCTGGTCGGACAATCTACATACTGTGTTAGAAAAGCTTCCTGGACACACTGCACAAACACCGCCCCATCCAATCTACTTGATCTAAAGAGCTTCCAATCAATATTTGGGAAGTTGAAATCGCCCATGGCTACTACCCTGTGGCTTCTGCACCTTTCCAAAATCTGTTTCCCAATCTGTTTCTCCACATCTCTGCTGCTATTGGGGGGCCTATAGTAAACACCCAACAAGGTGACTGCACCTTTCCTATTTCTGACTTCAGCCCATAATACCTCTAAAGGCAGATCCCCCTCGAACTGCCTTTCTGCAGCTGTTATACCATTTCTAATTAGCAACGCCACCCTCCCTCCTTTTTTACCACCCTCCCTAATCCTACTGAAACATCTGTAACCAGGAACCTCCAACAACCATTCCTGTCCCTCTTCTATCCACGTTTCCGTGATGGCCACAACATCGTAGTCCCAGGTACCTATCCACGCCTTAAGTTCACCGACCTTATTTCTGATACTCCTTGCGTTGAAGTATACGCACTTGAACCCATCTCTGTGTCCGCAAGTATTCCCTGTCAGTGCTACCTTCTTCACAGCCTCCCCACACACTTGGACATCCTGACAAACAGCTAGCCTACTTGCTGGACTACAAGTCCGGATCCCATCCCCCTGCCAAATTAGTTTAAACCCCCCCGAAGATAGCTAGCAAACCTACCCCCCAGGATATTGGTGCCCTTCTGGTTCAGGTGCAACCCGTCCTGCTTGTGCAGGTCCCACCTTCCCCAGAATGCAGTCCAATTGTCCAAATACCTGAAGCCCTCCCTCCTACACCATCCTTGCAGCCACGTGTTCAACTGCACTCTCTCCCTATTCCTTGCCTCACTGTCACGTGGCACCGGCAACAACCCAGAGATGACGACTCTGTCTGTCCTAGCTTTCAGCTTCCAGCCTAACTCCCTGAGCTCTTGAATGACCTCCCCACCTCTCTTCCTACATATGTCGTTGGTGCCAACGTGCACCACGACTTCTGGCTGCACACCCTCCCCCTTAAGGATTCTGAAGACACGATCCGAGACGTCTCGGACCCTGGCACCCGGGAGGCAACAAACCATCCGAGAGTCTCGCCCATGCCCACAGAACCGCCTGTCTGTCCCTCTAACGAGAGAGTCTCCTATAACTCGCGCTCTCCTCCTCTCCCCCTTTCCCTTCCGAGTCTCAGAGCCAGACCTCATGCCACAGACCCGGTCACTGCAGCTTACCCCTGCTAGGCTGTCCCCCCCACCAGTGTCCAAAGCGGTATACCTATTGTTTAGGGGAATGACTACAGGGGATCCCTGCACTGCCTGCTTCCTCCCCTTCCCACCTCTAACTGTCCCAGCTATCTCTGTTCTCTGGCGTAACTATGTCCCTGTAGCTTCTATCTATCACCTTCTCAGCCTTTCGAATAATCCTCAGTTCATCCAACTCCAGTTCCAGTTCCCTAACTCGTTCTGTGAGGAGCAGAATCTGACTGCATTTCCTGCAGATGAAGTCGGCAGGAGTATCGGTGGTCACCCCTACCTCAAACATCCGGCAGGAGGAACATTCCACTGCCTGCGCTGCCATTACTCTACACTTCGTCTCCAAAGCAAGAACACTGAGTAGCTTACCTGTGAACACACCCACTCAAATATCAATCACTTACCTTCCCGACCAGCTCTGCACTCCAACCTCACTTCCGCCCAGCTCGCGCCGCTCTCTGCTGAGAAATTGTGGATGTTTTTAGCTATTGTGATGCAATAATGTGCATATTTCCGATCAATCTTGATGAATCTTTATTAATTCTTTATTAATCCCACAGGTTGTGCACTGGGCTGCAGTTTTGACAGCGACTTGTGCAGTTGGACACAATCCAAGACAGATGATTTGGACTGGAAGCGCATCAGTGGATCGACACCCTCAGCTCGCACAGGGCCTTCGTTCGACCACACCAGTGGAGGTAGGTGATGTGCCATCCTTATTTGATTTGAGGTTGACAGAGCCCATGATTTGTTTGTAACCAGTGAGCTTAACTGTATGTCCAGGTGGCTACTACATCTATATTGAAGGCAATGAAGGCAGCGAAGGAGATTTAGCCCAACTGGTCAGTGCTCTGTGCGATAAGACAGGGGATCAGTGTATGCGATTCTGGTACCACATGTATGGAGTGGCTCAGAGCATGGCTTTGAATGTTTACCAGCTAGAAGTTGGGCTTCCCCCGATACTGATCTGGTCAGAGAGAGGCAATAAAGGAAACCAGTGGATCGCAGCAGCAGTGGACCTACACCTGTCTGGAAAATCTCAGGTAAGCTGTGTGGCTAATAATTTAGTGATTTTTTTTTTGGCTGTACTTCTCTTTTTGAAGCATTCGCATAGCTTGCATATTTAATTAGAAGGCAAGCAGATTTTTCTTCATTCCATATCAAATTAAATTAAATACAAATTAGTAGAGAAATGCAGAAGCTGTTTTAACATGAAATACCCCATGAAATGATGTCCTACATTCGATTAGATTAGATTACGTACAGTGTGGAAAGAGGCCCTTCGGCCCAACAAGTCCACACCGACCTGCCGAAGCACAACCCACCCAGACCTATTCCCCTACATTTACCCCTTTTGCTAACACTACGGGAAATTTAGTCATAGTGATTTACAGCATGGAAACAGACCCTTCGGTCCAACCCGTCCATGCCGACCAGATATTTCAACCCAATCTAGTCCCACCTGCCAGCACCCGGCCCATATCCCTCCAAACCCTTCCTATTCATATACCCATCCAAATGCCTCTTAAATGTTGCAATTGTACCAGCCTCCACTACTTCCTCTGGCAGCTCATTCCATACACTTACCACTCTTTGTTTGAAAAAGCTGCCCCATAGGTCTCTTTTATATCTTAACCCTCTCACCCTAAACCTATGCCCTCTAGTTCTGGATTCCCCGACCCCAGAGAAAAGACTTTGCCTATTTACCCTGTCCATGCCCCTCATAATTTTGTCAACCTCTATAAGATCACTCCTCAGCCTCCGACACCCCAGCCTGTTCAGCACAAACCTATAGCTCAAATCCTCCAACCCTGGCAACATCCTTGTAAATCTTTTCTGAACCCTTTCAAGTTTCACAACTACTTTCCGATAGGAAGGAGACCAGAATTTCAATATTCCAACAGCGGCCTAATCAATGTACTGTACAGCCGCAACATGACATCCCAACTCCTGTACTCGCTACTCTGACCAATAAAGGAAAGCATACCAAATGCATTCTTCACTATCCTATCTATCTGCGACTCCACTTTCAAGGAGCTATGAACCTGCACTCCAAGGTCTGTTTGTTCAGCAACACTCCCTAGGACCTTACCATTAAGTGTATAAGTCCTGCTAAGATTTGCTTTCCCAAAATACAGCACCTCACATTTATCTGAATTAAACTCTATCTGCCACTTTTCAGCCCATTGGCCCATGTGGTCAAGATACTGTTGTAATCTGAGGTAACCCTCTTCATTGTCCATTATATCTCCAATTTTGGTGTCATCTACAAACTTAGTAACTGTACCTCTTATGCTCACATCCAAATCATTGATGTAAATGACTAAAAGTAGAGCACCCAGCACTGATCCTTGTGGCACTCCACTGGTCACAGGCCTCCAGTTGGAAAAACAACCCTCCACGACCATCCTCTGTCTTCTATTTTTGAGCCAGTTCTGTATCCAAATGGCTAGTTCTCCCTGTTTCCGTGAGATCGAACCTTGCTGATCAGTCTCCCTTGGGGAACCTTGTCGATCGCCTTACTGAAGTCCATATCGATCACATCTACCACTCGGCCCTCATCAATCCTTGTTTTGTGTTCGCTGATATTCTGTTGTTTACTTTGGCATTGGCATCTTCTGCCTGCTGTTATTCTGATGCTTCCTCTTATAGATTCTCATTGAAGCAGTCCGGGGCAATGACTATCGTAGTGATGTCGCTGTAGATGACATTTCCTTCCATTCTGGATGTTGTGGAGGTTTGTAAATGTGACTAATTTTCTAATGTCTGCTGTAATTGATCAATTGCATGACTTAAGTAAAAATGCAGGAGGAGTCGAGAGCGTGGTGCTGGAAAAGCACAGCCGGTCAGGGAACATCCGAGGAGCGGGAGTATCGATGTTTCGAGCATAAGTTCTTCATCAGGAATAGATTGGAGATGAACATGAGTCAGATCTGAAGCTGTTGGAGTAGGAGTAAGCTATTTCCCTCCCCTATCACATTGTGTCACTCAATGTAATTGTGGGTGATCTTGTGCCTCAGCTTGACTTTACAACCTGTTTTCCATATGCTTTGATTCCTTGTGATTCCTAAATGTTTCTCTACTTCAGCATGATGTATAATCCACAGGCTTCAGGGGGACAGAGTTCCAAGGATTCACAAAGGACTGCGTGAAACCTTTTGCCTCATCTCAGTCCTCTAGATTCTTCTGAATTTATCCATATATTATTTTCTCTGCAGACAATTGTGACATAACAAGCACAGTGAGCACTCCAACTCCAACCAGTACCATGCCTCCTGTCACAACAGGTAAATGAAAGCAGGCTGTATATGATCTGGATCCTTGATAAAAGTGATTTGTTGCTGTCTTATTGACAAGGATTTGTCAAGGTATAACTAGAAACTGCGACTTTGTTTGCTGATCCTACATTTGTATCAATTAAGACAAACTGGTGCGGATTCTATTTGATTGTCCTTAAAATGTTGGCTCACTCTGAATAGGTCTGAAAATGTGTTGCTGGAAAAGCGCAGCAGGTTCGGGCATGAGCCCTTCTTCAGGAAACGTCGATTCTCCTGCTCCTTGGATGCTGCCTGACCTGCTGCGCTTTTCCAGCAACACATTTTCAGCTCTGATCTCCAGCATCTGCAGTCCTCACTTTCACTCTGAATAGGTGTAAATTTGATAATTTGGTAATGTGAAAAAAAAATGGGTGAAGTCAGCTTCAAGCTGATTGCAAATATTGCTGCAGAAGTCAAACACCAAAGTGTGGAAGCTGAGCAGTTGTTTGTCTAGTCATCCCATGGCACAGACTGCGTCCTCCTCGTTGTAGTGTCTGTGACTAGGCAAAATGTCCTTCATCATCGACCGTGTCCTGTTCCCTCAGGTTGTTGAATGTTTCAACGAGAGCACCTCTCATTGTTGTAGATTCCAGTATATACCCCGAAGCAACCTGTTGAACCTTTGTTTGTAAGAGAAGCTACTTGTCCCGAGAATGGGACGAGTGACTTTTCTCTGAAGTGATTCTCAAGCATTTGTGTAGAAAGAAAATAGAGCCATCGATTGGGAGCAAATCCAACTTGTTTTTCAATGGATTGTGACAATACCAACTGACTTTTATTTTCTACATCATTTCCAATTTTTTAGAATCTTCTTGCATCGTGCAAGGTGATCCTCACTACAACACTTTTGATAAGCAATCACATGACTTCATGGGAACATGCACATATACCCTATCGAAACTCTGTGACGCCAGCAGTGCTCTGCCGTATTTCAATGTTGAAGCTGCAAATGAGCGCAGATCAGGGAATTCCTACGTGTCGTACGTTAAACATGTCAACGTTAATGTTTACAATCATAGAATAGTACTGGAGAAGGGACACGTGGTGAAGGTAAGAATTTGATATTTTGAGGACTTCATCAAGCATATTGAACGGTGGGTTTGCTGAGGAATGAATCAATGTGGTTTTGCACGTTTCCAGGTCGATGGAGAAGTGGAGGTGCTACCTGTGTCAGTCTCGCCTGGTGTTGAAGTTGGCCGAAGTGGAAAGTATGTGGTTGTTAGCACCGATTTTGGATTGAGAGTGAAGTTTGATGGGAAGCATCGAGCAGTTGTAACCCTTCCCAGTGTTTTCAAGGGGAAGGTGTGTGGAATGTGTGGAAACTACAATGATGATAGAAGAGACGATTTCCTCAATCCGGATGGAGTGATGGAGCCCGATTCCGTCAGTTTGGGAAACAGCTGGCAGAGTGGAAATGATACGAGGTGCGGTGTATGGGAGGTTTCTGGCTGTCTCTGTTCCTTCATAAAACCTGCGAGTTTTAAATCACTACCATTATTCCATTTGCATGTCGACCTTCTGCTAGCTTTTAAACGTATGTTTCTCATTGGAGGTGCTGCTGTTCTTGCAGGTGTGCTCCTGACGTTGGTATCAGACCAAATTGTACTGATGACAAAAAGCAGATGATAGAAAGTAAATCTTACTGTGGCATAATTGTGGATCCAGGCAGTCCGTTCAAAGCGTGCCACTCTGTCGTGGACCCGATGGTTTATTTTGCTGAATGTGTGTACGACTTGTGCGCATTGGACATGCATACAGGCTCTCTGTGCAGTAGTTTGCAATCCTACGCAGATGCATGCCAGTCGAAGGGAGTGAGAGTGGAAGCCTGGAGGAACGCGACCTTCTGCCGTAAGTGTTTGAGAGTATTTTTGTTTGATGAATAAGTTATATGTGATGGAGACAGAAAAACTTTGGGTCACTTTGAACTATTTAGTTTTCATTAAATTCCTTTATCTAATAATTTAATGTAAAATATGTTGACTCTCCTTTTGAATTCTCTTCCCAGCTTTAAAGTGTGGAGTGAATAGTCACTATGAGCATTGTGGCTCAGCATGTCCTGCTACCTGTGTCAATCCCAATGCTCCATCCAGCTGCTCCCAGCCATGCTTGGAAGGCTGTCTGTGTGACCGTGGGTACGTTTTGTACAATGACAGGTGTGTGCGAAGAGATCAGTGTGGTTGCTGGTCTGAAGGCAAACATTATCCAGTGGGATCTGCATTCTGGACAGATGATACCTGTTCAACAAAATGCAGTTGTCCTTCTGCAGGCAGTAAACTAGTTTGCTGGAACACAACGTGTGGCACGGATTCATACTGCGGAGTTGTGGACGGAGTTCCTGGTTGCTATGAGCACACGTACGGCATCTGCAGAGTTCATAACGACCCACACTACAATACGTTTGACAAGGCGACGCATCATTTCATGGGGACGTGTACATATACTATCGCCAAGCTGTGTACAAATTCCTCAACTCTTCCATACTTTAACATCGAAGCAAAGAATGAACATCGAGGCAACGCTAAAGTTTCTTATGTTCAGAGAGTTCGAGTGGCTGTTCACGGTCACAGTGTTTGGATTGTGAAGCGGGAATGTCACCGTGTGTTGGTACGTGTGTAACTACTAGTTGGGTTTTCTAAAATGCTGACTTTAGTCTGAAATATCCTTTACTTGATAATTCAATTAGAATGGGAGGTGAATGACTAGGAGTATATTGCAAAGGTGAAATGATTATCATGACATTTGCGACTTGGATCTAAAGTGAAACAGAACAAAATGAACGTGTGTACCATGTGCACCAATCTGATGTGAAGTATAGCGTTTACTGTACATTGCTGTATGCAAATTGCTGTTCACGTTTGTTGTGCATGTTGAATGAAAGAATGCTGGAGTATGCTAGAAAAGCTGTTGTTGAATCACCATTTTCCTCTTGTGTCAGGTGGATAACGTGTGGCAGACGTTACCTGTCAAATTAGTCAATGGCACCTTGAACGTGAGTAGGAGTGGAGACTACGTGGTCCTGGTGACAGATTTTGGGCTCTCTGTTTCATATGACGTTGATCACTCAGTGGAAGTGAAAGTGCCGAGTACATATTTCAATCAGACTTGCGGTATGTGCGGCAACTACAATGGAATGAGAAAGGATGATTACATGAAACCTGATGGAGAACAAGCCAAAGATTCAAATGAGTTTGGAAATAGCTGGAAGGTGCCACCGGAAGAACCAGGTTGTGACCCAGTCGAACCTGCGAAGTGTGAGCCTGATGAGGAGAAACTTTACCAAAGTGATGCCTTCTGTGGTCTGATCACCAGTCAACAAGGTCCATTTGCACAGTGCCACTCTGTAGTAAATCCCAATGGATTCTTTGAAAGCTGTGTTGTTGAACTGTGTCTGTTGGCTGGAAGCCAAGATGCTCTGTGCGATACCCTCAAAATCTACGCACATGCGTGTCAAAGTGCAGGAGTGACCATTGCACCTTGGAGAAACTCCACTTTCTGTCGTACGTATTAGTGAGCTTCCATTGTTTTGCATTAATAATTTCCTATTTAAGACAAAGGAAAATGTTTTCATTATTGTGTGTTATAGTTTCTTTTGTGACAGAATTGCTATTTCCTGTTAGCTTGCTTCAGTTTTGGTTTGGTCGCATGCTAAGCTTTATACTTTCCATTCCAGAGATCCAATGTTTCAGAAAGCATTTGCTGCAAAAGCCATCCTTCCCGATTGCCATAGTCATGGGAAACATGGTGTGAGAAGTTCAAAAGATTTGATTGTATCTTCCTTGTTTTCAGCTGTTTCCTGTCGAGCCAATAGCCAGTACAGTCTATGTGGCAGTGCTTGTCCAGCCACATGTACAGACCGATTTGCTCCAGAGAACTGCAGCAAGCCATGTGTGGAGGACTGCGTGTGTAACATTGGGTTTGTTCTCAGTGGAAGCACGTGTGTGCCCGCTCAGAACTGTGGCTGCATCCACAACGACAAATACTACGAAGTAAGTTGGAGGGCTTTTTGGTCCCGTTTGGCTGTTTCACGTGCATTCATGCAACTTTGTGATTTCATGAGGAGCACGCAGCAGTTTTGAAAATAACACTTGCTGTTTGTCTGTCAGAAAGGAGCAACGTTCTGGGAAGAGGGATGTCTCCAGCGGTGTCGATGTACTGGAAATAACCACGTAGTATGTGAAGCAGCGTCTTGTGGACCAGCGGAAATTTGCAAAGTGCAGGATGGAAATTTGGGATGTTACCGGGCAGACACTGCGAAGTGCCACATTTACGGGGACCCGCACTATACGACGTTTGATGGGAAACTGTATCACTTCCAGGGTACTTGCAATTATACTGTGACTGAGACTTGTGGAAATACATCTGTTCGTTTCTCGGTGACAAGCAGGAATGAACACAGAGGCAACCCAACATGGTCTATGATTAATTCCATTGCTCTCCAGTTTGCTGACATTCATATTGCAGTGAGGAAAAATAACCTTGTTTATGTGAGTAATGTTTCTGATTGGTAGCGTTGACAGAATGAGCGTAATGTTGAAGAAAGGTAACTGCAGTGATTGTGACTGTTGTATCAGTAATGTTGGTAATCTTTTGCTTAGGTTGATGGAGTGAAGGTTGAGCTCCCTGTGACACCCCATTCTTCAGTAAGCGTATCAATGGTAGGATCGTTTGTCATCGTCCAGACCAACTTTGGTGTTCAGCTGAAGTTTAATGGTGATCATGAGCTGTTTGTAGTGGTGGATGAGAGATACAAAGGACAGCTGTGTGGCTTGTGTGGTACCTACACTGACGACCCACTTGATGACTTCTTGAAGCCTGATGGGATTCTGGCCATGGATTCCAATCAGTTTGGAAACAGCTGGAGAGTTCTTGACAATGACTGGTTGTGAGTATTTCATACAGTGAAGAGTAAATTACACTCTATGTAGTGTCGCTGGTGAGACGTTTGCAGAGAGGTAGTGGATTAGTTGGTTGCCGAAAAAGAATTAATAGATATGAGGGCATGGCTGGAATTTCCTGTAAATGACTGTAATGAAAGTGTGCGTGTAGCTCTGTTGAATGTCAGTGTTTCAGTGAGAATATCTGAAATGAATTTTCCAGAATTGGTATTCCAGTGAAGTACTACAGATTGCGTATTAAGAGCACGCTACATATTTTTGCATGTACTTTGGGGGAATAATTTTGATCGCAGATCTCATTGTCTGCCCTTATGCATTCATTGAAATTTGATGTGGATTAAATAAAGTAGGGATATTTTTTCCTTTTGGAGAGATTTCATACATGTGTTTCCTTGTGTAGGTGTAATGAAACGTCTCTACCACCAGCGACCTGCGATCCAGCATCGAAAGAAGAGGCCGAGGAATACTGCAAGATTATCTTGGCAGGCAATGGTCCTTTCAAAAATTGTCACTGGTACATCCCTCCTCAGTTGTACTTTGAGAGCTGTGTATATGATCATTGTGCTTCTGGAGGAGATGCTGTCCTGTTGTGCAATGCTCTGGAGGCGTACGCTTCAGCCTGTGAAGCAGCTGATGTTGTTCTAGGAGACTGGATGGAAGAGAGTGGCTGTGTTGAGAAAAGTAAGTTTGAGATCATGTGTTTGTACCTGTTCTTTTCCTTTATTTCTTTTCTCACTCCTCCTGAGTAAAAGACAATTGTGCTTCACAACAAATGTCCATTATTAATAGTCAGCGACGTCAAGGTTCAATTGACAGAAATTATCCAATAGACAATGAGGCTATAATATTGTATCGTAATATCTTTTCATATTTATTTCAATTGTGGATGTTTTTAGCTATTGTGATGCAATAATGTGCATATTTCCGATCAATCTTGATGAATCTTTATTAATTCTTTATTAATCCCACAGGTTGTGCACTGGGCTGCAATTTTGACAGCAACCTGTGCAGTTGGACACAATCCAAGACAGATGATTTGGACTGGAAGCGCATCAGTGGATCGACTCCCTCAGCTCGCACAGGGCCTTCGTTCGACCACACCAGTGGAGGTAGGTGATGTGCCATCCTTATTTGACTTGAGCTTGACAGAGCCCATGATTTGTTTGTAACCAGTGAGCTTAACTATGTCCAGGTGGCTACTACATCTATATTGAAGGCAATGAAGGCAGCGAAGGAGACAAAGCCCAACTGGTCAGTGCTCTGTGCGATAAGACAGGGGATCAGTGTATGCGATTCTGGTACCACATGTATGGAGTGGCTCAGAGCATGGCTTTGAATATTTACCAGCTTGAAGTTGGGCTTCCCCCGATACTGATCTGGTCAGAGAGAGGCAATAAAGGAAACCAGTGGATCGCAGCAGCAGTGGACCTACACCTGTCTGGAAAATCTCAGGTAAGCTGTGTGGCTAATAATTTAGTGATTTTTTTTGGCTGTACTTCTCTTTTTGAAGCATTCGCATAGCTTGCGTATTTAATTAGAAGGCAAGCAGATTTTTCTTCATTCCATATCAAATTAAATTAAATACAAATTAGTGGAGAAATGTAGAAGCTGTTTTAATATGAAATGCCCCATGAAATGATGTCCTATATTGCTCAGTATTACTGGCTGGGAGATACTGACTTTGTTACCAAAAGACAAATTGCTGGAGATCTGATAACATCAGAGGAGAGAAAGCAGAGTCAGCATTTCAGGTCCAGTGAAATTATTGCCAGACCTCCTGAGGTTCTCCTCCAATTTCTGTTTTCTTCCAGATTTCCAGCACTTCTTTTGTTTTGTGTTCAATGCTATTCTGTTGTTTACTTTGGCATTGGTATCTTCTGCCTGCTGTTATTCTGATGCTTCCTCTTATAGATTCTCATTGAAGCAGTCCGGGGCAATGACTATCGTAGTGATGTCGCTGTAGATGACATTTCCTTCCATTCTGGATGTTGTGGAGGTTTGTAAATGTGACTAATTTTCTAATTTCTGCTTAAATTGATCAATTGCATGACATAAGGAGAGGTGAAGGAGGAGTCGAGAGCGTGGTGCTGGAAAAGCACAGCAGGTCAGGGAGCATTCGAGGAGCAGGAGAATCGATGTTTTGAGCATAAGCTCTTCATCAGGAATGGAGTAGAGATGAACATTAGTCAGATCTTAAGCAGTTGTATTAGGAGTATGCTATTTCTCTTCCCATCACATTGTGTCACTCAATATGATCATGGGTGATCTTGTGCCTCAGCTGCATTTTGCAACCTGTTTTCCATATACTTCGATTCCCTGAGATTCCTAAGTGTTTTTCTCCCTCAGCATGAAGTATTCTCAGTGATGTATAATCCACAGGCTTCAGAGGGAGAGTGTTCAAGGATTCACAATGATCCACTTGAAATATTTTCCTCATCTCAATACTGTAATTTCAGTTACTCTCAGTTTATGAATTTATACATACATTATTTTCTCTGCAGGCAATTGTGACATTACAAGCACACTGAGCACTCCAACGCCAACCAGTACCATGCCTCCTGTCATAACAGGTAATTTGAAAGCAGGCTGCTTGTCATGTTGAGTAATGTATGTCTCTTGACGTTTTATTGATTCTGGGTTGGCAGTATAGAATTTGGAATTGTTAGCTTGTTGACCAATTTGAGCAATGTTTTCATTATAGAAGTCATTTTATGTTATGTTTTCTATCCTGGTAATGTCATTGACATTACACCTCTTAAGGTCTGACCACGGGTACCACAGTTATATGTGCATAAGTGATTAAAGTTCCTCAGACAGGTCTGGAGAGCTATTAATAAAACATACAATATTCTGCATTTAGTTTAAATGATGTAGAGTACTGGTATCAAGAAGTGATGTCGTGCTTATACAAGACATTTGCTGGACAACTACTTTAGTGTTATTTGCAATTGTGGATGTCATATTCTGTGAAAAACGTGAATAAATTGGGGCGAGTTCAGAAGCAATTTGTAAGATTGTTTCCAGGAATGAGGACGTTGAGTTGTGAGCATGAATTCAAGAAGTTTTGATGAATCACCGTGGACAGATGAAGGCTGAGATGAGATTTATTGGAGGTTTTCAAAATCATGAGCTGTCTGGACAAAGTAAAGGAAAGGCTGTTCCTGCTTATGAAAGGGAAAAAAAAGCACAAGAGGGTCTCGTATTAAAGTGGTGTGCAAATGAAGCAAATGTCAGGATCTGTTGTTTGTTAGATGTCAGGGATATTGTAATATTGACCATCAACCTCCACGTTTTCCCCATTGTAAATTATGAAACACGACAGAAGCGTATAAGATGGAATGGCAGATGCAGTTGACAATCTCATTTTCTTTGCAGGTCATGCTACATGCAGTGTTTCTGGTGATCCCCACTACAACACTTTTGACAGGAGTGTTCACCACTTCATGGGAACATGCACGTATGTGCTGTCCAAACCATGCAGTGATTCCTCAGTGCTGCCTTACTTCTATGTTGCGACTACCAATGAGCACAGAGGTACCAACACCAAGGTGTCCTGGGTGAAATCTGTACATATATTTGTCTACAACAACTCTCTTTCAATCATGAAAAATCATAAAGTATTGGTATGTGAGTTTTCTCTGTGTTATCACTGATTATCCACAACTTGCTTCAGAGTTAGTTCAATGATCCAGTATAATTATGTGCTTGTGTAGTCAGCATTTGCAATTTTTGTTGCAACTCAGAGGTGAGGCTGTGGAGAGAAGTGAAAAGGGCAGTATAGAAGATATAAAATCTGGACTGTTAGCACTTGTATTGTTTGAGGATGTTCACAATTATTGATCTTCTCATGGATGGAATGTAAAACCAGTTTACCCTTGGAATTAAAAAGGAGCACTGCATTTTTTTAGCGGCCATGCTTATTAATTTAGATTAAAATACGATTCATTGAAACAAGTTACAAAGTACCATGCTCTGATGAGTGTTTTATTTTCCAGTTTCTTCATATTAAAACATAGAAACACAGAAAATAGATGCAGGAGTAAGTCATTTGGCCCTTTGAGCCTGCACAACCATTCAATATGATCACAGCTGATCATGCAGTTTCAGTATCCCATTCCCTCCCTCTTGCCATACTTTTTGATCCCATTAGCTGAAAGGACCATGCCCAGATCCCTCTTAAATATATCTAATGAACTGGCCCCAACAGCTTCCCGTGGGAGAGAATTCTATAGGTTCACAACTCTGAGTGAAGAAATTCTTCCTCATCTCAGTCCTGAATGGCTTACACCTTATTCTTAGACTGTGACCCCTAGTTCTGGACTTCCCCAACATCGGAAAATTCCTCTCACACCTACCCTGTACAGTCCCATCAGGATTTTATATGTTTCTATGTGATCACCTCTCATTCTTCTAAATTCTTGCGAATACAAGCCCAGTTGATCCAGTCTTTCTTCATATGTTAGTACTGCCATCCCGGCATCAGTCTAGTGAACCTTCGCTTGACTCCCTCAATAGTAAGAATGTCCTTTTGGTCCTAGGAGACCAAAACTGCATACACTTCTCAAGGTGTGGCCTCACCAATGTCCTTATAACTGCAGCAAGATATTCTTACTCGGATACTCAAGTCCTCTCGCTATAAAGACCAGCATACCATTAGCTTTCCTCACTGCTTGCTGCATCTACATGCAAACCTTTCGTGAGTGTTCCACCATGACACTGAGGTCTTCTTGTACCTCACCTTTTCCTAAGCTGCCATCATTCAGATAATAAACTGCCTTCCTCTTTTTGTGACCAAAGTGAGTAACCTCACATTTATCCACATTATATTGCATTTGCCAGGTATTTGCCCTCTCATCCAGTCCGTCCAAGTCACTCTTCAGCCTTTTAGTACCATTCTCACAGCACACACTGCCAGCCAGCTTCCTTCCATATTATTTCCATTGTTCCATTCTTAGAGTGGCATTTCATTTCCTGATTTATAGAGTCATAGAAACAGACCCTTCTGTCCAACTTGTCTGTGCTGACCAAATATCCTGAACTGATCTCGTCCCATTTGCCAGCATTTCACCTATATCCCTCTCAAACCTTCCTATTCATGTACCCATGCAGATGCCTTTTCAGTGCTGTAATTGTACCCGACTCCACCACTTCCTCTGGCATATATACAGTCTGCATGAAAATGTTGCCCCTCCAGACCTTTTTAAATCCTTCTCCTTTCACCATTGCCCTCTAAATTTTCCCTACTCTGGGAAAAAGACGTTGGCTATTCACCCTATCCATGCCCCTCAATTTTAATTAACCTCTATAACATTACTCCTCAGCCTCTGACACTCCAGGGGAAAAAGCCCCACCCTATTCAGCCTCTCCCTAGCTCATATCCTCCAAACCCAGCAACAACCTTGTAAACCTTTTCTGAACCCTTTCAAGTTTAACAAATTCCTTCCTATAGCAGGGAGCTCAGAGAATTGAAAACAGCATTCTAAAAGTAACCTCACCCAATGTTCTGTACAGTGACCAGTGAAGGGAAGCCTTCACCACCCTGTCTACTTGTGAGTCCACTTTCAAGGAACCATGCACCTGCACCCCGAGGTCTCTGTTCGGCAGCACTCCCCAGAGCCTTATCATTAACTGTATAAGTCCTGCCCTGGTTTGTCTTACCAAATTGCAACACCTTATATTTACCTGAATTAAACTGCCTCTCCCTGGCCTGTTGGTCCATTTGATCAAGGTCCCATTGTACTCTGAGCTAACCTTTCTCGTTGCTGACTATACCACTAAATTTGATGTCATCTGCAAACTTACTAACCATACTTCCTATATTCACATCCAAATCATTTATGTAAAGCATTGGACCCAGCACTAATCCTTGTGGTCATAGGCCTCCAATATGAAAATCAACCCTCTAACAGTCTGTCTCTTTTTCAAGCCACCTTGTCTGTACCGACTTCAGCAATGTCTACGACTCTACCTTCATCAGTCTTCTTTGTCACCTCTTCAGAAAACTCAGTCAAGTTAATGAGACTTGTTTTCCCACACTTAAAGTCATTTTGACTTTCCCTAATCAGTCCTTGCCTTTCCAAATGCATGTAAATCCTGACCCTCAGAATTCCCTCTAACAGATTACTCACCACTGATGTAAAGCTCACCAGACTATAGTTTGCTGATTTTTCCTTACTGCCTTTCTTAAATAATGGCACCACATAAGCCACTCCCCAGTCTTCTAACACCCATGGCTGTCAATGAAACAATATCTCAGCAAGGAGCCCAGTAATCTCTTCCTTAGCTTCTACAAAATTCTGGGTTACATCATTTGATGAAAAGCAGGACAGAATAGTGATATAAATAAGGATTACTGGAAGTCTGACAGATTGGTACTATACATGCCCAGTCAGATTGGATGCCACAACCAAAAAGTTGTGTTATAGTTTTTATATCTAAGTGACGTATTTAACTAAATAAAGTGTATTCATGTTTACGATGTCAAGGTTGTATCATAGAAGTATGAAGAAAATCAATACATTCTACCAGTACCCAGGCTGCCATTTTGTAGAAATGATAATCTGCTGATCTGAGTTTAAGATTGTACTACATGTGTGAGAGTAGTTAGATGTAACTGTATGGATGAGACACATTGACTTATTACTTGTGTAAATAATAAGGACATATTTCTGTCTTTAGCTCAATGGAAATAGAATAAACCTACCTGTGACTGTTGGAAACCTCCTGGTAGTGCGAATGAGTGGTGCCTATATTTTACTAGAGACTAACTTTGGTCTGTTCGTGAGATTTGATGGCAGCCACCACGTTGATGTGTCTGTACCATTTACGTATGCTGGACTGCTCTGTGGCATGTGTGGTAGGTCCAATAGGCTTTGTGAGCAAATCTTTAACACATTATATGCTTGCTTTTATGTGTATTCTTTAAATGTTTGCATCGTACAAGCTGTCCCAGTTTATGAACATGTTCCATTCTTGAGTACATTCATCATTCGATTTGTACACAAGTTGGAACACAATAGACTACAATTTTAAAAAGCAATTCATAATTGCAAGCATTTGTCATACAGACATTCATAAATCAGGGACTGCCTGTAGTAGCTTTTAAGTTCTGCTCAACTCTTAACATCTAATAAGAACTATATTATAGGCATTTTTATTCTTAGTATTTATCTCAGTGATAAGTAATTACACACTTGCCTCTTTTTCAACAGCATTCACACCGAGGACAGAGGTATACTGTGGGTTTGACATCCCCATTTTGCAGCATAATTGATGCATTCACCTTCCAACCTATTTTCATGTTATTGTGAAGTGAGAAATTGTCAATATGTGTATAAATAAAAATAATTTAGCTTTTACTATCTAATCACATCATGAACTTGATGGTGATTGCTTAAAAATCAGCTCAGAATCCTGAATGTCAAGAGAGACAAAAGACTTCTACAGCTGTTATCAAAATGAATGGGACTGAATTATTCCAACAACACTTTAAAACCATACAGAAGTCTTTTGGTAGTGTTGTGAACTGATGATGCTAATGGAATCACAGACATTTATCATATACAAGAAAGTAATTCAGCTGACCACCACATCCCCAAAAGAGTCATTTATCATCTTATTCCTCTACTTTTTTTGTAGGGATGTTAGGAAGTAGGAGCAGGAATAGTCTATTTTGGTTCTTTGAGTTTCATCTACCTATTACTAAGATCGTGGCTAATCTTCTGCATCAAGTGCACTTATCTGCACAATTCCCATACCTTTTAGTATCTAAAATCTATTGATCTCATTTGTCAACCAGAGCAATATACTGTGGATGCTGGAGATCTGAAATAAACACCGAATAGTGCTAGAGAAACCTAGCATCTGTGGATAGAGAAAAAGAGTTATAATTTTGAGTCCAATATGACTCTTGTTTTGAATATATGGCTTAACGACTGAGAGTCCACAGCTCTGAAGGGTCTCAATGTCTTTTGAATGTTTTGCTTTTTAATATTTTTTTATCCACTCCCCTTTAAAGGCTTTTGAAGATCTTGCTTCCATCACAATTTCTGGTGGGATATTTCAAGAAAGGTGAAGAAAATTTCCTAACCTCCTCTTCCAGCTATAAGAACTCACTCCATATTGAAGGGTGGAGATTCAACTTACACTCTGAAAACATGAACAAATAATGTGCACTGACACTTCATGATTGTATTGAGGGAGTGCAGTTTTGGAGATGGCATTTTTTGATGAGCTATTAAAGCCCCCTTCGAAGTATAAAAGATTCTGTCACACTATTTGAAAGACGGCAAAGGAGTTTCTTCTTAATCTATCTTCAAATCTCATCAGCATAGCTAAAATAAATTAGATAAGAATTTATTATGTTGTTTGTGAGACCTTTTTTTATGCAGACTGGCTGCTGCAATTCTCAACATTTCAACTTTCCAGGTTCAGGTAGATTTCATCCAAAGTTTTTAATTATCTGTGAGACACTTTGGGATGTTTAAGATGAAAGAATATTAAATGCAGTTGTGATATCCCACTTTCATTCCTATTGAAAGGGTTGTCTATTGGTTGCATCAAAGAATGTTTACAAGAATTGTATTACCTAGCATTTTTCTAATGCAGTGATCTGATGGACATGTTGGCTTTCATTCCTACTTTCCCTGGTCAAATGGGTATACTCTGGATATCAATAATCCAAGGCAATTCTAAAAATAGAATCTACCCAAAGTACAATATTAAAAAGTTCTTTCGCATACAATACTTAGAATCACAAGTGAACCTGATTACATGGACTTGTTCGAGAATCAGACTGAAACTGGTGATCAGCCTGCTCCATCTCAACCTCCAGCCACTGATCAAATGACCTTTCCTGAGCAAGCTAACTAGATTCTGAGGAAAGCTTTCTTTATACGGTGTCCATCCAGACAGCTGTGCATTCTAACTTGACACTGTCCAGTCTCCAGCAAATGATCAATTTGATCACTGCCAAACATTACAACAATCTACCTTGGCTAAATTGTTGCATTGCTCTTTAAGACTTGCTTGTGTCTGTCGAGAAAGAGGCTTATCTTTTGGACTGAACAACCTTTGACCTTAGGCCAGCTTGTTCAGACTGGTCACCACCTTTATATCATCCAGTCAGCCATGATATTTGTATAACACAATCACAAATTTAGCTGATAAATAGTCCACGCTATCAAATCTGATTTATTGTTTCTGTTTTAAACTGAACTACAGCTTTTCCACAGTTACTGTAACAGGTCAATTCATTACTGCTGAGTTATCACGCTTAATATAAAGACACACATCCTTTTAGCAAAACACAGAAACATATTAAAATCAGTGTGCTTTCTAATTATTAGGTCATCACCAGGTTACATGCTTTTTTCCTCATTTTTGATTTCATTGAACTTCATTTTAGAAGCAAACTTTAGAATTAGAATTAAGTTTATTATCACATGTACTCGCATGAGTGCGGTGAAAAGTTTACAAAGTCACTACTTACTGCGTCATCTTAGGTGCATAGGTACCTAGGTATCTGATCTGAGGAACAAATTAGAAAAATAAAGAAATAAACAGTTCAACACTACATTCCTTCACGCCATCTTAGGTACAAGGTACCTAGCTACAAAGTCTTCGGAATACATTAGAAAACTAAAGAAATAAAAAGTTCAGCATCATAGTCCTTCAAGCAGACTGTGCTGGGGCCTCACATCCAGTCCGTGCTGAACTTTTAGGTTAACATCAACAGATAGATGTTACTTCATCAGCAATAGGATATAAAATGGTAGCTTCATGTACCAGATAGCTATTTATAACTACTTACCAAACTCATGATTGCTATATTTCAGCCAATGCAAGAGGTAACAACATTGATCATGGTTTTACTTATTTCAGTTTTGACAAGATTGAGTAGGTTCTAGCCATTGTTTTTCCCTTTTGAGAGAAAAATAATTTTGGTTTGGTAACAGTACCAAAACCCTGGTATGTTAGCATCAAGAAATGAGATGTGACAAATGGATCTGTAGAAATGCTGATCATATAACTTTCATGTGATTTAGGTAACTACAATGGTGACCCTGCTGATGATCTTATTATGCCTAATGGCAGTCTTGCAACCGATTCTAATAAACTCGGAGAGAGTTGGCAAGTACCTGATATACTAACTGAGTAAGTATACCCAAGTATTACTTCTCAAACAAAATCTCGATATTATTTTTAAAAATCATTCTGATGAAGTGGTTGTCATTGTTAAGACATTTATTGTTCATCAGAAGTTATCCTTGTAAAGACATTCATGGACCTTCTGCTGCCCAGAAAGATGACAACTAGCATACGGTCTCTTTGACTAAGGAATGAATCGGGATCTGATTCTGATTCTGATCCTGATCATCATTCTGCCAGAAACATCTAGGTGTGAAGTTTGAATAAAAGGGACTAAGGGCCAAGCTTAGTTGGAAGACTCATGTAAGAGAAGAGCAGTGCAGGACAAGCTGGACCATGTTTCAGACCTTTTCATATTTCTCACTGCACTCATTTCACTCTTTCTTCCAATTATAGGTGCAATCATGGTGAGAATGACTTTCAATGTGATCCAAATTTAAAGGAGAATGCAAAGAAAGATACGGCTTGTGGAATGATTACAAATCTGTCAGGTATTTTTTTTTGTTTCATTCGTACAACAATATATCAATTTCAAGCTAAGCAAAGTGAAAGCAGATTAAAAGCCAGATGATTTCTTCAATGGTTACAAACTCATAGCATTGAAGCCCTATCTGTTGATGTGCGGTTTTCATCAAGCAAGCATGACATTACTTTTTCTTAAAATTCATTGATGGGATGTGGGCTTTTATTGCCAATCCCTAGTTGCCATTGAGGGGTGGTGGTGGGCTGTCAATGTAGGCAGACCCACCAGGCTTTGGGGAAGGAGTTTAGGATTTTGACCCAGCAATTGTGAAGGAGTGGCAATATATTTCCAAGTCAGAATGGTGAGTGACTTTCAGTGCAAGCGTTCTAACTATCATAAAATCCTTTTAAAACATATTGTGGAAATATTTGTAGTCTAAGCTGTTGAGTTTATCAATGAAAAAGATAAGGCACTTCATTGGGGAGAAAGGAGGAAAGATACTTCAAACTAAGAGACTACAACTAGTTAAATAATTCAGATTGTTTGTAAGAAGAAAATAAATTCTGAATGAATTGGAATTAGAATGCAATTTAGAGATCTGGATATTATTTTGCATGTTCTTAGATATTTCTTGGCCCTTGGGAGCCTTGGCCCCCAATCTACCATATCATGATGAAGTGCCTGTGGAATAATGTTCCAGACTGGAATCCAAAGCAATATTTGAATTAAAAAAGAATTTGCACTTATGTAGCTCTTTATTACATCCAAATCTTTCCAAACTAAATACATTTTTTCCTTCCTGCTGACAACCAGACATTTACCCCAAATTACACTGTTCGTCTGATTAATAACATTGGAAGTATTCAAGTGCAAATAATAAATATACACGGGGCTATTACCAACTTTAGTATAATGAAGAAGTTTGAATGTTTCTATTCATAAAGCAATGTTTTGCTTTGAATTGCATGGAAAGTACAAGACTGTATTGTAGAATGTTTCAAGACTACACACTAAATTCATTATTTGGGATAACTTCTGGAATTAGCATTAAGTGAGAAATAATTATTTTTCTGTCCAGATGCAATTTACTTGTATTTTCTGTATTTGCCTAGGTTTATTCAAAGAGTGCCACCTTAAAGTTCCACCTGAGAATTACTTTGAAAATTGTGTCTATGATATGTGTATGAGCGGAGGACAGTCTACAACACTTTGTTTCGCCATACAAACCTATGCTGACTTGTGTGCTCAAGCGGGAATTTGTATAGAGTGGAGAAATAGTTCTTTTTGCCGTAAGTTGTGTTTTGCAATTTATTAAGTATGTGCTGTTTACAACAAGCAGGAAAAGTCAAATCTAATTATAATTCCATCATCTTATTTTTGATTATCAGGAAAGTGATGAAACAAATCATTGCCAATGTTATCAAACAGCATTTCTTCACTGATGGCTTACTCTGATTGGGGTCCAGATCTTATTTCAGCCTTAGTCCAAGCAAAGTAAAAAAGAGCAGAGTTCCAGAGGTGAAGTCATAGTGAATGCCCTTGATATCAGAGCAGCATTCAATCTGAGTGTGAAATCAAAAAGTCCAATTAAGATTGAAGTTAAAGGGAATTGGGGAAAACACTTTAACATTTGGAGTCAAACCTAGAACAAGGAAAGATTTTTGAAATGCCTTATCTTCACCATGGACATCCAGTCCCTGTACACCTCCATCCCCCATCACGAAGGACTCAAAGCCCTCTGCTTCTTCCTTTCCCGCCGTACCAACCAGTACCCTTCCACTGACACCCTCCTTCGACCGACTGAACTGGTCCTCACTCTGAACAACTTCTCTTTCCAATCCTCCCACTTCCTCCAAACCAAAGGAGTAGCCATGGGCACCCGCATGGGCCCCAGCTATGCCTGCCTCTTCGTAGGATATGTGGAACAGTCCATCTTCCGCAGCTATTTTGGCACCACCCCCCCACCTTTTCCTCCGCTACATCGATGACTGTATCGGCGCTGCCTCGTGCTCCCACGAGGTGGTTGAACAGTTCATCCACTTTATTAACACCTTTCACCTCGACCTCAAATTTACCTGGACCGTCTCAGACTCCTCCCTCCCCTTCCTAGACCTCTCCATTTCTATCTTGGGTGACCGAATCAACACAGACATTTACTATAAACCGACCAACTCCCACAGCTACCTAGACTACACCTCCTCTCACCCTGCCCCCTGTAAAAACGCCATCCCATATTCCCAATTCCTTCGTCTCCACCGCAGATGCGGCGGAGGACCAATTCCAATACCGATCAGCCCAGATGGCCTCTTTCTTCAAAGACTGTAATTTCTCCCCAGACGTGGTCGACGATGCTTTCTACCGCATCTCCTCCACTTCCCGCTCCTCCGCCCTTGAGCCCCGCCCCTCCAATCGCCACCAGGACAGAACCCCACTGGTCCTCACCTACCACCCCACCAACCTCCATATACATCGTATCATCCGTTGTCATTTCTGCCACCTCCAAACGGACACCACCACCAGGGATATATTTCCCTCCCCTCCCCATCAGCGTTCCGAGAAGACCACTCCCTCCGTGACTCCCTCGTCAGGTCCACACCCCTCCCACCAACCCAACCTCCACTCCCGGCACCTTCCCCTGCAACCGCAAGAAATGCAAAACTTGCGCCCACACCTCCCCCCTTACTTCCCTCCAAGGCACCAAGGGATACTTCCATATCCGCCACAAATTCACCTGCACCTCCACACACATGATTTACTGCACCCGATGTGGCCTCCTCTATATTGGGGAGACAGGCCGCCTACTTGCGGAATGTTTCAGAGAACACCTCTGGGACACCCGGACCAACCAACCCAACCACCCCGTGGCTCAACACTTCAACTCCCCCTCCCACTCCACCAAAGACATGCAGGTCCTTGGACTCCTCCATCGCCAGACCATAGCAACACGACGGCTGGAGGAAGAGTGCCTCATCTTCCGCCTAGGAACCCTCCAACCACAAGGGATGAACTCAGACTTCTCCAGATTCCTCATTTCCCCTCCCCCTACCTTGTCTCAGTCCCAACCCTCGATCTCAGCACCACCTTCCTAACCTGCAATCTTCTTCCTGACCTCTCCGCCCCCACCCCCACTCCGGCTTATCACCCTCACCTTATCACCCTCACCTTAATCTCCTTCCACCTGTCGCAGTTCCAACGCCCCTCCCCCAAGTCCCTCCTCCCTACCTTTTATCTTAGCCTGCTTGGCACACTTTCCTCATTCCTGAAGAAGGGCTCATGCCCGAATCGTCGATTCTCCTGCTCCTTGGATGCTGCCTGACCTGCCGCGCTTTTCCAGCAACACATTTTCAGCTCTGATCTCCAGCATCTGCAGTTCTCACTTTCTCCTAAAAGATTTTTGAAAGTCAATTATCACAGTCCAACGACAGCCCCAGAGTATTCCTAATGACTGTGTCATAGGCATTACCATTTTCAGCTGTTCCATCAATGACCTTCCCTTCAGCATAAAGTCAGAATGGGTTGCTCAGTTCCATTCATGCCACCAACTTTCTAATCAAGATCCCTGATTAACCTTCAGGTTTGGAAGGTTTTGAAATATAATTCCCTGCAATTATCACCCCCTCTTGCATCCTTCCTCCCCCTGAATTTTTATAAATCATTTACTGTCAGACTGTCTGCTGCAATCCCTCACCACTCTCAACCCCTTTATGGATTTAATAGCATCTAGTTCAAATATAACTTTGTCACCTGACTGAGATCAACTATTGAAACATACTTTGGGATTGAAGTACAGATATTCCTTACCTATATGAGTCCATACTATGGTTCCGTTTTCTGCTAATAGTATTACTGCACAAGTCAGATTTGAGAATGAAACCTGACTTGATAGACTCTAAGCCTTATTTTTGATATTTGGGTACCATGGTAGTCAGTATTTGAACATATGGACAAGAGGTTTCCAATGTGCTTTTGTTTAACAACAAAAAAGCGTCAGAGAAAGCAAAGTTATGCACATCAGTCAATTTGGAAAAATCATAATATAAGATAATGGGATTAAATAGTTGCATGGTGGTAATGTCACTGGTTTAGTAATTCAGAAGCCAAAGCTAATGGGTTCCAATCACTCACCATGGCAGATGGTGAGACTTGATTTTAAACGTATCTAGAATTAAAAGCTATCCTAATGGCAACTATGTAACCATTGTCAATTGTTGTGACAACCCCACTGGTTCAATACTGCCCTTTAGGGAAGGAAATCTGCAGTCTATCTACTTGGTCTGGCTTACATGTGACACCAGAACCACAGCAATGTGGTAGATTCTTAACTGCCTGTAAAGTTGCCGAGCAACCAACTTGCTTGTTTCAGAACATTTAAAAGTGTAAAGAAAGGAATGAAACTGGATGACCTAGACACTGGAAACAGCAACAACAAACTCAGCCCTGCTGATCATGCAAAGTATGCCTTAGCAATACCTGGATAACTCCTGACAAAATTGGGAGAGGTGTCCCATAGACTAATCAAGCAACAGCCTGACATAGTCGTGCTCATAGAATCAGACATTATAGTCAACACAATCATCATCCCTGGGTATATTCTGCTACACCCACAGAACTAATCACTCAAGGTGGCAGCACGCTGATGTACAGGTAAGGTGTAGCTGTCCTGGGAGCCTCACTAACTTTGGACCCCATGAAATCTCATGGCATTAGGTCAAAGAGAAGCTTTGTTGGATACTTGGCCCCCTTAGCTGATAAACCAGTACGCTTCTATGTTGAACACCACTAGGCTGGCACATTGAATGTGGCAAGGCTGCAGAACTGATTCTGACTGGGGTCTTCAATGTTATTTACACAGAATGACTCAGTAGCACAATAACTGACCAAGTTGACTGAGTTCTACAGACATAGTGGCAGGTGGTGATAACCATCAAGAAGGAGAAACATTATTAAAATATAATTAAAATAGGGGAGGTGATGGCCTAGTGGTATTATCACTGGATTATAAATCCAGAGTCCCAGGAAATGTTCCGGGACCCGGGTTCACATCCTGCCATGGCAGATAGTGGAGTTTGAATTCAGTAAAAAAAATCTAGAATTAACTGAAGATAACCATGAAACCATTGTCAGAAAAACACATCTGGTTCACTAATGACTCCAGACTCACGGCAATGTGGTTGACTCTGGGCAATTCAGGATGGTCAATGAATGCTGTCTAGCCAGCGATACCCTTATCCCATGAATGAAGTTTTAAAAACTCATTCTCAACAATTGATCGCACAGGTGCACCCATCCACTACAGTATCTGTAGATGTGACCACTACACAATCCTTGTCAAGATGAAGTCTCATATATACTTTGAAGATACTCTCATCATGTCCACTTATTTATGTTGTGTTTTATATACTACATTAACTTGACTATCAACTTATGTTCTATGTTTAAACTTAAGAATGAAAAAAAAGTTTCACCATTTACCAATGACGCATCAAACAGCTTGTCCTTTTGCCTTTGTAGAGCATGAACTAATTGCAATCAGCTCCAGTGAATACAGTCCAATCCTTTTGACTGCCTTCATTGAGATTCTTCTCTCACCTAAACTTCTTTGTGATGCTGACACCTGTTTTATGGTGCTTCTCTTGCCTGCTCCTTTAGTTGATGTACACTGTCTTGTCTCACAATCCTCCTCTCGTCTGCTCCTTTAACCAGTGCTGGCTGGCTGTCTAATGGCCCTCCCCTTGTCTGCTCCTTTAACTGGTGCTGACTGTCTTGTCTCACAATCCTCCTCTCGTCTGCTCCTTTAACCAGTGCTGACTGTCTGTCTAATGGCCCTCCCCTTGTCTGCTCCTTTAACCAGTGCTGACTGTCTGTCTAATGGTCCTCCCCTTGTCTGCTCCTTTAACCGGTGCTGACTGTCTCATGGCCCTCCCCTTGTCTGCTCCTTTAACTGGTGCTGACTGTCTGTCTAATGGTCCTCCCCTTGTCTGCTCCTTTAACTGGTGCTGACTGTCTGTCTAATGGTCCTCCCCTTGTCTGCTCCTTTAACCGGTGCTGACTGTCTGTCTAATGGTCCTCCCCTTGTCTGCTCCTTTAACTGGTGCTGACTGTCTGTCTAATGGTCCTCCCCTTGTCTGCTCCTTTAACCGGTGCTGACTGTCTGTCTAATGGTCCTCCCCTTGTCTGCTCCTTTAACTGGTGCTGACTGTCTGTCTAATGGTCCTCCCCTTGTCTGCTCCTTTAACTGGTGCTGACTGTCTGTCTAATGGTCCTCTTCTTGTCTGCTCCTTTAACTGGTGCTGACTGTCTTGTCTCACAATCCTCCTCTCGTCTGCTCCTTTAACCAGTGCTGACTGTCTGTCTAATGGTCTTCCCCTTGTCTGCTCCTTTAACCGGTGCTGACTGTCTGTCTAATGGTCCTCCCCTTGTCTGCTCCTTTAACCGGTGCTGACTGTCTAATGGTCCTCCCCTTGTCTGCTCCTTTAACCGGTGCTGACTGTCTGTCTAATGGTCCTCCCCTTGTCTGCTCCTTTAACTGGTGCTGACTGTCTTGTCTCACAATCCTCCTCTCGTCTGCTCCTTTAACCGGTGCTGACTGTCTAATGGTCCTCCCCTTGTCTGCTCCTTTAACTGGTGCTGACTGTCTGTCTCATGGTCCTCCCCTTGTCTGCTCCTTTAACCGGTGCTGACTGTCTGTCTAATGGTCCTCCCCTTGTCTGCTCCTTTAACCGGTGCTGACTGTCTGTCTAATGGTCCTCCCCTTGTCTGCTCCTTTAACCAGTGCTGACTGTCTGTCTAATGGCCCTCCCCTTGTCTGCTCCTTTAACCGGTGCTGACTGTCTGTCTCATGGTCCTCCCCTTGTCTGCTCCTTTAACTGGTGCTGACTGTCTGTCTAATGGTCCTCCCCTTGTCTGCTCCTTTAACTGGTGCTGACTGTCTGTCTAATGGTCCTCCCCTTGTCTGCTCCTTTAACCGGTGCTGACTGTCTAATGGTCCTCCCCTTGTCTGCTCCTTTAACTGGTGCTGACTGTCTGTCTCATGGTCCTCCCCTTGTCTGCTCCTTTAACCGGTGCTGACTGTCTGTCAAATGGTCCTCCCCTTGTCTGCTCCTTTAACTGGTGCTGACTCTCTGTCTAATGGTCCTCCCCTTGTCTGCTCCTTTAACCGGTGCTGACTGTCTGTCAAATGGTCCTCCCCTTGTCTGCTCCTTTAACTGGTGCTGACTGTCTGTCTAATGGTCCTCCCCTTGTCTGCTCCTTTAACTGGTGCTGACTGTCTGTCTAATGGTCCTCCCCTTGTCTGCTCCTTTAACCAGTGCTGACTGTCTGTCAAATGGTCCTCCCCTTGTCTGCTCCTTTAACCGGTGCTGACTCTCTGTCTAATGGTCCTCCCCTTGTCTGCTCCTTTAACCAGTGCTGACTGTCTGTCAAATGGTCCTCCCCTTGTCTGCTCCTTTAACCGGTGCTGACTCTCTGTCTAATGGTCCTCCCCTTGTCTGCTCCTTTAACCGGTGCTGACTGTCTGTCAAATGGTCCTCCCCTTGTCTGCTCCTTTAACTGGTGCTGACTGTCTGTCTAATGGTCCTCCCCTTGTCTGCTCCTTTAACTGGTGCTGACTGTCTGTCTAATGGTCCTCCCCTTGTCTGCTCCTTTAACTGGTGCTGACTGTCTGTCTAATGGTCCTCCCTTTGTCTGCTCCTTTAACCGGTGCTGACTGTCTGTCTAATGGTCCTCCCCTTGTCTGCTCCTTTAACTGGTGCTGACTCTCTGTCTAATGGCCCTCCCCTTGTCTGCTCCTTTAACTGGTGCTGACTGTCTGTCTAATGGTCCTCCCCTTGTCTTCTCCTTTAACCGGTGCTGACTGTCTGTCAAATGGTCCTCCCCTTGTCTGCTCCTTTAATCGGTACTGACTGTCTGTCTAATGGCCCTCCCCTTGTCTGCTCCTTTGACCTGTGCTGACTGTCTGTCTAATGGTCCTCCTCTTGTCTGCTCCTTTAACCGGTGCTGACTGTCTAATGGCCCTCCCCTTGTCTGCTCCTTTAACCAGTGCTGGCTGACTGTCTCATGGCCCTCCCCTTGTCTGCTCCTTTAACCGGTGCTGACTGTCTCAGGTCCTTCTCTCACCCACTGCTGTCTAATGTAATCATTAATTAGTGCAGAATCACAACAACTTATGAGATGTTTTATCATACTGATTTTGAGATTTTAGGCAATGTATCACATTCTACTGTCATGAAGTTTATATCAGACAAACTAATTTGGTTTTTGAATGCTACTTAAGCTGACTACAGATTTAAATGAACTTAATTATATATCTTTGTTTTATATAGCCCTATTCTGCCCCAGTGGTAGTCACTATGAGAGATGTGGCACTAGTTGTCCTGCTACTTGTACAGATCTGTCTGCACCAGACAACTGTCTTCTACCAACTGTTGAAGGATGTTTCTGTGACCCTGGATATGTTTTGAGTGTGGACCAATGTGTTCCAAACAGTCAGTGTGGTTGCGTGGATGATATTGACAAATACTATCAGGCAAGTGTCATCTACTGCCACATGAACAACTTGAATGAATATATTGTGTGGAAAATTAGTGGTAAATCAATCTGCAGCTGAAAGGAATGGGTAACTGATGCTGGAATTCTGCACTTTTCCGTCTGTTTAAATTCCAGAGTTGGCGATGGCAATGGCAGAATTTTCAATACAGTGTTTCACACATCATGGGGCCATGCTGGGAAGAATTCCTGGGTTTTTGAACATTTCGAGTGTGGTGCTGGAAAAGCACAGCAGGTCAGGCAGCATCCCAGGAGCAGGAGAATCGATGTTTCAGGCATAAGCCCGTCATCAGGAATGAGGGCTAATAAAGGGCTTATGGCTGAAACATCGATTTTCCTGTTCCTCGGACGCTGCCTGACCTGCTGTGGTTTTCTAGCACCGCACTCTTGACTCTGACCTCCACCATCTGTAGTCCTCACTTTCTCCTGTTGAACATTCGGCACATTATACCTCAGTAATGCTCAGTGAAACTAAAGCTGACCAGCTGAGATCTAGAAAGAGGCCTGTGTATTTTTTTAAAGGCTTCCTGAGAAATTGATTAATAAGTTTTTAAAAAACTTAATGCGTGGCTCTCTTTTCGAGTTGACGAACTTCTTACCTTCTTTTTATTCAAATCTACGACAAACCTCAGCGACTGCGAATGTATAAGTTCTGTTTCACTTCCTGTTCGGTTTCATAAATTGGGGTATGTGCTGCTATTAAGAGCATAAGAACTAGGAGCAGGAGTAGGCCATCTGGCCCTTCAAGCCTGCTCTGCCATTCAATAAGATCTTGGCTGATCTTTTCATGGATTCAGATCCACTGACCCGTGCTCTCACTGTATCCCTTAATTTTGTTATTGTTATTGTTCAAAAGAAATCTACTTTAGCTTTAAAACCGTGTCAACTACTTCACTGGGCAGGGAATTCCATAGCTTTACAATCCCCTGGATGAAGAAGTTCCTTCTCAATTCAGTCCTAAATCAGCTTCCTCTAATCTTGAGGCTGTGCCCTCTTGTCCTAATTTCACCTGCCAGAGAAAACATCCTGTCTATTTCTATCTTATCTATTCCCTTCATAATTTTATGTTTCTATAAGATCCGCCCTTATTCTTTTGAATTCAAATGAATATAATCGCATTCTACTCAGTCTCTCCTCATAAGCCAACCCCCTCAACTCCGAAATCAAACTAGCGAACCTCCTCTGCACCTACTCCAGTGCCAGTACGTCCTTTCTCAATTAAGGAGAACAAAACTGCACAGTACTCCAGGTGTCGCCTCACCAGCACCCTATACAGCTGCAACATAACCTACCTGCTTTTAAACTCAAAATCTTTAGCAATTAAGGACACAGGAGAGTAATACAATTGAACTATCCTTGGGGGTATTTAGGATGAGGCTTCAGCTTAAGGTTACCGTGGCCAGGATTTCTGGTTTGCCATGCTTGAGGACAGCAACCCCAGAGTGGCCATGGGAAGATGGGTGTATTACTGATACGTTCTACATTAGAAATATAAGATTGAATTACACATTGAAAGAAAGAAGGCAAAGAGTATGTCTCTTGAAAAGGATCAGGGTGGCTTCCACATTTGAGTTGGAAGGAATGCGCTGAACAGAAACATTTGCACACATTGGTGGATTAGTACCAGAGAATGGGCGTGGTGAAGGAAACATCAAAAGATTCACTTGGACTTGGCTGTGCTCCTTTTACAAGATAAAGCAGTTTATTTAAGGCTAAATATATTCTAAGCATATGTTTGTCCTGAGTGTTAAACAGATCTGAGGGTTGGTAAATGAGAAAAACTGATAACAGGAGGCACCAATGAAGGGCGGATTCAAAAAGCTGTCATCACATCAAAAAGTACTGTTAGCTCCTGGATTGTGGAGTCTGAAATAGTCCAGTAATTCTAGAGACTTAGGAAAACTGGAATGGAGCGCCGAAGGCACTTAATCAAAGAACTCCAAAAATTCAATGTAACAATGTATCTCCATGACACAAGATCCTGAGGGACAGAATGTACATGTATTTGGAAAGGCAATGACTGATTTGGGATAGTCAGCATGGCTTTGTGCATGGGAAATCATGTCTCACAAACTTGATTGAATTTTTTGAACAAGTAACAAAGAGGATTGATGAGGGCAGAGCAGTTGACGTGATCTATATGGACTTCAGTAAGGTTTTCGACAAGGTTCTCATAGAAAACTGGTAAACAAGGGTAGATCTCATGGAAAGCTGAAAATGTGTTGCTGGAAAAGTGCAGCAGGTCAGGCAGCATCCAGGGAACAGGAGAATCGACGTTTCGGGCATAAGCCCTTCCTGAAGAAGGGCTTATGCCCGAAACGTCGATTCTCCTGTTCCCTGAATGCTGCCTGACCTGCTGCGCTTTTCCAGCAACACATTTTCAGCTCTGATCTCCAGCATCTGCAGACCTCACTTTCTCCTCATAGATCTCATGGAAAACAGGGAGAACTAGCCATTTGGATACAGAACTGGCTGGAAGGTAGAAGACAGAGGGTGGTAGTGGAGGTTTGCTTTTCAGACTGGAAGCTTTTCAGACCAGTGGTGTGCCACAAGGATTGGTGTTGGGTCCACTGCTTTTTGTCATTTATTAGATTAGATTAGATTACTTACAGTGTGGAAACAGGCCCTTCGGCACAATAAGTCCACACCGACCCTCCGAAGAGCAACCCACCCATACCCACTCCCCTACGTTTACCACTTCACCTAACACTACGGGCAATTTAGCATGGCCAATTCACCTAATCTGCACATTTTTGGACTGTGGGAGAAACCGGAGCACCCGGAGGAAACCCATGCAGACACGGGGAGAATGTGCAAACTCCACACAGACAGTTGCCTGAGGCAGGAATTGAATGCAGATTTCTGGCACTGTGAGACAGCAGTGCTAACCACTGTGCCACCATGATTTGGATATGAACATAGGAGGTATAGTTAGTAAGTTTGCAGATGACACCAAAATTGGATGCGTAGTGGACAGCGAAGAAGGTTACCTCAGAGTACAATGGGATCTTGATCAGATGGGCAAATGGGCTGAGGAGTGGTAGATGGAGTTTACTTTAAATAAATGGGAGGTGCGGCATTTTGGAAAAGCAAATCAGAGCAGGACTTATACACTTAATGGTAAGGTCCTACGGAGTGTTGCTGAACAAAGAGACCTTGGAGTGCAGGTTCATAGCTCCTTGAAAGTGGAGTTGCAGGTAGATAGGATAGTGAAGAAGGCGTTTGGTATGCTTTCCTTTATTGGTCAGATCATTGAGTATAGGAGTTGGGAGGTCATATTGCGGCTGTATAGGACATTGGTTAGGCCACTTTTGGAATATTGCATGCAATTCTGGTCTCCTTCCTATCGGGAGTTGTGAAACTGGAAAGAGTTCAGCAAAGATTTACGAGGATGTTGCCAGAATTGGAGGGTTTGAGCAATAAGGAGATGCTGAATAGGTTGGGCCTGTTTTCCCTGGAGCGTCGGAGGCTGAGGGGTGACCTTATAGAGGGTTATAAATGCGTGAGGGACATGCATCGGATAAATAGACAAGGTCTTTTCCCTGGGATTGGGGAGTCCAGAGCTAGAGGGCATAGATTTAGGATGAGAGGAAAAAGATTTAAAAGGGAACTAAGCGGCAACATTTTCACACAGAGAGCACTATGTGTATGGAATGAGTTGCCAGAAGTGGTGGAGGCTGGTACAATTACAACATTTAAAAGACATTTGGATGGGTATATGAATAGGGAGGGTTTGGAGGGGTATGGGCCAAGTGCTGGCAGGTGGGACTAGATTGGGTTGGGATATCTGGTCGGCATGGACGAGTTGGACCAAAGGGTCTGTTTCCATGCTGTACATCTCTATGACTGTATAGTAGGCTGATCATCAGCTTCAAACGTTTCACAGAATGTTTCAACCAAAAAGAAGGAAGAATTACATTTCATTGGAAGCATTGATTGTCTTTCTTTCCTCAGATGCTGCTGGACCTGTTCAGTTTATCCAGCACTTCCTGTCTATTATTATAAAATAACTTATCTGTTATGCCTACATAAAGGTCTTCTTAAAATATATGAAGTGGTTGTAATGATGGATGCTGATGCTGTTCAGAACAAAAAGCATTAATTATCAGGCAATCACAGTTAAGATGCTTCAGTCATGTCATGTCTTCTTGTACCAACAGAGTAGATATCATAAACCAAGTCTGAAGACACTGGTAATGTGTAATGCACTCAATTTTCTTCATATGTACAGAGATGTAGAAAACAGAAATAAAATGTTGACTAGCTAGTTAAGTGAATTGAAAGCAGATCACGTAATTTCCGGGCATCCTATCCTCATTGATGAGTAATGGAGCGGTACTGAATCAGTGTCACAATAAGCTAGATTTTATGATGTAACCATTCAGCTATTTCTCATTTTGAAATCTTTTTGTTTTAACAATGTGCTTTTGATTGAATGTTTTCAGCTAAATGAAAGTTGGTTCACACATGAGAACTGTACCGAACGCTGTACATGCTTGGGCAAAAATAATATCAACTGTACAGCTTGGAAGTGTGGAGTGTTGGAAAAATGTGAGAGACAGGATGGAGAGCTGGGCTGTCACATGACAGGTTAGTAACCTACCTTACAATGTGGTAGCACAATAATCTGCCATTAGAGAGTGGTTTCTTTAGCTCAAAAGTATAGAAAGATGAAAGGTTAGGTTTTAAAAGCTATTTAAGCAATAAAATTTGAGTTTTGAGGTAAATGTGCCTGGATTTTACTCATAACTTGTGTCCTACTCCCATTCATTTTCTCATGGGATGTAGGCATTGCTGGTAAGGTCAGCATTTGTTGCCCATCCCTGATCCCTTAAACTGAGTGGCCTTAGTGATAGAGTGGGCATGTCATCAAAAGCTAATGTCAGGTTAATAATGAAAACAAGTTGACAAAGAGTCTTTTTTTTTAACAGTTGTTAGAGAGGGAAGGAATTATAACTACGGAATGGAGTTTGGAATGGTGACTGAAAGCAACAACTTCAGTCTTCCCATTACTAAGTAGAGGAAATTTCTACTCTAATGGATATTCGATAAGCAGTCTAGAAATTGAGTGAAGAGAGATGTGATCATGAGGTGGAAGGGGGTATTGTCAGCCTTTATGTGAAAAGCAACACCATGAGTTCAGATGATATTGCCATGGGGCAGATGTAGATAATAAATGCAGAGGGCTAAGGATCAATCCTTAGAGGACACCAGAGGTATTGTGAAGAATTGTCACCAGTAATGCCCTTAATTTGTTTACTTTGTGTAGTTTCACACAGCTAGATAAGCTGTGGGCTTTTCCCAGTGGCTTTACCCAGTCTTCCACATCACAACAGTGACTACACTTCAGTGCTATTTAATTGGCTGTAAAGCATCTTGGAATATCCATTTGACCATTCAAAGTTGATTTTCTGAATATTTAACAGAGCAGGAGCAAACTTGGCTGCAATGACCCTAAATTATTGAATTTCTTTTCAACAGTCACTGTTAAAGATTCAAAACCATTTGAGAAATGGCAACTTGGAAGTATTTATACCCATGGCAGAGAATGGGTCAGTAAATTCAGGAGAACAGTCAGAAATTAAGCAATTCTGAAGCAACTTAATGTACTTATTTGAAAGCATTTCTTTAACCATAGAAAGCTTGTCCAGACTATCACTAAACCATTATTGTTTATCTAGGAAGTGCATCCTGCTCTGTTGATGGTGATGCTCACTATTATACCTTTGATAAAATCGTGTACACATTCTCGGGCACTTGTGCATACACCCTGGTAAGGGTCTCTGACAACAGCAATGTGGTTCCTATCAACATCACTGCATTGAATGAAGCGCATAGCCAGAACCTCTCAACATATCTGAGAGAAATCTACATAGATGTGTATGGTGTTCACCTCACGCTGCAGAAGAACAGGAGGATCTTGGTAAGATCATGACAGTGCTGAAAAATGTGCAATGTTACAGTTCAGAAGATTTCATTTGTAACAACCTTCAGTTTTTCTTTCTGTTGCTTTGTTGTATGCTCAGTAAGTGAAAGATTCTAATATGAATGAATGAAGCACTATCTATACTGTGCTCTAGCCTTCGTACTGGGGGCTGGAATGTCCTGCATTTTGTGGTGGTAAAGATAACGAAACTGTCCTTACAATAATGAATTGATAAAAACCTCCATTTTAACACTATTAGACTTATAAAAACCCTGGAAAATGTTGCACCCTATTCTCCAGAAAAACTAACTTCAGCATTACTGCTAGCTTCTACATTGCCTATGAAAAGCTAATTTTAGAACAATGGAATGGCAAATTTCTTCACATTTATTAAAAATTCTATCCTGTTAGAATATATTTTATATATGTATATTTATTTAGAATATGTTGCATTTACTATCTATTTTGATACCTGAGCATTTAACATTTGGCCACGTATAACTTCCTGGTTTGCTGTGTATGAAAACTACAATGCTGATGGTTACCTATCTGCTCATCAACATCAATTCTGCTGCATGCCAGGGCATCATCTTGATTAGGCACCAGATTTCAGCTGCTAACAGGAAAGGGAAAATACCCATCATGGAGAATGCTAGATTTTTCTGGGCAACTGTCTTCAGGGTCAGCTGCGAACACTATTGTTTCACTGCTAATTGCAAATCTACACTACTGTATAGAACAATTAGATGGTGAGTCATGCTCACTTGTCTCTTCCACCTTAGTATGTCTTAGACTGAGATGGCAACCCCTATTGCAGCAGTGAACTGTTTTCTGTTTTTCATACAAACTATTTTAAGTCTGTAATTCAGGACTGAATTTGTATATAAATTGGCTCAGTGTCATTTTTGGTGAATTTCATGGTTTAGATCTGTGAGCCCTAGCAGGATTTCTCATGCCATTTACCCAAACTCACTTCATTGTCTTTGTATCATACCTCAATGGTGCCCTGCTTGGTGTATTCTCTATCTTGCTACTTGTCACGGCCAAGTCCTTCTGTGATTCCTGCTACCAGCACCATCTTATAAGCTCAGCTGTCCACCGAGTCAACTGTCTGGCTGTCTGGAGATGCCCTGCCCAATTGCCTCAGACATCGCGTAGAGGGAAGTTGGCACCATGACATCTAACACTGTTCAGAATATTTTCAGATTTTGTGGAAATGGCTATAGCTCACTACTTTGCACATTAAAACAGTGGTGCACTAATCTACAGGATACATTTTCATCTTTGTAACATATATGACAAAATTGTAAGTTAATAGGAACAGATTTCAAACTTGCAATTGAGTGCAAAACTGTAAAATTGTAAATGAATAGTCTGTAATAGAAACCTTATGAATTTCATTTCCACTTAAATCAATGATAATGAACATTGAGCACTTCCTAAATTGGGTGGGTAATCCATTGCACCCTGTTGAATGACAGAAGGAAGATGGAAATCCATTCTTTATAAACTGACTGAGAATTTACATCTGAGAAAACATTCTCTCTCCCACCACACCACCATGCTCTAAGTTGGTCATATTTTTCCCTCTCTATTCAGAGGTTACTGTTTATTTTTTAGTTCTGAAAAGTTGTTTTGTATCATCATCATTTTGCTCCATTTGATGGTGGCTTTCTCATACAAAGGATCTTACTTTCCAGCTAAATGGGAAAAGCATTCGCACACCAATGCAGAGACGTTTGAGAGGCATAAATGTTCTAACAAATGGTATCAACACAATTGTTGAGACAGATTTTGGAATGTCACTGAGATATGATGGCAACCACAATCTTGAGATCAATTTACCAAACTCATATTATTCAAAGGTAAGCAAACCATGCATTTTAGTTCATGGTCTACCAAAATATTATGCATATATTTGAAAGGACCTCCAATATTCCCTAAAGAACTGAGAATCTGTAATCAAACCACAGTGACTCAGGGCACAGTGTAAGCAAGTGTTATAAAATTAATAGTTTTTCAGTGAGTTACGGAATAACCTAATAATGTGTGCATATTTTAATAGAATGTAATCTAAATATAATAAATATTTTTTCATATTATAAATCCTTCATGAAAATACTGTCTTCGGTAAGGCGGTGAAAGGATTTTTTTTCATGAAAGATTTAAGTAAATAGTTCTGTTATCCTGATGTGATTTCATTCTACTGTGTAAATTTGAAATTAAATTAGCAGCAAATGCAAAATATGGTAAAAATACCTGGTCGGAACAGGTCATCATTGAAGAAATTTATAAAATTTCAGCATATCTACAAAAGGAAGAAAAAAAATGCTAGTGCATTTTTCCATACCTTTGCGCAGATATAGCCTGAGAGTGATGTCGAGAGGAATTCAGAGCAAAGAAAATATGAGCCATGGTTGTGGAATTAACAGCACAGAACAGGATACTGGAGTCAAACTTAACAACTCCTAACAGATTGAATTTCCCCAAGCTCCTTTTTAGTATAAACTCCAGAGTTGCTAGGGTTGACCCTTTTGCTGTCAAGGATTAGTTGCTTTGGATCATTTTAGCAGTATTAGTCTGAGCGAAAGAAGAAAACAAATATAGAGTTCTCATACCAAACCATTAATAACTCTTGTATTGAAAGTGTATACTTTTGGGAGACAGGATAAGTTTGATGAACTATTGACTTGAAAGGTTTGATGGTTTTTATTGTACATTTGTAAATATAGGGCACACAGATAAATGAGATTATGGAGCACAGCTAACTCACCATGAGCAGGCTTCAGCAGTGAAGTACTTGGGACTATGATGTTGTAGACATGACAGAGGTGTGGATTTCACAGGGACAGGAATGGTTGCTGGATGTTCCAGGGTTTAGAACATTTAAAAAGAACAGGAAGGGTGAAAAAAGAAGAGGGGGTGTAGCATTGCTATTCCAAGAGTGCATCACAGCTACAGAAACGAATGTTGTCGAGGAAGGTTTGTCTACTGAGTCAGTATGGATGGAGTTAGGAACAGCAAGGGAGCAGCTGTTTTCTACAGACCCCATAATAGCAGTAGGGAGATTGAAGAACTCCTAGGCCGGCAGATTTTGGAAAAATGCAGATGTAGCAGCGTTGTTATTAAGGGTGACTTCAACCTTCCCAATATTAACTGGAACCTCCTTAATCTAGATGATATGATGGAGCCGTTTCTGTCAGGTGTGTTCAGGAGGGTTTCCTTACTCAGTATGTACATAGGCCGACGAGGGGAGAGGCCATATAGGATTTGGTGCTCGGCACTGAGCCAGGACATTTGTCAGATCTCGTGGTGGGAGAACACTTTGGTGACAGTGACCACAACTGCCTCACATTTACCATAGCCTTGGAGAGAGAAAGGAGCAGTTACCAAGGGAAGATATTTAATTGGGGAAAAGCAAATTACGACGCTATCAGAAAGGAGTTGGGAAGTACAGATTGGGAGCAATTGTTCCACAGAAAGGGCACAACAGACATGTGGAGACTGTTTAAGGAGCAGTTGTTGTGAGTGAACCACAAATTTGCTCCTCTGAGACCGGCAAGAAGGAGTAAGATTAAGGAACCTTGGATGACGAGAACAGAGGAGCATCTAGTCAAAAGGAAGAAGGCAACTTACTTAAGATGGAGGAAGCAAGGATCTAACACAGCTTTAGAGGATTTCAGGCTTACTAGAAAGGAGCTTAGAAATGGTCTCAGGAGAGCCAGGAGAGGGCACGAGAAAGGCTTGGCAGGAAGGATTGGGAGAACCCAAAGGCATTTTACTCATACATGAGGAATAAGAGAATGATCATTGAGAAGGTAGGGCTGGTCAGGAATAGCATAGGGAACTTGTGCATGGAGTCTGAGCAGATAGGGAAAGCCCTAAATGAGTTTTTTTGCTTCGGTTTTCACTAAGGAAAGGGACTTTATTGTGAATGAGAACTTTGAGGAGCTGGGAAACAGGCGTGAACAGATCAAGATTGATGAAGTTGATGTGCTGGAAATTTTGGCAAACATTAAGATTGATTATTCTCTAGGACCAGACCAGATTTATCTTAGGCTGCTCCGGGAAGCGAGAAAGGAGTTTGCTAAACCACTGGCAAAATCTTTCCTTCCTCACTCTCCATGGGAGTTGTACCGGTGGATTGGAGGGAGGCGAATGTTGTTCCTCTTTTCAAGAAGGGGAATAGGGAAATCCCTGGCAATTACAGACCAGTCAGTCTTACGTCTGTGGTCAGCAATGTTTTGGAAATAATTCTGAGGGATAGGATTTATGACTATTTGGAAAAGCATAGTGTGATTAAATGCAGTCAGCATGGCTTTGTGAGGGGCAGGTCATGCCTCACAAATCTTATTGAGTTCTTTGTGGAGGTGACGAGACAGGTTGATGAAGGTCAAGCAGTGGATATGGTGGATATGGACTTCAGCAAGGCATTTGATAAGGTTGCTCATCATAAAGTCAGGAGGTTTGAGATACAGGGAGATTTAGCGATCTGGATTCAGAGTTCAAGCTCCACTTCTCAGTTTTTGGAATGCTTTTCCATTTATCACATAAATGCTGACAAGAAAGAGCCACGAGGAATCAGGAATTTCTCCTCCTGTCCTCTCACTCCAAATGTTGGGCTTATGGCTATTGTAATGCGCCTGGGAGTGGTAAACTACAGACTTCCTGAGGAAGTACTGTAGGATTACATGTTGGTCTACTGATCTCTGCAGCCATTTTCCCAGCATCTGGGAACTGACATTTCGCAGCATTTGAAATTGGAAGATTTGTCTTAGCTTTCCTAATGTCAGGTTTTTTTTAAATGAAGAAGAATTTTTGAAGATACTCTTTTTTTAAGCTTTGTGTTATAGTATACAGTACACTGATCTCATGTCATCGTTTCTGTATTATCACATTTGTTAATCCATCTCTCTGTTATTGTAGGTGTGTGGTTTGTGTGGTAATTACAACGGCCAAAAGGGTGATGAGTTGCTAATGCCTGATGGTCTAATTGCACCCAGTGTAACTCACTTTGGAAACAGTTGGAAGTCAGAGGAATATAGCAATGCAGGGTAGGATTTAAACCTTTATGCATCACAGAGACTCAAAAATATTTTTTTCTCATTTATTATATATATTAAATAGAACAAAACTGAAATTAGTCAAAAAGCATCAACACAATCAGAAACAGATGTAAGTATAAATCAATCCTTCAGTATAAAACGGCCATTTCAAAACTTAGGATTGAAATTTTGTAACACACATATAGCTAAAAATGATAATAGACACACTCCTTAGCAAATGATTAATGTGCTTATATCACATTTGTATCTGTCCTTCAATGGAAAAAGGAGCACATTAATTGATAAAGACATGTTAATCATGTTTAAGTATGCCACTAACATCACTTATTTGCAGACAGTTGTAATAGCATTTTGAGGACATGTTGTTCAAAGCTAGAATATTTGAAATGTAATAAAAGCTGTGCTTTCTATTTTTATTAGCTGTCAACCAGGCTACAACAAAAAACAAATGGCATCTCTTTGCACGCCAGAAGAGAAACTAATTATTGAGTCCCAGTGCCAGGAGCTGCTGCGTGATAAATTCATACCTTGTCATCACTTTGTTAATCCATATATTTTCATCGAGAACTGTATTCAAGATATGTGCAAATATAGTGCCATGATTTCAACACTCTGTGATAATTTCCAAAATTATGTTGCTGCTTGTAAGGAAGAGGAAGTAGAAATCATGTGGAGGAACAGTACTTTCTGTCGTAAGTAACTATATTGATAACAAGAGATAAAGGTGAAGTCAATGAGAGTTAAAAACTCACATACCTATTTATACTGCTATTCGAACATATGGAACAATATAACATTGTCACAATGTGATACAACAAACCAGTTGATGGAGATACATAGATTTTGTTAAAACAACAAGAAATATGAGATAATCAATACTTTTGACTTGTACTAACCATAGATTTAGCACATCACTTGGGACCGATACACTAACCCCCAGAGACGAATCAAAATATGGGTGGTTATATCCTCCAGCAACACAAAAATAACAATCAGTACAAGAGAATGAAGAAACTCCCTCCATTGGGAGTTCCTGTAACCTGATTCTCAAAAGCCCAGCATAAAAGTTGGCCCACGTTGGCAAGGGGTGATTGTAAACCCAACCTGTGGGTTTAGGATAAATAAAGGCCTGGGCCATACAGGTAAGACAGTAACATAAAACAAAGGACTGCAGATGCTGGAGATCTGAAACAAAAGCAGAAATTGCTGAATAAACTCAGCAGGTCTGGCAGCATCTGTGAGAAGAAAGCAGAGTTAATGTTTCAAATCCGGTGACTCTTCATCAGCATCAGTGAATTTCTCCAGCAATTTCTGTTCTTGTAACATATTTTTAAATTTTTGTTTAAAGCTTCTGGGCAGCATTAGGAAATTTCCAAGGCACCAACTGTACTGTACAAGACCTAGAAACAGCCCTTGTATACTGTACAAGACCTAGAAACAGCCCTTGTAATGCAGTTACATTCTGGAGGAATTCAGTTCAGTCTTCCCCTGACTCTACATATGCTACATGACCAACAGCATAGATCACCTGTTGGTATTAACCTAACATAAGTGCAAGGATCACTGGCTTGTAAATATTTTATTACAATTATTTTTGGTAATGGCCAGAGCTCCAATTTTGCCTGTATTTTCCACCCGGAACTGTCAACTCCAAGTTTGCATAAGATCCACTTTCAAAAAGAGGAACATTTTTTAAACTGATGTCCTCAGCTGTTTGATCAAGGTAACTGATCACACATTTCCTGAATACTCCCAAAATAAACTATTAGACATAGTTATATATCAGTGAAAAACTCTTAAGGGAGCTATTTTTTGCATACTATGATATATTTGCTCAAACTGCTGCTTACAGCATTTAACAGCCATTCGCAGTTCAAGATAACAATGTGCTGTGATCAGCATGTATTTGGAAATAAACCCAAGGCAGGTTTATTATTTCTCATTCTAACAATAACCTAATGGTTAGCAGTGCCTCACATTATCCCGTGCAGTCTGTGGTGATTCACAAGACTGTTGCAAGAATGGCTTAATTTCTCCTATGATCTCATTTCATGTAATAAGCAAAATTAAATAAATTAGTTCACTTCCATAAAACCACAAAGGTGTAAATCAAATGATACCTGTATGCAGTCCTTCACTAAATAATGAGCAAGGTGCTGTCTATAATAATAGAATTTAAAGTAAAATTGTGCAATCTCCTAATTTATTATAGTTATAGTAAGTATTAAATAATATTGGCGAAAGGTCTGAGAATGTGTGTGATAAAGCATGTGTTATCAGATTTATTTTGTAATAAATGTAAGATGTAAAAAGCACTGAGATTTGAGATCTCCAGTGGCTGTGTAGCCTTTTCCATTGAATAGCTGAGCGAAACAGCTTGTGAAACTCTTAGAATGAAATTTGAACCAATGTTGACTCATTTGCCTTCTGTCAGACTGGTATTAAGAACACTAAGGTTGCATCAAATTCCAATGTTTGGGAAATTAAAATCATTGAAGGTTCATGTTGCTCATCACTGCTGCTCGGAGTGCATGAATATATATGTTGAATGGGATTGGATTTATTTGTGCTAAAAAAAAAACCTTCTGTGGAAGAAGGTCAATTACATTTATATTCAAGGTTCAACATGTACCCTGATTACTTAAAGATCCTGAAACCATCGAGTCAGATCCTAGAAAGCAGTCAATGAGTTATTGCCTTTCAAAGAAGTCCAGGAGGAAAGAACTGGTGAGGAGATTTGAGCACTAACCTATTATACAAAGAATTGTCCATCCACCAATCTAAACATACTATACAAGGACAAGTCATTTCTTCCAAAGAGGACTTTTGTTTATTCATTCAAAGGACTTGAGCATCACTGGTTGATGAGCATTTATTTGCCATCTCTAATCTGTTGATTGTAATAAGAATACACTGGGTTTGAAAATAATGAAATTGAACTGTACAGATATTTTTAATCAACCTGTTAAGACATGTTATGACATACCTCAGAGAGGTGAAATTTGAACTTGGATTTTCTGATTCAGAGGTTGAGCCACCACTACTTCAACATAAGCAAAGAGCTACGCCTGTTCCCCTTATGCTGATATTTGAGCCTTAACAATGTTCCTGCTCAGTATTTAACTGGAGTATTTTCATGTAACATGAGGCAAACATGGTAGCCACTACACTGCAAAATCAAGGGAACTCTACTGTTGTAAGATTATTATAAATGCCTGTGCATCTGAAATTGTTTCACTTGTCTTCCTACTTGGTGCAGCTTATACTGAACAAATCCTAGTGAGTATTGTAATTAATGTAAATTATTTTTACCTTTATCCTTCCACCTATCTTGAATTGATTGCATGGAAATGTTTATATTGCTTTTGCAGCTCAGTATTGTCCACCAAACAGTTACTATACGACCTGTGCTCCAGCTTGTCCTCCTGCATGCAATAATATCTATGCAGGACACAGCTGTGATAAGTCTTCTGTGTGCATGGAAGGATGCGTATGTAACAATGGTTTCGTATTCAGTGATGACAGCTGTATTTCAATCAGTGAATGTGGCTGCAGAGACAAAAACGATCATTACCATCGTGTGAGTATATTTAAAAAATTGAACCTATTTCTGGAAATATTACATATTTTGTCAAGCAGGTTATGCATGTTCTTTGATTAAAGGTGTCTCGGCTTCATGTAGCACTCCTTTATCTGAGTCAGAGGTTATGAGTTCAATCTTGTCGCAGAGACTTGAACGTATATCTAGGTCAATATTTGTTGGAGCACTGAGAATCTACAAAACTGTAAGCTTTCTAAGGTGGATATGAAATATCACATTATACTATTTAAAAAACAACAGGCTGTTTCCTGGCCAATGTTTATCCTTAAAACAACAAGTGAAGCATCTGTTCTGAAAAAGGCATATTTGAAATGTTGAGCTGAATTTTCCCAAGAAGTGGACAAGTATCAATTTTGACAAATTTCATGGAGATTTTATCTTCGTGAGCCTTTCACATCTCATTACCTATGCACCATGTCCCAGTGGTGGCATGCTCATCATATCCTTCCTCCCACTGCAGGCAGAAGAATTCACCACTGCTGGGTCTTCCCAGGATTCCTGGTGTCAACATCATTTTTGAAGTCCAGCCATATACCCAATTAAGCACTAGCAATCCAGAGCTGCCTGGACAGTTACTGATCAATTTTTGCATTATATTTCAAAAAATACTTTATTCATAAAAATATATTTGAATATTTACATAGACACAAATGCACTTCAGTTCTGTACAGTAGCATATAAAGAAAGCAAAGAAACACTGGAGTTTAAATTTATCCAAATAAATCAAAGACATCTCTTACATATATAAGAATAAATCCGCATGCGTTTGAAGCACTAGGATGGTCCGATAACTGAACAGACCCCCATTTAACTTAGGTTGGAAGACCTCAAACGGTGGTCTTTTCCCACTGTGCTGTGGCAGCAGGTGACCCAAGCTTTAGTGTATCCCTCAGCATATAATCCTGGACTTTGGAATGTGCTAGTCTGCAACACTCAGTCAGTGTCAACTCCTTGTTCTGAAAGGCCACCAAGTTTCGGGCAGATCAAAGAACGTCTTTCACAAAGAGTATGGCCTGATCAATTGTCCCAGACATGTTGGAGAGAGGGAAATTGGCATTCTACTTTGTCAGCAGGGACCTGATAGTCCTGGTTAAGGCAGGGCTTCCTAGTGAGCATGTCCTGGATGTTGGTGAATGGTTTCCGAGATAGAGAGCTGGAGGAGTAGGAAGCAGGCTGGAGTCACCAGGTTACCAATCTGACTTTCGTATCAGCAATTGTTGCCATCTAGTTGCGGCACAGTGAGTGGAAGACTTGGAAATTGCATATCAATGAGATGAGATTATTTTATAATGAGATGGTAATGCATGCTAAAACATGACATTGGCCTTTCGCCAGTTACTAGCAGAATCTTGTCCTGATGTTCAAAACTTGGTTGGAAAATGGGACTTCTTGCTGTCCGTTTTGGAATTGCCTTGATGTTGATCTCACATGGTTTTCCTTCATTTCTCAGGAATGACCATGCCATTCTCTGGCTGGGAAAATTCAGCCAATTGTCTCAGTTTCTCTCCACAGATGCTGTTAGATCTTTTGAATATTTCCTACTGTTTCTTTTATTATTATTACTAAAGCGCTATCTTGTCATTTGTATCTCATTGCAGTTTGTACGGCTTTACAGTGGCTCTAAAAGCATTTTGGAATGTTGTGACATACTTACCACCCACCTATTTTGCCATCAGCCTCTGCATCCAAAGGATTGTAGGCTGCCATTTCCATCACATCCATGCCATGACCAGACTCACATTCCCCTCTCTTTCCTTGTCATAATTCTGCAGGGACCATTCTCTCTGGGAGACTCCGGTGCACTCCTTCTTCTTTCCCAACACCTCCTCACATCTTCACAGCACCTTCCCATGCAATTGCAGATGATGTAATACCTGCCTGTTTATCCCCACCCTCCTCACTATCCAAGGTCCCAGACCCACCTTCCAGGTGAACCAACGATTTACCTGTACTTCCTTCAATCTTGCCCACTGTATTTGCTGTACACAGTGTCGTCTCCTCTACATTATGGAGACAACACACAAAGGTTGCAGCTTTGCAGAATACCTGTGTTCTGTCTGCAAAATTAACCCCCTGCTGTTATTGCCTGCCATTTCAACACACGACCGTGCTCCCACACCAGCATTTCTGTCGCAGGATTGCTGCAGTGTTCCAGCAAGACTTGGTGCAAACTTAAAGAACAACATCTTATTTTCCACTTGGGGACCCTGCAGCCTCGAGGACTCATCATCGAATTCAATAACTTTAGAGCCTGATTCCATCCTTCCATGCTTTTTACCAACCCCATACTCCATCCTGTTTTGATGTGGGTTGCTTTTAACACAGTCATCCATTCTCACCTACTCCTAGGCCTATTATTACATTACATGGGTTGCTTTTCAGTACAAATCACCCATTCTCTCCCATTCTTAGTTCTTATTACTTAATCAGTTTTTCTGCAGCCAGCAATCTTCATAAGTTTTTACTCTTACGGACACGACTGTGAAATAGCCACAGCTGCAGTATATATTTCATGTGATATTTATTAAAACGCCTTCAGCGGGCATCTGCACCTCTTGTTGCACTCTTTCCTAAATCAGTAGCCCCCATTTCTGAAAATGTGTCTGTCAGTCTCTCAGGGCTGGAAAGCACCCTTTTGACCCTCAAATCCAGGGAGGCTATTACTGTCCTTTAGTGAATGGTGAGCATACTCTCTGGCCACTGATGAACCAACTTTTCAATAAATCACATTGGGTCTCTCATGGGATCAGGACTCAGAAATTGTCTAATTGATGTCCTTACCCCAAAACCTTACCCTGTAGTTTGGGTCCAAAAGCATGGCCACTGATCTAATGCTTCCACTCGCACAGACATGGAGTTGAAATAATTTAAATGCTTCTTCAAACAGAGAACATCTCCAACTAATTATATTGAAAATAGGGAAGTGCTTGTGAGAAAGGTATCTGAATAATCATGGATCATTTTAATTTTAATGTAGACTGGAAAAATCAGGTTGGAGAAAGTGACCTAGATGATGAGTTTATGGAATGTTTTAGGACAGTTTTCTGGCGTAGCGTATTCTAAATCCAAATCTGAATACAGGCAAAACTAGATGTGGTACTGTCAATGAGGCAGGATTAATGAATGACCTCATTGGTAAGGCACCCCAAGGGATTAGTGATCATATCATGATTGAATCTCATATCAGGTTTGATTGAAATAAGTGTGAGTTTAAAACTAGTGTTTTAAATGTAGAAAAAACAGCAATTATGACAGCATGATGGCAGAGCTGATTAAAGTTATCTGGCAAACTAGCTTCAGTGATAGATTAATGGATGTACAATGACAATTATTTCTGGAGACATGTCAGAATACTCAGAAAAGACCTATTTCAATGAGAGAAAAAGGGTCGGGAGGAAGCTCCATTCAAAGCTCATTACCTAAAGAGGTTAAAGACAACATCATATTTACAGAAAAACTATATAGTTCAGTAACAATGAATGATAGGTCAGACAATTGGGCATAAATAGTGAACAGCAAACAATGACAATATTTTATAGGGAGGGAGAAATTAGAACACAAAAGATCTCGCTAGAAATAGTAACACAGGTAATGACGTTTCTACAGGGATTGAAAATTGAAACGAATGTGTATAACAAGAGTCCAGAAACTGTATGTTCCTGTTAGAGTGAAGGGCAAGACTGGTAGGTGTAGGGAATGCTGGATGACTATTCAGAGAAATTGGGGTTTTGATCAAGAATACGAAGGAAGCCTACGTCAGATATAGGCAGCAGAAATCGAATGATTCCCTGAAAGAATATAAAGGTAGTAGGAGTATGCTTAAGAAGGAAATCAGGAGGGCAAAATGGGAACATGAGATAGTTTTGGCAAACAGGATTAAGGAGAATCCAAAGGGATTCTACAAATACATTAAGGACAAAAGGGTAACTCGGGTGAGATAAGGGCCCCTTAAAGATCAGCAAGGTCCCCTATGTGCAGAAACGCAGGAGATGAGGAAAATACTAAATTCATATTTTGAATCAGTGTTTACTGTGGAGAAGATATGGAAGGTAGAAAATAAGGGGAAATAAATAGCGATCTCTTGAAAAATGTTTGTATTACAGAGTAGGAGGTGCTGGATGCATAAAGGTGGATAAATCCCCGGGATCTGATCAGATGTACCTTAGAACTCTGTGGGAAGCTAGGGAAGTGATTGGAGCCCCCAAGTTCCCTCTGTATTTCAGTGCTCCTAAGTGTCCTGCTTTCACTGTATCTTTCCTCTTGCATTTGACCTATCAAAATACATCAATTTACACTTGTCGAGAATAAACTCCAACTGCCATTTCTCTGCCCAACTTTCTAACTGTCCTGCAGTATCCCTTGGTAACCATTGTCACTATCACGACTCCACCAATTTTTGTGTCATCTGCAAAATTATTAATCAACCCACCTATATTTTCATCCAAAACATTTACATGTGTTACAAACAACAGGTCCCTGTTCTAATCCATGTGGAATACCACTGGTCATAACCCACCAGTTAGAAAAACACCCCTCCACAACTACCCTCTGTCTGTCATGACCAAGCTAATTTTATATCCAGGAGAAAGTGAGGACTACAGATGCTGGAGATCAGAGCTGAAAATGTGTTGTTGGAAAAGCGCAGCAGGTCAGGCAGCATCCAAGGAGCAGGAGAATCGACGTTTCGGGCATTCCTGAAGAAGGGCTCATGCCCGAAACGTCGATTCTCCTGCTACTTGGATGCTGCCTGACCTGCTGCGCTTTTCCAGCAACACATTTTCAGCTCTAATTTTATATCCAACTTACCAACTCACAGTGGATCCCAGTGGACTTAATCTTCAAGATCAACCTATTAGGAGGAACCTTTTCAAATGCCTGAATCAGTCTACCATGAGGGATCTTATCAAATTTAAATGGAAAAAGATAGTAGAAATCTATGGTACAGAGGTAGATTTTCTGGTAAATGAATCACAAAAGGTTGTTATGCAAATATAGCAAGTGATTAAGAAAGCAAGTGGAATGTTGTTATTTTTTGTCAGGGAAGTGGAATATAAAAATAAATGTTTTGCTACTGTTCTATAATGTATTAGTGAGACCACATCTGGAGTACAGTGTATAGGATTGGTCTACATGTTTAAGAAAGGATACAAATATACTAGAGGCACTTCAGAGGAGGTTCACTTAATTGGCACAGGGACCAGGAGGAAATTATCTCATGAAGAAAGATTGGATTGACAGGATCTGCAGCCATCGGAGTTTAGAAGAATGAAAGATGTGAAATTGAAATGTTTAAGATCTCTATATGTCTACTTGACAGTATGAATGTTAAGGGGGAGACTAGAGCTAGGGGACACAGTTAAAGGGTTTGCCATTTAAGGTGGAGATGAGGAGAATTGTTTTCTCAGATTATGAGTCTTCCCTGGAGATCAATAGGGGCAAGATGATTGAATATTTTTAACACTGAGCTAGATAAGTTCTTTACTGGCAAGGCTGCCAAAGGGTATTGGGCATAGTCAAGAATGTAGATTTCAGGTCATGGTCTGGTCACCTATGTTATCAGTAAATGATAGAGAAGGCTCAAGGAACCAAGTGGTTGAAATCAATACTGCTTCTATACTGTATAATCATATGTCAAGATTTTAAATAATCCTCACATTTAATAGTCAAATAGAGTTACAGCCACTTTAAAGGGCAGGCTTATGTTACAACAGTGAAACTGAAGCAGAAAGGTCAAATATTTATGGATTGAACAACATAAATTTGATCACTGATTTGATTGCTGTTCCAACGTACTGTAGATTAAAGTGGTTTCATGATTTGAACCAAAGTCTCTTTCACTCAGTGGTAGCTCAATTCACCTGTAAAGATCCTGAGGAGAAACACATTGAGAAGTATGTGAATAACTGGTGCAGATCACAAGGGGATGCTGTTGTTCCATTGATTGGTTACAAACAGGTACAGGATAGATTGTGTCAACTCCTATAACTGTGAGGGAAAAACTAGTATTATTGTTTTTGAGAAGATCCCTTCAGCATAGAACATAGAACAGTACAGCACAGAACAGGCCCTTCAGCCCACGATGTTGTGCCCACCACTGATCCTCATGCATGCACCCTCAAATTTCTGTGTCAGACCCTTTAAACAAGCAAGGAATCACACATTGAATATTGGAGATATCAGCACCTTCCTCCCCCTTACCCAACAGCATATTTAGAGGTGATGGAACTCATAAAATAAAGTGTCAATCATCTCCACTGTAACTTTTCATCTCACTAAGGCAGCTGGTGGACTCAGGACTGCTTGTAGTCCCAGTAGCCCCAGGATTGAGTGGTGACCACTGCTGGGGCTATAGAGCTGCTAATCGATCAAATTGTCTGGAAGCAATCTAGGACAGGACTTCCTGTCCCTGTATGACAGGCGTCCCTTTTGTGACATATTAAAGTATCTGGTTGGCATGTGCCAATGCAGCTTTTGGTGGGGAGAAGGAGTAGAGTCAAATTCACTCCACTTATTCTTTTCTGAAATCACAGCAGGTCACTGCATCCAAGGAGCAGGAGAATTGATGTTTAGGGCATAAGCCCTTCATCCGGAATCCTGGTACGTGGATGCTGCCTGACCTGCTGTGCTTTTCCAGCACTACACTCTCAACTCTAATCTCCAGCATCTGCAGTCCCCAGTTTCTCCTGTGATAAATCAGAGACAACTTGCCTTGTTTAAGATTTAAACAAGCCTGACAGTTAATTGTCATTCATGATTAACTGTTGTTTTCTCTATGGTAATGCCTCAAGCAAATTCCATTTGCCAACCAGTCTGATGTGATGCAGTGTAAACATTGGTTTTTCCCTTGGATTAGTATTCTTGTGAATTATCCTGATGAGAGAAAGACAAAAATTCTCAACAAAATGTATATTTTTCAGCAGGTTCTGAATGACCAAATGACTCGTTCTTGTGTTCTTATATATTTTAAATGCTGATAGACCTACTGTATGTTTTAGGTTTTTTTAACTTGTTATTTAAGATCATTCTTCATGCAATTGAGTGTTTTTTAGTGAAAATATTGTAAAACACCAAATACAAACATAAGATAAGGTAAAGTCCACAAAGTCTCAGAAGACAACAGGGCTACTCCTCTAATTACAGTGAGATGACCGATGGTGGTTTAACCTGAGGATCACCAAGCTTTCAGGCGATGGGCAAGGTTGAAAACATGGGTCCTTCATAGTAACCTCACTCTGCAGAAAATGAACACAGTGTTGGCATCACTCTGCATTTCAAACCAGCTGCCTAACAAACTACGCTAAATGTGCACACTTGTTTACATAGATATGTCTATGTAGTTCTAATAACATTCATGTGTAACTCTTTCAGATTGGAGAGACTTGGCTGACCCAACATTGTGCCCAAAAGTGTAGCTGTGGAAAAGATGGTGAGATAAACTGTGCAGACTATGGTTGTAGACGTAATGAGTACTGCAGTCTGAAGAGAAATGGCCAGTATATCTGCAAATCCACTGGTGTGTAACTGAATGTGGTAACTACTTTAGTATTTCAAATGTATGAACATTTGACTGATTTTTTTTTTGACAAAACTGGTTTGTGAAATGGCTCTCCTACAATTTCCTGAAAGAAGTGAGCATGTTTGTGAGTAAAACAGCTGTCCCAATTCTACATTGTCAACTTCCATTTTGTACACTGTATAAATTTTTAATGTACTTTACACTCCTAATTCTTTGCCTCTGAAGGTACGAACTTACACTTTTGTTTTGATTAACAATACTGAACACCCTCTTAACCTTGCACAAGAGTCCTTTGCCACTGAAGAGAATTGGGAAGATAATTACTGTTGAGTGCATCACAGACAAGTGGGATGCTATCTTTATTTGACCATTTAGTTTGTGTTAAGGGCCACTTGATGGTAATCAGAAATGTATTGACATCATCACCCTCTTACCTGTCTCAACATTTTTTTCACTTTGTTTCAACTTCTGTAGAAACCAATGCAATTTAAAAAGCAATTCAAATTTCCAGTTACTAGCTGAAAGAATGATACTATAATATTTCATGTTTTAAAAGGCTTGCTGTAACAAGCCTGAAGAAGGGCTTTTGTCCAAAACGTCGATTTTCCTGCTCCTCGGATGCTGTCTGATCTGCTGTGCTTTTCCAGTACCACTCTAATCTTGCTGTAACAAATGACTAGTCAACATGAATTAAACACTAATTTGTTTTGTATAGTTTAAACTGCAGACAGGAGTATTTCACTTTTATGCTTAGCACCCATTACACTCTACACAGAATTACAATCCTTTTAGAAACATTGAAACAAGGAACAAAAGTAGCCCATTCAGCCCTTCAGGCCAATAACACAAAGCTGTTGGACAGACTCCTCATGTTGCAGGATCATGAGGCCTTAACCTGGCAACAGACCAAAGTACCCGCAATGCTTTCTTCAAGGATTGTGATTGGGTGGACGGGTTGGACCGATGGCTCTGTTTCCATGTTGTACATCTCTATGACTCTATGAATGAGGAAGAATTGCCAAAAGTCAGAAGATGCATTCTCATAAAACTGGTTTTGGGAAGTTGCAGAGGGTGATGTCTGTGCATCATGTGTGAGCATACATACACAGAGAATCCTCGTTTTTATGCATTTTGTAATACTGTTTTCTGAATATAATAAGACTATATTTCCTGACTCTGTAAAATTGGTACTCATATAATTGTACCTAAGATGGCGCCAGTAAAAGGCAACCATTGTAAAATCTTTTCATTGCACTCCTGTACTGGAGTACAAGTGACAATAAAGGATATTCTATTCTGAATGTTAACTGTAGAAGAACACCATGTGCTCCCAACACAACCTGCACCACCGTAGGTTTCATCAGAGGATGCTACCAATGTAAGAACATATGTCGTACATTAATTCACACTAACTAATACTCAGCAGAATTTTAAAATTTCTCCTTTGTGAACTGACAATCTGCACAAAAGATAGGGAATAGGGAAGACATAAAACATGTGACTTATCTACCACCACCGCCAGTTTACAGCCTAGTGTTAAAAGAAACAACTTACCTCTCACAATTTCTCTACAGGGATGATTGCATCAGATGCTCAGCATGAATTGACCTTCATGAGGAAACTTTGGGCAAAATTGATTGACATTCCATGAATGAAAATCAAAATTACTTCAATGTGTATTTAAATGGAGAGCTGGAGAAATAATTGAGGAATATGGGGAATGAAGGGGAAGTTGAGATCAGCCACACTCATATCAAGGGGCAGCACATGCATAAGGCTCCACATGGTCCCTTCCTGCTCCTATCTACTTGTGGAAGGCTAACGGTGGCAGCATGGTGGCTCAGTGGTTAGCACTGCTGCCTCACAGAACCTGGAACTCAGGTTTGATTCCATCCTTGGGAGACTGTGTGGACTTTGCACGTTCTCCCCGTATCTGTATGAGCTTCATCCAGGTGCTCTGGTTTCCACCCACAGTCCAGAGATGTGTACTTTAGGTGAATTGCTCATGCTAAATTGTTCATAGTGTTCAGTGATGTGTAGGGTGCATTAGTCAGTGGTAAATGTAGAGTTGTAGGGGAATGGGTCTGGGTGGGTTACTCTTCGGAGGGTTGGTGTGGACTTGTTGGGCTGAAGGGCCTGTTTCCACACTGTGGCGATTCTATGATTCTACCCTACTATCCTTTACATCACAGAGACTATCCACTTCCACCCTTACAAAATTGCAACCTCCATTACTACCCATATCCATCTGCTTCTGTAACAGTCAGCTATGTCTATCTCCCTTCCATCTGCTCTATTCCAATGTTGGTTTGTCCCTCATGCTTTTCATATTCTGCCTACATTCTATCCCACACCAAATCCCATCACCCAGTTCTAGCTGTTGACGACGCAGTTCTCAGTTCCATGGTCATGTATATCATCAACATATTCTCATCCTTGGCTCAGTCTCGGCATCTTTCAAAATTGTCATCATTCCCTCCTCAAAAAGCTACTCTCACCCTTCAATCCTCTCCAAATACTGCCTTATCTTTAATCTCTGTTCCAACATACTGCCACCTACCAGACCCTTCCACTTTTCTGTCATTCTTCTATTAAGAGATATCAATCACTCTGTAAAACATTCTGAACCATCTCCTTGGAAGAGTGTAATTGAAGTTTCCAAGGCTGCAACTTAACATCTGGGCAATTGTTTGCTTAATTTCCTTGATAGCTATACTGCAGTAGTTACCTTATTATACTCTCTTAGTAATGTTTGGTTTCCTTGCTTCCAAGTAATGAGTTAAATTGTTTTAACAAGGGGTCCCTATCCGTTGGTTTTTGAATGAGGGTCTGATGTTGCCCTCCCAGCTAAACATGACACTAATAGGAGGTGCATCGTTGAAAATTGCAGAAATAAAGGTTGAATATTACAGACTGGATGAACATAGTTTCTTACAAGTCGTTTCTCTTAGCTGTCACTCCAAACGGAGTCATTCCAAGAGTTCACTGCAAATCTCATATCACCCTTTTAAGATCTGGTTTATGTGAAGTAAATGCAGTCTCCATTGTGGAAACTCACACACTAAACAGAGTCACACTGCTGGCGTTCCAGTCATTCATACGCTGACATCCCATGGTCACAGCTGGTTCATTGTACTTAAGCAGATCCTACTGGATTAGGTTGCATTAAGCTATTTGAAATTTGTGCATTAGCCAGTAGGGCTCAAATGGAGATTTTCCGGGGTTTTAACTCCACAGGCACTTTTGTGAGCCGTTTGTCCTTATTTCTCTACACAGCATGTTGCATCTAATTTACTGAGGCAGAAATCTAGATGGAGGGAGGAGGAGAAACAGTCATCCCGAACTAAAACAATCCCAGACAAATAGTTCCATTTCATACCCTACGCTCACCTCCCCTCTCAGAAATAACAAATAAAGCCGAAAAGATATCTAGGAATAAGATCTAGCCAGATACTGGAAAGGCATAAAGGGCATATGTTCGGTTAATGTGTTTGAGCAGCTAGGATCAGTGCTCATAGTCACAGAGAAAGATCAGGCAGAAATAATTGGAGCTGTGAAAATAAGACAAATCATTTCAAAATCAATCAAAGAATACCGCACTTCCCCTTAGATTCTAAAGGATGAGTGGAATATTGGAGAGGCTTTGAGTAAAAGAGCACTCTTCATATACACTTTGATTATTCACAACACCTCAGCATTCTGGACAGCAATTTGGAAGATCACAAAAGTCCCAACTTGTGGTATAATATCTACAGATTTAATTCTTGCTTAGTGAGCCTACTGGCTAGATATAAAGAAGTTATGGATCGAAAATTAGGTCTTGATTTTGTTGCACAATTATTCATCCCAATAATATAGTTGAATTACAATTGTTCCCTAAAATTGCAAGGATAAAGATGCAAGATCCAAGCCAATCTGCTTGGAACTGGAGAAGTACCAGACAAGAGAGAGTAAACGTACAGAGCCCACAAGAAAGCAATATTCTGAGCAAAATTTGAATCTAATTCAGGTAGGTTCCTCAGGCAGCCTAATCATTTATCACACCTGCAGCATCTCAACCAATGAACCACATTCATCTATGACTTACATCTATCTTGCACATTCCACTTTGCCAACCTCATCAATGTAAGTCCCTAGGCAAAAGTGAGGACTGCAGGTGCTGGAAACCAGAGTTTAGATCAGAGTGGTGCTGGAAAGGTACAGCAGGTCAGGCAGCATCCAAGAGGCAGGAAAATCGACGTTTCTGGCAAAAGCCCTTCAACTGGAATAGAGGCAGGAAGCCTACAGGGTGGAGAGATAAATGGGGCGGAGGGGGTGCTGGGGAGAAGGTAGCAAAGAGTACAATAGGTGAAGCGGGGGTGGAGATGGAGATGATAGGTCAAAGGGGAGGGTGGAGCAGATAGGTGGGCAGGGAGATTGGCAGTAGGACAGGTCATGAGGACAGAGCTGAGCTGGAAGGTTGGAACTTAGGTAAGGTGAGGGGAGGGAAAATGAGGAAACTGGTGATGTCCACATTGATGCCCTGGGGTTGAAGTGTTCTGAGGCAGAAGATGAGGCGTTCTTCCTCCAGGCGTCAGGTGGTGAAGGAGCGATGGTGGAGGAGGTCCAGGACCTGGATGTCCTCGGCAGAGTGGGAGGGGAATTTGAAATGTTGGGCAAAGGGGCGGTGGGATTGATTGGTGCGGGTGTCCCGGAGATGTTCCCTAAAGCGCTGTGCGAGGAGGCATCCAGTCTCCCCAATGTAGAGGAGACTGCATTGGGAGCAACGGATACAATAAATGACATTGGTGGATGTGCAGGTGAAACTTTGATGGATGTGGAAGGCTCCTTTGGGGCCTTGGATGGTGGTGAGGGAGGAGGTGTGGGCGCAGGTTTTGCAACTCCTGCAGTGGCAAGGGAGGGTGCCAGGACAGGAGGGTGGTTTGTTGGGGGGCATGGACCTGACCAGGTAGTCACGGAGGGAACGGTCTTTGCAGAAAGGGGTGGGGAGGGAAATAATTCTGGTGGTGGGGTCCGTTTGGAGGTGGTGGAAATGTCGGTGTATGATATGGTTAATTCGAAGGTGGGATAGGGTGGAAAGTGAGGACCAGGGGGTTCTGTCCTTGTACCTCTAAACTTCGCATTAACCATATCATCTGCCGACATTTCCAACCTTCCAGCTCAGCACTGTCCTCATGACCTGTCCTACCTGCCAATCTTCCTTTCCACCTATCTGCTCCACCCTCCCCTCTGACCTATCACCTCCATCCCCACCCCCATTCACCTATTGTACACTTTGCTACCTTCTTCTCAGCCCTCCCCACCCTGGCCCCCATTTACCTCTCCACCCTGGAGGCTTCCTGCCTCTATTCCTGATGAAGGGCTTTTGCCCGAAACGTCGATTTTCCTGCTCCTCAGATGCTTCCTGACCTGCTGTGCTTTTTCAGCACCCCTCTGATCTAATGTGTATTCCTAAACTATTGCTTTAAGGAGTATTAATTGAACACAGGGCAACTTCACTTAACCTGAAAGAAATAATAAGAGTGTAAATTGTAAGACTAAACATGAGCTAAGTTTTCTAATATGTGTTCCCATCAGCTACTATTCTACACTCAGAATGTGAACTTACAAAAATTAGCCTAAAACTTTTAATGTTAATGTGATTAAGCTTCTTAAAACAATAGCTAGTTATGAGAACTTTTAGCCTTTGATGCCTTTTAAAACAGCAATTAATAGAGTGCTGCCAAAGAAGAAAAGAAGATATAATTACTCTTGTGTGAATACATTTTAATGTTATTCATTTCTGTTCTCATGTAGCTGGCCCCTGTCACAACAATCCATGTGAAAATGGAGGCACTTGTCAGGAGGTAACTAATGAAGCAGATGGTTCTCAGATCTTCCAATGCAATTGCCCAATAACCCATAAAGGACCTCATTGTGAGGAAGAAAACTCTGAATGGTAAGAGGTTCATGTTTCAAAGAGCATATAGACTGGTTTAAGTACTGATATAAATTCATACTGCAGTTACAGCACACAAGGTGGCCACTTGGTCTATTGTGTTTGTGCCCACTCTCCACGATAACAGCTCAGATCATTCTTTTTACAGGCTTGCAGTTAATTCCTCTTCAGGTAATTATCCAATTCTACTTCGAAATCATGAATGAACCTGCACACTGTTCGGCAAAGCATTCCTGATCCTGGTCATTCATGATTGTGGAGCAGTTTATATGTCAGTAAACTGGGATTTAAATTGCTATTGACTAAATGAATAACTAACAAAATAATTAAAATGGAAATAATGAATGGCTGTAAGCTTTTTCCATTCCAAGTAACCAGGTCAGCTTGCCTCAGTTGGTGGTACTTTTTTTAAATCAGAAGATTATGGTTTAAGCTCCACACCAGGGTTTGAGCCAATTGAGCTAACTGGATGTCAATAAAATGAAGTGCTGTGCTTGGCATGACCTGAACCCACCTGTAGTTGCTTAATCTTTGGCAGGGTTGGAAATGGGAGGGGCATGGCTGCCATCTGCAGGGCCTTATAGCAGCTGTCCAAAAAACACAGTCAGAAGGCCTCTGTACCACGTCAGTCTTGCTAACGCTGTGAGAAAAAGAAAACTTCTTTGTGGCTGGACAGTTTGCAACCAAACTTCTTAGATCTCTCAGTCAGGCTGTAATCATTAAAAGCAAAAAATGACAAATGGTCTTCAAAAGAATAGGCAGGGAGCAGGACAATTCGAGCTTCCTTAGCATTTTATTAATATGTTTGTATCTGCTGTGCCTTTGTGACTTGTGGAAACCCCATGAGTACCGAGGCAATGCAAAGGAGCTGGAGACCTGACATCGTGGGAGTTGAATCTCTTTTTCTCTTGAGGGAAATAAGCATTCAGTAGGCAGAAACCTTTACATCCAGTGACGTAGTTGTTGAAATGAAGTCACTGTTATATAGCAAAATTCTGTACTCATTTTAAATGCAGAGTTAAAGTCTGACAAACAGTAATGTGATAAATGGCCAAATCTGTCATTGATAATATTTAGTCATAGAGTCATAGAGATGTATAGCGTGGAAACAGACCCTTCGGTTCAACTCGTCCATGCCAACCAGATATCCTTACCCAACTTTGCAATTGTACCAGCCTCCACCAATTCCTCTGGCAGTTCATTCCATACACGTACCACCCTCTGCGTGAAAAAGTTGCCCCTTAGGTCTCTTTTATACCTTTCCCCTCTCACCCTAAACCTTTGCCCTCTAGTTCTGGACTCCCCAACCCCAGGAAAAAGACTTTGTCTATTTACCCTATCCATGTCCCTCATGATTTTGTAAACCTCTATAAGGTCACCCCTCAGCCTCCGACGCTCGAGGGAAAACAGCCCCAGCCTATTGAACCTCTCCCTATAGCTCAAATCCTCCACCCTGGCAACATCCATGTAAATCTTTTCTGAACCTTCCAAGCTTCACAACATCTTTTCGATAAGAAGGAGACCAGAATTGCACGCAATATTCCAACAGTAGCCTAACCAACGTCCTGTACAGCCATGACATGACTTCACAACTCCTGTACTGAATACTCTGACCAATAAATGAAAGCATACCACTATCCTACCTACCTGCAACTCCATTTTCAAGGAGCTATGAACCTGCACTCCAAGGTCTCTTTGTTCAGCAACACTCCCTAGGACGTTACCATTGAGTGTATAGGTCCTGCTAAGATTTGCTTTCCCAAAATGCACCACCTCACATTTATCAAAATTAAACTCCGTCTGTCACTTCTCAGCCCATTGGCCCACCTGATCAAGATCAAGGTAATCTGAGATAACCTTCTTTGCTGTCCACTTGTGCACTACACCTCCAATTGTGGTGTCATCTGCAAACTTACTAACTATAGCTCTTATGCTCACATCCAAATCATTTATATAAATGATGAAAAGTAGTGGACCCAGCACCGATCCTTGTGGCACTCTGCTGGTCACTGGCCTCCAATCTGAAAACCAACCCTCCCCCACCACCCTCTGTCTTCTACCTTTGAGTCAGTTCTGTATCCAAATAGCTAGTTCTGTATCCCATGAGATTTAACCTTGCTCACCAGTCTCCCATGGGAACGTTGTTGAATGCCTTTCTGAAGTCCATATAGATTATGTCCACTATTCTGCCCTCATCAATCCTCTTTGTTACTCCTTCAAAAAACTCAGTCAAGTTTGTGAGACATGATTTCACATTCACAAAGCCATGTTGACTATCCATAACCAGTCCTTGCCTTTCCAAGTACATGTACATCCCGTCCCTCAGGATTCCTTCCAACAACTTGCCCACCACTGACGTCAGGCTCTCTGGTCTATAGTTCCCTGGCTTGTCCTTACCACCTTTCTTAAACAGTGGCACCACGTTAGCCAACCTCCAGTCTTCTGGCACCTCACCTGTGACTATCAATGATACAAATATCTCAGCAAGAAGCCCAGAAATCACTTCTCTAGCTTCCCACAGAGTTCTAGAGTACACCTGATCAGGTCCTGGGGATTTATCCGCTTCTATGTTGTTTCAAGAGTTCCAGCACTTCCTTCTCTGTAATATGGACAATTTTGAAGATGTCACCATCTATTTCCCTACATTCTATATCTTCCATGACCTTTTCCACAGTAAATACTGATGCAAAATACTCGTTTAGTATCTTCCCCCCCTCTCCTGTGGCTCCACACAAAGGCTGCCTTGCTGATCTCTGAGGGGCCCCATTCTCTCCCTAGTTACCCTTTTGTCCTTAATGTATTTGTAAAGACCTTTTAGATTCTCCTTAACTCTATATGCTAAAGCTATCTTATGTACCCTTTTTTTCCCTCCTGATTTCTCTCTTAAGTATACTTTTACTGCCTTTATACTCTTCTAAGGATTCACTTGATCTATCCTGTCTGTACCTGACATATGCTTCCTTCTTTTTCTTAAGTTGAAACTTTATTGCTGGAACAGCACAGCAGGTCAGGCAGCATCCAGGGAACAGGAGATTCGACGTTTCGGGCACAGGCCCTTCTTCAGGAATGGCCTGTGCCCGAAACGTCGAATCTCCTGTTCCCTGGATGCTGCCTGACCTGCTGTGCTGTTCCAGCAATAAAGTTTCAACTTTGATCTCCAGCATCTGCAGACCTCACTTTCTCCTTCTTTTTCTTAACCAAAGCCTAAATTTCTTTAGTCATCCAGCATTTCCTATACCTACCAGCCTTTCCTTTCACCCTAACAGGAATATACTTTCTCTGGACTCTCGTTCTCTCATTTCTGAAGGCTTCCCATTTTCCAGCCATCCCTTTACCTAAGAACATCTGCGCCCAATCAGCTTTTGAAACTTCTTGCCTAATACCATCAAAATTGGCCTTCCTCCAACTTGGAACTTCAACGTTTAGATCTGGTCTATCCTTTCCATCACTATTTTAAAACTAATAAAGTTATGGTCGCTGGCCCCTAAGTATTGCCCCACTGACACCTCAGTCACCTGCCCTATCTTATTTCCCAAGAGTAGGTCATGTTTTGCACCTTCTTTAGTAAGTACATCCACATACTGAATCAGAAAGTTTTCTTGTACACTCTTAACAAATTCCCCTCCATCTAAACCCTTAACACTACGGCAATTCCAGTTTATGTTTGGAAAGTTAAAATCCCCTACTACAATCATCCTATTATTCTTGAGAAGATTTGTAGCTCAGGTTGAGGTTGTGAATGTAGGTTTGCTCGCAGAGCTGAAAGGTTCATTTCCAGACATTTCATTACCTTACTGGGTAACATCTTCAGTGAACCTCATGCAAAGCAATGCTGAAAATTCCTGCTTTCTATTTATATGGTTGGGTTTCTTTGGGTTGGTGATGTCATTTCCTGTGGTGATATTTTCTGTGGTGAACTCAATTCCTGTTCCTTTTCTCAGGGGTGGTAGATGGGGTCAAGCTCGGTGTGTTTGTTGATAGAGTTCCAGTTGGAATGCCATGCTTCTAGGAATTCTCGTGTGTGTCTTTGTTTGGCTTGTCCTAGGATGGGTGTATTGTCCCAGTCAAAGTGGTATCCTTCCTCATCTGTATGTGAGGATACAAGTGAAAGAGGGTCATGTCGTTTTGTGGCTAGTTGGTGTACATGTATCCTGGTGACTAGTTTTCTGCCTGTTTGTCCAATGTTTGTTACAGTCCTTGCACGGAATTTTGTAAATGACGTTAGTTTTCCTCATTTTCTGTATAGGATCTTTCAAGTTCATTAGCTGCTGTTTTAGTGTGTTGGTGGGTTTGTGGGCTACCATGATGCCAAGGGGTCTGAGTAATCTGGCAGTCATTTTTGAGATGTCTTTGATGTAGGGGAGAGTGGCTAGGGTTTCTAGACGATTTCTCAGCAACAAACCCAAACAAGCAGATAAAATACGTCCAGAAATCCTAGCAAGTCCTAGAAACCCTAGAAAGAGATTTTGTGGAGTGCCTCCAAGATGGATTCTTAGAACAGCTGGTGCTGGAGCCGACCAGGGAGAAGGCAATTCTGGACCTGGTATTGTACAACGAACCAGAATTGATCAGGAACCTTAAAGTGAAGGAGCCATTGGGAAGTAGTGACCATAACACAATAAGCTTCAATCTGCAATTTGAGAGGGAGAGGGTACAATCGGAAGTGACAATATTTCTGTTGAATAAAGGGAACTATGGAGCTATGAGGGAGGAGCTGGCCAAAGTTCAATGGTGCAATACCTTAGCAGGGATGACAGTGGAGGAACAATGGCAGGTATTTCTGTGTATAATGCAGAAGTTGCAGGATCAGTTCATTCCAAAAAGGAAGAAAGATCTTAAGAGGAGGCATGGGTGGATGTGGCTGACGAGGGAAGTTCAGAAACATATAAAGTTAAAAGAGAAAAAGTATAACATAGCAAACATAAGTGGCAAAACATGAAGCTTTTAAAGAACAACAGAGGATTACTAAGGAAATACACAGAGAAAAATGAGGTACGAAGGTAAACTGGCCAAAAATATAAAGGAGGATAGTAAAAGCGTTTTTAGGTATGTGAAAGGCAAAAAAATAGTTACGACTAAAATTGGGCCCTTGAAGACAGAAACAGGGGAATATATTACGGGGAACAAAGAAATGGCAGAAGAATTGAATTGGTACTTCAGATCTGTGTTCACTGGGGAAGACACAAGCAATCTCCCTGAGGTAACAGTGGCTGAAGGACCTAAACTTAAGGGAATTTATGTTTGCCAGGAATTGATGTTGGAGAGACTGTTAGGTCTGAAGGTTGATAAGTCCCCGGGGCCTGATGGTCTATATTCCAGGGTACTGAAGGAGGTGGCTCGAGAAATCGTGGATGCGTTGGTGATTATTTTCCAGAGTTCAATAGATTCGGGATCAGTTCCTGCGGATTGGAGGGTGGCTAATGTTGTACCACTTTTTAAGAAAGGTGGGAGAGAGAAAACAGGAAATTATAGACCAGTTAGTCTGACGTCAGTGGTGGGAAAGATGCTGGAGTCTATTATAAAGGATGAAATTACGACACATCTGGATAGTCGTAACAGGATAGGTCAGAGTCAGCATGGATTTATGAAGGGGAAATCATGCTGGACTAATCTTCTGGAAGTTTTTGAGGATGTAACTCTGAAGATGGATGAGGGAGATCCAGTAGATGTCGTGTACCTGGACTTTCAGAAAGCTTTTGATAAAGTCCCACATAGAAGGTTAGTCAGCAAAATTAGGGCGCATGGTATTGGAGACAAAGTACTAACTTGGATTGAAAGTTGGTTGGCTGATAGGAAACAAAGGGTAGTGATAAACAGCTCCATTTCGGAATGGCAGGCAGTGAACAGTGGGGTACCGCAGGGATCAGTACTGGGACCGCAGCTTTTTGTAATATATATTAATGATATAGAAGATGGTATTAGCAATAACATTAGCAAATTTGCTGATGACACTGAGCTGGGTGGCAGGGTGAAATGTGATGAGGATGTTAGGAGATTACAGGGTGACCTGGACAGGTTAGGTGAGTGGTCAGATGCATGGCAGATACAGTTTAATGTGGATAAATGTATGGTTATCGACTTTGGTGGCAAGAACAGGAAGGCAGATTACTACCTAAATGGAATCAATTTAGGTAAAGGGGCAGTACAGAGAGATCTGGGTGTTCTTGTACACCAGTCAATGAAGGTAAGCATGCAGGTACAGCAGGTAGTGAAGAAGGCTAATAGCATGCTGGCCTTCATAACAAGAGGGTATAGAAGCAAAGAGGTTCTTCTGCAGCTGTACAGGACCCTGGTGAGACCACACCTGGAGTACTGTGTGCAGTTCTGGTCTCCAAATTTGAGGAAAGACATTCTGGCTATTGAGGGAGTGCAGCATAGGTTCACGAGGTCAATTCCTGGAATGGCGGGACTACCTTACACTGAAAGACTCGAGCGACTGGGCTTGTATACCCTTGAGTTTAGAAGACTGAGAGGGGATCTGATTGAGACATATAAGATTATTAAAGGATCGGACACTCTGGAGGCAGGAAACATGTTTCCGCTGATGGGTGAGTGCCAAACCAGAGGACACAGCTTAAAAATACGGGGTAAACCATTTAGGACAGAGATGAGGAGAAACTTCTTCACCCAGAGAGTGGTGGCTGTGTGGAATGCTCTGCCCCAGAGGGCAGTGGAGGCCCAGTCTCTGGATTCATTTAAGAAAGAGTTGGATAGAGCTCTCAAGGATAGTGGAATCAAGGGTTATGGAGATAAGGCAGGAACAGGATACTGATTAAGGATGATCAGCTATGATCATATTGAATGTTGGTGCAGGCTCGAAGGGCAGAATGGCCTACTCTTGTACCTATTGTCAATTGTCTATTGTCAAATCTCCCTGCTAGTATATTAGTCCCCTTCCAATTTAGGTGCAATCCGTCCTTCTTGTACAGGTCACTTCTACCCCAAAAGAGATTCCAATGATCCAAAAATGTGAATCCTCCCATACACCAGCTCCTCAGCCATGCATTAATCTGCTCTATCCTCCTATTCCTACCCTCACTAGCTCTTAGCACCGGGAGTAATCTAGATATTACTACTCTCGAGGACCTCCTTTTTCAATTCCTGCCTAACTCTCTGTAATCACCCTTCAGAATCTTAACCTTTTCCCTTCTTATATTGTTGGTTCCAATGTGTACAATGACTTCCTGCTGGCCCCTCTCCCCCTTGAAAACATTCTACACCTTCTCTTGATCCTGGCACTGGGGAAGCAACACACCATTCTGATTTTTTGCTGCTGGCCACAGAAACGTCTGTCTGTACCTCGGACTAGAGAGTCCCGTAAGACAGTCAATCACTTGGATCTCGACATACCTCTCATTACATTAGAGCCAGTCTCAATACCAGAAACTTGGCCGTTTGTGCTACGTTCCCCTGTGAATCCATCACACCCCACATTTTCCAAACATCATACTTGTTTGAAATGGGGATAGCCACAGAAGATTCATGTACTACCTGCCTACCTCTCTTACCTTTCCTGGAGTTAACCCATCTATGTGACTGTATCTGAGATTTTCCCCCCCCTTCCTATAACTGCCGTCCATCACACCCCCTCGCTCTTGTAAATTCCTCATTGCCTCTAACTGCCTCTCCAACAGATCCATTCAATCTGATGGGATTCACAACCAACGGCATTTATTGCAGATACATTCCTTTGTAACCTTTAAACTCTCCCTAAACTCCCACATCCGACAAGAAGAGCATATTACTCTACTGAAGGCTATTTTTGCTTCTTTCAATCTACCGGCCCAGAAAATAGCACTGTCTTGTTCCTCCACAAAACACTGCTCCAGATTAAATTAATACTTATAGCTTATATTTTAAGTTTAATCAAGAGACATAGCTCAATAAAACATAATCAGGAAAGAATCCACTCTACTCACTACTGCAAACGTATTTTAAGACCATACTTAAAACATCCACTTATCTGTTTCTGTGTTGTGACCTCTCTCCAAGATCAGTTGTGAATTTCACTGTTTTTTAAATTTTCCTAGATGCACTCCGATGTCCAGCGATACGTGAATTCAAACAGCAAAGGCTGTAATTGCTACTCTGTCAGTTAGTAGTGTGGATTTCCTTCTCTCTCTCTCCTGCACTGACCTCACCATGTGATTCCTTTGTCTGTACTTCTCCCTTTTAAAACGCTGTTGTTTGGACTTTTTTTCCCAAAGTTCCAAAACAATGCAACAGCATATAAAACAGTAATTGCTGCTCCTGGAATTCAAGGAAATCACCTCCAACGCCTCAAATACCTCAAAAAAGGAGCAACTGTTACAGCCTGAAATTTTTCCCATCCCCCATCTTGGCTATCTCCATATTTATGGAGAATTGACCAGGATACCAGGGCTAACACCCCTTATCTTCACAATGCTAGTATGAGATCTTTTACATCCACCTGATAGGACAGATTAATATTTCATCCAAAAGACGGTATCCCCAATAGTACAGCAAAAGAACAGGCAGAATGAATACATGGCTTGAGAGATAGTGCAGTAGGAGGGGTTCAGATTTTTGGGACATTGGGACCGGTTCTGAGGAAGGTGAGACTATTACAAATTGGATGGTCTACACCTTGGCCAGACTGAAACCAATGTCCTTGGAGTGCTTTTGCTTTTACTAACGCTGTTGGGGAGGGTTTAAACTAATATGGCAGGGGGATGGGAACCAAATGAGGAGGTGAATGGATAGTAAGGAGGTAGTAATTAAAGCCTGTAAGGGACTAGATAATGAAGTCAGTGTGACTAAGGGGAAGAGTAGGCAGGGAGCAGATGATAAACGCAAAGGAATTGGTGGTCTGAGGTGCATTTGTTTTAATGCAAGATGTGTAGTAAGTAAGACAGATGAACCTAGGTCTTAGATTAGTACCTGGGAGAATGATGTTATGGCTATTACTGAGACTTGGTTGAGGGAAGGCGTGATTGGCAACTAAATATCGATGCTTCAGGCGGGATAGAGAGGGAGATGAAAGGGGTGGAGGAGTGGCATTACTGGTCAGAAAGTATATCACAGCTGTGCTGAAGGAAGGTACAATGGAGGACTCGAGCAGTGAGGCAATATGGGCAGAGCTCAGAAATAGGAAGGGTGGGGTAACAATGTTGGGACTGTACTACAGGCCTTCCAACAGTGAGCAAGAAATAGAGGTACAAATATCTAAACAGATTATGGAAAGATGGAGGAGCAATAGGGTGGTGGTGATGGGAGATTTTAACTTTTCCAACTTTGACTGGGATTCACTTAGTGTTAAAGGTCTCGATGGAGCAGAGTTTGTAAGGAGCATCCAGGAGAGTTTTGTAGAGGAGTATGTAAACAGTCCAACTCGGGAAGGGGCCATACTGGACCTGGTGTTGGGAATGAACCGAGCCAGGTGGTTGAAATTTCAGAGGGGATAATTTTGGGAATAGTGAACACAATCCCATAAGTTTTGGAATACTCATGGACAAAGACAGGAGTGGTCCTAAAGGAAGACCTCCCTTACATTCTTCCGCAGTTATACCGGCACGACTCCCCACCTGTTCCTTCGCTACATCTGTTTGCCAGTACGTGGAACGGTCCATTTTCTGCAGTTACACCAGCACCACCCCCCACCTTTTCCTCCGCTACATCTCTACGTTGAGGAGATAGGTCGCCTTCTTGCAGATTGTTTCACAGAACATCTCTGGGACACCCACACTCACCAACCCCACCACCCCTTGACTGAACACTTCAACTCCCCCTCCCACTCTGTCAAGGACATGCAAGTCGTGGGCCTCCTCCACCACCAAACCGTTACCACCCGACGTGTGGAGAAAGAATGCCTCATATTCCGCCTTGGGATCCTGCAACCACACAGGATCAATGTGGATTTCAACAGCTTCCTCATTTCCCCTCCCTCCACATTATCCCAATTCCAGACTTCCAACTCGGCACCACCCTCCTGACCTGTCCATCACTCCCCCCTCTGACCGATCACCTTCTCCCTCACCATCATCTACCTATTGCTTTCTCAGCTACCTTCCTCCCAACCCCATGCCCCTCCCATTTATCTTTTACCCCCCCAACCCACAAGCCTCATTCCTGATGAAGGGCTTATGCCCAAAACATCAATTCTCCTGCTCCTCAGATGTTGCCTGACCTGCTGTGCTTTTCCAGTACCACACACTCTCGATTCTGATCTCCAGCATCTTCAGTTCTCACTTTCTCCTAGATTGGGGGAAGGCCAACTATACCAAAATTTGGCAGGAGCTGGGGAATGTAGATTGGGAACAGCTGTTTGAAGGTAAATCCACATTTGATAATGGGAGGCTTTTAAATAGAGGTTGATTAGAGTGTACGAGAGACGTGTTACTGTGAAAATGTGGGATAGAAATGGCAAGATATAGGAACCATGGATGACAGGTGAAATTGTGACACTAGCTGAGAGGAAAAAGAGAGCATACATAAGATATAAGCGACTAAAGACAGACGAAGCTTTGGAGGAAGATAGGGAATGTAGGAACAATCTGAAAGAAGGAATTAAGAGAGCTAAAAGGTGTCATGAGATATCTTTAGCAAATAGGGTTAAAGAAAATCCCAAAGCCTTTTATTCATATATCAGAAGCAAGAAGGTAACTAGAGAAAGGGTTCGCCCACTCAAGGAAAAAGGAGGAAAGTTATGCATGGAATCAGAGAAAATGGGTGAGATTTTTAACGGGTACTTTGCATTGGTATTCACTGAGGAGAGGGACATGACGGATGTTGAGGTTAGGGATAGATATTTGCTTACTCTAGGTCAAGTCGGCAGAAGGAGGGAGGAATTGTTGGGTATTCTAACAGGCATGAAAGTGGACAAGTTCTCAGGTCCAGAGGGGATCTATCCCAGGTTACTGAGGGAAGGGAGAGAGGAAATAGCTGGAGCCTTAACAGACATCTTTGCAGCATCTTTGAACACGGGTGAGGTCCCAGAGGACTGAAGAATTGCTGATGTCCCCTTGTTTAAGAAAGGTAGCAGGGATAATCCAGGTAATTATAGACTGGTGAGCCTGACGTCAGTGGTAGGGAAGCTGCTGGAGAAGATACTGAGGGATAGGATCTATTCCCATTTGGAAAGAAATAGGCTTATTAGTGATAGGCAACATGGTTTTGTGTAGGGAAGGTCATGGCTTACCAACTTCATAGAATGTTTTGAGGAAGTGACAAAATTGATTGATGAGGAAAGCGCAGTCGATGTCATATACATGGACTTCAATAAGGTGTTTGATAAGGTTCCCCATAGTAGGTTGATGGAGAAAGTGAAGTTGCATGGGGTCCAGGGTGTACTAACTAGATGGATAAAGAACTGGCTGGGCAACAGGAGACAGCGAGTATTTGTGAAAGGGAACTTCTCAATGGAGAACTATGCAGATCATGTTCCCTACAATATGGAACCAGGCCTTTTGGCCCAACAAGTCCACACTGACCCTCAAAAGAGTAACCCACCCAGACCCACTCAGGGAAGTATAATAATTATTCTTATGGCCTATGACTTTGGATAGATCAAAGTTCTTTTTCTCTTAAATAGCCTGTTGTCTACTATAACAATGGGTGTAATCTTCTTGAACAATGGAAACATTACATTTTTAAGAAGTCATTAAACATCCTGAAACCACTGCAACTCATTGCTTCCTCATCATTATTTGGCGACAATGCATTGTAGGTTAAAAACCCAGTGCCAAATTATTAGTATGTAAACTAAATAGACGAGTGCAACTATTTGCACCTTCATTCTTACTTGAATTGAATACTGCGAATAAATGGACAGGTATGCAGTCCATAGTCATAATAATATACTTAGAACATATTGGAAATCACGAGACTCTATGTGGATGACTGGGTAACAGTGGATCAGAATACTTCATTTAATCTAGAACCCGGTTGGAATCCAACCCAGTTTCATGGGATGACAGTTTGTGAGCTTTCCACTAAAATGTATTGTGCAGGGCAGTGTAGCAATCCAGAATATAATGTGCAGTACAAAAAACAGGCCATGTACAGTGGAGAAACGTTAAAAGGAACATCATTCATCATGAAAGGCAATATCTAAATGGTGTAAATTTACGGACAAAATGATCTATAATTTCCTGGATGATTTGATAAATAGCAATCTGAACAAGCAGGTACAACTTTGATACATCAGTATTTTGAGAGATACTGGCACAAAATGACCACAATATATTTGCTAACAAGGTTGAATATCTTTTATTATAAGTATAGTTACTTACTGATGTTTCCACCTCAAAACATACCAATAATTCCGTGTGCTGAAAATGTGTTGCTGGAAAAGCGCAGCATGTCAGGCAGCATCCAAGGAGCAGGAGAATCGACATTTTGGGCAAGAGCCCTTCTTCAGGAATGAGGAGAGTGTGCCAAGCAGGCTAAGATAAAAGGTAGGGAAGAGGGACTTGGGGGAGGGGCATTGGAAGTGTGATAGGTGGAAGGAGGTTAAGGTGAGGGTGATAGGCCGGAGTGGGGGTGGGGGCAGAGAGGTCAGGAAGAAGATTGCAGGTTAGGAAGGTGGTGCTGAGTTCGAGGGTTGGGACTGAGACAAGGTGGGGGCAAGGGAAATGAGGAAACTGGAGAAATCTGAGTTCATCCCTTGTGGTTGGAGGATTCCTAGGAGGAAGATGAGGCGCTCTTCCTCCAGCCATCGTGTTGCTATGGTCTGGCGATGGAGGAGTCCAAGGACCTGCATGTCCTTGGTGGAGTGGGAGGGGGAGTTGAAGTGTTGAGCCACGGGGTGGTTGGGTTGGTTGGTCTGGGTGTCCCAGAGGTGTTCTCTGAAACGTTCCGCAAGTAGATCGGCCTGTCTCCCCAATATAGAGGAGGCCACATCAGGTGCAGCGGATGCAGTAAATGATGTATGTGGAGGTGCAGGTGAATTTGTGGCGGATATGGAAGGATCCCTTGGGGCCTTGGAGGGAAGTAAGGGGGGGCGGTGTGAGCGCAAGTTTTGCATTTCTTGCGGTTGCAGGGGAAGGCGCTAGGAGTGGAGGTTGGGTTGGTGGGGGGTGTGGACCTGACGAGGGAGTCACGGAGGGAGTGGTCTTTTCGGAACGCTGATAGGGGAGAGGAGGGAAATATATCCCTGGTGGTGGGATCCGTTTAGAGGTGGTGGAAATGACGACGGATGATATGATATATATGGAGGTTGGTGGGGTGGTAGGTGAGGACCAGTGGGTTTCTGTCCTGGTGGCGATTGGAGGGGTGGGGCTCAAGGGTGGAGGAGTGAGAAGTGGAGGAGATGCGGTGGAGAGCATCGTCGATCACGTCTGGGGGAAAATTGCAGTCTTTGAAGAAGGAGGCCATCTGGGTTGTTCGGTATTGGAACTGGTCCTCCTGGGAGCAGATGCGGTGGAGACGAAGGAATTGGGAATATGGGATGGCGTTTTTACAGGGGGCAGGGTGGGAGTAGGTGTAGTCTAGGTAGCTATGGGAGTCGGTCGGACGAAGGAATTGGGAATATGGGATGACATTTTTACAGGGGGCAGGGTGGGAGGAGGTGTAGTCTAGGTAGCTGTGGGAGTCGGTCATAGCAACACAACGGCTGGAGAAAGAGCGCCTCATCTTCTGCCTAGGAACCCTCCAACTACAAGGGATGAACTCAGATATCTCCAGTTTCCTAATTTCCCCTCCCTCCACCTTGTCTCAGTCCCAACCCTCAAACTCAGCAACACCTTCCTAACCTGCAATCTTCTTCCTGACCTCTCCGCTCCCAACCCCACTCTGGCCTATCACCCTCAGCTTAACCGCCTTCCACCTATCGCAGTTCCAACGTCCCTCCCCCAAGTCCCTCCTCCCTACCTTTTATCTTAGCCTGCTTGGCACACTCTCCTCATTCCTGAAGAAGGGCTCATGCCTGAAACGTTGATTCTCCTGCTCCTTGAATGCTGCCTGACCTGCTGCGCTTTTCCAGCAACACATTTTCAGCTCTGATCACCAGCATCTGCAGTCCTCACTCTCTCCTACAATAATTCCATGTGATCAAGAATGCAATTCAAAAATATCATATAAATGAAAGGAGACACTGATAGGGATTTGATAGATTGAGAGTGTGCAAGCTCTTTTACCATAGATACCACACTTGTGGCTGGTCTGTCCCAAAGTGACAGTAATCAGGAACAGGAACTTTGGTAAATATTCTTCGCCTTAACTCAAGAACCATGTATACTTTAACTAAATTCCACCTATGAAGGCTGAGACTAATTGTAGAAGTTCTTCTGCTGGCCATTGAGATAGGAAGGTTCCAGCATAGAAAGAGATCATTCAACCCATCATATCTGCATTGGCTGATGAAATGCTGTCCATTCTAATCCTACTTACCAGATCATGGTCTGTAGTCTTGCAGGGCACACGGCTTCAGGTGCAGATCCAGGTACCTTGTCAATGAGAGTCAGTATCCTCTTGTTCATTGTGTATTCTCTTACTTTGTTTGCCTCCTCAAATGCATAACCTCAAACTTCTCTAGATTGAATTCAATTTGGGACTTCTCCACCCACTCAACCATACCATTGATAACGCTGTAACTAACAAGCATCCTCTTTACCAATCAAGATTAGAATGGTGCTGGAAAAGCACAGAAGGTCAGGCAGCATCCGAGGAACAGGAAAATCGACATTTTAAAAAAAGCCTTTCATCCTCTTCACCAGTAGCTACCCAGACAATTTTTGTGTCATCTGCAAATTTCCCAATGATGCTTACCACATTTAATTATAATATTAATTGTAACATTATAACTTATATTATTGAATCACAATTGTTATATAATATATCGCAAAAAGCAAGGGACCTAGTTCGACAGCATCTTCCAAACCCATGACCACTTTCATCTCGGAGGACAAGAGAAGCAGATACATGGGAACACCACCACCTGAAAGTTCCCTTCCATCCTGACTTGGAACTATAGTGCCTTTTCTTCAGTCTCGCTGGACCAAACTTCAGAAACTGCCTCCCTAACAGCATTCTGGGTCTACCTGCAAGACATGAATTGCAGTGGATCAAGAATGCAGCTCATCACCACCTTCTCAAGTACAACTAAGAATGGCAATAAATGTTGGTGAAGCCAACAACACCCACATCCCATGAATGAATAAATAAAAAGGGCCCACAACTGAACCCAATGGAACATCAGTGGAAACTGACATCTATTGAAACCTTTGTTTCCTGTCACTGAATCAACATTGGATCGAACTTGCCACATTTCTCTGTCTCCATGGATTTCAGGTTGTCTTCTCTAACAGTGCGTCGCTTGGGAGCTTGTCAAATGCTTTACTAAAATGGACATAAATCATTCTTCTTGTTATTTCCTAAAAATGCAACTCAGTTGGTAACATGTGACTGTCTCTTAACAAGACCATGTTTACTATCCCTGACTAATCTGTGCCTCTCCTCCTAATAGTTAATATTATCTCTCAACATTGATTCCAATAATTTGCCAACCAGTGAGGTCACACTGCCAGACCTGCACTTATTTAGTCTGTAACTCACACCTTTTTGAATAGTGGTACAACATCTGCAGACATTCAACAATCTTGTGCTTTACCTGTATCTACGGAGAATTGAAAACAAAAATCCTTAGAGTATCTGTAATTTCTTAGTGATTTATTTAAACAGCCAAGGATACGGCACGGTGGCTCAGTGGTTAGCACTGGTGACTCACAGCGCCAGGGACCCGGGTTCGCTTCCAGCCTCGGGTGACTGTCTGTGTGGAGTTTGCACATTCTCCCCATGCCTGCGTGGGTTTTCTCCAGGTGCTCCAGTTTCCTTCACAATCTGAAGATGTGCAGGTGAGGTGAATAAGGTAAAAACAATTACTGCAGATGCTGGAAACCAGATTCTGGATCAGTGGTGCTGGAAGAGCACAGCAATTCAGGCAGCATCCGAGGAGCTTCGAAATCGACGTTTCGGGCAAAAGCCCTTCATCGGAGGTGAATAGTCCATGCTAAATTGCCCATAGTGGAAATGTGTAGGTTGGGTGAATTCGTCAGGGGAGGTGTAGAGTAATGGAGGGTGGAGGAAGAGTGAGTTTGGATGGGTTGTTCTTCAGAGAGTCAGTGTAGCCTTGTTGGGCCTGTTTCCACATTCTGAAACAAAAATTTGTCCATCTCTGGTGAGTTATCCATATTTAAGATAGTTGGTCCCTCCAGTACGTTCTTTCTCATTATGCTTTTTTAAAATCTGATATTTCACACTGATTTTTAACTAGAAGGTTTGTATCATCCATGTCTGATGTGTATGGATCAACATTTATTGAAGTAACTAAATGTACCATAGGAGGAGCAAAAACAGAAATTGCTGGAAAATCCCAGCAGGTCTGGCAGCACCTGTGGAGAGCAAGCAGAGTTAACTGAGTTCTGAAGAAGGGTCATTGGACTCAAAACGTTAACTCTGTTTTCTCTCCACAGATGTTGCCAGACCAGCTGAATCTCTCCAGCAATTTCTGTTTTTGTTTCAGGTTTCTGGCATCTGCACGTCTTTGTTATAGTTCACCACAGGAGGAGCTCTTAGTCCCTCAAGGTCATAAATTCATAAGCAATATTACATGCCATCATTACCCCATTAGGTTGTATTGTAAAAAGCAGCAACTTTCGCCTTCTTCCTGATGTTCATGAAGATGTTTTAAAGGTAGCACATCGATTGATTTTCATTGCAGGTCAGTTGGGTGATCTGGCGTTAACATAACTCAAAAACAGGTGGGGAGAAGGGATTTGGAGTCATGGTTCTACACCTTCTAATTTGCTCTAAAATCCCAGATAAGATTTTTGTTTCTAGACATTTATTATAAGCTGTGAATGTGAATATTTCCCTGTGCTCTCTGTAGAAACAACTGGTAAACCCTTTTGTAAAAGGAGAGTATTGCAATTTGATTATGCTGCATAGAGGAAATCTTCAAACTTCAACTCTACTGAAAACGAGAACTGTGATCACAGGACTTAATTGTCTGCTCCCTGCGGAGGGAAATTAAATTATTTAAGTAAATTGCTGAGAGCATTCAACAGAATCCCCAACACAGACATACAGATCAACAGATGTTGGGTTTTAGCCTTCAGTTTATAACATTGAGTATTATTATTATTCAAGGGGTTCTGTGTAAATATAGGTCTGAAACCAGTGATGGTATTTACAGGCTGTTTCTGTCAGTGTGCATGACACTCAAGACCATTTCCTTCCACCTGAAAGATCAGCATTGATATTTCTGTTTCATTGGGTCTGTTTCCGTGCTGTACATCTCTATGACTCTATGACTGGTTTTGTAGTTTCAGGGGCTTTTTGTTTTTGTTTTTCAGCATAGGTTTTTAAAATAGTTTATTTAATTTTGATTTTATATTTCTAGTTTTCAAGTCCTACTCCATCACAGAGTTAAAACCAAGCAACACATCTGTAATAAGCTGGGAATGATCAACTTGTACAGTTCACTCTTTTAACTCAAATCCCCTGTTCAGGTAGAGGTGTGGTATATTTTCAACATAAGAGGTGACAAGATTGCTTTATAACATACAACAAAATTATTATTTAGTATTATATCACTGTACAAAATGGGCTTCCTGTCTTCTTTCACACCAATCCTTCCCTGCAGTGAGGGAAATTCTAACCAGTGGCTTCTTGTACAAATTGTTGACTTTCCATTAGGTTTATATTTTTACTGTCATAAACTAGTAAACAGGAATCAGGAATTTAGTAAAAGGAATAATTGCGTGCAGTGGGTAATACAGTTCTAAAACAAGCTCAAGGAAGAGCACTGTAACAGATAGAAGGAATTAACTAAGTTTCTGGAAAGACCAGGAAATTAAGGTCATGATAGATAAAGAGGTAGATTGATTTATTGCAAAGACTATTTTATACAACAAACCAGAGCAGGATTAAGGTCCTGCATGACATCATCCATATATCCAGAACTTGGTGTGTGTATCATTTTTCAGGTTTTTGCAGTTTGCTTGTCCTGTCAATCCATTCCTAGCTTTGAGCAGAGGCTCAGAACACCGATTTCCTTGATATTCGGTGTAGTCATGGTGGGTCTTCTAGAACAACAAATGAGATCAAATGGTCAGCCTTATGTTCTGCTGGCTGTCAGATACACAAGCTATAGAATCTGATGTAGGGAGATAAGATGTAACAGCAGCTAAAATGGGATGGGCTTATAGTACCTAAAGGCTTTTTCCTGTTCCTACAGTTTTATGTTCTTAATGGACTCAGCCTGATAATGATTTCTTTCATTCCTTAGGAAATAGACATCTGAAACCTGTCAGGACGAAGGAGTAGGTGAGATCTCTTCAACAAGAAACTATACTGTTCATGATTGATAATGGTAGTGAATGATTGTTCTGTCTTCATTAGTCAAAAGGCCTGCTCAAACCCATGCAGTAATTTTCTACAGTTGTCGAATGGTTTGCCTAGTTAAATATTAATGTAATAATTGTTTGTGGCCTTTGAAATGTCAAACTCAGGGTTTATAATTGAAAGCCTTGACCATGTTCACTTATCTTCATTAAAAACACAAATGTACATTTTCTAGTCAATTTCAAAAACAAATAAAAATATGATTGTTTTCAATTTGTTTCTTACAGTGCATTTCATCCTTCCTATATCCTCAGTATCTCAGCACACCACCTTATATTCTAATTTACTTGTGTTGGGATTTCAAAAATAAATAACTCTTTCTGAAGAAATTTGCAATCTGTAGCCTGAGAGGATACCAGAAAAGGAAAATGCTTCTATCTGATAACATAAAACAAAGAGCTACAGGTGCTGAAGGTCTGAAACAAAATCAGCAATTGCTGGAGAAATCTAACAGGACTGGCAGCATCTGCGGGATGAAAGCAGAGTTAATGTTTCAAGTCCAGGGAACTTTCTTAAGAATTCTTATCAATGCAACAGTTTTCACAACCTCAACACATACCAAAGTACTTTACAGCTTTACTTTTGATATGAAGGCACTGTTGGAATGTAGAGAGAGATATAGCAACGGGTTTGCCCACAGTAAAATCACACAAAGTCATGTTGACCAGGCCTTTACTTAAAACTGATATTGATTAAAGAATATTGACCAGGACATTGGCAGAGCCTTTCCTGTTTTTCTTCAGTGACATATGATCTTGTATGTCCATTTGAGAAAGTTGAGATTTCAGTTTAACATCTATTCCACAAGATGTTGCCTCCCATCGGGCTGCAAACCCTCAGTACGACATTGAAGTATTAGCTTAAATTATGTACTTGCAACACAATAAGGGTGCTTGAACCCACAACTTTGTACCTTGGGAGAAAAAGGATTACCATTAGGCCAAGTGCATTCCAGATTCTAACCACTTACTGTGTGTAAAAGGTTTTCCTTGTCTTATCATCGCTTCTTTTGCCAATTATCTTAAATTTGTGACCTTTGGTTCTTGATCCTTTAGCCAACGGGAATGGTTGCTCCCTCTCTGCCCTGTCCAGACCTTTCATAACTTAAAAAAACCTCTATCAAAACTCCTCTTAACCTTCTGCAAAGAAAAACAAGCCCAACTGCTCCAACTTTTTTTAATTAACTGAAGTTCCTTATCTCTGGAACTATTCTTGTGAATTATTTCAGCACCCACTCTGAAGACTTCACATTATCACTCATAGGTAGTGCCCTAAAGTGGTCACAATGTAACAGTTGTGCTCAACCAGTGTTTTATCCAGTTTTAACATATTTCCCTTGCTTTTGTATTCAATGCCTAGTGTTATACCCCTGATGCCATATGTTTTATCAATTAGAGAAGGCAGTGTAGAGGCCTGTGGAGAAATAGAAACAGAGTGCTGGAGAAACTCAGCAGGTCTGGCAGAATCTGTGAAGTCAGGAAGTCTAATTACCTTTTCAGATTTCAGAATGGTGTTGTGAACAGTCATATTGGACTCAAAATATTTACTGAGTTTCTCCTGTGCTTTCTGGTTTTAATTCAGGTTTCTAGCATCCACAGTATTTTGCCTTTATTCGTGTGCTTTGAAGATGAGTTCAAATCTCACCAGGAGAGATGGTGAAATTTGAATTCAATTAATAAAATAGAATTTTAAAAAAATGTTAGTCTAATGTTAATGAGGAAACCATTGATAATTGTAAAAGTCTGCCTGGTTCACTACTGTTTTTTAGGGAAGGAAAATATGCCATCCTTACCTGATCTGGTCTACATGAAAGTACAGACCTACAGTCATGTCATTGACCCTTAACTGTCCTCGTAACTGATTGCTTTGCTGTAACAATGAGTATGGTGAGATAAATTTAAATCAATTATTCATTCTTATCCCATTGATTTTCCCTTGTGTATGACTGAGGCTGTAGGAAAACACCAGCTATACGGTCAGTTGCTGTTCATAAATACCTCTAGGAGGTAAATAGCAAATCATCCAGTTATCACCAGTCATGTGAATTATAGAATCTCCAGTGTCCACAGTGAACTTACACAACCATTTTTAAAGCCGCCATTCTAAATCTTGAATAAATCAAATCTTCCTGAATCCTTCAAAACTTCTCCAAGCAAAATTAAATATGTAATGTCTTTGTAACACCAGCTAAGTATTCTTAATCTATTTCCCTACCCTAGGGAAAAGACTTGCTATTCACCTTATCTATGCCCCTCATGACTTCATAAACCTCTATAAGGTCACCCTCAATCTCCTAAGCTCCAGTGAAAAATATCCCCATTTGTTCAGCCTCTCATTATAACTCATACCCTCCAGTCCTGGTAACATTCTAATAATCTTTTCTGCACTCTTTCCAATTTAATAGCATCCTTCCTATTGCAGGGCAACCAGAACTGTACACAGTTCTTCAAAAGTTGCTTCACCAATGTCCTGTACAGCTGCAACATGATGTCCCAACTCCTATTCTCAATGGTCTAAGCAATGAAGGCAAGCGTGCCAAACACCTTTTTCACCACACTCTATACCTGTGACACCACCTTCAAGGAACTATGTACCTGAACACCTGGATCGCTCTGTTCGCAACACTCCCCAGGGCCCTACTATTAACTGTTTACGTCCTACCTTGGTTTGTCTTACCAAAATGAAACACCTTGCATTTATCTAAATTTAGCTCCATCTGCCACTCCTCGGACCACTGGGCCAGCTGATCAAGATCCCGTTGCACTCTTAGATAACCTTCTTCACTGTCCTCTATTTTGGTGTTATCTGCAAACTTACTAACCATGCTCCCTATATTCTCATACAAATCATTTATATAAATTACAAACAACTGTGGACCCACCAATCCCTGTGGAACTCTGCTGGTCACAGGCCTCCAGTCCAAAGACACCCTCTACCATCACACTATGTCTCCTACTGTCAAGCCAATTTTGAATCCAATTAGCTAGCTCTCCCTGAATTCCATGTGATCTAAATTTACTAACCAGTCTACCATATGAAGCCTTGTTGAAAGCCTTGCTAAAATCCATGGAGACAATGTCAATGTTTCTGCCCTCTTGGTCATGTCCTAAGAAAATTCAGTTAAGTTTGAGAGACATCATTTCCCACACACAAAGCCAAGCTGACTATCCAAATCAATCCTTGCCTCTTCAAATGCATGTGAATTGTGCCTCTCAGAATCCCCTCCAACAACTTACCCATTATTCATGGCAAATTCACTGGTCTACAGTTCCCTCACTTTTCCAAATGCAACCACCAGTGAGAATTCTGGCTTTGACATTCTGTTAGCAGGTCAGGCTGTGACTGAATTTTAAAGTTCTCATTCTTAAGGAATCAAGAAACAGTACAGTACAGAAGGAGGCTATTTGGTTTATCAAGTTGCTTATAATTCTTTTGAAGACCTGCTTTTGTAAAACCACAGTGTTAATGTGGAGTCTGGTTGAGTTTATCACCAATGGTAACCCTCCAAGATGTTAATAGTGGGGCATTCAGTGATGATAACTCCATTGAATGTCAAAGGGCAGTGGTTAGATTGTCTTTTATTGGTGATGGTCATAGCTTGGCATTTGTGTGATGCATAACAGGAGTTTATATATACTCTGGTTACAAGAGCAGTTTCAATGCTAAGAGTTCTATGGCCAGTAATTCATCTCTTGACTCCCCAAAGCCTGTCCATCATCCACAAAACGCAAGTCAGGAATGTGATGGAATACTCTCCACTTGCCTGGAGTACTAGTGTTGAGATTATGGTGCTGGAAAAGCACAGCAGGTCAGGCAGCAACCGAGGAGCAGGAGAATCAACGTTTCGGGCAAAAGCCCTTTGAAGGCTTTTGCCCAAAACATCGATTCTCCTTCTCCTCACGACACTCTCAATTCTAATCCCCAGCATCTGCAGTCCTCACTTTTGCCTGGAGTACTAGTGTGCTCCATCTACAAGATGCACAGCTGTAAATACATAAGTACGCTCTCACCATTTGTAGGTTCCCCTTCAAGCTACACACCATCCTAAATTGGAACTGTATTGGTATTCCTTCACTGACACTGGATCAAGATCCTGGAACTGCCTCCCTCCACACCCCACGAACTGCAGTTCAATATCACCTTCTCCCAGGTAATTGCTGGTAAATGTTACCAGCATTGCCCATATCTCATGAAGGAAGTTTAAAAATCATCCACCAATCGATGGTAACTCATAACTCACAGGATATATCTTTATCATCACAATTTGCTGGTTTATTTACACACTAATAACAATGAATACTGTCAAATATAATTACAAATTTCAGCAAATTAGTCTTGAATTTGTGTTTTTAAGCACAGACTCTGTCCTAGTTCCAATAATCTTAACATGGTGAAGCCACGTGTTATAATCTACAAATATCTAATCATCTTAGAATCTTAAGCTCAATAGTCCTATCACTTCCCAACCTCTTTTCTAGGGAGGACAAATCCAATTTACATAAATGTGCCGAGAAACTAACCCTCCAACCCCTCAGTCACTCTCTTTGCTCTCCTCTATGTCCATGCAGATTTCTTCCACTTACATTGTTGTTTTGTTCCCCTTTTCTTCACTTCATCCCCTCTGCAACCATCAGTGAGAATTTTGGCTTTGACAGAATTGCTCTCTGTAATGGGCCTAACAAGTGACTAGTCGTCTTGAGACCTGGACTTCAAATCTGCTGATGTCAGTTCCAGGATGGGGTAACCAGCGATACCTTCATGGAAAAGAAATACAAAAAAATGAATAAATTAAGTCTTTAATCTTGACAGCAACCTTCAAGATCATTTAAATGATTTAATTCATATAAAACCAAAAGAAATCCCAGTGGTGCCTGCTTGCTGTGTCAAAAGTTCACTGTTGCAGTGGGCGGCATGGTGGTACACTGCTGCCTCACAGTGCCAGAGACCCAAGTTCAGTTCCCACCTCAGGTGACTGACTGTGTGGAGTTTGCACGTTCTCCCCGTGTTTGCATGGGTTTCCTCCAGATGCTCTCGTTTCCTCCCACAATCCAAAGATGTGCAGGTTAGGTGAATTGGCCATGCTAAATTGCCCGTAGCGTTAGGTGAAGGGATAAATAAGTCTGGGTTGCGCTTCGGCGGGTCGGTGTGGACTTGTTGGGCTGAAGAGCCTGTTTCCACACTGTAAGTAATGTAATCTAATCTAAAAAAATAAAGTAAATGCACATTTACTAATGCAATTTTAGCTATGAAAGGTTATATATTTAATAAGCTCAGTATCTGTATAACTCAGTATGCGAATTACATTGTCAATTCCAACCCAGCCTTCAGAATGCTGATAAAGAATCATCCTTTTCACATAAAGTTGAGAACTAACTGGGTGATCAGACCAATTACTATCCTGTTCGTCAGCAGGTCTGGCTGTGCCTGAATTTTAAAGTTCTCATTCTTAAGGAATCAAGAAACAGTACAGCACAGGAGGAGGCCATTCAGTTTATCAAGTTTCTTGTAACTCTTTTGAAGACCATGTAAATTGGCTGCAACCAACTTGCTCATGCATTAGCTCCTTGCAATTTCTTTCCTGCATCTTTGTGAGATGCCTTTGTCTTTCCTATCTCTGTGACATTCAACAGCACTATAAACATTAATGCTCTGCACTCCTATTCTCCTCTTAAGTTTCTCCCAGATTTAATCATGCCGCCATTGGTGTACAGGCCTTTAGCTGGTTAATATTAAGGGATAGCCAGAATCAAAATGGAATCACAGCGGGTAACTGATTCGGGTGCCATGTTAGCCCATTACATCCTGACACTTTGAGGGGTGGGGGCTGGGGTGGCGGTCACTTATAAATTGGGACCAGAGGTGTCCCAGGTTGCCCATGTCACAGTCTCCCTCCTGAGCAGATGTCACAGTGGATCTGGTTTCAAGTGTAATAATGGGCCTCAAAGTTCCAGGTGTCACAATGTCCAGCTCTGTTCCTGTCACAATGTCTCAGGTAGTAGATCACTCACCTGGAGAGTGGCTACCCCATGCACAGCTTCTCTTAATCCTCACCTGGCACAACTTTCATTTCCCTCCTGAAAAACGGATTTGATTCGAAGAATTAGGAAATACTGGGACCCTCCCCCACCACCACCACTCCAGCATGGATTCTGTCGGCAAGTCTGCCTCTTTCTGATTGGCTATTTCGGGTGTGTTTTCTTGGCAGTGGTGACCTTCTATGTTGTTCCTAAGGTATGAATGCAAACACTGGTAATATCACCACATCAATGCAATGATTTGAGTGTGCAATAAAGCTACAACAGAACGCAATGAAACACAAAAAAAAAGTTTAGATCCAAGATCTTGAATGCTCAAGTGCTCCTGAGTGAATTCATGATCATGTAAGTTCAAAGCTTCAAATAATATTTGCCAGACAGGGATAATTCTTTGAATTGGAAGCTGAAATGATGGAAGTACATGACAAAACAACGGGTAGCGTAAAGACAATTTTTTTAAAAACTCCCATAATTGCTCGTTGAATCACAAAAAGAATCATTATGGAAGGAATTATTTGAACCATCTTTCTGTGCTGGCTCTTTGAAATAATTCCTGCTTTGTACCCAGTGTCATGCCAATTTCCCCTTTTCATATATCGCCTTCATCCAATTCCCTTTTGAAAGTTTCTATTGAAACTGCTTCCTCCGTTCTTCCAGGCAGCACGCTCAAGGTCACAACTTACTGAGTGAAAATAAATTCTTCTTATCTTCAACTGATTGTCCAAACAAGTAGTTTAAACCTGTGACCCACAGACACACACACACACAGGCACACACACAGACACACACATTCACACAGACACACACACACACACAGCCAAACACACACAGGCACGCACACAGATACACACACTCACACACGCACAGACACACACACACACACAGAGGCACAGACACACACACTTACACACACACTCACACACACACACTCATACAGACACACACACACACAAACTCACACACAGACACAGACACAGACACACACACGCACACAACCTCCCTAACACACACACACACACAGGTTATGGAGCCTCATGGTTTTAAACATCTCCATGAAACCTCCTCTAAATCAGCTCAGCTCCACAATATTGGCAGAATGTCAATAATGCTTTCCCACTTGCCCTGATGTGGGCTGACTTGCTGTGTATTTCCAGTGCGATACAGCTCCAAGTCAGGATGGTGTGTGGTTTGGAGGGGATCTTGCAGGGGATAGTGTTCCCATGTATCTGCTGTCCTTGTTTTTTGTGATGAATGTAAATGTTCTGTGATGTGTCAATTCAATGTAACATCGAGGGTAGCATTCTCACAATCTCTCAGCCTGTGCATTTGGAAAGTAAGACCCACCACATTGAGAGTCACTGCACCCAAAACATTAGCTGTGAATTCTCTTCACAGACATTACCAGACCTGCTGAGTTTTTCCAGCAACTTCTGATTTCATTTCTGATTTACAGCATCTGCAGTTAGAGTCATGGAGTCACAGAGATGTACAGCACAGAAACAGACCCTTTGGTCCAACTCGTTCATGCCAACCAGGTATCCCAACTCAATTTAGTCAGACATACCAGTACCCAGCCTACATCCCTCCAAACCCTTCCTATTCAAATACCCATCCAGGTGCCTTTTAAATGTTGCAATTGTATTAACCTCCATCATTTCCTCTGGCAGCCCATTGCACACACGCACCACCCTCTGTGTGAAAAAGATGCCCCTTAGGTCTTTTTTATATCGTTCCCCTCTCACCCTAAACCTATGCCCTCTAGGTCTGGTCTCCCCCACCTCAGGGATAAGACTTTGTCTATTTATCCTATACAAGTTCCTCATCATTTTATAAACCTCTATGAAATCACTCCTCAGCCTCCGATGCTCCAGGGAAAACAGACCTAGCCTTTTCAACTTCTCCCTATAGCTCAAATCCTCCAACCCTGGCAACATCCTTATAAATCTTTGCTGAACCCTTTCCGATAAGAAGGAGACCAGAATTGCATGCAATATTCCAAAAGTGGCCGAACTAATGTACTGTACAGTTGCAACATAACCTCCCAACTCCTGTACTCAATACTTTGACCAATAAAGGAAAGCATATCAAATGCCTTTGTCACTATCCTATCTATCTTCAAGGAGTTATGAACCTGCACTCCAAGGTCTCTTTGTTCAGCAATACTCCGTAGGACCTTACCATTAAGTGTATTAGTCCTGCTAAGATTTTCTTTCCCAAAATGCACCACCTCACATTTATCTAAATTAAACTCCATCTGCCACTTCTCAGCCCATTGGCCCATCTGATCAAGATCCCGTTGTAATCCGAGGTAACCTTCTTCGCTGTCCACTACACCTCCAATTTTAGTGTCACCTGCAAACCTACTAACTGTACCTCTTAAGCTCACATCCAAATCATTTATGTAAATGACAAAAAGTAGTGGACCCAGTACCGATCCTTGTGGCACTCTCACAGATCTCCAACTGAAAAACAACCTTCCACCACCACCCTCTGTCTTCTACCTTTGAGCCAGCTCTGTATCCAAATGGCTAGTTCTCCCTTTATTCCATGAGCTCTAACCTTGTTAATCAGTCTCCCATGGGGAACCTTGTCGAACGCCTTTCTGAAGTCCATATAGATCATGCCCACTGCTCTGCCCTCATCAATGCTCTTTTTTACTTCTTCAAAAAACTCAATCAAGTTTGTGAGACATGATTTCCCTCGCACAAAGCCATGTTGACTATCCCAAATTAATCCTTGCCTTTCCAAATACATGTACATCATGTCCCTCAGGATTCCCTTCAACAACTTGTCCACCACCGACGTCAGGCTCACTGGTTTATAGTTCCCTGGCTGGTCCTTACCACCCTTCTTCAATAATAGCACTACGTTAACCAACCTCCAGTCTTCCGGCACCTCACCTGTGACTATCAATGATACAAATATCTCAGCAAGGGGCCCAGCAATCACTTCCCTAGCTTCCCACAGAGTTCTACGGCACACCTGATCAGGTCCTGGGGATTTATCCACTCTTACATGTTTCAAGACATCCAGCACTTCCTCCTCTGTTCTTTCGGTTTTTAATAGCAATTGAGAGATTGACAATGAAATCCTACACTTTGCTGTTCGGAAGCTCCACATTTATTGACCTGGTGCTGATGCATGGCTTCCCATTTCAGACCAGTGATGACTGCACAACAGCAAGAGAAATTCCAGGGAACATTGCCCACAACCACTGAACTTTGGCAGCTTTCAATCTCATGGGGCAATGTTTTGCATCTGGTGATCACCTCAGAGTTAAACATCACCTGGTGTGGCAGGGGAGTTCCAACCTGGCATTGCAATCTGGCTGATCACCTGTCACACATCAGGTGACATTGCAGTCTCGCAAAGACATTCATTGAATGGAAAAGTGAGGCACTAGGTATTATCCAGTGGTTTGCATTTGGGTCAAAGGCTGTTGATCGAGTCACACTTTGGAGAGCTGATGATAAAAATCTACAGTGATCCTCCTAATATCAGTACTGTAAGAGGCACCGTCTTTTGGATGAGAAATTAAACCCAGTTCTACTTGTCCTTTTGAGGGTCCTTGCAAAACATCCCATTCATATTAGCCTTAATATCATTCAGATGTCCTGAGGTCATGAAGCAGGATGTATAAATGTAAGGCTTTGCTTTCTTACAATGTGCTTAGAATAGAATAGAATCCCTACAGTGTGGAAACAGGTCCTTCGGGTGGCACGGTGGCTCAGTGGTTAGCACTGCTGCCTCACAGCACCAGGGACCCGGGTTCGATTCCCACCTTGGGTGACTGGCTGTGTGGAGTTTGCACATTCTCCCCATGTCTGCATGGGTTTCCTCCGGGTGCTCTGGTTTCCTCCCACAGTCCAAAGATGTGCAGTTCAGGTGAATGGCCATGCTAAATTGCCCATTGTGTTAGGTGCATTAGTCAGGGGTAAATGAGGGAATGGATCTGGGTGGGTTACTCTTCAGAGGGTCGGTGTGGACTTGTTGGGCGAAGGGCCTGCTTCCCCACTGTAGGGAATCTAATCTAATCAAGTCCACACCAACCCTCCGAACAGTGACCCATTTCCCCTATCTTATATTTACCCCTAACAAATGCACCCAGCCTACACATCCCTGAACACAGTGGGCAATTCAGCATGGCCACATCTTTTAGATTGTGGGAGGAAACTGGAGCACCCAGGTTAAACCTTCACAGACACAGGGAGAACGTGCAAACTCCACACAGACAGTCACCCAAGGCTGGAATCGAACCTGGGTCCCTGGGGCTGTGAAGCAGCAGTGATAACCACTGTGCCACTTGCAGACAAATAACGGGATCACAATGTCAATCTCGCAATTGCTGGTGGTGGGTCTCACCTTACAAAAATACACACCGAGAGATTGAGAGAATGCTGCTCTTGATTTTGGGTAGAATTTACATCACAAGATCGTTCACTTCCATCTAGAAAGGCAAATGCAGCAGGTACATGGAATCCCCACCAGGTGAAAGTTCCCCACCAAGCCACTCACCATCCTGACTTGGAAATATATCATCATTTCTTCAGTGTTGCTGGGTCAAAATTTTGGAACTCCCTCCCTAGTGGTATTGTGGATGTCCTTGCACCAAATTGACTGTAGAGGTTCAACAACATGATTCATTACCTTCTCAAGGATGACTTGAGAACAGTCAATAAGTCTGTAAGTTAGCTCATTGAGCTGGAAGGCTTGTTTTCAGATGTTTCATCACCATACTAGGTAACACCATCGATGAGAGTCTCTGGTGAAGCGCTGGTGATATTTCCCCCCTCTCTATTTATAGGTCTTGGTTTCTTAAGGTGGGTGATGTCATTTCCTGTTCTTTTTTTCAAGGGAAAGTAGATGTGATCTAAAACCATGTGTTTGTTGTTGGAGTTCTGGTTAGTATACCAGGCCTCTAGGAATTCTTGTGCATGTCTTTGTTTCTCCTGTTTTAGGATGCGTGTGTTGTCCCAGTCAAAGTGGCGTCCTTCCTTGTCTGTATGTATGGAAACTAGTGATAGTGGGTCGAGTCTTTTCGTGGCCAGTTGGTGTTTGTGTATCCTGGTGGCAAGTTTCCTGCTAGTCTGTCCGATGTAGTGTTTTTTACAGTTCTTGCATGGTATCTTGTAAATGACGTTAGTTTTGCTGGTGGTATCTAATGGATCTTTTAGGTTCATTAGTCACTGTGTAAGTGTGTTGGTAGACTTGTGGGCTACCATGATGCCAAGGGGTCTGAGTAGTCTTGGAGTCATTTCTGATATGTCTTTGATGTAAGGTAATAAACACATCGATTTAGATCCTATTTACCTTCCCTCGAGAAAAAAGTACCAGAAATGCCACCTTAAGAAACCAAGACCTATAAATAGAGAGGCGGGACATACCACCAGTGCTTCACCGAGGCTCACTGATGATGTTACCCAGTATGGTGATGAAATGTCTGAAAACAAACCTTCCAAATCAGCGAGCTAACTTACACACTAATCATCAGCCTGAACTTCAAATCTCAAAAATCGCTAACAGGTAATAAATGCTAATCCAGCCAGAGGCATCCACTTCCCATGAGTGAATTAAAAAACCAAACAAAATAGGCCGTTTCACCCTTCTGCTAGTTACAAATGCTTCTACTCCACATGAGCCTTCTCAAACTACTCTTCCATCTCACCCCATCTAACCTGTCTATTCCTTTCGCTCAACTGTCTTCAGTTCACTTCTAAAATATATCGTTTCCATTCATCTCAAACAACTCTCTGTGTTGATCTGTTTCAGATTCTCCCCAATCTGTAGTTAAAAAATGTTCTCCTGAACTCTCTATTGGATTTGTTCCTGACTGCCTTATGTTGATGGTCCCCAGTTTTAGACTTGCTCAAAAGTGGAAAGGCAATTGGATTTTATGTCCAATAATATGAACTGGTTGGGCTGATAAAAGGCAACCACCATTAAAATCCCAAGGTACACAGATCCCAGGGTCAGTTTTCCAAGGTTTCATTTCCCTCTTCAAGACACATATTTAATCACAGCTCCTCAGTATTTCCAACATTCCCAGCCCTATATATTCCTTTAGTTCTTTCCCCTTGACCATTGAGGACACGTCTGTGGACTAGTCTAGGTGGACGGTGCCTTGGGAGAGGTTGCTGCGGATAGATATTAATGTTGGGCAATAGGACAAAACAGATGATAATCAACAGCTGCATTTACCCACAGACCAGGAACCATTTCATGCCTAAGACTTCTTAAATACAGCAGACTGAGGGGTCACTCTAATGTCTGGCCAACATTTTAGAAGGGATATATCACATCAGCTGATTAAGGGAGTAAGAAATCCGGGTTGATGTATATCAGGTGATGGTATCAATTGCAGCCTGACTTAGACCATTGAGTAAAGTAATACATATCCCCATTTGAGATTGTCCCGCTGTTTGAAAAGAGAAACCAACTTTCAATCTCTTCTTTTGTGCACAGATTTTCAAGAGAATACTGGATTCGGCTTCCCAGAAGTACCGAAGATATTGTGAACGTAAGTATTTGGATATGGAGACTGTAGAGTCGCAGAGCTTTTATGGCAGGAAGAAAAGGCCCTTTGGTCCATCTTGTCCACGTCAGTCATCAAGCATCTGTTCCAATTCCATTTTCTGGCACCTGGCACGTAGCATTTCAAATGATCATTTGAATACTTCTTTAGTGTTCCTGCATCTACCACCCTTATAGGCAATTAATTCCAGTTATTCACCAATCTCAGGATGAGAACATTTTCCTCAAATCCCCTCTGAACCTCCAGCTCATTAGTGAAACTGTATCCCACAGTTACTGACCCCTCTACGAGGGAGGAAGGTTTCTTCCTACCCATCTGACCTGTGTCCCTCATAACTTTGTATCCCTCAATCAAGTGTTCAATTGTTCTATGTTTGATTATAATGGTCTGTTACTATTGTTGCTCACTGTGCTCAATTAGTTATGCCTGTGTACGAACTCAAAATAAAAAATATCAAAGCTTTTGAAAGGGTTGGGGCTCCAGTTGTAACATGTAGTAGACAATTTATAGCACTGTTAATGAAACATAGAAAATAGGAGGATTGGGCAATTTGGCCCTTTCAGTCCATTCCACTAATCATTATGATAACGCTGATCATCAACTCAATAGTCTGTTCCTGCATTGCCCCATATTTTTTTATTTCTTTAGCTCCCAATGCAAAGTATAATTCCTTCTTGAAGTCATACAATGTTTAGGGTTTCCTGTTTTCTGTACTGGTGAATTCCACAGGCCCAGTACTCTCCAGGTGAAGAAATTTCTCATCTGAGTCCTAAATGATTTACCCCATATCCTTAGACTGCGGCTCCTTGGTTCTGGACTCCCTCATCATCAGGAATATCCTTCCTGCATCAACCCTGTCAAGTTCTGTTCAAATTTTAAAGGTTTCAATGAGATCCCTCCTGATTCTGCTGACCTCCAGTGAATTTTATCCTAATCAATTCAACCTCTCCTCTGACTTCAGTGCTGCTATCCCAGCTATCAGTCTGGTAAACCTTCATTGCACTCCCTCTATAGCAAGAACATTCTTCCTCAGATAAGAAGACCAAAACTGTACTCCAGGTATGGTCTCACCAAGACCCTGTGTAACCTGAAACCTATTACATGCACAGAAACAAATATAACCTCTGTTTAGTTTGAGATTTAAATTACGCAGAACAGCCCTGATGTCCAAAGTGGGTAATAGTCATGGCTGTCACCAAGAGCGGAGGAATTAAATAGTTTATGGCCAAGAGTCCAGAATTGGAGGAGGACAGAGATTTTGGAAGGATGTCAGGTTGGAGGACACTACTGAAACATGAAGGGGTGAGATGAAGGAGGGATTTGAAGACATGGATGAGTAACTTTAAATCAAAGTGTTGTCAGACTGGGAGCCAACGGGGGTCATTAAGCACAGGAGTTGAGGGTTTATTAGAGAGCTCATGGTGAGTTATGATACCAGCAACAGAGTTTGGATAAACTGAAATGTACAGAGAGTAACAGGTGCAAGGCTGCACTTCTGCAATTTTAAGGAACACGATCCCAGGCACGGTGGCACAGTGGTTAGCACTGCTGCCTCACAGCACCAGAGACCCAGGTTCAATTCCCACCTCGGGCAACTGTCTGTGTGGAGTTTGCACATTCTCCCCGTGTCTGCGTGGGTTTCCTCCAGGTGCTCTGGTTTTCTCCGACAGTCCAAAGATGTGCAGGTCAGGTGAATTGGCCATGCTAAATTGCCCGTAGTGTTAGGTGAAGGGGTAAAAGTAAGGAAATGGGTCTGGGGTTGCTCTTCGGAGGGTCAGTGTGGACTTGTTGGGCCGAAGGGCCTGTTTCCAAACTGTAAGTAATCTAAAAAAAAGTCAAGAGTATGGAGACACATTAAGGGTGGAGTAGTTGAAGTAGCAGCCATGACGTTACTGAATGGCAGAACAGGCTTGAGGGATCGAATGGCATAGTCCTGCTCCTAATTCACATGCTCTTAAAGGAGGCAACTCTACGTTTAGGTAAAACCCGAAGATTTTCAACTTGCAACCCAGATATAAAACTAGCCAATGCTGTGGAGATATCATTAGTGCAAACATGTGTGTGCCACTTTGTACTTCTGCCACTTCTGAGTTCAAGTCCCATCCCAGAAACATGAGCCCAAAAATAATCAGGGCTGGCATACGTAGAGCAAAACCAGATAATGGGTGGGGAAGGGTGCTGCCACCAATCCCGATTTCTACTCTGTCAAAGTAAACTTAGACAGTGTAGACAGACCCCAGAGGGGCACTGAATCCTCTGTTCTATACTTGGTCCAAGAGGCAATGCTATACGATAAGCTGCAAGGCAATGTAAGCAAGCAGTACTTGTTTCAGCTACAGCTTGCAGTTTATTGCTAGTTTGATGTAATTACTGAGAGAGCATTGCATCGATGGGTGCTGTTGTTTGCAGGAGATATTAAACCAAGTCTCTGTTGGCCACAGTCTGCAGACAGAGTGGTGGGGGATAGTTGTGTGTGGGGTGGGTAAATTGTGGGCATAATGAGGGTTAGTTGTGGGTGTGGTGGGGGTTAGTTGTGGTTAGGGTGGGCAAGTTGTGAGTGTGGTGGAGGTTAGTTGTGGTTAGGGTGGGTAAGTTGTGGGTGTGGTGGAGGTTTTTGTAGTTGGGGTGGGTAAATTGTGCATGGTGGGGGTGGTTGTGGGTGTGGTGGGAGTAGATGTGGGTGGGGCAGAAGGTAGTTATGGGTGGGGTGGGGGTCAGTTTTGGGTGGGATGTGGGGTAGTCATGGGAGAGGTGGGGTGTAGTTGTACGAGGGGTGGGGAAGTTGTGTATAGGGTGGGGAGTAGTTATGGGAGGGGTAGGGGAGCCGTGTGTAGGGTGGGAGGTGTTGTGGGAGGGGCAGGGTAGTTGTGTGTAGGGTGGGGGGTGTTGTGGGAGGGGCAGGGTAGCTGTGTGTAGGGTGGGGGGTGTTGTGGGAGGGTCAGGGTAGTTGTGTGTAGGTTGGGGGATGTTGTGGGAGGGGCAGGGTAGTCGTGTGTAGGGTGGGGGGTGTTGTGGGAGGGGCAGGGTGGCTGTGTGTAGGGTGGGGGGTGTTGTGGGAGGGGCAGGGTAGCTGTGTGTAGGGTGGGGGGTGTTGTGGGAGGGGCAGGGTAGTTGTGTGTAGGTTGGGGGATGTTGTGGGAGGGGCAGGGTAGTCGTGTGTAGGGTGGGGGGTGTTGTGGGAGGGGCAGGGTGGCTGTGTGTAGGGTGGGGGGTGTTGTGGGAGGGGCAGGTAGTTGTGTGTAGGGTGGGGGATGTTGTGGGCAGGGCAGAGTAGTTGTGTATAGGGTAGAGGGTGTTGTGAGAGGGGCAGGGTAGTTGTATGTAGGGTGGGGGTGTTGTGGGAGGGGCAGGGTAGCTGTGTAGGGTGGGGGGTGTTGTGGGAGGGGCAGGGTAGCTGTGTGTAGGGTGGGGGATGTTGTGGGCGGGGAGGGTAGTTGTGTGTAGGGTGGGGGGTGTTGTGGGAGGGGCAGGGTAGCTGTGTGTAGGGTGGGGGATGTTGTGGGCGGGGAGGGTAGTTGTGTGTAGGGTGGGGGGTGTTGTGGGCGGGGCAGGGTACTTGTAGGTGGGAGGGAGGAAATGCAGTGATCTCCAGGTACGGAAGTTAAATACTGTCTAATGTAAATTCAGGCCAATGTGTTCTCTGAACATGCTCCATTCAATTTAGGTGATCACCCAAATGCTTTCCTCACTAATTGTTATACTTAAGTTTTATCTTCACTCATTAGTTTGGGGCTTGTAAATCAATTTACATTCCTCTCTGGAGGTGTATGGGAAACAGTGGTAATGGTAATATCGCTGGCCTCACAATTCAGAGATCCAACTTATTGTTCTTCTGGAAACAGCAGATGGTGAAAATCAAATTTAAAGGACCTGGAATTAAAACTGGTCTAATGGATTATGTAACCATTGTCGATGGTCGTAAACCACATCTGGTTCACTGATGTACTCGAGGGAATGAAACCTGTCAGCCTTACCTGGTCTGGCCTCCATGTGATTCCAGACCCACTCTTAACTGCTTTCTGGGCAATTAGAGATGGACATCAAATACTGGCCTAATTAGCAATGACCACATCCCATGAAAAAAGAAAATATTCCTAGCCCTGAGTTTATAAGAAATATCAGTGTTTCACAACTATATGGGTCATGTTAATGCACCATTAGATCTTACCTAGCCAATGTTTGCGTATCCTGAATAGGCCCCCTGTTTGGTTCCAATTTATTAATTGACTAATTCCCTCTTTTCTGGCTTACTACAGTTTCAAAGATTATTTTCAGTTCCTTAACATCACTTCTCCATTTCCTTTACTGCACCATTAATAGAAAGAACTTTGCAGTTATATCAGTTTCAGAACATCAGGACATCCCAAAATGTGTTATTTTGGCAATGCTATCATTCTAGTGTAGGAAAAACAGTGCAGCCAGAAACTATGCAAAGCAAGTTCCCACAAATAACAAAGCAGTTTAGACTACTGTCTGCTGTTGGTTAATAGATAAATATTGGTCAGAGCACTGGGGAGAAATTCCCCAGCTATTCTTCCAAACAGTGGCCTTGGAATCTTTGACCACCCGCTGAGACGCCAGATGTAAGCAAAAAAATGACACCTTCAGCAGTACAGCACTCCCCAAGTAACACACTGCGAATGTCAGCCTAAAGTAGTGGCAGTGGAATTGGAACTTACGTCAGTCTGACTCTGATATGAGAGAGTTGCCCACTAGACCAGGTCCAATACTGGACTGTATAGTACTCCACATTCCCAGAGAAGTCAAGTGGCAGATGAGAGATTGTGTTCACTGTCACAATTGATATAAGGTCAGAAGTCACACATCAAGTTACAGTACAAGAGGTTTATTTGAAATCACAAGCTTTTGGAGCGCTGCCCCTTCGTCAGTTAACGAAGGCTAATGCTCAGAAAACTTGTGATTTCAAATGAACCTGTGGGACTATAACCTGGTGTCATGTGACTTCTGACCTTGTCCTACCCCAGTTCAACACTGGAACCTCCACGTCACAATTGTTATAAAAATCTGACCTTACATGGATAGAGTTTGCTGTGTGTGTTGGGGAACCAACCTCTACCGGCTACATGTTGGGTTATGGTGCTGCCAACAATCTTTGTGTCGCTATTCAGTCCAAGTACCTGTTCAGTTTAGGGTGGTAGAGAACATCATACAATTCTGCAGCAGGTGGGACTTGAACCCAGGCCCCCTGTACAACAGCCCTGAGATATAGTTTATCGTGTGAGAGCAATCAGCACAAATTTCACTGGCTCGTTAGACATAGTTGCTAAACCAGAGTTGACATGACTGTCTCCAAAAAAATTTAAGCTGAGTTCCCTCTTCCCCAAGTCTGAGATCATCAGATTGGATGGAGCCTAACTGTCTCCAATATTAATACTTTCAGAACCATTACCTCATGCAACGGGTTTTTTGGGGGGGAAATGAATCTACAAAACCCACCCTAACTAGTCCACAGGTAACAGAACAATCAACTTTTACTTGGTGAAATGACCCAAGGTCAGAGGAGAGAGATTTTAAAATGACATGAAGGGAAAGTTTTTTTTCTACACAGAGGGTGGTTACCCTGTGGAATGAACTTCCTGAGGAAGTGATGGATGTGGACATGTTTACTACGTTTAAAAGATTCAGATAAATACATGAATAGGAAAGGTTTGGAGGGATATGGGCCAGGAGCAGGTGGGACTAGATTAGTTTGGGATTATATAGAAGATTACACTTGTCACAGGCCACCCGGGTGTTTCCTATCTTCCAGGTGGTGGAAATTGAATAAAGATTTGTGCACTTTGTGTCTCTCACTGTGTCTCACACCTGCTCACATACACCATGGGTGCTGGGGGAAAAAAATAAGCACTACCGCAGTTAGGTGGTAGTGTGGGGGGGGGTTAAAAAATATATATAAAGAAAAAGAAAAAAAGAGAAAAAAAATTAGAAGATTACAGTGCAGTACAGGCCCTTCAGCCCTCGATGTTGCGCCAACCTGTTGAACCAATCTTGAGCTCATCTAAACTACACTATTCTATTTTCGCCCATATGACTATCCAATGACTATGTTCAGCTTGCACTGGTTAGACCGAAGGGTCTGTTTCCATGCTACATGACTCTGTTGGTTTTAAGGACTGTCTGAAAGGACGAAAGACAGGTGTAGTAAGACAATTAAGACCCAGGCAGCTGAAGTTATGGCGCCAGGGCGGGAATGATTCAAACTGGAGAGGTTAGGATTAGCAAAGCTTCAAGATGCTGGACTCACTGTATTTGCGTGTTTTGTTTTATGTTTCCCCTGCTTCGCAAGGACACAACTGTGACAGCATCCAAGACCATATCATTCATGAACTGAAACGCCTGTGGAACATACTGCTGGACAGGCTGAGCCCGCTGAAGGTGACTCCCAAGATGTGCAAGCAAGTGCCCAGCTGTTCACGGGAGCCGCTCCCCTCCACCACGGCGGGCCACAAGAAGCACAGAAAGTCGTACGCCCACTGCAAGAGGAGGCGGCTCCGCTACCTGGAGCCTGATGAGCAGGAGATCCTGAGCCGTCTGTGCTGCAACTATGACCCCCACAAGTTCTCCAGGGCAGAATGGACGATAAACTTAAAGGGATACGCACCTGGCGAGAGGAGACCCGGGAACTGCAGCGATGCCTGTAAACATTCACGCGTCGTTTTTGACACGTAGGCTCACTCCGACATGGGAGCTGTGGAACTGTGAAAGCTGTCGCTGCCTCTCTCATGGGAGCCCAGCCCCTCTCCTGGTCACCTCCAGTGAAGTTACTCGATTTGCAATAGTGCATACATAAAATTATTCTAATCTGCTTGTATACAAATATTATATATCAACTGGACTCTGCTAATAATAAAACTCCGATTTCAAAATATGCAACGACTGATTTTCTCACTCCCTGGCAACTGCTGCTTGACCTGCTAAAGTATTTCCAATCATCGGTCCTGTTTCCGGCTTTTTTTTAATGCAGCATTTTGTTTGTTTTTATTTTAGTCTATTGACGTTATTTCCGACAGTTGAACAGAGAGTTGAAATATAATTGTCTTAGAACAATATTGTGGCTATTTTTGTTCTGTCTTTACATTGAGATGAAAAAGCCTCACATACCTGATAATTAAGTACACATCCTCAGTTATAGAGTCGTAGAGATTTACAGCACGGAAAAAGACCCTTCTGTCCAACCCGTCCATGCCGACCAGATATCCCATCCCAATCTAGTCCCACCTGCCAGCGCCCGCCCCATATCCCTCCAAACCCTTCCTATTCATATGCCCATCCAAATGCCCCTTAAATGTTGCAATTGTACCAGCCTCCACCACTTCCTCTGGCAGCTCATTCCATACACGTACCACCCTCTGTGTGAAAATGTTGCTCCTTTGGTCTCTTTTATACCTTTCCCCTCTCACCCTAAACCTATGCCCTCTGGTTCTGGACTCCCCCACCCCAGGGAAAAGACTTTGCCTATTTACCGTATCCATGCCCCTCATAATTTTGTAAACCTCTATAAGGTCACCCCTCAGCCTCCGAGTCTCCGGGGAAAACAGCCCCAGCCGGTTCAGCCTCTCCCTGTAGCTCAAATCCTCCAACCCTGGCAACATCCTTGTAAATCTTTTCTGAACCCTTTCAATTTTCACAACATCTTTCCGTTAGGAAGGAGACCAGAATTGCATGCAATATTCCAACATGGCCTTGGAGCCCTTTTGTGGTGTAGTGGTAGTGGCCCTACCTCTAACCAGAAGGCGTGGGCTGAATTCCCACTTGCTCTCAAGGTGTGCAATATTATCTCTGAGCAGGATGAATACTGTTCTTGCAAAAACAGTATTCTCTGTCTCAGTGGGTACTTTTCTGGGTCTCTGAATTGAGCATTTTGATAGGGCTGAGGCAATGCTTCATTGTTGTCAGTGCCATCTGTTGGATAAGATGCTTAACAAATTTTTTAAAAATTGTCTTTCACAACCTGAGAACATTGCAGAGATTTTTGAAGAGCAGTTCGCGTCATTAGGCAGCCCAAATATAAGTAACCACAAAAACCATCCAGTTAATTGGTTTAAATTACAATGGTAATTAATTACTGACCAAAACACTAATCTACTGAAACCGCTCTTCAGTTGAATTGAATTGAATTTATTGTCACGTGTACTGAGGCACAGTGAAAAGCTTTGTCTTGCGAGCAATACAGACAGATCACAGAGTTAAGTAGCATAGATAGTAAATAATAGGTAAATAGCAGCAAAAACAAAAACACAGGTACAGGTGAATGTTAAGAGTTTGTGAGCCATTCAGTATTCTAACAACAGTCGGGTAGAAAGTGTTTCAAAACCAGCTGCTGCGTGTTCAGGCTTCTGTACCTTCTCCCCGATGGTAGCACCTTCAAAAGTGCTAGGCTTGGATCTAACAGGGAAGATAGGGCTTCAGTTAAACATTTCACATAAGAAACCCCATTTCTAGAGTGCAGCATTCACTCAGTAGTGTGCTGGGGATGAAAACATGGCTTTGATGTAACTCAAGTTTCTTGTGTGGGACTTAAACCAACAAGTTTCTAACCTCGAGACAACAGGCAGGGTATGTCAGTGTGACTGAGCCAGGTGGAAGATGGAAATACCAACATTGTCTGCAGAGTGGAGGTTGGGGGAGGGAGGTGGGATTGTTGGCCAGTTCTCAACTCCATCATGACTTGATGAGTGAGTAATTAAGTCTTGAAGAGCTCATTGAGAAACATGGTGAAATCTTGGTGGGCTTGCATATGTTACATCATTACTTTAGGGTGGGCAGGTCCATGTTGACAGATGCCTGTGGCTGATCTATAATAAGTCAATTGTGTTTTGTTTGTATTTGTGCATGGGATGTATATGTGTGTGTCACTAGCCAGGACACATTTATTGCCCATCCAAAATTGTCCAGAGGGCAGTTAAGAGTCAACCACATTGCTATGGGTTGGAGTTACACTTAGGCCAGGCTAGGTGCGACATTAGATTTCCTTCCTTAAAGGGCTTTAGCAAAACAGATGTTTTTTTGCAACAATAGATACTCTTGCATTGTCACAATTAGGCTAGCTTTTTCCTAATTCCAGAGTTTATTGAATTCCTAGTTCACCATCTGCCAGAGTGGGATTTGAACCCAGCATTATAACCCGGGATTCTGAATTAATGGTTCAGGGACATTGTGTATTGGTAATATCTTGCCCTTAGATGCTGTATTAATAATGGAGCAGGAAAAGCAGAAGCCTGGAACCCAGACAGAGCTGTATCTTGCTTTACTGCACATCAAGACGTCTACCTAGAGGGACGAGAAAGGAGAAAAGCGAAGTGCTCCAGTTGCTGGTAGTGTTCCCACAGGAATGTATGCAAGGGCTGTAGCTCATCACTATAGTCCAATTTCTGTTAGAGAAGTGTCTGAAGGTTTGGAATAATTCATGCATTAATTTGCAATTTGACAGGCTGTGAACACTATTCCCAAAATTACCTTTAACCAGCCAGTAGGAAAGATTAGAACTATAAAGTGAGAAGGTTTCATTGACTCCCACAGCCAGTAGATGTTGCTATTCCACTGGATGTGAATAGCCCATTGGATCTGAAAATCCCATTAGATGGAAATATTCCACCAGACTTCAATATCCCACTGAAGGTCAATATTCCACTGGATGTGAACTGGGAATTCTGAGCCAGAGGAGCTAGTCTTCCACTGGTGGAACTGTCAGGAGCTGGGCTTGAATCTAAAGCTTCTATAGGTAGCCATTCACAGAGACAGCCAGCCACTTGCCCCAACATGCACTCCCCAACACCAACTTAACCTTTTCACAGTGGGCAATATCAGCTTTGCCAGCAACAGACCCTGCAGTATTCTAAAGAAGGTGAAGGGTGAGAGGGAATCCTGAGGCTGCGATGTTGACAGCTGAACAATTATCAAGAAAAGTGCAGGATCAGGTCTTGGATCTTGGCATAACTATCCTACAACTTTAAAAAAACACCAGCAATGGTTACTCCCACACTTTAATATGGCAACATTACAAAACAAATGACCATGATTAAATAGGATGCATTTGTGAGCTCATTCCAGCCCCTTCCCAATATTCCTCCCAGTTCATTTCCAACATTACATTCACACAAGACACATTTCTATGTTCATTTCAACCCAGACCCAACTGTCCCCCTACCTATTTCCAAATGTCCCAATCCCATCTCCAAATGTTCCAGTCCATTCCCAATTGTCCCTACTATAGTTTAGATTACTTACACTGTGGAAACAGGCCCTTCGGCCCAACAAGTCCACACCAACCCGCCGAAGCGCACCCACCCATACCCATTCCCCTACATTTACCCCTGCATCTAACACTACGGGCAATTTAGCATGGCCAATTCACCTAACCTGCACATTTTTGGACTCTGGGAGGAAACCGGAGCACCCGGAGGAAACCCATGCAGACACAGGGAGAATGTGCAAACTCCACACAGTCAGTCGCCTGAGGTGAGAATTGAACCCGGATCTCTGGCGCTGTGAGGCAGCAGTGCTAACCACTGTGCCACTGTGCCACCGTGCCACCCACAAATACATTCCCAATTGTTCCACACCAAACCCAATTCATTGCCAATTGCCCACACATTGCCAGTTGTCTACAGCTGACTTTCAAGTGTGCTAGCTCATCTGCAATTGCCCTAGCCCATTCCAGTGTTGCCAGTCCATTCACAATTGTCTCCAGCTCATCCCCAATTGCCTGGATTATTGTATATTTCCCAAGCAATTCCTAATTGCCCCAGCTGGTCCCCAAATACCCTCACCCAATTACAATTGCCCCACAATATCCAAAACCACCATTCCCAAGTGCCTAACCCATAACCATGTGTCATGTTCATTCTCAGTTGTCCATTGCTACCTTAAAGGTAGGCAATTGTTTAGTGGCATTATCACTGGACTGATGATCCAGAAATGTTCTGGAGATCCGGGTTTGAATCCTGCCACAGCAGATGGTGAAATTTGAATTCAGTTTTAAAAAATGAATCCATTGTCGATATTGTTGGGAGACAAAAAACCATCTGGTTCACTGATGTCCTTCAGGGAAGGAAATCTGTTGTCTTTACCTAATCTGAGGTACATGTGACTCCAGACCCACAGCAATGTGGATGGGTAATAAACGTTGGCCTAGCCAGCGATGCCCTCATCCTGTGAATGAATAACAAAATTGCCTTAATTACCCCCAACCCATTCCCAGTTGTCTTATACTAACCCCATTTGCCCCAGTCCATTCATTGTCCCAATGGCTCTCAGATTGTGCATCAATCATCTCAGGCCCATTGCCAATTGCCCCAGCTCATTGCCAGTTGTCCCAGATAGTTCTCAATTGCCCTCATCTTATCCCCAAATGCCTCTCCAACCCGAGCTCACTCCCAGTTGTCCCCTCCCAGGCCATTCTCTAATTGCTCTGTGCGCCTTTCCCACACTGATCCTCTCTGAAGTGAGGGAGGTTTGACTTAGCTGCGCGTCATAATTTGTTGGTGAGATGTTGCGCTCAGGCCCCGGGGAGCTTGTTTTTATGTCATTAACCAGGGGCTGTGAAACAATGGGATGTGTCAGCAAAGCTGCAGCACTGGTCGGATCTGTCTCCGGCAAACGGCCATAAGCCGCTGGGCTCCCGCTTCACCTGAGGCACATTTCCTAACAGTGGGACTCGTTACAAAGTCACAGGGGTCGGGACGGGACGGGGTGGGGAGAAGATTATTTTCTCTTTGCCATTTGGAGTGAATGCATTTCTTTACCAAGGTATCCGAGGAGGAGCTGGAACCACTGCCCCCAACTGACTGGGAGGGAGGACACTTTTGTCAACATGTGGGTGTTTTTGTTCTCTTCTATTTCAGCTGTGTTCTGATCGTCCTGGCGTCCTACAGCTCATTGCTACAGGTAAGGCTTTGCGTTAATGATGGAATACACTCTTCACGCTCACAACATTCCCAAGGGCAGGATTGGACGCTTGGAACTGGCGATGAGGAACTCTCAGAATGACAATGATGGGAAGGTATTGGCACAGGAAGAGGCCATTGAGCCCAACTTGGGGGAATAAACCTGTTCCCATCCCACTTTCCCAGTCGAGAGTCTGGAGCATTCAAGGTTACAGCAAATCCAGCCTCCTTTTCAATGGATTGAGGGTTTCTACCTCGACCATCCAACTCGACAGGGAATTGCTGACATTCCAGGGGTTGGCATAGGGCAACTGGGAATGGGTGGGGGAGGGGGGAATTGAACTGACGGTAGTTAGGCTGGGATGAACAATTGTAAATGAGCAGGGGCAAGTGGTTATGGGCTAAGTTCTTGGGAACGGACTGGGGCAATTTTGGACAGGCTGAGGGCAATTGTAAACTTCTCCCCGATCCCCCTGTAATTCTTTCACTAATCACCTTACATCAAGAAATGAATGACGTTTAAATTTCTAACTGGACAGGATTGGAAGCATGACACCTTCTGAAACTTCATTGCTTCAGATGCTTGGGGCGGATGTTTGCAAATTCATCTTCGTGATTACATAGGAACATAGTCTTGTATTTGGCACGTGCAGAGATGGGATAAAAGGACAGAAAAATAGATTTTGTTTTCTTGTAGCAGGTCATGAGTCTTTGGAATTCTCTTCCTCAAAAGGTGATGGAAGCAGAGGCTCTGATAATTTTAGTCAAGACAGAACTGGATAGATTATTGATAAACAAAGGGAATGATGACTCTGATTGTTCTGAAGAAGGATCATTGGATCCAAGATGTTGATTCTGCTTTCTCTCCACAGACACTGCCAGACTTACTAGTTTTCCCAACAATTTCTGATTTTGTTCCATTAAAATCGGTTCATTGAAAAGCTTCGTTTGCCCTTCAGAAACATCCTGTGTTTCCCTGTCGCTTCACCTTTTTTCCAAGACTTGATGCAATGGTGCAGATCTCAGATCAAGTCGTATAGTTGAACGTAGATTCCTCAATCTACCACCAATACTTACCTTAAGTTACAAACCAAGCAGATATTGGCTGTTCAGCCCACTATCCTGTGCTAGCTCTCTGCTAGAGCCACTTGTTTATTTCAATTCCCCAGCACTTGCCCCATAACTGTTCCTTTCTCCTGTCTTCATGTAAAATCTGAAGATTTTGGAATCTTTCATCAGGATGGTCAATTGAGGGAGAGAATGGCAAATTAAATTATTGAGTGTAGAGCTCAGTATTAGTCCATGGCTCCGGCACAGTGTCACTTGAATTTCTTATGTCTTAAGTTTCCCTGACGTGATCATTATCATCCAAACTGATTACCTAGTCTTTAACACATTACTGTTTCTGGGATCTTGCTATGTTCCAGTTGTCCCCACACCATATTGACTGCTCAAGGTGCCAATAACTGCAGTTCAAAATTATTTGCATTAATTTTGCAACTGTCACAACCAAAAGCTCCCCAAATATTTACAGCCATTTTTTGAAGTATGGTCATAGTTGTAATGATGACGGACTTTTGCCCAAATCATCGATTTTCCTGCTCCTCAGATGCTGCCTGACCTGCTGTATTTTTCCAGCACTACTCTCTTGACTCTAATCTCCAGCATCTGCAGTCCTCATTTTCACCTCATTGTTGTAATGACACAGCAGTCAACTTATGTATAGCAAGATCACACAAGTGGTAGTGAGAGGTTGTGATATCTTTTTAAATAATGAAGTCTTTCTACTGGCAAGAAGAACGATAGATCACCATTAAAAGTGAAATACTGTGGATGATGGAGAGCTGATATAAAAACAGAGAATGCTGGAGAGACCTACTAGTCTGGCAGCATCCCTGGAGAGAGAAACAGAATTAATGTTTTAAGTCCAATTTGCTCAAGCTGCATTCCTTTTTGTTTGCACTTGAAGTCAGGAATTCAACTTTATATTACTCGCTTTAACGCAATGTTCTTTATACAGTCAGTCTGCCCCATACCTCATGACAACCAAATGATAATGGGCAGCACGGTGGCACAGTGGTTAGCACTGCTGCCTCACAGCGCCAGAGACCTGTGTTCAATTCCCGCCTCGGGCAATTGTCTGTGTGGAGTTTGCACATTCTCCCCGTGTCTGCGTGGGTTTCCTCCGGGTGCTCCAGTTTCCTCCCACAGTCCAAAGATGTGCAGGTCAGGTGAATTGGCCATGCTAAATTGCCCATAGTATTAGGTGAAGGGGTAAATGTAGGGGAATGGGTTTGGGTGGGTTGCTCTTCGGAGGGTCTTTGTTGGGCCGAAGGGCCTGTTTCCACACTGTAAGTAATCTAATCATAATAGCTAGTCAGTTGCCATTTCTCAAATACTCCTCTCTTCACTTCAATATAATATCAGTGATAGGAAATATAATCGAATAATAACATTAAAAAGTAACAATAAGTTATCAGTGTAGATTTCAAAAGGAGCAGTGTTGCTTAGCTAACCTTGTTGGATTTTCTGAAGAGGTGGCAGAGAGGAAACAGCATTGTGTACCATCTACAAGATGCAGTGCAGCAACTCATCAAACCTCCTTCAACAGCACGTTCCAATCCCACAACCACTACCATCCAGAAGAACAAGGGCAATAGATATATAGGAATACCACCACCTGCCAGGTGCCCTCCAAGCCACTCACCATCCTGACTTGGAAATATATCACTATTCCTTCATTGTCATTGGGTCATAATCCTGTAACTCCCACCTGATCAGCATTGTTGGTGTCCCACACCACATGGACTGCAGTGGCTCAGGAAACAAGCCCTGTACTCCATTTAAATAAATAAATGTTGGTCCAATCAGCGATGCCCATATCACACAAAAGAACAAAATAAAGACAATGACAATCAAGTAATTGTAATTTATCTGGACTTTCAATAGTCTTCATGAAGGTACCTTGAATAGACTAATGAATAAAACAGAGCATGTGGAACCAGGGGAGAAGTGACAGAAAGGATTTCTGGCTGGCATCTAGAGAGAAAACAGAGAGTGGGAATGAAGGGCAGTTATTCCAAGTGACAAATTAGGAAAGGGTGTTTCGCAAGGATCAGTGCTGGGACCACCTCTTTTCATGACTTAGGTTGATGATTAGGACTTTTGAATAAAAAACACACAATGGACTGGATTTAACACTCTCTGCTAATGGGTTTGAAGGTGGCTGTTCTCACTAAATCTAGTCCTTTCCCTACTGCTATTCTGGGGTGGAGATGGGGGTGGGAGGGTGTTGGTGATAGCATTGGGTGGCTAATCCAACAATGGGCTCCCTATTGTCTTAAATAGGCAATTAACATCAATTTAAAGGTTTAATCTCATCACCACTAGGATTTATCTAATAGCAGGAGTGGCCCATGATAAGTGCCAAGATGTGCAAGTTCCCCTAGGTCAGCTGGTAGAGGGCAGTGGATGCTGGGCACATCAGAGGTTCTTTCCTTAAAGATTAAACCACCCCCCCAGCTCCCCCCTCAATAGGACCTCTGAAACCCCAGGCTGCTCCATAATCTCCTTGCTGCATACTGCCCTCCCACAATTCCCCTTATCCTGGCAAATCCCAAATATCCCCAAACGAACCACATTCCCAACTTGCTGGGAGGGCTTCCCAGTTTCTGATTGGTTAGCAGCTTGATAAGGATGAACATTCTGATTCAGAAGTTTATCACCTGCCTCCAGGAGAAAGTGAGGGTTGCAGATGCTGGAGATCAGAGTCGAGTGTGTGGTGCTGGAAAAGTACAGCAGGCCAGGCATTCCTGATGAAGGACTTATGCTCGAAACGTCAATTCTCCTGCTCCTCGGATGCTGCCTGACCTGCTGCGCTTTTCCAGCAACTGTCTCCAGCCTCTGAGTAGACAAGAAGATATATGGATGGTAGATCATTAGACAGAAAGATAATCAGGAAGAAATACAGATAGTTAGGCAAAAAAAGGTAATTATACAGATGGACTGACAAAGATAAGCAGATAAATGAACAGAAAAGCAGACAGATTCTAGGAATAAATGCTGGTCCAGTCAGCAACGCCTACATACCATGAGTGAATAAAACAATTGAGATAAATAGATAAATAGAGAGACAGATAGATAGACAGACAGATAAATAGACGGACAGATAAATAAATAAATAGACAGACACAGATAGATAAACAGACAGACAGATAGATAGATAGATAGATAGATAGATAGATAGATAGATAGATAGATAGATAGATAGACAGACAGGTAGATAAATAACTGGACAGAGAGATAGATAAACAGACATACAGACTGATAGATAAATAAACAGATAGATAGATAGACAGACAGATACATAAATAGACAGACAGATGGATAAACAGACAAAGTATATAGACAGATAAACGGATAGAGTGAGATATAGAAATAAGATAGACATACAAATAGATAGATAAACAAAAAGATAGAGATGGAGAGATAAGATAGACGTACAAGTAGGTAAACAGACAGAGAGGTGAAAAGATACGCATATAGATAGGTAAATAGAAAGAGTGATATGGAGAGAAAGGACAGGCATGAATATAGATAGATAAACATACAAATAAATAGATGAACAGACAGATGGGCAGACAGAGTAACAGACAGACAGTTAGATAGACAGAGAGAAAAGCAAGCAGATAGATATTTGGAAAGTCAGAGACAAATGTAAAAAAATCATCCTGACAGCACGCAAATTGTAATGATACAAAAAAGTTAACCAGTCATAATTCATAGTGCAGTGAAAGGCAGTTATTAAAACAAGCTGCTGCAAAATGAAGGTCTCCTTACTTTGCGGAATCAAATGAAAGGTGTCCTGCATTCTGTGTAAAAGTCCTGAGATCGTGTTGTCAAGTTGAATTAATTGAATCATATAAAAATAATTGAGCATTCACAGTTTTATGTCAAGCTGTATCAAAATCTGTTCATACTATATCTCATTTGCAGAATGAGCTCTTTTCTCCTTACTTCTGGTGCTATGTTTACTTTTGCTTGTTTGGGCAAAGGTCGTCTCAACAGGAAGTGGGTTTCAAGAGATTTCTAGTGAAATGCGGACAGTAATGTTCCACCAATCTGTGAGGGAACACATATTCAGTTGCTGATTTTGTTAGAGTAACTTTGGTGCATATATGTCGAATCATTTTCAAAGTTGGTTTCTGAATGTTTTAGAGCTTGTTGAAATGCTTTTTGTTAAATCCAGCATTTCAGACAGGGACTGTGTATTCAATAATGGGCCTTGTTTAACAATTAAACACAGTGAATAGATCAGTTTGAGAAACACAGTGATGCTTGAGAAGATATTTGTAGCTTGTGAAATCTTCCATTAGCTCTCTCAAGTATTTTGCACACTTGGCAATTCCATTTGAGAAACATCCATTGACTCCATCCACACTTTTCCCTGTCTCGGAAAGGTGGCCAATATCATTAAAGACCTCTCCTACCCCGTGTATAATCTCTTCATCAGGCAGAAACCAACAGATACCAACAGAATCAAGAACAATTTCTTCCCCACTCTTATTAGACTTCTGAATGGACCACTCAAATTTAAAATCTAATGTTGATCTTGCTTTTTGTGCACCTTCTTTGCAGCTGTAACTTTGTATCCCTCACTCTGTTCCATCACCTTATGATCTTTGTATGGTATGATCTGCCTGTTCTGCATGCAAATCAAAACTTTTCACTGTATGTAGGTGTATGTGACAATAATAAATCAAATCCAATCAAATGAAGATATCTTTGAATATTGGTTCTGTGTGCAATCCAATTTATATGTATCCAGTTGTACCAGAATGTAACACTCAGAGGGCCCTTGATTCTAAGAATTACTTATGGCAACATACAGTTCAACCCAACAATAGCAGAAGGCTTATTGCAAGGTGTTTGATAAGTCACTGAAGGAGAATTGAATGTTAGTTCAAGAATCATAGAGTCATAGAGATGTACAGCATGGAAACAGACCCTCCGGTTCAACCCGTCCATGCCGACCAGATATCCCAACCCAATCTAGTCCCACCTGACAGCACCCAGCCCATATCCCTCCAAACCCTTCCTATTCATATACCCATCCAAATGCCTCTTAAATGTTGCAATTGTAACAGCCTCCACCACATCCTCTGGCAGCTCATTCCATACACGTACCAACCTTTGCGTGAAAAAGTTTCCCCTTAGGTCTCTTTTATATCTTTCCCCTCTCACCCTAAACCTATGCCCTCTAGTTCTGGACTCCCCAACTCCATGGAAAATACTTCGTCTATTTATCCTATCCATGTCCCTCATAATTTTGTAAACCTCTATAAGGTCACCCCTCAGCCTCCGACACTCCAGGGAAAACAGCCCCAGCCTGTTCAGCCTCTCCCTGTAGCTCAAATCCTCCAACCCTGGCAACATCCTTGTAAATCTTTTCTGAACCTTTACAAGTTTCACAACATCTTTCCGATAGGAAGGAGACCAGAATTGCACACAATATTCCAACAGTAGCCTAACCCATGTCCTGTACAGCCGCAACATGACCTCCCAAGTCCTGTAGTCAATACTCTGACCAATAAAGGAAAGCATACCAAATGCCTTCTTCACTATCCTATCTACCTGCGATTCCACTTTCAAAGAGCTATGAACCTGCACTCCAAAGAACTTTGTTCAGCAACAACTCCCTAGGACCTTATCATTAAGTGTATAAGTCCTGCTATGATTTGCTTTCCCAAAATGCAGCACCTCGCATTTATCTGAATTAAACTCCATCTGCCACATCTCAGCCCATTGGCCCATCTGGTCCAGATCCTGTTGTAATCTGAGGTAACCCTCTTCACTGTCCACTACATCTCCAATTTTGGTGTCATCTGCAAACTTACTAACTGTACCTCTTATACTCGCATCCAAACCATTTATGTAAATGACAAAAAGTAGAGGACCCAGCACCGATCCTTGTGGCACACTACTGGTCACAGGCCTCCAGTCTGAAAAACAATCCTCCACCACTACCCTCTGTCTTCTATATTTGAGCCAGTTCCGTATCCAAATGAGGTAAAAACAATGACTGCAGATGCTGGAAACCAGATTCTGGATCAGTGGTGCTGGAAGAGCACAGCAATTCAGGCAGCATCCGAGGACAGGCAAAATCGATGTTTCGGGCAAAAGCCCTTCATCAGGAATAAAGGCAGAGAGCCTGAAGCGTGGAGAGATAAGCTAGAGGAGGGTGGGGGTGGGGATAGAGTAGCATAGAGTACAATAGGTCAGTGGGGAAGGAGATGAAGGTGATAGGTCAGGGACGAGAGGGTGGAGTGGATAGGTGGAAAAGGAGCTGGGCAGGTCGGACAAGTCCGGACAAGTCGGGATCGTGTTGCTAGAGGTTAGAAACTAGGAAGAGGTGGGGGAAGGGGAAATGAGGAAACTGTTGAAATCCACATTGATGCCCTGGGGTTGAAGTGTTCCGAGGCGGAAGATGAGGCGTTCTTCTTCCATGCGTCTGGTGGTGAGGGAGCGGCGGTGGAGGAGGCCCAGCACCTCCATGTCCTCGGCAGAGTGGGAGGGGGAGTTGAAATGTTGAGCCACGGGGCGATTTGGTTGATTGGTGTGGGTGTCTCGGAGATGTTCCCTAAAGCGCTCTGCTAGGAGGCGCCCAGTCTCCCCAATGTAGAGGAGACCGCATCGGGAGCAACGGATACAATAAATGATATTAGTGGATGTGCAGGTAAAACTTTGATGGATGTGGAAGGCTCCTTTAGGGCCTTGGATGGAGGTGAGGGAGGAGGTGTGGGCACAGGTTTTACAGTTCCTGCGGTGGCAGGGGAAAGTGCCAGGATGGGAGGGTGGGTCGTAGGGGGGCGTGGACCTGACCAGGTAGTCACGGAGGGAACGGTCTTTGCGGAAGGCGGAGAGGGGTGGGGAGGGAAATATATCCCTGGTGGTGGGGTCTGTTTGGAGGTGGCGGAAATGTCGGCGGATGATTTGGTTTATGCGAAGGTTGGTAGGGTGGGAGGTGAGCACCAGGGGCGTTCTGTCCTTGTTGCGGTTGGAGGGGTTGGGGTCTGAGGGCGGAGGTGCGGGATGTGGACGAGATGCGTTGGAGGGCATCTTTAACCACGTGGGAAGGGAAATTGCGGTCTCTAAGGAAGTAGGCCATCTGGTGTGATCTATGGTGGAACTGCTCCTCCTGGGAGCAGATACAGCGGAGGCGGAGGAATTGGGAATACGGGATGGCATTTTTGCAAGAGGTAGGGTGGGAAGAGGTGTAATCCAGGTAGCTGTGGGAGTCGGTGGGTTTGTAGAAAATGTCAGTGTCAAGTCAGTCGTCACTGATGGAGATGGAGAGGTCCAGGAAGGGGAGGGAGGTGTCAGAGATGGTCCAGGTAAATTTAAGGTCAGGGTGGAATGTGTTGGTGAAGTTGATGAATTGCTCAACCTCCTCGCGGGAGCACGAGGTGGCGCCAATGCAGTCATCAATGTAGCGGAGGAAGAGGTGGGGAGTGGTGCCGGTATAATTACGGAAGATCAACTGCTCTACGTAGCCAACAAAGAGACAGGCATAGCTGGGGCCCATACGTGTGCCCATGGCTACCCCTTTGGTCTGGAGGAAGTGGGAGGATTCAAAGGATTGTACTCTATGCTACTCTATCCCCACCCCCACCCTCCTCTAGCTTATCTCTCCACGCTTCAGGCTCTCTGCCTTTATTCCTGATGAAGGGCTTTTGCCCGAAACGTCGATTTTGCCTGTCCTCGGATGCTGCCTGAATTGCTGTGCTCTTCCAGCACCACTGATCCAGAATCTGTATCCAAATGGCTAGTTCTCCCTTTATTCCACAAGATCTAACCTTGCTAATCAGTCTCCCATGCGGAACCTTGTCAAACACCTTACTGAAGTCCATATAGATCACATCTACTGCTCTGCCCTCATCAATCTTCTTTGTTACTTCTTCAAAAAACTCAATCAAGTTTGTGAGACATGATTTCCCATGCACAAAGCCATATTGACTGTCCCTAATCAGTCCTTGCCTTTCCAAATACATGTACATCCTGTCTCTCAGGATTCCCTCCAACAACTTGCCCACCACTGAGGTCAGGCCCACCGGCCTATAGTTCCCTGGCTTGTCTTTACTGCCCTTCTTAAACAGTGGCACCGCGTTTGCCAACATCCAGTCTTCCGGCACCTCACTTGTGACTATCGATGATACAAATGTCTCAGCATTAGGCCCAGAAATCACTTCTCTAGCTTCCCACAGAGTTCTCAGGTACACCTGATCAGGTCCTGGGGGATTTATCCACCTTTAACCGTTTCAAGACATCCAGCACTTCCTCCTCTGTAATCTGGACATTTTGCAAGATGTCACCATCTATTTCTCTACAGTCTAGATCTTCCCTATCCTTTTCCACAGTAAATACTGATGCAAAATATTCATTTAGTAGCTCCCCCATTTTCTGTGGCTCCAAACAAAGGCCGCCTTGCTGATCTTTGAGGGGCCCTATTCTCTCCCTAGTTACCCTTTTGTCCTCAATATATTTGTAAAAACCCTTTGGATTCTCCAAGAACCTTAAGGTCAGTGAGTATGAGAAAAAGGCAGAAAGTAGACTTGAACTTAGAAGTGCTGATTTTTAGCTGTCCGACAATAAAGCCAGCTGAACCACATGGGTTTTGTGTATGGGTTAGAAAGTTAAGACGCAAGATGATATCTCCGCGCTGTTGGATCTCAGACCAAGTTCTGTGAGCTATTAGGCAGCTGGATGTTGCAGTCAAAGCTCAGGGTAAAACCTGGAAGTTGTGACTACAATGAACATGGTACTGCAAGTAGTTCAGTACCTCTGAGAGTGGGGATTGAAAAACCACATGACGTGTTTATTTGATGCAGATGAGAAGGGTTAGAATTCAGGGAATATCACAGGGAAAGAAGAGATGGACACCGCAGGGGATAGAGTGCCTTATTTCTCCTTCCAATTCCATTTTGATTTAGTACACACCCCTCTCCTGAACTGCCTCACTTTTTTTTCGATGTCAGCATTGTGTTTAAAAGGCTTTGCTTGTTAAGGTGCAATTGGCCACACTGGTGTTTTCCTGGTGGTGGAAATAAAACAGGGAAAGATCCAGTATATTGAAGATAGCTGGGAGTTGTGCATATGAGAAAGCATCGGAGTGCAGTTTTTGATGTAGAGTGGAGTCCTAGGAAAAGAATGTGATTGACCAGAAAAGGAGCAGTTGGTGAAAGTCAGTCTGTGACAGAGTGGATCATCGGAGGGAGTTTCAAGACCAGGTGAGTAGAAGTGATTAATTATAGTTCCTTGTGATGTTTAATGAGACTTAATTACCTACTGTGGCATTAGTATCTGATAGGAGTGGCTGAAAAATCCTTGGGATCTGTTTGATTGCATTTGCTAGTTGATGTGCGCTGTGGCGTGTTCGGTCAGAATATATTACCCATGTTTACGACCAAGTTAATTCTGGATATTAGAAATAAGTTGTACATTTATTGTTGATTGTTTTACTGTTTCAATATTTCATGGTAAAGTACTGATGTTTGGTTAAAGTCTCCTTTTAGTAAGTCTGCTGAATCTAATATTTTGTCCACTTTAAGATTAAAGGTTATTGGCCCCTAACCAGTTGTAACAAATTTTGATTTTATCCAGGACCATAATGTAAAATTGAAGATCTGGTTTGGGATCATAATAATTTTGAAAAGTTTAATGCATACTTGACGCATAGCCTCAACATTATCTGAATTGGTGAGAGAGGAGCGGAGTGCAGGGTGCAGTCACTGTACATCAGACACAATTGCACAATGTTGCACTTTTTGGGAGTTCTGTTTCAAATGGTTTGCTGTTCCTCATTCACTCCATAAAGTGATTGTCCTTTATATGTTTGCGACATGTCACCTTGATTGTGACATTCAATAAAAGTCAAGCCATCCACATATTTATAAGGACAGGCATGACTTATGATGGCTGAAAATATAAAATTTTATTCCTTGGTGACCTCAGTGAGAAGTGCTGTCATATTCATACTGAACATTGTTGTCAATTGTCAAGAAAGTTCAATATCCAGTTGACCATTACCTTACTAGGGGAACACAATTGTTTCCCCTGAGTAGGTTTCCCTCCAGCCTCACTTCTTTAGCTGTGGATGCAAGGGGAAATATGGCACCTGCGATCATTCAGACTTCACGATGACATCAAATTTGAGGAATAATCAATACCGAGGAGCACTGTGGGAAATGACAGGAAGATATATATTGTCTTGCAAATAATTAACAAATGAAGACCAATCAAGTAAATGTGAGGGAAGGTAGTGGCTGAGTGGTAATGGCACTGACATAGTAACCCAGAACCCTGGGTGTTTATTCGGGGACATGGGTTTGAAACCCACCAAGGCAGATGATGCAATTGAAATCAGTCAAAATAAATCTGGAAACAAAAGCTGGCCTGAAACCCACCATTTCATCCCTATTGATTGTGGTAAGACCACATTTGTTCATGATGTCCTTTCGAGAAGGAAATCTGCCACCCTTGCCTGGTCTGACTACATGTGACTCCAGATGACTGCAATGTGGTTGGGTCTTAAGTGCCATCTGGGGAAATAGAGAAGGACGGTAATCACCGGCATAGCCACTGACTCCCACATCCCATGAACAAATAACAAACAAATGAATAAATTTTGGTAGGATAAACAGGGAAGTGACTTCTTACTTGAGAGGTTTGAGTCCAGGTGGAAGAGGAAGAAAGATTTTGAGTACAAATACATCTGTCGTCAAAATCTGTACCACAGATAACAAGGTTATTAAAAACAAGCCAAGCTTTAGGTTTTATTTCTAAAGGGACATATTTAAAACCAATGTTGACTACAGAAAGCTACAGAACAAGAGGTTTGAGAATTATGAATCACAGAAAAGTTAGCATTCAAGTTCAGCAAGTAATAGGGAAGGGAAGTGGAATGTCCCTTTATTACAATGGGAACAGTGTATAAAAGTAGGTAGGTATTGCTAAAACTGTACAAGCCATTAGTCAGAACACAGCTAGAAGAATGTGAACAGTTTTGAGCCCTTATCTAAGGAACTGGCATTGTACAGTCCAGAGAAGGTTCCCATGGCTGATACCAGGTATGAGAAAGTGAGAACTGCAGATACTGGAGATCAGAGTCAAGAGTGTGGTACTGGAAAAGCACAGCAGGCCAGCCAGCACTGGAAAAGAACAGCAGGCCAGGCAGCAGATTCCTCTGCTCCTTGGATGCTGCCTGACCTGCTGTGCTTTTCTCTCTCGACTCTGATACCAGGTATAGAGCGTCTCTGTTATCAGGAGAGGCTGAGTTGATTGGGCCTGTCCTGTTTGGAATGTAGAAGAATGAGAGGTAACCATATTAAAACATACAAGGGCTTGACAAGATAGAAGCAGAAAGGTTGTTTCCCTTGCAGGACAGTCTAAAACCAGTTGGCATAACCCCAGAATAAATGGTTCAACACTTAAGACACAGATCAGGAGGATTTTCTGCTCTCAGTGTTCTGAGTCTGTGGAATTCTGTACCATAGAGGGATATTGAAGCTGGGTCATTAAGTGTACTTCAGACTGAGATAGACAGATTTTTACTCAGTTAGGAAATGGAGGGTTATGGGGAAAGGGAGGAGAGTAGAATTGAGGATTGTCAGATCAGCAATGATCCCATTGGATAGCAGAACAGATTCAATGAGCTGAATGGCCCACTTCTGCTGCAATGTCTTATGATCTTATAGTCTTACGGAATGTCTGTTACTTAGTGTAAGGTGAAGTTCTAGTCGCCACACTATGGGAGAAATGGATATATAGAGGTACTGGAGAGGGTGTAGGGGAGATTTATAATTGTGATACCAGAAATTTGCGGATGTATATATAAGGAAAGAACTGTCATAATGGTTCTCTGTTCCCTCTTGAAAAGAAATAATCTGGCTCGAGGTGTTTGAAATGCTTACAGTTCCTGATGGAGTGAATGCAGAGAGAATGTTTCCTGTTGTGGGAAAAATCATAACTAGAAGTCCTTAATGTAAGATAATTCCCAAAGGCTTCAATGAGGAATTCAGAAGAAAATAGGGACTTTGAAGCCACAGGGATAGGGTGAAGCCAACAGTTAAGGGAAAACAAGATATGTACATTAGAGAGAAAGGAATAATAGATTGTGATGAAGCAAGGTGGGAAAAGACAGCAGTACAGTACAATGATAAATGTTAACAAAAAAATGACCAAACTCAGAATTATTTTTGAATGTTATAAAGCTAATGAGAAAATTGTACGTGATGGAAATACAAACCAGTATCAGTGAAATGACACATTTGTTTTTTTATATCTTTTTAGGGGTCTCAACATAATCTAGCTTCTCCCTTTAGAGCTAGTGATAGATTTCCAATGCCTTTAATCTAACAGGATTTGATATTTTAAGTTCTCCAATGAAATGTAACATTTAAATTGTGTCCTTTGTATAGATTTACAATGGTATTCGCAGAATTGTAAAGAGTTGCAGGAAGACTCAATCAGTGGGTAAGTGTCTTCAGTGTTCTCTTTATCTCACATCAGTTTAAAGCGTGAGTAGCAGGCTACATGATATTATGAGGAGAAAGTGAGGTCTGCAGATGCTGGAGATCAGAGCTGAAAATGTGTTGCTGGAAAAGCGCAGCAGGTCAGGCAGCATCTAGGGAACAGGAGAATCGACGTTTCAGGCATAAGCCCTTCTTTGAAGAAGGGCTTATGCCCGAAACGTCGATTCTCCTGTTCCCTAGATGCTGCCTGACCTGCTGCGCTTTTCCAGCAACACATTTTCAGTACATGATATTATGCATTGATGACTGACTCTCACAAAAAAAAGTAGTTTGTGCAATACTTAGTATGGAACATTGAACAGGATTGTTGAGAAGTAATGAGCTTTGGTTTAAGGGAGTTGACAAATTTGCTCTAGATATCATTCTTCACATTCAACCACTGTATATTACATATACATACATGTACACACATGTGTATGCACATAGACACATGTACACACAGACATACAAAACAATAGCACTTACATGCTACAAATACCCTACAAATATGTAGACATTTCAGCTGCATACACACACATTACAAACATGCATAAACGCATTATAGACACATACAATGTAGGATTTAATTTGTCTTTACTTTTCATGCCATTGGTATTCAAAGGACACACTTCAGCATTTCTGCCACCACCATGATGCCAATGCCAAACACATCTTTTCCTTCCCTCTCCCAGCATCATGCTCAAGGGACCATTCCCTCTATAACACCTGGATCCAATCCTAGGTCACTCAGTTGTCACGAGAGGCTGGACAGGGCCCCACTCTGCACAAAGTCCGACTGACTAGGAAACTTCCTTCCTCTGATCTCCTAACATTGGTGTATCAGAAAGATTAGCAACTTATTTTGCTGGGTACATCTTCCTTGGCCATCAAATCCTGGAGTGGGACTTTCAACCTGTAACTTCTGTTTCAGAGGCAGGTATGCACTATATAAAAAGAACTTCTCCCTGACTGTCTAGAGGCTTCAAACCTGGATGATGAATGGATGGTTGGAAAGAGTTGAGAATACCAATCTAATTATTTAGTATGGAGGTCCTTCTGTTTGCCAGACATAGCTCAGTAGATAGTGCATTTGGTTCCCACTCACAATGTTGTGGGTTCAAGCCCATGTTTGAACACACAATCCACTCTGGTTCAGTGTTAAAGCTGCCATCTTTTTGATCAGTTTTTAAAGTGATTTTTTTTTTAACCTGTCCTCCTGCCTGGAGGTGAAATATTCCATCACAATATTTTGAAGAGGGGCAAGGTTTCCTGGGTAAATACTTGTCTCAAAATAAATTACAGTAAAAGAAAAATAATCTGTCATTTACCATTGTGGGATCTTGCTGTGTGCAAACTGGCTGATGAATTTCCAACTTCAGTGACTGCTATTGATTTACTATTAAGCTCTCTGAGACATCCTGAGGTGGTGAAAGCTACCTTAAAAATACATCTCTTTCTTTTTAAATAAATGAAACATAACAGGTTCTTGCACTCACAGTCAAAGTATTCAACTACATAAAACGCACTGCAAGAAAGGATTACTAAACAAACACACTGAGGCACATAAAAAAAAGGATATGGGCAGAAAGTAGGAATGATGGAACAGGCTCAAAGAGCTGAATGGCTCAATGATCCAATAATATATGATTTGATGTCTCCAGGGCAGCAGATGACTAAAAATGTGGTCAGAAGTATATAAAGACCAGAGGGGAAAGAGATAACCTTCCTTAAATTATTTCTTAGGATATGGATGTCATTGGATAGACCAACATTTATTGTCCACCTTTAATGAAGAGTTAGCCATATTGCTGTGTGTCTGGAATCACATGTAGCCAGACCAGATAAGGATAGCAGATTTCCTTCCCTAATGGCCATTAGTGAACCAGATGGTTTTTTTACAACAGGGGTTACATTCGACATTCGCATTTAAACTATTTTTTGTTTCAGGATTTTATTGAATTCAATCTTCACGATCTGCAATGGTAGGATTTGAATCCATGTCCCAGAAGTAGTGGCCTGGGGCTCTGGGTTATTAGTCCAGTGGCATTACAACTGCCTCTTCATACCTAGAGAGGATGAGAGCTGTAAAAGGGGAATTCCATAGCTTAGAACTTTGACAACAAAATATGTCGGAGTGATGAAGATTAGGGATGGCTAAGAGACCAAAATTGGAGGAGTAGAGGGATCACAGAGGGTTGGAAGTTTACAGATAGAGGGGGCCAAGGCCTTGGAGGGATTTCAGAAGACCTTTAAAATTCGCAAGTTGCTAGACTGGATGCCAAAATGAATCACAGCCAATAACAACCTTCTATTTTTCTCTATGTTCCCCAGAATGTGAGTCAAGTGCTCCACAAGGCTTTTTGCTGTTCCGCCTTCTGGCTGCATTGAAGAGGAAGCTGGGAAGTATGCTGGGAGCTGTCTTCAGCCTACGGTTCAATAGGAAGGCACACCGAAGGGTACACTACTCACTGGAGCGGATGGTACCGAGAGCTAAGAAGCGACTGAAGCACAGGAGGTCCAGCAGGCATTACAAGAGGCACCGGATTCAGTACTTGCACTCAGCCAGTGGTGAGATCCTGTGTTACATCCCACACAAAATGGTAGCCTACCCATACGCTGCTGAGATCTCAACAGGTGTCCACAAGTATGGGGACTTCAACCTCATAGACCTGTGGAACTCCAGCTATTGCAGGTCTGGCTATAAGTGTGTGCGGTCAGTAAGAGATAAAGGCTTGAGGCGATCAGTTAACATAGCCAACTTCGAAAATAGACTCGAAATGAGACCCAGACTGCTGTCTTCAAATTACAGCTACAAAAGAATCCATTTCACCGAAAGCAATGATATTAGAACCCCACCCCCCGCTTGCTACCAGCAAAATAAAACCTGGGGTGTTGGAGGGGATGGGCAACCAGAGTGGCGAAGGTAAACAGAAGCAGAATTTTCTACGAGATTTTATAAATCAGAAGATATGAAAATGTGGAGCTTTTTTTGTTTCTATGCAATTAAAAAAAGTTGAAATGCTTTTTGATCGAGCCTTGTTCTTTCCTTTCTGTGTTATAGTCAGCTTGCTGGTACTGCCAGCACTCTGTTAGCCACTGAATGAGAAGTTGTTGGGTTAAAGCTACTACTCCAGAGACGTGTGCACATAAACCAAGCTGGCATTATCAATACCAGGATTCAGGAACCGTCACTTTTTCAGATGTGCCATCTTGCAGTTGATTAATTACACCAAGGTTCCACCCCCTCACATGCATTAAAACTATGATATGTGTTCGGGTTTCCCTCAGGCCGTGAAGAAAGCAATACAAATTCTGAGACTTTCAATTATTTTATACAAGTGCCAAGATGTGATATGCTCAAATACACAGTTGATAATTTTAGAGCGAGTGAAAATTTATCCTTCCATATCTCTGCTGTTGCCCACTTGCCCTGCAATTATTTTCTCTTCAGATAATGTTTTGGACAGAGCTTGAGTATTGCTGAAAAAAGGCAGATTTTAATGGAAACTTTTTCGTCTTACACTCATCAGGTCAATTTTCAAGAATGTATAAGTAAAGGGATAACAAATAAATGAATAAATGTTGTTCCTCTTTTGTATTTCTTAGTAAATCATTAACTTCTTAAAGAATAAAGAACAATACAGGACAGGAACAGACTCTTTGCACTGACACATTTTATCCTTCCATACTAAAACTACCTTCACTTACAGGACATATATCCCTCTATTCCTTTCCTATTTATGTATTTGTCTAAGTGCTTCTTGAATATTGCTATTGTGTTTTGCTTCCATTGCCTCCTCTGGTAGTATGTCCCAGGCATTCACCATCCTTTGTATGAAAAACTTGCCTCGCACATCTCTTTTAAAACCACTGCTCTCCCCTCCTCAAAACTGTTATTCTTGCAAGATGTCCTGATGAGTGCAAGATGAAAAGCTTTAACAAAATCTGTCCTTTTTCAGCAAAATCTCAGATAATTACACAATTCCTTTTGAAAACCAGAATTGAATCAGTCTCCACCATCCTCCCAGATGTACTGCTACAGAATTCTCTATCTGAATAGACATTCTTTTTGCTGTTTTCCCTTGTAGTAAACTGATTAATGCTTTCTTGAAAGGACACATTTAAAATTTCATCAAAGGAACGGAGGATACATTTTCATGACTAATGTAATCCTATAGCACTGACAAGTCACATCTGATAAGCACAGAATTATTCCCTGTCTGGGAATAATTCAATTAACCCAGTAATTTTATAGCATTTATTGATGAAATGATGTGTTCATAAATTTTCAAATTTATATTGAATTAAACTGGAGGATAGAATCAGAACATCTTTAAGCACAAATGATAAATTTATGTTTCAGGATTAAATTAGCCTGGGAAAAGACCTATAGATATCATTCAAATGGAAATTACTTCTGAAACATTACTGCCTGGACAGGCTTTCATCCAATTTGCGCACAGTTATTTGCCCACAAATATCAATATAATAGTTAACAGATCATCTGTATTAGTGATGTAGTTCGGGGATAAATATTAGCCGGGGCACTGGAACTAGTTTTGCTGCCCTATTTCAAATTATTGCTATGGGATCTTTCTATATGGTCTGAAAAGGCAAAGTGGCCCTCAGTTTAGCATATGATCGAAAAGATGTAATGCCTGGCAAAGCAGCTGTCTTCAGGACCTCACCGGGAATGCTGCCTCAAATGGGAGTGAGACTCAAATCCACAACCCTCCACGTCAGAGATGAGAAAGCTGTCACTGAGCAATTGTGTTTTCTATGAATGAAAGTCTTGACTCCAATGCACATCTGTCATTGCAAACATCACAATTTGTAACTGAATATTCATTTGAGTTGAAATTTATATCAGAAAATAATATTTTAGAATCTTGTACCTGAGTAATTGGGACATGATAAGCTGAGTGGAGCAAGAATTGGGAGAAATAAGTGAATTTAGATATCTGGTTCCCAAAACGTTCCACCATTAAGGGGCTTCTTCACGTCATATCTAGGCCTGTTGTAGCCTCATTGTGAGAGATTGATTGGGATTATTCACTAGTATCATGTTGTAGAGAGAAATATCCAGGAGGAGTCTTGAGTTCTGATGTTCAGCAGTTCAAGTGACCTTTATTCAGCGCTCCATTACCACAACTGCGGGAGAGGGCAGAGCCCACCCTGAATCTGGATTTCATGTGGGCCCAGTTGCCCTCTTAATTACAGCTCAGATCAGATGAGAGGTTAATGACACTCTAACTTTCCTCAGCTGAATACAACATTTTTATACCTTTTGCTGTACAATAATTAAATGCAACATTGATATTATTGTGAGCGACATCCCCCTAAACTATCTGTCCAATCCAGTAAACAAATAACCAATGATGGGTAACTTTATGGACAGCCCTAGGTCTTCCCATAATCTCATAATATCTACCAGATACCCCATCATCTGGATTTGGGATCTTACAATGCGTCTGACAGTTATACTCCTTCCCAGCCATTTGCCAGTTGCAACACATTATTTATCAAGAACCTAAATACTTGCTTATCACTTGGTTGTGAGTTTGAAGGCTGGTTGAGATACTGCAAAGCATTTCATGGATATTACACATTGTTGCAACTGAGCATCAGTGTTGAAGGGAATGAATGGTGAAGGTGTGGTTGCAGTGCCAATCACGTGAGCTGCTTTGTCCTGGATGGTGCCAAGTTATTGGAGTGTCATTGGAACTGCACTCATCCAGTCTGGCAGAGTATTCCATCACACTCCTGATGTGTGCCTTGTAGATGGTGCACAGTCTCTGGGGAGTCAGGTGGCTAGTTACTTGCTGCAGGACTCCTAGTCTCTAACTTGCTTTTGTAGCCACAGTGTTTACATGACCGGTCCAGTTCAGTTTATGATCGATGGCAGGTCAGGGGATGTTGATGGTAAGAAATTCAATGATAGCAATGCCTCTGAACCTAAAAAGAGGTTCCCTAGTAAACTCTTACTGGAGGTGGCTATTGTCTGGCATGTGTGTGGCATGAATGCGATTTTTCATCTGTCAGTGAAAATCTGAATGCTGCCTGGCTCTCCCTACAAGATGCTCCTACATTATTCTATATAGAAATGAATATCAGTGACTTGTTGACATTTGTTACGGTCTTACTAACTTGCTTCACTATCTTTATTGATTTGTGAGTAACAAGCTCAATTGCTCTCTACTTATGCAATCCTTCCAAATATTTAATTTCCAATAAGAATGACTTCCTCACAAAGTAATATAGAATGCAAACAGGTAGAACCTGACCTGAAGAGAACCTGACTTGGAGAGACCCTATCCAGGGGAGAAGGGTTGGTATCTTTCTCTGGATAAGAGGCCTTAATTAGTTTATGCTGAACATGGTTAAACAAATGCTATAACTGAGAATTTACCTGCCCTCCTAGATCCATCCTATCCCCAAACTCTGGCTTCAGAGTTTATGAATTGTGTGCTATAGAACTGGAATTGACTTGTTTCATTAGCACACTTTCAGTTAGGACCATTTACAGAGCAATTATTTTTAATTTTTGACTGATATTTGCATGAATTGCCTTGAGACTAATTTGTTCATGAAAAATAAATTAACCATTAATATTTTAAAAGAACAGATGCTCTGATTCCACCCATCAGTTTAATGTGCAAGAGCCCCACAGGGAAAGTACTCGCTAAGACACATTGTTTTCATCAATAACTGGCATAAAGCTGCTGGTTCCCTTAGAAACCACTTGGTTACAGAATGGTCTTCTGGTAAAATAGAGTAAGCAATGATGCAAATCTCATTAACTGTCATAAGCCCCTTATTCAAATTATTGACTAATTTCCCACTGAGGTTCGTCTATGACAGTTTAAAGGTATTGCTGAGTGGAGCTCGCATGATGCACTGGTAGTGTCCTACCTTTGAGCCAGAAGACCCAGAATCAATTTCCATCTGCTGCAGAGGTGCAACATAGTAACTGTAAACTGTTCAACTAAAAATATCTGAAGCAAGTGCTTCTGCAGCATTTTACAATAGCTCAGAAAACTGGTTTTGCACCAAATGAACTAAATTTTTGAAGTGTTGGTGACTGTTGTAATGTAGGAAATGAACCACCAATCTGTGTAGAGCAAGATTCCACCAAGAGCCAATTGTTACCCACTTGTAACTGGTGTCAGTTGATGGATAGTTATTGGTCAGAAAACTGGAGACAACTCACATTACAGTTTGAAATAGCTCTGCAGGGTATTTCATTTTATGTCCCCCCAACCCAGGACCCCTCACCTGCAAGATGGAAGCACCAACAGAGCAAGACTGTCTCAATGCTGCACGTGGAGAATTGGCCTAGCTTCTCAGCTCAAGCCTCAGCAGCAGACTTGGAACTAGTGACCTGTTGAAAGTGCAACTGAGCTGCAGCTAATGCTGAACCTGACAACTCTGTGTGTGCAGCAAGCAGTGGGAAGCAGCAATAGCAATCCTCAATCATGGTAAAAGACAAGCAAGGCCCTTCATTTGAGTGCAATCAGGAAAGGAGAGACACTGATCCCAAGAAGGTGATCAAAGCTTCAACAAGGACGCAAGCAGGTTAAAGGGACACCACTTAACTAACCAAAACTATCCTTCATTTTTAGGCTCTGGATGTTACTTGCAAAGGTGGTGCAGCTGCACAAGTGATCAAAGATGAAAGAAAATAACGTTCTCAGAGGATCAGATGAATCAAGGATAAAAATCCTGGCCAACCTTTTACACTTCCTGGTGAAACCAACTGTGCTGCCCCAATGACCTGCTCAATCCACCTGCCACCTATCTATCTCCATATAGAGAAATCTTCCTGAGCAAGAACTCCTCATCGACACCCTGAGCATCAAGGAATGGTAAACACAGGAAGAAGTCACCAGCAGGTTCCTTGAGATAAACCCTACGTATTGAATGGCAGTTTTTGAACCGTCTCTCTGGGAGTGGTCCTTTCTAAACAGGCACAAATCAACCCAGGGCCCCCTGTGTAGGCATACTCCACTGTTAGGGTCTCCTAACAAGCCCCTTATACACTTGCAAGCTAAGAGGTAGACTGATCACCTTAGTCTCAGTAAATGCAAAAGCACTCATTTGACATTTGCAAAATAAAAATGAAAGATTCTGGAACTCCTGAAAAATGTTTTATCTAAAGCATGGCAAACAGCAAAGGGGGGGGGGGGGTGGAATCACAAGCTGTTTAATTTCTCTCATTTCTCGATTCAAATGCTAAGAGTCACCAGTGACAAAAGACTCAGCTGGACCTGCCATTATAAATATGTATGTCAGAGCCCGGGAATCTTGCAACCATTAACCCACCTCTTGACTCCCAAAGCCAGTCCATCATTTACAAGGCGCAAGCCAAGAGTGTGATGGACGTTCTGAAGAAGGGTCACTGGACCTGAAATATTGACTCTGCTTTCTTTCCACAGGTGCTGCCAGGCCAGCTGAGTTTTCCCAGCAATTTCTGTTTGTGTTCAAGAAACTTGACACCATCCAGGTCAAATCTGGCCTGGCATCATTATCTGCAAACAAACATTCACTCCTTCCATCACTGATTCTCAGTAGCAGCAGTGTGTACCATCTACAAGATGCACTGCAGCAACTCATCAAAGTTCCTTCAACAACACTTTCTAAACCTGTTAACTCTATCCCCTAGAGGAAAATGGGCAACAGACACATGGGAACACCCACAACCTGAAAGTTCCATCCCGAGCCAGTCACCATCCCTGACTTGGCAATATATCACCATTGGGGTAAAAACAATGACTGCAGATGCTGGAAACCAGATTCTGGATTAGTGGTTCTGGAAGAGCACAGCAGTTCAGGCAACATCCAAGGAGCTTTCGAAGCTCCTTGGATGCTGCCTGAACTGCTGTGCTCTTCCAGCACCACTAATCCAGAATATATCACCATTCCTTCAGTGTTGCTGGGTCAAAATCCTCGAACTCCCAACCTCATACCACATGAACTGCAGCAGTTCAAGAAGGCAGTTTCCTTTACCTTGTCCTGGGTAATTAAGGATGGGTAACACATGCCGGTCTAACCAACAACGTCCACATCCCATGAAGGGTTTTTAAAAAATCAAAAGGGATAATAGAAAAGAACAGGCAGCACCTGATGGATTTCTCTCCCCAGCTGAATGAATCCTGAAGTGTCATATTTGTAGTAAATTTTAATCGGGGATTTCCTCTTCTTGAACCTTCATTGTGGGGACAAACAACATCCCCACTAATTCATTATGGCCCCAATGCAATGATGTGGAAATTAGATTGTGACTGCTCATTGAGCTGCAAAACAAAGAAATTGATTATTTTACCTCTGACCTAACCCACAGTCTGTTGGAAGTCAGATGGTAGGGCTGAGCTGGATGGGTGTAATAAAACTGAAACAACAGCATATACACACATCTATCTGCAGTCAGCTAGTTATCTACAGTATTACATTATGGCAGGGGGTGGGGACATTGTTGGAAAGTCACCAACACAGTTCCCATTTAGCGAGTCAAATGTAGCTATATTGGTGTCCAACCTACATTTCCAGTCTACATTTGAGCAGCTACGAGAAATGTAGGAGAAGAGATTTGGGAGTAGAAGATCTAAACTCTCTGTAACCCTTGGCATCCCCACCCCTGCCCCTCTTGATGTTGCAGCCTATATTTATTCCTGCTGAGTTTTTAAGGAACCTCTCAGAGGAAGACAGAATCAGAGAGCTTTATGACAGGAACTGTAGAGCTTAGGACCTTGGAGCATGGCTTCCATTTGTGAAATGACAATTGGGAATGTGCAAGAGGCAACGGGAGAGGCGATGATCTACTGGTATTATTGCTGGACTATTAATCCCAGGTAATGTTCTGGGGACCAGGTTCGAATCCTACTATGGCAGAGGATGGAATTTGAATTCAATAAAAATTTGGAATGAGTAGTTTAGTGATGAGCATGAAACCATTGCTATTTTCAGAATAACCCATCTGGTTCATCAATGTCCTTTAGGGAACAGAACTGCCATCCTTACCTGGTCTGATCTAAATTTGACTCCAGATCCACAACAATGTGATTGACTCTCTGGGCAATTAGGGATTGGCAACAAATTCCGGCCTCGTCATCCTGTGAGTGAATTAAAAAAAAAGATTAGAGAACACAGTTATCTCAGATGGTTGTTGGCCTGCACAGGCTACAGGGATTTGGAAGGTTGGGACCATGGAGAGAGCAGAAGACAAAGGAGAAAAGAGTCTCAAGGATGTGGGGAAAAAAACGTCAATTTGATTGCTGATATGAACTTTTTAAACCAAATGGCATATTTCAGTGTTGAACTATTCCATGATGCCAACCAACACCACAAAGATAGATGAATTGGTTTTTGTCTCATTATTGCCTGTGTGAGCATACTGGGCACAATACTGGGATGCCAAGGGTTACAGAGAGTTTAGATCTTCTACTCCCAAATCTCTTCTCCTACATTTCTCGTAGCTGCTCAAATGTAGACTGGAAATGTAGGTTGGACACCAATATAGCTACATTTGACTCGCTAAATGGGAACTGTGTTGGTGACTTTCCAACAATGTCCCCACCCCCTGCCATAATGTAATACTGTAGATAACTAGCTGACTGCAGATAGATGTGTGTATATGCTGTTGTTTCAGTTTTATTACACCCATCCAGCTCAGCCCTACCATCTGACTTCCAACAGACTGTGGGTTAGGTCAGAGGTAAAATAATCAATTTCTTTGTTTTGCAGCTCAATGAGCAGTCACAATCTAATTTCCACATCATTGCATTGGGGCCATTTGATAACACAGAGTGCACTTCAAAAAATGCTCCATTGCAATAACGTACTTTGGACTGTCAAAGTTGTGAAGAGTGCTTTCTAAACTCAAATTGGCTCACTTTTTTTGTTGGAGGAGAAAGTGAGGACTGCAGATGCTGGAGATCAGAGCTGAAAATGTGTTGCTGGAAAAGCGCAGCAGGTCAGGCAGCATCTAAGGAACAGGAGAATCGACGTTTCGGGCACGAGCCCGATGTGACACATGCTAACTCTCTGTAGGAGGTACTGGTACAGAGCTGGAAGGATGAAAGCTAACTTCAAATGGAAAACTAGTCTCATTTATTTCAATTCATTCTCAGGAGGTAGGATTGTTGGCAAATTTATTGCTTTTCCTAGTTGACATGAGAAGATGGTGCTGGGACTTCCTGCTCATCAGGATGGAACTTATTTACTCGGAAGTTGTGAAAGATTCTATTGAAAAGCAAGCCTTCTTATTTCATTTGTTTTATTAAATGAATGATCTGTTAGAAATCTGCTGTCCTTTAAGAAAGGAAACATGCTGTCCTTGACTGGTCTGGGTCTGATATGTGACTCCAGTCCATCAACAATATGGGGTGTGTTCGAACCCTCACTGATTTTTGTTACTTTTGATTTTTTTTTTCTCAATTATGGCATGGAGCTGTGAACTGGGAGTTGTTACTTGAGACTGACTTGTGGACTTTGAAACAGCTTGTGGAAAAATGAAAAGAACAGCCCAAAGAAGCTTTGTCTGTCTGTGAAGCCAGATGAGGAGGCTAATCGCAATTTGATTAAAATGGTTCCTATGGACACAGCAATCCCGGGAAAAGCATTCTGTTTAAACAGTTAGCAGAAATTGGCTATTAATTAGGCCAGTAGCTGGGAGTTAGTTCTGGCAAGTCTGGAAGAGACCCTCTGTTGAAGAAGATGCCAGTTGTTGAATGATAATTAAGGCCTCATGAAAAGACAATCAGCCTAACAGGCAGAACAAGAACAGAAGATGTTTGTTTTTCAGAATTGCATTTTTGTAGGAGATGAGCTTATCTGCAGAAAAATGTGAAAGTTCCCTGTCTAATCTGCTGCACCAGCTTTTCGAAGCCCAAAAAGTAGAAAGCTAAGTTAGAAGCATTGCTGGGTGAATTGAAGAGATTATCAGTTCCAGAAAAGCATCTACAGAGTATGCATCTATTTTTTTTTTGAGAGAGTCCCCGAGGCAAGTCCCAGGCAGCCCCAAAATTGAGTCCCAGGCAGCAGCAGAGGAGGTGGGCCTCTAGTAACAGCAGCAGTGGTGGAGGTCCTGGGAGGGCCCCAAGGCAAGTCCCAGGCAGCAGCAGTGAGGTAGGCCCCAAGCAGCAACAGCTGAGGCAAGTCTGGGCAGGGTCCCAGAGACCAGCAGTAGGAGTGCTGGTCTCTCCTTCTCCTTCTCCTTCTCCTTCTCTCTTTCTGTAGGGCAGCTGTCTAGGGATAGTCACCTTCAAGGAGAGTCCTTGCACAAACACCCAAGTGGCCTGTGACCAGCAGTGCCTTTCCCATCAAAGGGCAGTGCTGTGTGAATCCCTATTTATATTTTTTTTTTCACCTAAGTGCGGTAACACTCCTGTTTCTTTCTTTTTTTTTATATATTTTTTTATTTTTTTTATTTTTTTTATTTAACCCCCACACTACCACCTAAGTGCAGTAGTGCTTATTTTATCCCCAGCACCCATGGTGTGTGTGTGCAGGTGTGAGACACAGTGAAAGACACAAAGTGCACCAATCTTTATTCAATTTCCACCACCAGGAAGATAGGAAAACACCCGGGTGGCCAGATGAACTTTTTAAACCAAATGGCATATTTCAGCGTTGAACTATTCCATGATGCCAACCAACACCATAAAGATAGATGAATTGGTTTTTGTCTCATTATTGCCTGTGTGAGCATACTGGGCACAAATTGGATGCCATGACTCCCATTTGATAACACAGAGTGCACTTCAAAAAATGCTCCATTGCAATAACGTACTTTGGACTGTCAAAGTTGTGAAGAGTGCTTTCTAAACTCAAATTGGCTCACTTTTTTTGTTGGAGGAGAAAGTGAGGACTGCAGATGCTGGAGATCAGAGCTGAAAATGTGTTGCTGGAAAAGCGCAGCAGGTCAGGCAGCATCTAAGGAACAGGAGAATCGACGTTTCGGGCACGAGCCCGATGTGACACATGCTAACTCTCTGTAGGAGGTACTGGTACAGAGCTGGAAGGATGAAAGCTAACTTCAAATGGAAAACTAGTCTCATTTATTTCAATTCATTCTCAGGAGGTAGGATTGTTGGCAAATTTATTGCTTTTCCTAGTTGACATGAGAAGATGGTGCTGGGACTTCCTGCTCATCAGGATGGAACTTATTTACTCGGAAGTTGTGAAAGATTCTATTGAAAAGCAAGCCTTCTTATTTCATTTGTTTTATTAAATGAATGGTCTGTTAGAAATCTGCTGTCCTTTAAGAAAGGAAACATGCTGTCCTTGACTGGTCTGGGTCTGATATGTGACTCCAGTCCATCAACAATATGGGGTGTGTTCGAACCCTCACTGATTTTTGTTACTTTTGATTTTTTTTTTCTCAATTATGGCATGGAGCTGTGAACTGGGAGTTGTTACTTGAGACTGACTTGTGGACTTTGAAACAGCTTGTGGAAAAATGAAAAGAACAGCCCAAAGAAGCTTTGTCTGTCTGTGAAGCCAGATGAGGAGGCTAATCGCAATTTGATTAAAATGGTTCCTATGGACACAGCAATCCCGGGAAAAGCATTCTGTTTAAACAGTTAGCAGAAATTGGCTATTAATTAGGCCAGTAGCTGGGAGTTAGTTCTGGCAAGTCTGGAAGAGACCCTCTGTTGAAGAAGATGCCAGTTGTTGAATGATAATTAAGGCCTCATGAAAAGACAATCAGCCTAACAGGCAGAACAAGAACAGAAGATGTTTGTTTTTCAGAATTGCATTTTTGTAGGAGATGAGCTTATCTGCAGAAAAATGTGAAAGTTCCCTGTCTAATCTGCTGCACCAGCTTTTCGAAGCCCAAAAAGTAGAAAGCTAAGTTAGAAGCATTGCTGGGTGAATTGAAGAGATTATCAGTTCCAGAAAAGCATCTACAGAGTATGCATCTATTCTTATGGAACATCATTAAAGCCACTTAATACTTGGCCAGATTTATTTTCTTTCATTTATCTCATTCATTTGTCTGTCTGTCTTTTGCGTGAATGGGGAGGAAAACAAACTTTTCAGGTTGAAAGCACAGACATTAATTAGTTTACTGTGTTGTTTAATTATCTCCCTGCAAAAGTTAAAAATCACACAATACCAGGTTATAGTCCAACAGGTTTAATCAGAAGCACACTAGCTTTCGGAGCACCGCTCCTTCATCAGGTGATAGTGGAGGACACAATTCTAAGGCACAGAATTTAGAGCAAAATTTTACAGTGTGATGTAACTGAAATTATACATTGAAAAATACCTTGATTGTCTGTTGAGTCTTTCATCTGTTCGAATACCATGATAGTTTCACTTCTTTCATGTGTAAATCACAAACCTTTTTTAAAAAAGTTGCATTCTGAGGTTAACTGTAACAATGAATGTTAGCTGGACAATATGTTAAAGGTGTTCGCCCCCTGTGTTCTCTGTCTATGCCATGATATTTAGATTGTTTCTAATCTGAAAAGTGAGATAACAGAGTTTTACATGAATTCATTTACAAATGCCAGTTGTTAAGTGATAATTAAGGCCACACAAAAAGACAATCAGACTAACAGCCTTGTAGAACCAGAACTGCCTTGTTAGTCTGATCCTTTGTTTAAGATGGAAACTAATGATTTGCAAAGTCTGGTGAGGAACTACTGGAGTGGCTATTGGAGGGCCGTTGACATTTTAGTTTTATGTGATGCAAATACAGTGGTAGAAAGGCTGATGTGTTCGAGCAGAGTTGTAACAGGTGCCACTCTGTAAAATAGCAGCCAATTCAATTTACAGTAACGGGTTGGGCAATAACTGCTGGTGTTGTCCGTGAGACCCACCTTCTGAGAGTGACTTTTTGAAAGTGGAAATTTGAATTTGCAACGGTGCTATGGGTAGACGGATAAAAATGGGGGCTGAATACTCTTAGAAAGTATACTCTGATTTTGTCAGTGTACCAATGTAAAGGGAAAACCTTTTTTTCCATCCCTGTTCTCTTAAGGCCTTGATATTTCTTGTGAATTGTCCTGATGGGCGCAAGATGAACATTTTTAACAAAATGCGCCTTTTTTTCGGGAATACTCAACTGCTATACCATCAAATAACTATAAAAAACAGAAAGTGCTGGAGCAACTCAGTAGGTCTGATAGCAACCGTGTAGTAGAAATAGGGTTAACATTTCCAGTCTAATATGACTTTTCCTCGGAACCATGTGCTGCCAGACTTGCTGTTTGTCTGCAACCCTTTCTGGTTTCTTTTCCAGAGTATTTGAACCATATCTTGTATCCCAAATCTCACACCTCTAACCCCTCTTCACAAGCCTTTTTAATTAAAGAGAAAAGAAAATGCAATGTTGCCAGTCGGGGAATTACTGACGGGTTGCAATTTAAAAACAACTTGTTGCAATTTAATAATTAAAAAGACACAAATCTCCAAATCGATGGTTTTTTTTGGGGGGGGCGGACTTCTCGTTTTTTTAAATCAATTTTAAAACGGAAAGGGAATAGCAGGGTGTGAGATTGAATGGACATGGTCGGCGAAGGGGGTAGCGGTCGCTTTAAGAGTAGCGGATGCAACATTGTAACACGCTTGTTGATTCGAGGTCAGTTTCAATTGCCAATTCCCATGTGGGTTTCATTCATCAGAGAGGCCATGCCTGTGGACTGGATGCTGCTCACATAGGACGGTTCGTACGGCGCTTCCTGAAAACAGGACAAGGGGGGTGGAAGATAAAGGAAAGAGAGAGAAGAAAGGAAGGAGAGAGAGAATGTGAAATCACCCCGGGCTCTTTTATATTCTCTCTCTCTCTCTCTCTCTCTCTCTCCCCCCTTTCCCACACCATCTCCTCCCCTCTCCATTAAAATCGCTGGAAGATGGCGGCGAACGGATCAGGCACCAAGCCCTGCTCTGGTGTGGCTAAAACATCGGTGGAACTGGACTTCAGGTCCGGGGCTAGGATCGAAGACTTGAACCGGCTGATCCGGGAGTTCAGTAGGCAGGATCAGCGGGAGTATGACGATCACCGAGCCCTGGAAATCCACACCGCCAAGGATTTCATCTTCTCCATGCTGGGTATGTTCAAGCAGAGCTTTTTTTTAAAACGCGTGTCAGCCTGTGACCGTGATTGTCCAGAGCGAGGGAGAGCTCCTACTTTAAACATTTGAAAACAAAATCACCTTTTTTCCTTCCAATTTGCAATCTCTTTTTTTTTGGGGGGGGGGGCAGTGTAGGTGTGTGCAGATAATTACTATCTCTTTCTTTGAGCCTTCAAGTACCTGTCTCAGTTAGGATTGAAAACGGAGATGATTTTAATTTAAAAGGGCAATACTGAGATTATTTTCCTTCAGTTCAGTTCCAGTGGCCAGGGTGTTGGAAAATAATTTAAATTAATTGTTTAATTCCCCCTGGCCAAACAATAGCTTAGTGCTGTGCTACAAGTGGGTCCTGTTTGCATCCGTCTGGAATTATTTTTAAATTCGGATCTGAACTGGATGGAATTGACTGGATAGAAGCAAATCTGGATCAGTGATCTAGTCAGAAATTCACTCCCTGTAAAACAATTGCCTTTTCTGCCCTGCCTGATAACGATCTTTTATCCGGCTCAAGATCCAATTACACTGTTCATAGATTTTTTTCCCCCTCCTAATGACATTGTCCACAGAACCAATCCTTCATCTCCCAAACTCTTGACTCGCTAGCTCCCTGGCTTCCAAAACGTGGAATCCTGCAATTCCCAATGCTCCTGGGTTATGGGAGAGAGGCAACTTTCTGTCAGCTAATTGTAACTTCCTGACTTAGCCTCTGTGAACTGCCTCCGGGATGTTATCAGATTCCGATACGGAATGCGTTTTGGGAATGACAAGTGGTTGTCGACACTCCTATTGAATCTGCTCCCGGCACCGCCTTGAGCTGTGAAGCAAGCCGATGTCGATTAAGATGAATGTACTCAGAATTTGAGCTGTTCTCTTCACACCAGTAGATACTCCATCAATATAAAATTAGACAAGCATTTGGGGAAAGCAGGCAATCTGCTGGCTGTAGTTTGTTCAGGCAGAGATTGTAAAGTTGTTGGCAAGGCTGTCAGTATAATAGTTCCTTACCTTTTGGCCAGGTATCAATTGAATTGAATTGAATCCATTCATTTAAAGGTCTCAATACAACCATTCTTTTTCTGTACTGAAAGCACTGTGAAAAATCAGACTTGCTACGGTTTTAATGCCACTGATGAAAAAGCCATGGTAACAACATGGTTTGGAGTGGTGGTGGTGAGTGGTAATGCCACTGGACAACTATAAGACATAGTAGCAGAAAGAGCATTTAACCCATTTTGGGAAAGCAAATCTTCACAGGACTTGTACACTTAATGGTCAGGTTCTAGAGAGTGTTGCTGAACAAAGAGACCTTGGAGTGCAGGTTCATAGCTCCTTGAAAGTGGAGTCGCAGGTAGATAGGATAGTGAAGAAGGTGTTTGGTATGCTTTCTTTTATCGCTCAGAGTATTGAGTACAGGAGTTGGGAGGTCATGTTGCAGCTGTGCAGGACATTAGTTAGGACACTGTTGGAATATTGCGTGCAATTCTGGTCTCCTTCCTATCGGAAAGATGCTGTGAAACTTGAAAGGGTTCAGAAAATATTTACAAGGATGTTGCCAGGGTTGGAGGATTTGAGCTATAGGGAGAGGCTGAACAGGCTGGGGCTGTTTTCCCTGGAGTGTCGGAGGCTGAGGGGTGACCTTATAGAGGTTGACAAAATTATGAGGGGCATGGATAGGGTAAATAGGCAAAGTCTTTTCCCTGGGGTGGGGGTGTCCAGAACTAGAGGGCCTAGGTTTAGGGTGAGAGGGGAAAGATATAAAAGAGACCTGAGGGGCAACATTTTCACACAGAGGATGGTACGTGTATGGAATGAGCTGCCAGAGGAAGTGGTGGAGGCTGGTACAATTGCAACATTTAAATGGCACATATGAATAGGAAGGGTTTGAAGGGATTATGGGCTGGGTGCTGGCAGGTGGAACTAGATTGGGTTGGGATATCTGGTCAACATGGACAGGTTAGACCGAAGGGTCTGTTTCCATGCTGTACATCTCTATGAACCCACTAAGTCTGCCCTGCCACTCAACAAGAACTTGTGTGATCTGATAATCTGCAGCTCTACTTTCCTGCCTTAACCCATAAACCTTGATCCCTTTTATTGATTAAAAACGTGCCTATCTCAGCCTTAAATATACTTACCAATCCAGGTTCAGCCCCTAAAGAATTCCACAGATTCACTCCCCTCTGAGAGAAGAAATTTCTCCTCCTCTCTGTCTTAGATGGGTGACCTCTTAGTTTGAAATTACATCTCCCCGACTGAGACGGGTTAGCAAGGGGTAACAACCTTTCTGTATCTAAACCCGTTAAGTCCCCTGAGAAACTTCTAGTTCAGAACACCAGGCTTAAACTCTACAAACAGGATCAAGGATGTCTCGGAGAGGGTGCAGAATGTTCTCACGAGGGAGAGGAGCCAGCAAGAGATCATTGTCCACATTGGAACCAACGACATAGGAAGGGAAAAGGTTGAGATTCTGAAGGGAGAATACAGAGTTAGGCAGGAGAATAAAAAGAAGGTCCTTGAGAGTAGTAATATCTGGACTAATCCCGGTGCTACGAGCTAGTGAGGGTAGGAATAGAAGGATAGAGCAGATGAATACATGGCTGAGGAGCTGGTGTATGGGAGAAGGATTCGCACTTTTTTGGATCATTGGAATCTCTTTTGGGGTAGAAGTGACCTGTACAAGAAGGATGGATTGCACCTGAGTTGGAAAGGGACTAATACACTGGCAGAGAGATTTGCGAGAGCTGTTTAGGAGAATTTTAAATTAGTAAGGGGGGGGATGGGACCCAGAGAGATAATGAGGAAAGAAATCAATCTGAGATTGGTACAGTTGACAACAGAAGCGAGTCAAACACTCAGGGCAGGTAGGGACAGAATAGAGAACAAGGTAGGACTGATAAATTAAACTGCATTTATTTCAATGCAACAGGCCTAACAGGGAAGGCAGATGAACTCGGGGCATGGTTAGGAACATGGGACTGGGATATCATAGCAATTACAGAAACATGGCTCCGGGATGGACAGGACTGGCAGTTTAGTGTTCCACGATACAAATGCTAGAGGAAGGATAGAAAGGGAGGCAAGAGAGGAGGCAGAGTGGCGTTTTTGATAACGGATGGCATCACAGGTATATTGAGGAGGATATTCCCAGAAATATATCCAGGGAGGTTATTTGGGTGGAACTGAGAAATAAGAAAGGGATGATCACCTTATTGGGATTGTGTTATTGACACCCCCCCCCCCCCCCCCCCCCCCCCCTTAATTTTGAGAAACAAATTTGTGAGGAGATCTCGGTTATCTGTAAGAATAATAGGGTGGTTATGGTAGGGGACTTTAACTTTGCAAACATAGACTGGGACTCCCATAGTGTTAAGGGTTTGGATGGAGAGGAATTTAAGTGTGTACAATAACATTTTCTGATTCAATATATGGATGTACCAATTAGAGAAAGTTCAAAACTTGACCTATTCTTGGGAAATAAGGCAGGGCAGGTGACTGAGTTGTAGTGGGAGAGCACTTTGGGGCCAGCGACCATAATTAGATCTATTAGATTTAACATAGTGATGGAAAAGGATAGACTAGATCTAAAAGTTGAAGTTCTAAATAGGAGAAAGGCCAATTTTGATGGTATTAGGCAAGAACTTTCAAAAGCTGATTGGAGGCAGGTGTTTGCAGGTAAGGGGATGGCTGGAAAATGGGAAGTCTTCAGAAATGAGATAACAAAAGTCCAGAGACAGTATATCCCTGTTAGGGTGGAAGGAAAGGCTGGTAGGTGCAGGGAATGCTGGATGTCGAAAGAAATTGAGGGTTTGGTTAAGAAAAAGAAGGAAGCATATGTAAGGTATAGACAGGACAGATCGAGTGAATCCTTAGAGTATAAAGGCAGTAGGAGTATACTTAAGAAGGAAATCAGGAGGGCAGAAAGGGGACATGAGATAGCTTTGGCAATTAGAGTTGAGGAGAATCCAAAGGGGTTTTACCCTTTTTGTCCTTAAATGTATTTGTAACGAGGGAGAGAATAGGGCCCCTCAATGATCAGCAAGGCAACCTATGTGTGGAGCCACAGGAGATGGAGCAGATTCTAAATGAGTATATTGCATCAGTATTTACTGTGGAAAAGGATACGGAAGATATAGAATGTAGGGAAATAGATGGTGACATCTTGAAGAATTTCCATATTACAAAGGAGGAAGTGCTGGATGTCTTGAAATGCATAAAAGTGGATAAAGCCTCCAGGACCTGATCAGGTGTACCCTAGAACTCTGTGGGAAGCCAGGGAAATGATTGCTGGACCTCTTGCTGAGATATTTGTATCATCGATAGTCACAGGTGAGGTGCCGGAAGACTGGAGGTTGGCTAACGTGGTGCCACTATTTAAGAAAGGTGGGATGGACAAGCCAGGGAATTATAGACCAGTGAGTCTGACGTTGGTGGTGGGCAAGTTGTTGGAGTAAATCCTAAGGGACAAGATATACATGTATTTGGAAAGACAAGGACTGGTTAGGGATAGTCAACATGGCTTTGTGCATGGGAAATCATGTCTCACAAACTTGATTGAGTATTTTGAAGAAGTAACAAAGAGGATTGATGAGGGCAGAGTGGTTGACATGATCTACATGGACTTCAGAAAGGCATTCAACAAGGTTCCACATGGGAGACAGGTTAGCAAGGTTAAATCTCATGGAATACAGGGAGAACTTGCCATTTGGAAATAGAACTGGCTCAAAGGTAGAAGACAGAGGGTGGTGGAGGGTTGTTTTTCAGACTGGAGGCCTGTGATCAGTGGAGTGCCACAAGGATCGGTGCTGGGTCCACTACTTTTCATCATTTATATAAATGATTTGGATGTAAGCATAAGAGGTATAGTTAGTAAGTTTGTAGATGATACTAAAATTGGAGGTGTAGTGGACAGTGAAGAAGGTTAACTCTGATTACAACAGGATCTTGATCAGATGGGCCAATGGGCTGAGAAGTGGCAGATGGAGTTTAATTCAGATAAATGCAAGGTGCTGCATTTTGGGAAAGCAAATCTTAGCAGGACTTATACACTTAATGGTAAGGTCCTAGGGAGTGTTGCTGAACAAAGAGACTTTTGAGTGCAGGTTCATAGCTCCTTGAAAGTGGAGTCACAGGTAGATAGGACAGTGAAGAAGGCATTTGGTATGCTTTCCTTTATTGGTTAGAGCATTGAGTACAAGAGTTGGGGGGTCATGTTGTGGCTGTACAGGACATGGGTTAGGCCACTGTTGGAATATTGCATGCAATTCTGGTCTCCACCGGAAAGATGATGTGAAACTTGAAAGGGTTCAGCAAAGATTTACAAGGATGTTGCCAGGGTTGGAGGATTTGAGGTATAGGGAGAGGCTGAATGGGCTGGGGCTGTTTTCCGTGGGCTTAGGGGTGACCTTATAGAGGTTTATACAATCATGAGGAGCATGGATAGGTAAATAGACAAAGTATCTTCCCTGGGGTGGGGGAGTCCAGAACTAGAAGGCATAGGTTTAGGGTGAGAGGGGAAAAATTATAAAAGTGACCTAAGGTGCATCTTTTTCACACAGAGGGTGGTATGAGGGTGTATGGAATGAGCTGGCAAAGGAAGTGGTGGAGGCTGGTACAACTGCAACATTTAAAAGGCATCTGGGCAGGTATATGAATAGGAGAGTTTGGAGGGATATGGGCCGGGTGCTGGTAGGTGGGACTAGATTAGGTTGGGATATCTTGTCGGCATGGACAGGTTGGACTGAAAGGTCTGTTTCCGTGCTGTACATCTCTGACTCTAAATAGATTCAAATCCCATCATGATGGATTAGGACATTTTAAATTCAGCAAAAAAACACTGGAGTAAAAAGCTTGTCTAATGGCGGCAATTTAACCATTGTTGCTTGTTTTCAAAATCCAGCTAGTTCACTAACGTACTTCTAGGGAAGGAAATCTGCTATCCTTATCTGGTCTGATAAATGTGACTCCCGACCCACCACCTTACTACCGACTCTTAACTGCCATCTCAGCAATTAGGAATGGGCATTAAATACTGGCCTAGTCAGGGATGCTCACATCCCATGACCAAATAAAGAAAACCCAGCAGAGTTAAGAGTGGCAGTGATTAAGTGATGAGAGTGATATCATGTCATTTGAGGGGTGGGGGGGCACAATGGAGATTGGGAAACAGATTTTGGAAAGGTGCAGAAGCCACAGGGTAGTAGTCATGGGCGATTTCAACTTCCCAAATATTGATTGGAAGCTCTTTAGATCAAGTAGATTGGATGGGGCGGTGTTTGTGCAGTGTGTCCAGGAAGCTTTTCTAACACAGTATGTAGATTGTCCGACCAGAGGAGAGGCCATTTTGGATTTGGTACTCGGTAATGAACCGGGACAAGTGGTGGGCTTGTTAGTGGGTGAACATTTTGGTGATGGTGACCACAATTCTGTGACTTTCACCTTGGTTATGGAGAGAGATAGGTCGTGCAACAGGGTAGGTTTTACAATTGGGGGAAGGGTAATTACGATGCTGTAACACAGGATCTGAGGATCATAAGTTGGGAGCATAGGCTGTCGGGGAAGGATGTCGTGGAAATGTGGAACTTTTTCAAGGAACTGATACGACGTGTCCTTGATATGTATGTACCGGTCAGGCAGGAAAGAAATGGTCGTGTGAGGGAACCTTGGTTGACGAGGGAGGTTGAATGTCTTGTAAAGAGGAAGAAGGAGGCTTACATAAGGTTGAGGAAACAAGGTTCAGTCAGAGCAGTGGAGGGATGCAGGATAGCCAGAAGGGACCTGAAGAAAGGGATTAGGAGAGCCAAGAGAGGGCATGAAAAATCTCTGGCGGATAGGATCAAGGATAACCCAAAGGCATTTTATGCGTATGTGAGAAACATGAGAATGACGAGAACGAGGGTAGGTCCAATCAAGGACAGTAGTGGGAGACTGTGTATTGAGTCGGAAGAGATAGGAGAGGTCTTGAATGAGTACTTTTCTTCAGTATTTACAAATGAGAGGAACCGTATTGTTGAAGAGGAGAGTGTGAAACGGACTGGTAAGCTAGAGGAGATACATGTTAGGATGGAAGATGTGTTGGACATTTTGAACAACTTGAGGATAGACAAGTCCCCCGGGCCTTTGGGATATATCCTAGGATTATGTGGGAAGCAAGAGAGGAAATTGCAGTACCGTTGGCAATGATCTTTTCATCTTCACTGTCAACGGGGGTGGTACCAGGGGACTGGAGAGTGGCGAATGTTGTGCCCCTGTTCAAAAAAGGGAATAGGGATAACCCCGGGAATTACAGGCCAGTTAGTCTTACTTCGGTGGTAGGTAAAGTAATGGAAAGGGTACTGAGGGATAGGATTTATGAGTATCTGGAAAGGCACTGCTTGATTAGGGACAGCCAGCACGGATTTGTGAAGGGTAGGTCTTGCCTTACAAGTCTGATTGAATTCTTTGAGGAGGTGACCAAGCATGTGGATGAGGGTAGAGCAGTGGATGTAGTATACATGGATTTTAGTAAGGCATTTGATAAGGTTCCCCATGGTAGGCTTATGCGGAAATTTGGCCAATTGGATAGAAAACTGGCTAACTGGTCGAAGTCAGAGAGTGGTGGTAGATGGTAAATATTCAGCCTGGAGCCCAGTTACAAGTGGAGTTCCGCAGGATCAGTTCTGGGTCCTCTGCTGTTCGTAATTTTTATTAATGACTTGGATGAGGGAGTCGAAGGGTGGGTCAGTAAATTTGCAGATGATACGAAGATTGGTGGAGTTGTGGATAGTGAGGAGGGCTCTTGTCGGTTGCAAAGGGACTTGGGTATGATGCAGAGCTGGGCTGAGGAGTGGCAGATGGAGTTTAACCCTGCCAAGTGTGAGGTTGTCCATTTTGGAAAGACAAATAAGAATGCAGAATACAGGGTTAACGGTAGGGTTCTTAGTGAGGTGGAGGAACAGAGGGATCTTAGGGTCTATGTTCATAGGTCTTTGAAAGTTGCCACTCAGGTGGATAGAGCTTGTAAGAAGGCCTATGGTGTATTAGCGTTCATTAGCAGAGGGATTGAATTCAAGAGTCGTGAAGTGATGTTGCAACTGTACAGGACTTTGGTTAGGCCACATTTGGAGTACTGTGTGCAGTTCTGGTCGCCTCACTTTAGGAAAGATGTGGAAGCTTTGGAGCTGGTGCAGAGAAGATTTACCAGGATGTTGCCTGGAATGGAGAATAGGTTGCACGAGGATAGGTTGAGAGTGCTAGGCCTTTTCTCATTGGAACGGTGAAGGATGAGTGATGACGTGATAGAGGTTTATAAGATGATCAGAGGAATAGATAGATTAGACAGTCAGAAACTTTTTCCCCGGGTACAACAGAGTGTTACAAGGGGACATAAATTTAAGGTGAAGGATGGAAGGTATAGGGGAGATGTCAGGGGTGGGTTCTTTACTCAGAGAGTGGTGGGGGCATGGAATGCGCTGCCTGTGGGAGTGGTAGAGTCAGAATCTTTGGTGACCTTTAAGCGGCAATTGGATAGGTACATGGATGGGTGCTTAAGCTAGGACAAATGTTCGGCACAACATCGTGGGCAGAAGGGCCTGTTCTGTGCTGTATTGTTCTATGTTCTATATCTATTCTCACTGTACAATATGTGATTCAAAATAAGGTTAAGATATTTTTTTTAAAAAAATGTAAATTTACTCGTCAGAAAAAGAATTACAGCAAAGAAACTGACCATTCGGCCCAACTGATTTAATTCTGTTGTTTGTCAGTGAGGTCGCCCCCATCCCCACCCTGTCTTCATCCTGTACTATCACCCCATCCTCTATCCTCTTCCCTCTCCTGTGTATCCAGTTTCCTCTTAAATTACTGCCATGATATGAGCAGCGTTGAGGTCAGTGTGTGATCCCGGTGGTTGCTGAACTCCCTGTTCAGTGACTGGAGTTCTGGTGTAAATGTATCTTTTGGCACTTCACTTTAACCGTTTGCGGTGTGCTATTGAGTTTGGCATTCTCACCACTGTTTGTGCAAAGAAGTTCAAAAATAGTTGTTTGGTAATAGAAAGTTTCAGTATTGCTGAATAAAAGACGCGTTTTGTTCAAGATTTTCAAATTGTTCAAAATATCATGAACCAGGCCAGACCTCCCCCTCAAAATATTTTAAGAAGGTAGCCTATACCCTAACTTTTTCTTATTTTAGCAGTAAAATGAAGTACTTGTTCCAGATGTGATGCGAACTGGTCAAACCACAGTTTATTTAAGCACTGCAATTAAAATGCAAACAAAAAGATTAATTTAGAATGACTTAACTATTGGAAAACTTAACTGAATAATAAATATAGTACTTATTAACTGTTACAATATAATAACATCCTATAAATGCACACCTTAGCAAAAAGGTAAATTCAGACACAGACCCTTACGGCAGTTCTCCTGTGTGTAATGAAGTTAGGAATCACACCTTTTCACAAAATGTGAAATGTTGGCTCTTCCATAAATGGCAATTAATGCTGGACCAATAGTAAATTTAAAATTTGAGTCTGATTGTCCTTGCATTTGTTTTCGTGAGCGTAAAGGGATGTTGGACAAAAGCAGGTAAATAGGAGTTAAGTCACAGATCTACCATGATCTCATTGACAGAATGGATTTGAGGGACTAAATGGCCTCTTTCCATTCCTATATTTCTATGGCATAGATCTATCACCATACAACAGAACAGTGTATAATACAGAACACATATGATGCTGACTACCATGATAAAGTCGTATGGAGGCATCTTCTGTATAAATGTTCAGTGAGGTTCGGTACTAAAATGGGAGAGTGGAGGTTTGAGACAGCAGCTTCAGGAGAGGTCAGATATCTTACAGCAGGATGTCAGGGCTCGAGCAAAACTTTCCGTCTTTACAGGTGCACTGACTTATAAAGTAAAGTGCAATGTATTGTTTGTGCAATATCCAGGTGAGAGGATGGACCTTAATCCTTACAGTTAAGTTCAGCATGTGTGCTTCAGGGAATCTATTAATGAAGGTCAGTGAGCTAGCTCAGCCTCTCCAGTATAGGATGTAAAAAACACAAATGATGAAATGTTCCTGGAGTTTATCAGCATTTGGGAAAAGAAAAGGTCAAATTCAGGAATGGGTTCCTCCCTTTGGATAGTTCCAGTGATTGCTCCCAACAAAATCGCCTGCCCTTTTCTGTTGCATACAATGCAAGCATCCTTTGCACTTCTTAAGGATTTGCAATGGTCTCTCACAGCGGTCAGGACACTGTTGCTGTGAAGGGATTTATTTTAATTCCTTTTGCTCCAAATTCTTTCATTAATATTTCTTCCCCTCCCCCCGCCACACACACACACACACACCAAGCTGCAGTCTTCTTGTAGTGAAATATAGCCCATTGGTCTGAAATATTCAGCCAACTCTGGGATATAGGAGGAGGTGATGGCCCAATGGTGTTATCACTGGACTGTTAATCCAGAGACACTGATAATGTTCCAGGGTCCCGGCTTCAAATCCTGCCACAGCAGATGGTGGAATTTGAATTCAACAAAAAGAAATCTAAAATTAAGTGTTTAATGATAACCATGAATCAGTTGTCGATTGTTGGGGGAAAAAAAACGATCTGGCTCAGTAATGTCCTTTTTGGGGAAGGAAACTGCCATCCTTGCTGGTGTGGCCTACATGTGACTCCAGACACACAGCAGTGTGATTGACTGACTCTTAATTGTCCTCTGGGCAATTAGGGATGTCATAGACATCTTCATCCTGTGAATGAATGGGGGTGGGGGGTGGGAAGTAAAGCAGCTTGCATTTATATAACAATCTTTATACTTTTCAAAAGGTTAAATGACATTTTCTGGAAGTGGTGATTGCTGAAGAGAGAAAATAGCTAAAACGAATGGGTAATAATAAATTTGTTTGTTTTTTCTTGAATTAAATTTGGTTCAGAATAGTAGGGTTTGAGGTCTTTAAAATACGGCAGATGTGGGATGTATGGGTTGATGGAGGAGTTTCAGGAGTGGATGGAAGTTAGTTGGATACTTTTCAGCTAAGTGAGGCAGGGTGGAGGAAAAGAATGGGATGGCTTTGGGTGGATGAATTGATCATTTACGATATTGGTTGGAGTATTTGTATAAAACATCCTTTCTGGTTAACTAGCTATGAATTATTGTTATTTCAAAGAACTTGGTTAAGTTTGTGTCACAAAAAGCTTACCAACTCTGGGATTCTGCAGAATTCATCTTGATTTAGTACTTGTTGCTCTGGGGGTTACTTCGAGAACTTGTGGAGCAGAGGAAAATGAATGTTATTTGAAGTATAGATTGGGATAGTCACTGCAGCATAGAAAGAGGCCATTCACTCCATGAATTCCATGCTAGCTCTCTGTATAACAACCTAGTCAGTCCTATTCTCTCTCGTTATCCCTGCAACCTCATTAATTTATTTCTCTTTTGTGTCTATTGGAGTTTCTTTTGATTTTATTCCTCGTCTCCACTCCAATCGTAAGCCCAAGTTTCAGATCATTAAAAATCTGCATATGTCAAAAAAAAATCTTCCTGTCATCCTCCATTCAACTCCTGCTCAAAACCATATATCCACGTCCCGTTGTCCATGGAAGCTCAGCTATTATCTGGCTGAAATGGGTTTAATGGCCATCTCCTGTTTGTTTTTTCTGTAGCTAGTCTTTCCTGGAACTGGTCACTCGCCTGTCACCAGAGGCTGTAGGTTGAGCAATGGGACTTTGCATCAGTCTTAGCTGATTGAGAGACTCTGCCACTTCTCCTACTGCAGGCATATTAGAAGGATTTACAGGTTGATGTCAGCTTGTTTGACTGTGTCATATACATACCTTCCTTCGTTATCAATCCCTGCAGGGGCACTTGTACCTGGACTTTCTGGCTCAGAGGCAGGGTCACTGCCACTGTACCAGAAGTGCACCTACATTGATTCTGATCTGTTGATTTGTATTCTCCCATTTTATTGAATGAACTTTCATAGAAATTCATTCATTGGGATATGGGCATCGTTGGTACAATCAGTATTTGGTGCCCATTCCGAACTGCCCTTGAACTAAGAGGCTTGCTATGCCATTTCGGAGAGCAGTTAAAAGTTAAATACATTGCTGTCAAAATAATGAGTCCCAGTGTTTCCCAACATCATCTCTGTAGTGTAACTCTAATTTTATGACTGTTCAGGCCTCTGTTCCATGGACATAATTTATCTCTGTTCCTCCCTACAGAGCTATCAAATTCTTTCATCATTTTAAACCATTCAATGAGATCACCTCTCAAAGCTCTGAGCTGTGCTGTGCTTTGGATGAGATGTTGAAAGCTGAGGAGAGGTCTGTTCCCTTGAATGGAAATGAATGATCGCACAGGTGTGATTTTGAACAAAAGCAGGAGAACTCACCTTAGGCTTCTCTACTAACTTATCCAAACGTTTGGCAGTTACCTGTATTCTTCATGACAACACGTTTACTGGTCAGAATGCAGATGCCATCCAGTCAGCAATCTCTTCTCATGTGGTATGAATTGTTGTTCCTTTTGAGCTTTGATATTTTGGCATTGACCTTGATGAATGGAAGACAAAAACTACAACCGATTGTTAGCAAAACTGAGATCCTGCGTCACCAGATGACTTTATTCTTCAGCCAAAAACAATTTAAAAATTATTTAAAAATTAAAAAAAATTTTTTTAAAAAAATCCTACAGCAAAGGGACTGCAGTATTTTTTAAAAAAAAAATTTTTAAATTTAAAAAACTTTTACAATTCTGATTGCTGTCAGACTACTGTGTGGAAAATTGGCCACTCTGTATCCCAACATAGAAAATAAGGGTAGGAACAGGCTATTCAGCCCTTTCTAATACATTCCACCATTTGATATGATCGTAGTTGATCATCCAAGTCAAAACTCTTCTGTTCCTGCTTTCTCTCTATACCCTATGGTTCCTTTCTCCAGAAGAACTATATTTAACTCCTTCCTGAAAATATTTAATGTTTTGCCCACACCCAATTTCGGTAACAGAGAATTCCACAGGGTAACAGCTCTCTAGGTAAAGGAATTTCTCCTCCTCTCAGTCCTAAATGGCCTACACCCTATCCTTAAACTGTGACTCCTGGTCTACAGACAACAGTAACCACACTTCAGAAATTACTTTTACCCGAATGCGTTTTGTGATCTGAGATTATGACCGAGGCAATAGAAATGCATTTTTTTTAAACCACAAATCAGGCTCTTGTTCTCAGGTTTATGGCCTCAATAATAAATGTTTTTGTTTAACTGCTTTTAGATCTGGCTGTGTGATTAAATACAAGCCAACAATGACTCTAGGAAAAAATGCTGTTTATTATATACAAAGCATCTTATTGTAGTGCTGAAAGTTGTGGATTTTCTACTAGTGAAACGATGGGCTTTTGTTTCCAGTCCCTGGTATAAGTTGCTGATTGCCCCATTCAACGATACAGGAATGTCAGGCCTGGTGATGTGAAAGGGGATTAGACCAGATCACAAACACATTCCTCGAGCTCACAACAGAGTGATGAAGTCAGCTATTGAGCAATTGCACCAGGCCATGTTGGAAATGTGTGCACAGACTGGGTGGGGTGTGGAATGTTCAGGCCCTCTCCTAAAACTCACCAATCTTTCCTGTGTCTCTACACCCTCTTGCATCATTCCATTCTGAACCAACCGTACCCACCATGGAATTATACGCCAAGCTAGCAACTTCAACCAATCAGCGCTGTAATTTTGAAGGAGGATTTGCTTTATTTGCCCTTTTACAGGGTTAAGGAGAGCCTTGTCAACATTGTAACATTTTAAACGTACTTCAATAGGAAAGTGCTTATTCATTAGGAACAGCATACATATTGGCTAAAGTTAAAGCTCGTAGAATTGAGGCAAGTAACCGACTTTGTTAGAGGACTGCTTCAGTGTAAAATACAGTAAGAATAATGAGCAGTGACACCACACACAGAAGGATCTATACTTTAACCTGATCTATTCATTGTTTGTTAACTCAATAGAAAGCCATATAATCAAGTTTGCTAATGATGACAGATCAGTGACTAAGGTCATTTTGTAGAAAGGATATAAAATAATCATGATATTATTAAACTAGGGGTGTGGGTGAAATTGCAGCAGATGGATCTAAATACGAGTAAATGTGAGTGCATCCATGATGGACCAAAGATTGATAGTTTATTTTTAATAATGTTAAGTTTAGAGACATTTGGAGGTGCAGAGAGATTTAGGACACAGGTTGATTAAAATATCATTTCCTTTCTGTTGTTCATGCATTGTGGGTATCGTTTGCTTTTTATTTACCATTGTAAATGTCCTTGAGAAAGTGGTGGTGAGCTGCCTTCTTGAACTGATGCAGTCCCCTGGGTGTAGAAACACCCATAGTGCTGTTTATGAATGGTACTTGTCACTTGTCTGCTCAAGCCTTGATGTCGTCCCGTATCCCCCCCCCCCCCCCAGTCGAAGCACAACACTTAGAGGTACAGTATGGTTTTACTGTCTTTATCTTTATTCTGGGCCCTGGAGGGGGAGAGAGAATGTTCGCCTGAGTTCTCTGTCTTCTCTGGAACAGCAGAGTCTTAATGAATTATATAGTCACTTACAGGGAGGAGCATCCAGTTAAGGCAACATACATATTATTTGGGTGACCGTTACTATTGGTGAGTGTCAATAGTAAAGATTAAGCCATCTGGTGTTACACAATGTTCTTAGACTTAACTGGCTTCACTTAATGAATACTTTTCACTTTGTTAATTGATTTTACATACTGAATGCTTTTTCATCTTGTTAAATGTCTGTACATAATGAATGCTTTTCCACCTTGTTAACCCACTGCCCTTGCCTCCAGTACGTCATCGTTTACTGCAAGTTCTTATCTGATCTGAGTCATGCTAGCTGAACCTTTTGTTTCACAAAACTTAACTCTTTTCCCCTACCTGCTCATACCTTATACACTTTCTCATTGTCAGTGTCAAGGATTTGCTACATTTGGTCTTGGATTGCTTTTGTAACTGAGGAGTCACAAATGGTGCTGAATGTTGTGCAATCATCAACAAACACAATCTTCCGAACTCATAATGGAGGGAAGATCATTGATGAAGCATTTCGGACATTGTCCTGAAGAACAACTGCAGAGATGTCCTGGAGCTGAGGTGATTGATCTTTAACCATTACGGCCACCTTCCTTTGTGCCAGGAATGGCTCCCATCACCCACCTCACTGATTCCCATTGACTGCAATTTTACTTGGGCTCTTTGATGCCACACACTGTCGAATGTGGTCTTGACGTCAAGGGCAGTCATTCTTCCCATGCCTTTAGAATTTAGATCTTTTGTCTGTTTGGACCTCCGCTGTATTGAGCTTAGAAACTAAGTGGTTCTGGCAAACTGAGCATCGGTGAGTAGGTTATTCCTGAGCTAGTGTCTCCTCTCTTACTGATGATTGAGAATAGACTAATGGAGTGGTAATTGGCCAGGTTGGATTCGTCCTTTTTTTTTGTTGTTTTCATAAACATTATATACCTAGGCAATTTTCCTGTTGTTGGGTAGAAGATGACCATGGTGCAGCAGTACTGAAGTCACTTGGCTCAGGGTGCGGGTAGTTTTTCGCACTGTTTTCAGTATTAAATGCCTCTGGCTGTATGTTGATATCACGTGGAGTGAATCTAACTGGCTGAAGATGACTTCTGTGATGTTGGGAACTGCTGGAAATGGCTGAGATGTCATCCATAGTTGGTTATAACCAGAAAGGCTAATGGGGTTTTAACCTCAGTGACTGGAAGGATGAGATATATGTAGAAGATGTATTGGGACAGCAATGGAATGCCCTGGATAGACTATATTTAACTTATTGTATATAGTTCTGTGCTCTGTAACTTAGAAAGGAGATACTGATCTTGAACGGAGTTAAAAATCACAACACCAGGTTAAACCTATCGGACTATATTTGGAAGCACTAGCTTTCGGAGCGCTGCTCCTTCATCAAGTAGTTGTGGAGAATAAGACCATAAGATGCAGAATTTATAGTTTAAAAAAATTAGTGTCATGCAACTGAAATGATATATTGACCAAACCTAGATTGGTGTTAAGGCATTCATCTTTGAGAATGGGTTGCAGGTGTCAGTTCATTAGTATGTAAATCCCAGAACTACTTTTAAGTCACCTTCACGAGATAACTTTAGGTTTTATGACAAAAGGTGACACCTCAGCTCAGACAATGCATTAAAGGTGTGAGGTTCGTCTGTCTGTCTATCCCAATCTTGAGTCAGGCTGGTTCTATTTCCAAAGGGGAATTTACAAAATATTACATGTATTGACTGCCTGCAGATTGGTCAAAAAATGCACAAAATAGAACGTATCTGAAAATATAATACTGCAAATACAAATTCACCCCATAGACTTATGTCTGTGTGAGTGAGTGCACATGAGAGTGTGTGTTTGTGTGTGTGAAAGCTTGGTAAAGTGCGGCTGTGATGGAGTACAAGCTTGTGTGTGTGTATGAGAGGAGGTCTGCGTGAGTGTAAGAGTGTATAGTGTAGTGGGGTCACCTGTAGTGTCACATGAACCCAAGGTCCCGGTTGAGGCCATCCTCACAGGTTCTGAATTTGGCTATCAGCCTCTGCTCGACCACTTTGCGTTGGTGCCTGTCTCAAAGTCTGCCTTGAAGGGTGGTCACGTGAAAGTCTGACACTGAATGTCACAGACCACTGAAGTGTTCCCCGCCTGTGAGGAAACACCACTGTCTGGTGATTGTTGTGCGGTGTCCATTCATTCATTGTCATGCATCTGCTTGATCTTGCCAATGTACCAAGACTTTGGCTTTCCTTGCCTGCAGTGTATGACAAAGACAACGTAAGCTGAGTCACATGAGTACCTGTCGCGTACATGTGGGTAGTATCCCCATGTGTAATGGTGGTATCCGTGTTGACACTGACACGCCTTGCAGTGGTTGTCATGACAGGGTTGTACAATGTTTGTGGTCGATGTTGTGCTGAAGGTTGTTCACAGCAAACTGCCCAATGATCTGTTTAAGGTTTGGCGGTTGTTTAAAGGTGAGAAGTGGAGGCGTAGGGAAGGTCTTGGCGAGGTGCTCATCCTCATCGATAATGTGTTGCAGGCTGCCAAGAACATGGCATAGTTTTTCGACTCCTGGGAACATAGAACATAGAACAGTACAGCACAGAACAGGCCCTTCAGCCCATGATGTTGTGCCGACCATTGATCCTCATGTATGCACCCTCAAATTTCTGTGACCATGTGCATGTCCAGCAGTCTCTTAAATGTTCCCAATGACCTTGCTTCCACAACTGCTGCTGGCAACGCATTCCATGCTCTCTCAACTCTCTGTGTAAAGAACCCACCTCTGACATCCCCTCTATACTTTCCTCCAGCCAGCTTAAAACTATGACTCCTCGCGTTAGTCATTTCTTCCCTGGGAAATAGTCTCTGGCTATCGACTCTATCTATGCCTCTCATTATCTTGTATACCTCAATTAGGTCCCCTCTCCTCCTCCTTTTCTCCAATGAAAAAAGTCTGAGCTCAGTCAACCTCTCTTCATAAGATAAGCCCTCCAGTCCAGGCAGCATCCTGGTAAACCTCCTCTGAACCCTCTCCAAAGCATCCACATCTTTCCTATAATAGGGCGACCAGAACTGGATGCAGTATTCCAAGTGCAGTCTAACCAAAGTTTTATAGAGCTGCAACAAGATCTCACGACTCTTAAACTCAATCCCCCTGTTAATGAAAACCAAAACACCATATGCTTTCTTAACAACCCTGTCCACTTAGGTGGCCATTTTAAGGGATCTATGTACCTGCACACCAAGATCCCTCTGTTCCTCCACACTGCCAAGAATCCTATCCTTAATCCTGTACTCAGATTTCAATTTCAACCTTCCAAAAATGCATCACCTCGCATTTATCCAGGTTGAACTCCATCTGCCACCTCTCAGCCCATCTCTGCATCCTGTCAATGTCCTGCTGCAGCATACAACAGCCCTCTATACTGTCAACGACACCTCCAACCTTTGTGTCGTCTGCAAACTTGCTGACCCATCCTTCAATCCCCTCATCCAAATCAGTAATAAAAATTACAAACAGTAGAGGCCCAAGGACAGAGCCCTGTGGAACACCACTCACCACAGACTTCCAGGCAGAATATTTTCCTTCTACTACCACTCGCTGTCTTCTGTTGGCCAACCAATTCTGTATCCAGACAGCTAAGTTCCCCTGTATCCCATTCCTCCTGATCTTTTAAATGAGCCTACCATGGGGAACCTTATCAAATGCCTTGCTGAAGTCCATATACACCACATCCACAGCTCGAAGCACTGGACAACCCTATCAGTTGCAACCTGTGTCTGTCTCCTTTTAATGCACTGTCTGAGCTGAGATGTCACCTTTTGTTAAAGCCCTGTTATCTCTAAGGTGACTTAAAAGAAGTTGTGGGATTTACATATTAACGAACTGAAATCTGCAACCCATTCTAAAAGATGAAAGACATGGAATAAACCTGGATTGTTCAACATATCATTTCAGTTGCATGGCACTGTAATCTCTTGCTTTAAATTCTGTCTTATGGTCTTATTCTCCATAACCACCTGATGAAGGATCAACGCTCCGAAAGCTAGTGCTTCCAAATAAACCTGTTGGACTATAGCTTGGTGTTGTGTGATTTTTAACTTTGTCCACCCCAGAGCAACACCGGCTCCTCTACACCATGATCTTGAACTGGTGTGGAATGGATTCACCATAATGACACCTGGATTTCAAAGTTTAGATTATGATGGGAAGTTACTGAAACTAGAGCTGAAAATGTGTTGCTGGAAAAGCGCAGCAGGTCAGGCAGCATCCAAGGAGCAGGAGAATCGACGTTTTGGGCATGAGCCCTTCTTCTTTCCTCATTCCTGAAGAAGGGCTCATGCCTGAAACATCGATTCTCCTGCTCCTTGGATGCTGCCTGACCTGCTGCGCTTTTCCAGCAACACATTTTCAGCTCTGATCTCCAGCATCTGCAGTCCTCACTTTCTCCTCGAAGAGTTACTGAAACTAGCCTTGCTTCCCAGAAAGTAGAAGATGAGAGGGTGGTTTGATTATCAAGGTTAAGATATTTAGAGGAATCGGTGAAGTAAGCAGACAGAATGCTTTCATAAGACAACTTTAAAATCAAAGCCTGATGTTCAGACACTTTTATTGTTTTATTTTTGCATGACGATGTCAGAACATTCTGGCAAAGAATCAGCTGATGCTAGGCCTCAATGGCTAGTTTGAAATCCCGCAGTTGATTAGATTTTTGCTGTTGCCAAGGTTATAACTGAGCTGGAGCCAAAACAGGAGGCTGGAATGAGGACTCGGATTGGCCTTCGAAAAGTGGAACAAGCTAGAGAGGTTGAAGGTCTTAATCCTGTTTGTAAATCCGGTCTGTTCCCAGATACATTGTGGTGTTTGTCTGTCTAGCCCATGCATAACTACCTGCTGTAGTTATTGGTGGAAAAAGCCTCTTCCCTGCTATTAGCAGAGTATTGAATGGACCTGTCCAATGTTAATTCTGATCTCTCTCTCTCTCTCTCTCTCTCTCCGGCTATAACACTGTATTCTGCACTCTGTTCTGCTACCCTGGTACACTTTGTATGATACAATCTGCCTGTACAGCATGCAAAGCAACACTTTTTTTTCCACTGTTTCTTTATACACGTGACGGCAAAAAATCCATCAATCAAAAGAGGTCCATACTGCCTCTCCCCGCTTTGAAGGGGTGCAGTTTTCTCTGTGAAGAGGGTAGTGGTTTTTGGTTTTAGTATTTTATAACGGTGGAACAGAAAATGAAAAACAAATTGGGCAGTTTCTACAGCATACTTCTAATTTTATAATTTCATTTACAGGGAACCTGTTGTGACACATCTCCAGAGCAGGTGGGATTTGAACCTAGACTTGCTGAGAGGTAGTAATTCTATCACTATGATACAAGACCACATTACTTTGTTTTTAATCAATCTATTCAGACATGTTACAACACCTCTAAGACTGTTGGTAATTGAGTCCAGACTGCGTTTACACTCACCTTACCACTCACTGTGCACATTATAACCAGAATGCACTTATCCAGGCACTTAACAGCCTTTTCATTTTCACTCTCCACAAATCGTATGCATGTCCTTCATTCTCCCATAACAAACGCATACATGGATTGCCAGACATCCTTGCAAGGGTTCACAAAAACATAGTCCAGCATCCCACATATGTTTTTGTCTACCACATGATTATCTTTTTGAATATATGCGCAACTGGGTCTCATTCAGCATGTACACAGCTGTTACAATTGCAGAGTTGTTAGGGAAATGATTTAGTGGGTTTACAGTCTGTGTAAAAAGAGTTGAATCTGTCTTGGCCTTTGAAAGTAACTGAAAGGTGCATCTCCAAAGCAGAATCTGCAAAAGAGGGATTGAGTGTTACGCAAAGTATAGAACCTGTAACAGTGAGCTCATTGGCAAACAGTAACAGACAGCCAGGAGATCTGTGATTTGTTAATGCGATGGTTGTGAAGCAGCATTCCCAGTTAGCCGCATGAGTAGGTTTAAAATCTACACAAAGGCTTCATTTTGAAGGTTGCTTTTCAGCAAAGGGTGGATGTTTGGTCAAGAGGTATTGGCATTTCAGGAATCTGACCTCTGGGGGGGGGGGAACTGAGAGGGAGGAGACATTAGGGACGGCTGCATTGTTCCACTTTGGACTGCAGACTCTGCTGGAATCTGTAACCTCGGGGATAAAAGGAGATTTTAATTCCTTTTGGTTTGTCAATAGGCTGGCTCTATAAAGGCTTTATTAATATAAGCCATGAACGAATAACGGTGGCTGCCTGTTGAGATGAACAGAATTAATTTTGAGGATGGAAGATTTATTTACTGATGTAAACCTTCACTTGAGAAGTGGGTGATTAGTCTAAGCCCTGTGCCTCATGTTAAACATCTCCTGAAGACACAATGGCCAGTTCCTCCACTCCAAAAACAGACTGTACCCAGTAATGCATATCATTTTCTCTCTGTGGAATCTTGCTGTGTGTAAATTTAGAGTCTGCATGCATTGTCCATTAGAAATCTCTGACTGGTAGTTGGTTTTACCACTTGCTTTAGATTTATAGAGTCATAAGGTTGTACAGCATGGAAACAGACCCTTCAGTCCAACTCGTCCATGCTGACCAGATATTCTAACCTAATCTAGTCCCACTTGCTAGCACCCGGCCCATATCCCTCCAAACCCTTCCTATGAATATACCCCACCAGATGCCTTTTAAATCTTGCAATTGTACTAGCCTCCACCATTTCCTCTGGCAGCTTATTCCATTTGTACGCCCAACATCCTTCCGATACTTGAGAGAATTTTAGTCAAAAAGATTCAGCAAGTCTTCTCTCACCAACCAATCTCATTCAAGAAACAAGAATTTAACTTGGACTAATATGTGCAGTAGAATGGTCCAAAGTGGTTCATTATGTTGTTTGTGTGCCTTACATTTAAGAGAACTTGCCTTTTAAGGATCCCAATTGCTGTGTGTACATAATGGTGTTAAACCTACTGTAGGTCTACACAAACAGCTTAACAAATGCAGAAACCAGTTGCTTTGCTGTAAAATTACCTTCATAACTTGATGTGTGTTTTACTGTTTGAAATAAACTAACCCACAGAGTTAATTGCTGATTAGTGGTCTAAACATCAATCACTTGGGTGGCACAGAAGAGCATTATTAACACAGTTTTGACATGGAACCATGTGAGCAGGTATTAGGAGAAGTGACCAAAAGCCTTTAAGGAATTTAACGATAGAAAACCAAAGTAATTCCATACCTCCAGGCCAAAGAATCTGGCAGCATGGGCACCTATAATGGAGTGATGACATTTTAGCATTTGAGCTAGCATTGTTCAATGGAAGTTAGAATAACCTCCTCTTATATAAATATTTCATGAGATTATCCAAGAGTGTGTCAGCACTAATTGGGAAGTGTGGGATATTGCATAAAGGCATTTAGTATCTGAAAGGGTTAACTGACCTCAGAAATAAGCTCCACCCTTCAGGATATACAGTGCTATCCCTGTGAGGAGCCAACCAGATGTCTAGTGCAGTCTATCTCAGTAACAGTAGCGTGAACTTACTCTTAAAATCTATTTTGTAATAGAACTATTTTAATGTTCATCACTGGGGTGGCACGGTGGCTCAGTGGTTAGCACTGTTGCCTGACAGCACCAGGGACCCGGGTTTGATTCCAGCCTCGGGCGACTGTGCAAACTCCACACAGACATTCTCCCCGTGTCTGCGTGGGTTTTCTCCGGGTACTCTGGTTTTCTACCTCAGTCCAAAGATGTGCGGGTCAGGTGAATTGGGCATGCTAAATTGCCCATAGAGTTAGATGCATTAGCCGGGGTAAATATGGGGAATGGGCCTGGGTGGGTTACTCTTTGGAAGGTCGGTGTGGACTAGTTGGGCCGAAGGGCTTGTTTCCACACTGTAGGGAATCAAATCTAATCTAAAGATTGAGCCCATCTTCTGAAGCTCTGTGTGCATCCTTTCCCATTTGGTATCAATAATTGAGAAAAGGATTGTGCCATTGAAACCTCTGTCAAGCTTAAAGCTTTGGATAGATTTGTTCTGTGCCTGGAGGTTTATCGCCTCTGCTCTGTTACACTTGCGATCTTTCTTCAGTTGTTTCACCTCCTTTTAAAGTCTTAAGAGGTTATGGTTGGTCTGAATTGTTTTCATCTGGTTTTAACTTCCTCCAGAATTTTAGCAATTTCATCAGCGTGTATACACTATTCAATGGTGCTGCTGTGTAACTGAGTACAAATTATTCCCAGTTTGGATTCTTATGAATCAGTGACTTCACAGTCTTGACTACCTTTGCTACCTCCCTTTTTAATTGCAGATGGAATAGAGAACTTGTCACCTGGCCTCCAAAGTGACCTTCCTAAAACCTTGTTTAATAAAAAAAAATCCTCTGTGTTATAAAGAAAAGAAAAGTTCCATTGTCTGATACTAATTCCTCCAGGAAATCATGCACCACAAAGATCCTTTATCATGCTTTGATTACTGAGTCTGCTGCAGTTGAATGAAGTCTTAACATTTCAATCCATTATGAATAACAATTGACTAGAACTAAAAGCATCTTCCCTTTAAAATCAAACATAATCTGGTGCTAAGGTTTCCCATGGTCTTTCTGGAAACATTATTGACATCATTGGGCAGCATGGTGGCTCAGTGGTTAGCACTGCTGCCCCTCAGTGCTGGGGACCCGGGTTCGATTCCACCCTCTGGTGACTGCGTCTATGTGGAGTTTGCACATTCTCCCAGTGTCTGCGTGGGTTTCCTCCTGCTGCTCCGGTTTCCAAACATGTACAGGTTAGGTGATATGGTCGTGCTAAATTGCCCATTGTGTTCAGGGATGTGTAGGTTAGGTATGATTTGGAGATGCCGGTGTTGGACTGGGGTGTACAAAGTTAAAAATCACACAACACCAGGTTATAGTCCAACGGGTTTAATTGGAAGTACACTAGCTTTCGGAGCGACGCTCCTTCATCAGGTGATAGTGGAGGGCTCAATCCTAACACAGAATTTATAGCAAAAATTTACAGTGTGATGTAACTGAAATTATACATTGAAAAATTGATTGTCTGTTAAGTCTTTCATCTGTTTGAATGCCATGATTGTTTCACTTTTTTAAAAAGTTGCATTTTAAGGTTAGCTGTTAACAATGGGTGATAACCAGACAATACGTTGAAGGCCCTGCCGAGTTTTCACCATCCCCCGGACCTCCCCCTCACTGAGGATGAATGATCAGTCCTCGGCAAAGGACTCATCTTCATCCCCCTCCGTCCACACATCAATGAATTTAATACACGCCGTGACATCGAACACTTCTTCCGTCGCCTCCGCCTCCGAGCTTACTTTCACAATCAGGACTCCCGCCCACCTTTCAAGGACCCCTTCGCCCACCTCCAACACACTGCATCCACCTGGACACCCCGCGCTGGCCTATTACCTGCCCTCGAACTCTTCATTTCCAACTGCCGCCGGGACATTAACCGCCTCAACCTGTCGACCCCCCTCCCCCACTCCAACCTCTCACCCTCACAACGCGCAGCCCTCCAATCCCTCTGCACTAATCCCAACCTCACCATCAAGCCAGCGGATAAAGGGGGCGCAGTGGTAGTCTGGCGCACTGACCTCTACACCGCTGAAGCCAAACGCCAACTCGAGGACACCTCTTCCTACTGCCCACTCGACCATGACCCCACCCCCCATCACCAAACCATCATCTCCCAGACCATACAGAACCTCATCACCTCAGGAGATCTCCCACCCACAGCTTCCAACCTCATAGTCCGGGAACCCCGCACTGCCCGGTTCTACCTCCTTCCCAAGATCCACAAGCCTGAACACCCTGGCTGACCCATTGTCTCAGCATACTCCTGCCCCACTGAACTTCTCTACCTACCTCGACACTATCCTATCCCCCCTAGTCCAGGAACTCCCCACATACGTTCGAGACACCACCCACGTCCTCCACCTCCTCCAAGACTTCCGTTTCCCTGGCACCAACGCCTCATCTTCACCATGGATATCCAATCCCTCTACACCTCCATCCACCATGAGCAGGGCATCCAAGCCCTCCAGTGTTTCCTCTCCCGACGTCCCCAACAGTACCCTTCCACCGACACTCTCGTTCGTTTGGCCGAACTGGTCCTCACCCTTAACAATTTCTCCTTTGATTCCTCCCACTTCCTCCAGACCAAAGGGGTAGCCATGGGCACACGTATGGGCCCCAGCTATGCCTGTCTCTTTGTTGGCTACGTAGAACAGTTGATCTTCCGTAATTACACCGGCACCACTCCCCAACTCTTCCTCCGCTACATTGATGACTGCATTGGCGCCACCTCGTGCTCCCGCGAGGAGGTTGAGCAATTCACCAACTTCACCAACACATTCCACCCTGACCTTAAATTTACCTGGACCATCTCTGACACCTCCCTCCCCTTCCTGGACCTCTCCATCTCCATTAATGACGACCGACTTGACACTGACATTTTTTACAAACCCACCGACTCCCACAGCTACCTGGATTACACCTCTTCCCACCCTATCTCTTGCAAAAATGCCATCCCGTATTCCCAATTCCTCTGCCTCCGCCGTATCTGCTCCCAGGAGGACCAGTTCCACCACAGAACACACCATATGGCCTCCTTCTTTAGAGACCACAATTTCCCTGCCCATGTGGTTAAAGATGCCCTCCAACGCATCTCGTCCACATCCCGCACCTCCACCCTCAGACCCCACCCCTCCAACCGTAACAAGGACAGAATGCCCCTGGTGCTCACCTTCCACCCTACCAACCTCCGCATAAACCAAATCATCCGCTGACACTTCTGCCACCTCCAAAAAGACCCCACCACCGGGGATATATTTCCCTCCCCACCCCTTTCCGCCTTCCGCAAAGATTGTTCCCTCCGTGACTACCTGGTCAGGTCCACGCCCCCCTACGACCCACCCTCCCATCCTGGCACTTTCCCCTGCCACCACAGGAACTGTAAAACCTGTGCCCACACCTCCTCCCTCACCTCTATCCAAGGCCCTAAAGGAGCCTTCCACATCCATCAAAATTTTACCTGCACATCCACTAATATCATTTATTGTATCCGTTGCACCCGATGCGGTCTCCTCTACATTGGGGAGACTGGGCGCCTCCTAGCAGAGCACTTTAGGGAACATCTCCGAGACACCCGCACCAATCAACCAAACCGCCCTGTGGCCCAACATTTCAACTCCCCCTCCCACTCTGCCGAGGACATGGAGGTCCTGGGCCTCCTTCACCGCCGCTCCCTCACTGCCAGACGCCTGGAGGAAGAACGCCTCATCTTCTGCCTCGGAACACTTCAACCCCAGGGCATCAATGTGGACTTCAACAGCTTCCTCATTTCCCCTTCCCCCACCTCCATCCTTGTTTCAAACTTCCAGTCCCCTTGACTTGTCTGGACTTGTCCGACCTGCCCAGCTCCTTTTCCACCTATCCACTCCACCCTCTCCTCCCTGACCTATCACCTTCATCTCCTCCCCCACTCACCCATTGTACTCTATGCTACTCTCTCCCCACCCCCACCCTCCCCTAGCCAATCTCTCCACGCATCAGGGTCTCTGCCTTTATTCCTGATGAAGGGCTTTTGCCCGAAACGTCGATTTTGCTGAAGCTCCTCGATGCTGCCTGAACTGCTGTGCTCTTCCAGCATCATTGATCCAGAATCTGGTTTCCAGCATCTGCAGTCATTGTTTTTACCATATGTTGAAGGTGTTAGCCCCCTGTGTTCTCTGTCTATGCCATTATGTTTAGATTGATTCTAATCTAAAAAGTGAGATAATAGAATTTTACATGAATTCAGGCAGTTTTTGAGCAAAGTACAATGTAACCCTGCAAGTACAAATTCACCTCACAAAATATGTGTGCATGTCGGTCTTTGTCTGTGTGTGTGTGTGTATGTGTCTGTCTGGGCTGGGGGTTGTGTGTGTGTGTGTGTAGTGAGTGTAGAGTGTCTTAAATCTGTGAGGGGGTGCGTTTGGGAGTGTGTGTGTCTGTGTACGCATCTGTGTATATGTGTGTCCATGTGTATGTGTGTGTAGGAGTGTCTCTGTGTGTGTGTGTGTGTGTGTGTGTGTGCGCGTGTGTATAGTTCAATGGTGGTCACCTGTAATGTGACATGAACCCAAGGTCCTGCTTGAGGCCCTATCAGCCTCTGCTCGGCCACTTTTCGCTGCTGCCTGTCCCGAAGTCCACCTTGGAGGATGGTCACCCAAAGTCCGAGGTCAAATGTCCTGGACCACTGAAGTGTTCCCCAGCTGGGGACCTGCCATGTACAAGGTGAGAGGTGTCCCCACGCGTAATGGTGGTATCTATGTCGACACTCTGACACGTCTTGCAGCACCTACAACCCTGTCCAACTCCACACAACTACAACTCCATACAACCCTGTCACGGCAGGTGCTGCAAGACGTGTCAGAGTGTGGACATAGATACCACCATTATGCATGGGGACACCTCCCACTTTAGTCCCGAAAGCTAGTGTGCTTCCAATTAAACCTGTTGGATTATAACCTGGTGTTGTGTGATTTTTAGGTTAGGTGTATTTGTCTGGGATGATAAATGTAGAGTAATAGGGTCAGGGAATGGGTCTGGGTGGGTTACTCTTCAGATGGTGGTGTGGACTTGTTGGGCCAAATGGCCTGTTTCCGCACTGTAGGGATTCTATGATCATTGGCTCTGTTGGCATTTGGCTGTGTATGGCACATGTTTGGGATAACAAAATGTAATCCAATATCTCTTTGGGAAACGCCTGATCACCATGCCGATTGCTGAGCTCTTGCTCTGCACTTCGTGTGTATTGACAGTGATAGAACCATTGTATGGTCATTCACCAATAAATATTTCACTATTGTCAAGTGCTCCTGGCATGTCCATAATATTTGGACTTTATGTCAACCACACTTGCAGGCAGAGTTCTCTGACCTTTTTGTGCAAACTCTGTCAGATTCTTGAGTCAAACAAATTTGAGTTTGCCCTCTTGCCAGAAAAGTGTCCATTATTCCCATAGTGTCATGACTCCCTGGGGTTATGCTCTGGATATCGAGCTCCACTATTCCCAACTACTCTTTTTTTAAAAAAAAAATTTGTAGCTATCTTTTTACATGCTTCCTTTGGTTTAAAATAGTATCTTTTAGATGACTGCCCAAAAAGAGTGTTCATTGTAGTAATATGAGACTTGACTTGAGATGCCACGGTCACTCAGTGGTTAGCACTGTTGCCTTAAAGCGCCAGGGATGTGGGTTCAATTCCACCTTTGGGATATTGTGCAAACGCCACACAGACAGTCTCCGTGTCTGTGTGGGTTTCCTCCCACAGTCCAAAGATGTGCAGGCTAGGTGTATAAGGCATGTTACAGGGATAGAGAGGGAGGTGGGTCTCGAGGGGAGGAGTGGACTTGATGGGCCGAATAGCCTGCTCCCAAACTGCAGGTGGTCTCTGGTTTCTGTCATTTGCGCCTCTTGAGCATTTCTGCCATTATTCACATCTTGCCTGAAATGTTGTCTTAGATCTCAGCTGGTAATAAGGCAGAAAGGTCTGAGCTCATTGAAACCTGGCTTGCTTGACCATAAGCTTTATTTTCCTTTTAGTTTAGTGTGGAGGTTAGCCACTGAACATATTCACAAGAGGCTACCAATGTATTTGTAATCAAAGAAAGCAAAAGGTTATTACATAAAAGAGAAATCACAATATCATTAGAAGCATCAGAAATAAAGATTGTTGGGATGAAAGGAATCAATCTCTTACAGACACTCTAACCTGAGTGAAGAGGCGCCTCTGCACTATCTCCATGCTATAGCTTCTTGCTTTGCTGGAATGGTTATAATTGGTTACATTTCATCTAATTACTGCACATTCACTAGATGCTATTTCCTGAAGTTAATGTCTCTCCTGGACTTGCTAATTTGCTCATTATTGCTTAATATGGGTTTCCTAAACACACAAGATGTAGGAGCAGAAGTAATATGTTGACTCTATCAAGTCTGCTTTGCCATTCAGCGGAATCGTGGCTGATCTGATAACCCTCCACTCTACTGTCTTCCCTTTTCTCTATAACCCTTGATTCTCTTACTGATTATAAATCTGTCTCAGCCTTTTAAAAATACTTAATGATTTGGTCTCATCAGCCCCCTGCGTTAAAGAATTCCACAGAGTCACTACCTTCGGGGGTCGGGGATGGTGGGGGTGGAATCCTCTTGAACTCATTCCTTAACAGGTGACCTCTTACAGATGATGCGTTGAGGTCCCAGACTTTCTGCAGTTTACCTGCACATTGGGATGCCAGTATCTTGTGCTGAGTGTTTCTTCACATATTGTCCCTGAGGCTGCTTCTATTATCACTCTGTAAAACTCTTTTGTCACCTCTCGCGCTCTCTCTCTCCCTCTCTCTCACACTCCATCTCTCTCCCTCCCACTCTCGCGCTCTCTCTCTCTCCCTCCCACTCTCTCTCTCCCTCCCACTCTCTCTCTACCTCTCTCTCTCTGTCTACCTCTCTCGCCCTCTCTCCCCACCCCCTCTTGCCCCCCCTCGCCCGCCCCTCGCCCTCACCCCCCCCTCCCCCTCCACCCCCCTTGCCCCCCCCCCGCCCCTCCTTGCCCCCCCCCTCACCCCCTCCCTCGCCCCCTCCTCCCTCGCCCCCTCCTCCCTCGCCCCCCTCCTCCCTCGCCCCCCCTCCTCCCTCGCCCCCCCTCCTCCCTCGCCCCCCCTCCTCCCTCGCCCCCCCTCCTCCCTCGCCCCCCCTCCTCCCTCGCCCCCCCTCCTCCCTCGCCCCCCCCTCCTCCCTCGCCCCCCTCCTCCCTCGCCCCCCTCCTCCCTCGCCCCCCCTCCTCCCTCGCCCCCCTCCTCCCTCGCCCCCCTCCTCCCTCGCCCCCCCCCCCTGCTCTCGTGTATGTATATACATACATAAATACACTCATTCTAGACTTGATATTCTGTCTTAATGATACCAAGATCATTTTACAAAGTCTGATTTCAGATGAATCTCATTGTGTCTTACCAGCAATGTCTATGTCCTGCAAGTGAGGGGATAAAATCCATCCAATGCTTTAACGATTACCACTATCGACTACAAAAACTTTTCATTTGAAATCCAACTGTGGAACACCTGCGGAAATAAAGACAAGAAGTTATTTAAATTGTACACCGTACTGTTCATGACCACTGGACTTACCAAAGCAATTTACAATCGCAAGTACTTTCTGAAGTGTACGCATGTTTTCGTGTCACAAACATGACAGTCAATTTGAACATAATGTGTTCCCAGGAACAGCAATATTTTAGTGACTATGGTATCGGTGTTCTGATCTTTATTCAAGAGATAGGAGTCTGTTGGATCACACGCCACCATCTATAATAGATGGCTGCCAGTTTTAATGTAGTTGAAAGATGACAGTTCCAAGATTCCAGTATTTCAGAATGGTACAGAGAATGTCAGCCTGGATCATGTGTCACAGTCTTGCAAATGATAATGTGAATGCCTGACTTTCTGAATCAAGATTTCGACTAACACTGCCGTAGTTGATGGTCTGAACCTTTCAGGACAATTCCCCAATGAGTTTAATCAGGTTAATCGATTAGAGTTTCCTGCAGATATGCATGAATAGCCATCCAACTATCTCAATTATTATAAATTACACAGATTTGCTTCAGAAGCAACCCATAGCTGCGCATTGTCTTTGTTCTCCATATCTAATTTCATCTCCTGTCATCAACATATCTTTTTACACCTTTACTCCCTCCCATATTATACAGAATTGTCACCGCTCAGAAAGAGACTGTTCAGCCCATTGCGTTACAATGAACAGTTTCTGTGTTTTTGTTTGGAATTTGACTTTCAATGTAGAATGCAGGTGGGTATTAGTTACTTGTACAAAGGGTTTTCTATTCAAACTAAAACAAGTTCAGACTGCCCCTATGGGACAGCTGACTTCATTCAATCTGTGGCATTAATAGAAGAATGTTCGTCCTGTGCTGTCTGTAATGGGGAGGGTAAACATAAAAGGCTGTTTGTAAGTTTCTTTTGTCAGTTTCAAAGAAACAAGTTTTCTGTTTGGGAAACCTCAGTGATAGATTGAGATGCCAGTTTTAATTTATCTCCTTGAAGGAGGATTAAAAATAAGGGGTAGGCCACTTAGAACAGAGTTGAGGAGAAACTTCTTCACCCAGAGAGTGGTGGGTGTGTGGAATGCTCTGCCCCAGAAGGCAGTGGAGGCCCAGTCTCTGGATATTTTCAAGAAAGAGTTGGATCGAGCTCTTAAGGATAGTGGAATCAAGGGTTATGGGGATAAGGCAGGAACAGGGTATTGATTGATGATGATCAGCCATGATCATAATGAATGGTGGTTCTGGCTCGAAGGGCAGAATGGCCTACTCCTGCACCTATTATCTATTGATTCAGAGCATTTCAGAGATGTGGTTACCTTAGCAGAAGATGGAGGTATTGAACTGGGGGGAAAAATTATAAATCTCTCATCAGCAGGTTCTAGTCTAACAGGTTTATTTGCAAGAACAAGCTTTTGGAGTGCTGGGAGCAGCACTCTAAAAGCTTGTACTTACAAATAAACCTGTTGGACTACAACTTGCTGTTGTGAGATTTATAACTCAGCAGAAGAGTTTAGTTGGTAAAACCTTCATATCAAAAGATTTTAGTTAGAAATTTATAGATTAGATTATTAGAACTGAAAAAGTTTTAGGCTTTAAAATTTGTGAAAAGCTCATGGTGGCAGATTGGAGACAACTTGATGGTCCTTTTCAACAGTCCAAAGCCAAGAAATTGTCAGCGGTGAGTTAAGTGGCACTTTAAGAGAATTGAAATGGGTGTAATTTTTCTCGAGTTGAGTCTGAGTAAGTGGATGATGTCAGGCAATGTGTTGAAACTTTGCTCTGTGTTTTAGGTCTTGCTAAATGTCTTCAATAGTTAGCTTGGTTATTCTTTTCTCATTTCTTCTGCATTTGTATAATATCCTTCTGTTCTGTCAAAACAAATTCCCATGAATTCCCAGGCTATCAGTTAGTCAACTGTGGTGGTTAATATCAGAATTATCTTTCAGGACCGGTTTCCTTCTGGAATCTGACTTGTCTGGTGGTATTATCGGCTGGGATCATAAGTGTTGGCACCAGCTCTGAATCATTCATTTATTGCCATTTTCTGTATCACCCTGCATATTAACATTCTCTTGTTGTTTTCTGCTGGAATTCCATGTCTGTGCTTAGAAGTGGTATTGGGAAATGAAGGTTGATGCATCAGCATGTCTCAGGATGGGTGGAGCTGGCACAGCAGTCACACCACTTGGAAGGAACAAACATTGCTTATGCCTTTTTTTTAAAGAGGCCAGTCCAATTCCTTTTTGGACCTGCCTCCTTCACACACTAAGACAGCGTGCTCCACACCTTAACCACTTGGAAAATGTTTTTTTTTTGTTTGCTTGTTGCTTCTTTTACCAAATACCTTTCTTACATCTGTGCCCTTTTTTTTGTTCTTGATCCTTTTTACCATTGGGAACAGTTTCTCCTGATCTACTCCATTCAGACACCTTCTGAGGTTGAATCGCTGAACTCTAGCCTTTTTGACTCGAAGGAGAACTGTCCTGAGATAGCTAGCTTCTTTTCTTTTTCCTTTTCTTTTCTTTTTTCTCTTTTCTTTCCTTTCCTTTCTTTTTCTTTTTCTTTTTTTCTTTTTCTTTTTCTTTTTCTTTTTTTCTTTTTCTTTTTTTCTTTTTCTTTTTCTCTTTTTCTTTTTCTCTTTTTCTTTTTCTTTTTCTTTTTCTTTTTCTCTTTTTCTCTCTTTTTCTTTTTCTTTTTCTCTTTTTCTCTCTTTTTCTTTTTCTCTTTTTCTCTTTTTTTCTTTTTCTTTTTCTTTTTCTTTTTCTTTTTCTTTTTCTTTTTCTTTTTCTTTCTTTTTTTTCCCTGATTGGAGCAATTAGACGCTGTTTTTACAATGATAAGGCATGGATAGTCAGCTGACAAGAAATGGTTGGAGATGCTGGATATTGCAAAGACTACAGGCCTTGACAACATTCTGGTGATGGTAATGAAGAACTTGTGCTCTAGAACTAGCTGCTTCCCTAACCAAGCTATTCCAGTACAGTTAGAACACTGGCATCTCCCCAACAACGTGGAAAATTATCCAGGTAGGTGCTATACATAAAAGGCAAGACAAATCCAACCTGGCCAAATACCGTCCCATCAGTCTACTCTCCATCATCAGTAAAATGATGGAAGGTGTCATCAACAGTGCAATCAAGCAGCACTTGCTTCGCAATAACCTGCTCAGTGACACCCAGTTTGGGTTCTGCCAGGACCACTCTGCTCCTGATCTCATTACAGCCTTGGTTCAAACATGCACAAAAGAGTTGAATTCTAGAGGTGAGGTGAGAGTGTTGGCTCTTGGCATCAAGGAGCCCTGACAAAACTGGAATCCATGGATATCTGGGCAAACCCTCCAATGGTTGGAGTTATACCTGACACGTAGGAAGACAGTCGTGGATGTTGGACGTCACTTATCTCAGCTCCAGCACATTTCTGCAGGGATTCCTTGGGATACTGTCCTAGGCCCAAATGGCTTCAGCTTCATCGATGACCTTCCCTGCATCACAAAGTCAAAATTGGGGTTGTTTGCTGATTGTACAAATGTTCATGACTTCTCAGACACTGAAGCAGTCCGTGCCCAAATGCAGCAAGTACTTGACAATTTCTGGGCTGACAAGTGGTAGGTAATATTCGTGCCACACAAATGCCAGGCTATGACCATCAATAGGAGACCATTTAACCACTTCCCCTTGACATTCAGTGATGTTAGGAATACTGCATTGAGCAAATCAAACTTCTGACTCCTGCACCATTCCTGATGAAGGGGTCCAGCCTGAAATGTCGATTTTCCTGCTTCTCGGATGCTGCCTGACCTGCTGTGCTTTCCCAGCAACACACTCTCAACTCTGATCTCCAGCATCTGCAGACCTCACTGTCTCCCTGAAACCTGCCCATTATCACCTCTGGGACACGCAGACCAACCAACCCAACCACCCTGTGGCTCAACACTTCAACTCCCCCTCCCACTCCACCAAGGATATGCAGGTTTTTGGACTCCTCCATCGCCAGACCACAACAACATGACGGTTGGAGGAAGAGCGCCTCATCTTCCGCCTAGCAACCCTTCAACCACAAGGGATGAACTCTGATTTCACCAGTTTCCTCATTTCCCCTCCCCCCACCTTCTCTCAGTCAAATCCATCGAACTCAGCACCACCTTCCTAACCTGCAATCTTCTTCCTGACCTCTCCGCCCCCAACCCAGTCTGACCTACCACCCTCACCTTGACCTCTTTCCACCTATCGCATTTCTGACGCCCCTCCCCCAAGTCCCTCCTCCCTATCTTTTATCTTGGCTTGCTGGACACACTTTCCTCATTCCTGAAGAAGGGCTTATGCCCGAAACGTCGATTCTCCTGTTCCCTGGATGCTGCCTGACCTGCTGCGCCTTTCCAGCAACACATTTTCAACTACATCCACAAGATCTGCCCTTTCCACTATCAATGTTCAGTAGCAGCAGTGTGTACTATCTGCAAGATGTACTGCGGAAAATTACCAAAGATCCTCAGACAGCACCTTCCAAACTCTCAATCACTTTAATCAAGAAGGACAAGGGCAGCAGATATATGGGAACGCCACCATCTGCAAGTTCCCCTTCAAGCCACTCATCATCCTGACTCAGAAATATATCGCTGTTCCTTCATTATCATTGGGTCAAAATCCTGGAATTCCCTCCCTAAGGGCATTGTGGGTCAACTCTCAACAGGTGGACTGCAGTGGTTCAAGATGGCAGCTCACCACCACCTTCTCAAGGGCAAATAGGGAAGGGAAATAAATGCTGGCCCAGCCAGTGATGCCTACACCCCATAAATGAATAAATTTTAAAAAATTAAAGTTGCAAGCTTCTAATGACGTCTTCACAATAACTGGCTACCCTCCAATCTGAGAAAGCACTGAATTTGGAAATTAATTTTGATTTTTATGAGGACTCATCATTTTGACAGAATTGTGGGTATTAGCAAGCAACAATTACTGTACCGGGGATGACTGTCAGCATTTGGGTATAAACTTCGTAATAACTGGGACAGAATTCATCCTCTTGGTTCCAAATATCTGAGAGTTAAACCAAAACCACATGCACCCATTCAATTGGACGTTGCAATTAAATTCTGCTGTCTTTAACGAAAGGTCCTCTGTGTCCTAGCCAACATTCCTTTCTTGACATGTTTGACGAGTGATGTACCAGCCATTGTTTGTGGGATAATGCTTTGGACATGACTGTTGTCATGTTCACTTTCATAAACTCCCATTTTACTTACTAAAGATGAAACAGTTGGAGAGATTTCCATGTGATGTAAAACATGATTTACCAGATAGCACTGTTTCCCTCCTCTGAGCCAGAAGGTTGTGGATTCAGGTCTTGCTTTCGAGATGGGAGCATATCAATCGGGCTATCATTCCTAATGTTCAGAGAATTCCACAGGTTCACTATCCTTTGTGTGAAGAAATCTCACACAGAACAGTACAACACAGCACAGTACAGGCCCTTTTGCCCTCGATGTTGTGCTGACCTTTTACCCTACTCTAAGATCAAACTAACCTACATAACCTATATTGTACTATCATCCATGTTCCTATCCAAGAGTCACTTAAATGTCGCTAATGTATCTAACTCTACAACCACAATTGGCAGTGCATTCCAACAGCCACCACTCTGTGTAAAGATGATGGACCACTGGAAGTGTTATTTCTCACATCTGATGTTAACCTGAGAATGATTTCCCTTCTTGGGGAGGTGGGGGGAAAAAGTCCTATTGTGCTATTTTCACCAAGAGCAGGGGAGTTTTCCTGGTGTCTTGGGCCATTATTTTTCCCTTAACCAACTTCATCTTTTTCTTTTTTTTTAAAAAGGTCATTAAACTTTTATTGTATTGCTGTTTGCAGAGCGTAAACCAGCAGTCAGGTTTCCTGCATGACAGCAGAGATTACACATTTTAAAAGTGCTATTTCGGCTGTAATGTACTTTGGGATGTACAAATGCTATTTTGAGTTCCTGTTGCCACTGATCAATCTCCAGTAATGTCCTTTAGGGAAGGAAATCTTCTGTCCTTACCTGGTCTGGCCTATATGTGGCTCCCAACTCACAGCAATGTGGTTGTCTTTGAACTGCCTCTGAAATAACCCTAGCAGGCCAGTCAGTTCTATCTAACTCTCTAGGGTGATTAGGGATGGTGCAATAATTAGCAGGTGACGCCAACATCCTGCGAATGAATTCTAAACCCTGTGAGAGTAAACCGTGCCCTGTGTGGCAGCACAGTGAGGCAGCACTACTGCCTCACAGCGCTAGAGACCCGGGTTCAATTCCCGCCTCAGGCGACTGTGTGGAGTTTGCACGTTCTCCCCGTGTCTGCGTGGGTTTCCTCCGGGTGCTCCGGTCTCCTCCCACAGTCCAAAGATGTGCAGGTCAGGTGAATTGGCCATGCTAAATTGCCTGTAGTGTAAGGGGTAAATGTAGGGGAATGGGTGGGTTGCGCTTCGGCGGGTCGGTGTGGACTTGTTGGGCTGAAGGGCCTGTTTCCACACTGTAGGTAATCTAATCTAATCTAATTTTTCGTGTTAGAAATTTGGACAAAGACAATCTAAACAAATAAAATCTGATTAGTTAATTAAATCCACCCTTTCCACAACCTGCTTTGAAGGCTGGTTCTGATGGACACCATACGTGGTGTTAGAATAGTAACCATTTCTCTATTAAAGAATGGATGTAGTGATGACAGTTCGGACTGTGTTGTGAAACTTTGAATTCTGGCTATCTTGAGGGAAGAAGCAAGCCCCAGGACTCGCTGACATCTCCCTGATAATCTAAGCCCATGTATGTGACTGTTTAGCTACAATCACTTACTTTTCTAAAGGTCTAACCAAAAATCCATTAATGTTATCCCATAATGAATCGGAGCTGCATATCTCCCTGCCTGAAGACCAGGAGCAGTACCAATGGTGCTTAACATTCTTACAACTCAAGCAACCCCCTTTCAGAGGGATGTATCTGTCCTAGGGTCAAGTTCTATTGACACTGATAGTATTATTCACACCATCTGCCTTTCGCAAAATGCTTTACAGCTGATGAGTGTTTGTGTATTATATTTGCTTGCTTTCATGCATGTCATTGTGGAAGATCCCACAAACAGTAATGACATCACTGACAAATGATTCCATTCATGTGATGTTGTTTGAGGGAGGACTGGCAGCGGCCATTCTGAGAGCCAATTGACAAATAGTGCTTTCGGAGCTTTTGCATCTCGTTGAAGGTGAAAGAAAAAGGCTCCTCTTCCAATGCACCTCTCCTCAGTACTGGTCGAAATATTGATTAATGTGTGCTAGGGCTTGAAATTTACAAGCTCCTATGTCTAAAGCAAATGCTCTCACAGAATCCGGCTAACAGTACGCATTCCAAGTAGTTATTCATTCTGTTTGGACTTTGGCTACGATGCTTGACTGGATGCTCCACCAGGAGGAGCCGGAGAAGATATTGCAGGGTCATTAAATACTGCATAACCCTGAGGTTAGTGGTGAGTAGCTCTGTTTACAACAGCTGTGGGAGCCCTGCCAATCTTGTTTCTCCTTTTCCTTGAAATTCTGTTGGGAATAGGAAAATGAACGTTGGGCTCGAATTGAACTGGGTCCCAATTTTTTTTTTTTGGCTGGGAGATCTCTGAATTGATCAACCAGTTTTCAAACTAACAATCCTCCCTCAAACAGCACTACCATGTTCAACGTCCTCCAGGATACAGCAGCCTGCTTGTTTGGCATCATGGTGGTTCATGAGTTAGCACTGCAGCCTCTCAGCGCCAGGGACCCGGGTTCAATTCCTGCCTTGTGTAACTGTCTGTGTGGAGTTTGCACATTCTCCCTGTGTCTGTGTGGGTTTTCTTTGTGTGCTCTGGTTTCCTCCCACAGTCCAAAGATGTGCAGGACAGGTGAATTGGCCATGCTAAATTGCCCATAGCGTTAGGTGCATTAGTCAGGGCTAAATATAGGGTAAGGGAATGGGTCTGGGGGGTTACTCTTTGGAGGGTCGGTGTGTGGACTTGTTGGGCCGAAGGACCTGTTTCCATAATGTATGGGATCTAATCTAATCTGATCTAATCATCCCATCCACCACCTTCAACATGCAAACTGCCGTTAGTGGAAGGAGTGAATCACCAAGAAGGGGCACTTTTATATGCTCACCCTTTTTGACAGCTCCTTCCAAACACATGACCACTACCAGGTAGAGGGACAAGGGCAGCAGGTACATGGGAACATCAGCAAAACATCCGTCTGTTGTCAACCCCCCTACCCTCTTTCCCCCACCAGCCAAACTTCCCTCACCATCTTAACTTGGAACTACATATTGCCATTCCTTCACTGTTACTGGGTCAAGCTCTTGGAACTTTCTTCCTAATGGCATTGTGAATGTACCTACACTACATGGAGTGTAGTGGTTTAAGAAGGTGGCTTACCATCCTTGCCAATATCATCATCAGGGTAATTTAGGGTGGGCAACAAATGCTAGCCTGGCCAGTGATGCCAATGTCCTGCCAAAGTATTTTCTAATAAAACCATCAGGTCATCCATCCTAATGTTGTAAAGTTCATCCATGGGAAATGGGCATCTCTTGCAAAAACTGGCATGTCCAGTCATTGCCCGTTACCCAGAGGGGTTGATTAGATGGTTTGCTGGGCCACGCCTGAGGTAAATTTTACAAACACACCATGTTGTTGTTGGGGCAGAAGCCCTTCGTAGACCCAGATTGGGGTAAGGACAGGAAGTGTTATAAAGGAATGTTAGTGACCCTTATTGGTGTTTTATGTACCGTGGGCTCTTGTAAACACTATAGTTTTTTTTATTTTCAGATGTCGCTTTCAAATGGAATTCAAGTATTTGAAACTGGAATTGTGGAACTTGAGCTCGGCTTCTCCTGAAGTACTGGTTCAATAACATAACCATGTTATATTTACTTAATATTGGTGGAACTTGAAGTGAATGCAACCTATTCAATGACAATGAAAAAAATTGCTATTGTTCTTTCCCATCCTGCTCTGAAGCAGAATTATTACCTGTGGTCATGGCCCCCAGTGACCCTATCCTTCACCCATCCACCATTGGTCACCGTGACCTGGTGGTCATGATGCCTTGCCTTGCCTTTGTCCCTGTCCCATTTGAGATTCCAGGGTGCTAGGTACATGTCTCTTTTCCAATATTATAATGAAAGTACAAAATTTTCCAAAAAAAAAATGCAAAGGGGAATTAAAGAAATACTTTTGTAAATAGTCTGTGATTCTTCTCTCAGGTTTACTTGCAGCTAGATTAATCTTCAAATTCCTGAAGTTATGAGAGCAATTTTGAGAACGCTAATTTAGCTGTCCAATGGCATTGTATATTTGTTGCCCTTGATTTCAAGATTTGGTTTAGTGAAAGTGGGAAAGTTAATGCCACTTTTTGTTATAAAGTTCAATCGAGGATATTAGTCAGATTTGAGTATTTGCTTCCTCCTTGGTTACTTTTTAAAAATGTATTCATTTTGAGAGATGAGTGTTGCTGGCTGGCCAACATTTATTGTCTGTTCCCTAGTTGCCCTTGAGAAGGTGGTGATGAGCTGCCACCTTGAACCATTGTAGTCCACCTGCTGTGAGTTGATCCACAATGCCCTTAGGGAGGGAATTCCAGGATTTTGACCCAACGACTAAGAAGGAATGGCGATATATTTCAGAGTCAGGATGGTGAGTGGCTTGGAGGAGAACTTGAAGGTGGTGATTTTCCCATATACCTGCTACCCTTATCCTTCTAGATGGTAGCGGTCGTAAGTTTGGAAGGTGCTGTCTGAGGATCTTTGGTGAATTTCTGCAGTGCATCTTGTACATAGTACAGGCTGCTGCTACTGAGTGTTGGTGGAGGGAGTGGATGCTTGAGATCAAAAAGATGTTGGACAAGTGAATGTGGGATATCTGAGAGAGTTTGCAGTGAACTGAAGATGGATTACTGATCATTCCCAACTCAGGGAGGTTTGTTTGCTCACATTTGACCATATTCACTTCCTGAGATTTAATATTTTAGCAGCCAAAAAGTATTTTAGAATTTGTTGGATTTTCCAGTACTTATTGCATACCAGTGGTGGCTCTGTAGGAGATGGTGGTGAGGGAAGTTGAAACACTCCAAGCCTCATAAACCTCTGTTTGAATAGGTATACAGATCACCTGAGTGTGGGCCCTAAGTTTGAAACTGAAGACATCTGTTACATTTCGAGGATGAATGGGAATTTGCGTTAAATCTCTCAAGCTGTTCAGTCTGTTCATGCTGGGGAAGGTTTTGTGGTGTTTGTGGATCTGGGGGAGTGGCTGGATGGTGCTTTATTTCATGTCAGTGACACATTGCTCTCTTGTGCCCTCTTCAGGATAATGGCTATCGACTGTGAATGAGTCTTTCTCTGATACTGTTTCTCACAATCAATTAATGCCTGGTGAAACCTGAGCGTGTTCCCCAAACAATGCAGCTGTATGGAACATGTAGGTCCTGTAAAATAGAGTGAGGGAATGTAGGGAGTCAGGCAGGAAGGACAGCACCAGTGAGTGAGTGAGTGACTGAGATATAGGAGTAAGGGGAGACCCATCCAGACTGGATGTGGATTTGAAATGTGACTCCTTCTCCGATTCCGAGCACAGAATGCCGAGTTTCACAGACCCAAAATCCTCTCTGCTTGAAATATGTTTTACATTTAAAGTAGGGCCGCTATTTGGACAGAGACATGGCAAAGTCTCACTAAAGAATGATCATTGTTAAATGTATATTTTCAGGGGTGGAGTTTGTAGAGGGGGGGTGGGGAGTGTGGGCCCAGAAAGTAGTGGAGATGCATTAATGAAGGCAAGGAATGTAACAAAGGTGTATCATCACAGAGGCACAGAAGAGAGGGACTTAGTACCAGGTCTCCCAACATCAGGTCAAACATGGGCAAACAAGCCACCTGACAGTCATCAACCATCCCTCCACCTCCACTGATGGATGGATGCTCCTCCATGTCAAGCGCCACCTAGTGTTTCTCAGCTCTACCCATACAGATTCTATTTTACTGGAGCCATATCCTTCTTCACTACAGTATTGCATTAATGTCCTCTTTAACCAGAAATGCTACTGGCCTCCTTTTCCTTTGCCTGTCCTTCCTAAAACTGGAATACTCCTGGATATTCAATTCCCAATCCTGGCCACCCTGAAATCATGCCTCTGCGATCCCAACTATATCAAATAATTTATATCTGTTTGCATAAGTAATTATTCATTTCATTGTCTTAATGCACAGAGCATTAACACAAAGGCTCAAGGCTTGTCTTTTTAACACTCTTTGCATTATTTTGCTCTGTGGCCCTGATTGACTCTTGCCCCTGAATTCACTGCCTATCATTTCCTTCTTTTCCATTCTGTCTTTTGCTTCTCTCTGAATACGTTCCCATGTCCCTGCCACATGAACAAATACTCCTAGGGCATCAGTTCTGGACCTCCCCTGGTCCAACCCATCCAGTATGTTATTGCTAGAACAGTATGTGGAGGAACCAACTGGAAAATAGATGTAATTTTATGTCCTATTGTGTGATAAGAAAGGGGTCATGAATAATATGTTGCAAAGGAGCCTGGAGGGAAGACTGATTATAACATGTTAGAATTTTACTTTAGATTTGAAAGTGATATCATTTGGTACGAACTAGGGCCTTAAATCTAAACGACAGAAACTGAAGATTATTGGAAATGGCCAGGGGGAGGCGATGACCTCATGGAATTATTGCCAGACAGGTAATGTAGAGACCCATGTAATGTTCTGACCCATGTCATATTTGAATGCCACCAAGGCAAACAAAAGTGTGCCCGTCTGATTTTCCCACGTCCCCTCAGCTGATAAATCACTGCTCCTCCATATTGAACAGCACTTGAAGGTAACACTGAGAGTGGCAAGGATACTGAATGTAATCTGAGTGGGGGTTTTCAATGTCCGTCAAGTGGCTCAGCAATGCCATCACTGATTTAAGGTCATCAGGTCCTACAGGGTCTTACTACGAGATGGTGTCTGCAGCAGGTGCTGATGGAACCAACAAGAGGGGAAAAAACATACTTGACCTCACCTTCACATTCTATTGCCACAGATGCTGGGGAGTGTTTCCCCTCATGGGACAGTGTTGGACCACACAGATAGTCTCGGAATAAAGGGGCACCAATTTACGACTCCGCTGAGGAAATATTTCTTTAGTTTGAGAGCCTTTGGAACTCCTTGCAACAGAGAGAGCTTTGGGGCAGAGTCCTTGGATAGATTTTTGATCAGGAGGGGAATCAAGGGAGTGAGCAGGAACATGGACTTGATAAATGTTTGATCAGTTATGATCCTATTCAATGGTGATGTGGGCTCAAGGGGCTAAATGACCTTCTCCTGTTTTATTCCTTATGATCTTATGGTTATGGTCTTGTGGAAGAGTAACCAATGTGTAGTCCTTGTCCATACAAAGTCTCGACTTCACATTGAGAATGCCCTTCATGGTGTTGATTTGGAGATGCCAGTGCTAAACTTTACAAAGTTAAAAATCACACAACACCCAGGTTATAGTCCAACAGGTTTATTTGGAAGCAGTAGCTTTCAGAATGCTGCTCCTTCATCAGGTGGTTGATGAATGAGCAGTGCTCCAAAAGCTAGTGCTTCCAAATAAACCTGTTGGACTCTAACCTGGTGTTCTGTGATTTTTACCTTCATTGTGTTGTGTGGCACTATCATCATGGTCAATGGGATAGACTTCAAACCGATCTAGCAACTCAAGACTGGGCATCCATGAGGCAGTTAGGAGCAACATCATCAACTCCAACACAAAATAACCTCACGTTATGGTGTGTTCCGTATCAAGCCAAGAAATTGACCCTGATTTAATGAAGATTGCAGGAGGCCATTGTCTGGAGCAGCACGCAATATGTTTAAACATAAGGTCTCAACCTGGTAAACCATGACTATTTGCTTCAAACCAAATAAGCAACAAGTGATAGATAGAGCTAATCAATTCCACAACCAACAGATCAGATCTAAGCTCTGCGGTCCTGCCACAGCCAATTCTGAATGATGATGGACAATTAAACAATTCACTGGAGGAGACGGCTCCACAAATATTGCCATCCTCCATAATGAGGGAGCCCAGCACATCATTGCAAGACATAAGGCTGAAGCATTCACAGCAATTTTCAGCCTGAAGTGCTGAGTGGATGATCCATTTACACTTCCTCTAGAGGTCTCTAGCATCACAGGTGCCAATTTGATTCATTCCATGTTATACCAGGATGTGGGTGGCACAACTGGCTACTAAGGCTATGGGTTCTGATAAAATCTCTAGTATTGTACTAGAGACTTGCTTTCCAGAGCTTGTTAACCCTTTGCCAAGCTGTTCCAATGCAGCTATGACATTGGCAGCACCTGACCATGTGGAAAATTGCCCAGGTATGTCCCGTGTACACACTGGGCAAAGCCAATTGTCCAATTGCTGTTTCGTTAGCCTTCTGTTGATTATCAGTAAAGTGATGCAAGGTGTCATCAATATTGCTATCAAGCAGCACTTGCTGTATAATAATCTCACTGATGTTCTGTTTGGGTTCTGGGCCAGAGGTATGAGCATTACCACAAGCCACTGTCAGCCACCTCCCCAAGTATTTGGTGTAAATAGCTGATTTCAATGACAGATGATGGATAGGGCTCTTGTGGCAAAAAGTACTCTCCCTATGGGCTGGGTGACCCAGCTTTGTTTTAGATTAGATTCGATTCCCGACAGTGTGGAAACAAGCCCTCGGCCCAACAAGTCCACACTGACCCTCTGAAGAGTAACCCACCCAGCCCCATTCCCCTACCCTATAATCACCTCTGACTAATGCACCTAACACTATGGGCAATTTTGGCATGGCCAATCAACCTTATCTGTAGATTGTGAGGAGAAAACCACAGCACCTGGAGGAAATCCACGCAGACACTGGGAGAATGTGTAAACTCCACACTGACAGTCTCCCGAGGCTAGTTTCGAACCCGAGTCCCTGCTGCTGTGAGGCAGCAGTGCTAACCACTGAGCCACCATGCTGCTTTAAGCTTCCTTCTGCTCCAGAAGAGGGTAATAACATCTCTGGACAGGTTGATTAGAAAATATGCCCCAGTTAGGGCTGTTTTGGTGCATTGGTCACATCCTTACCTCTGGATTGGAAGGCTTGGTTTCAAGTCCCACCTGTTCCAAAAGTATTTAATAACATCGCTCTGAACAGGTTGATCAGAAAATATCTAAAGTTCTTTTATATTTAGAGATGTTGTGGTGTGGTGGTAGTGTACCTGTTTCTGAGCCAGAAGGCCCAGGTTCAAGTCCCATCTGTTCCAGAACAGTCAGAACACATCTGAGCAGGTTGTTTCTAAAATAAAAACTTCCGCAGCTGGAAAAAAAACTTGCTCCTGTGGAAGTCTCTGTTATTCTGACTCTGTTTGCTGCCTATTAACCAATCCTCAATCTTTATGAATTTAATATCCAATCCTAACAATCCTAAATTTGTGTGACACGATATCTTCCGTGTGTTGAAATCCAAATGCACAAGTTCATCTGGCTTCCTCCCGTTCATCCAAGAATGGTTAGGGCACAGAAGGAGGCCATTTGGTCTCTTTTAACTATGCCAGCTACCTGCAAGAGCAACTCACCTAATGCTCCCCCTTTCGCCATAGCCCAGCAAATTCTTCCTGTTTGGACAGTGGTCCAAATGACAAGTGAAGCTGCAATGGAAATAACATCCTCAACATATTAAAAACAAATTGCCAAACATCATTTTTCTTAAAGCCATGTTGACTGTACTTCATATTATGATCTTGTAAGTGCAATGTGGAAAAGATAGGCAAAAAAAGCCCAAACGGCAATATTTCTGATGGTCTCACTGTGTCTGTTGGACACTAGAGAATAATGAGGAGGACCTCCACCCAAAGCTCTTGACACAGGGGTTGGTACTTAATGGAGGCATCAGGGATTTTGCTTGCATAGATAGCCAGTGAAATCATTGCCTTGCCTACTTTTGGGAAGGCCTCCAAATTAAGTACAAATCGGACACTTAACTAGACAGCAGCAGGTCTTCCTCAAACCATGGAGCTGGCAGAGGAAGGACCAACCCAGTCAATCTTGAGAGCTGTTCATACTGGCAGTGCCGCTGGGGAGGAGATAGCTATTGCTGACATTGTGCCAACCCCAGGTCCAGGAGTTTTGAGGGACCCAGGGCACGTGTAAGTGATATGATGGGAAGTGGGGGAGGTGGGGGGGAAGGCTGATTTAAATTAGCAGAAAGGGGAGGAGGATGAGCTGTCCAGTGGGCCACGCCCTTCTCAATGATCAGAACCGAGAGCCTGAGTAACGTAAAGGCCTCAATTGACAGATGTATGGACGGCTTTCCCACCGGCTCTCTTATCACAGATTTCACTGGGGCAAAGGCAAGAAGGTTGGAGTGTCCCCACCTGCTATTTTCCAGTGTAATTCAATAGCCCACAGCCATGAAATGGAGCAAGGGTATGGGTAAGGTATTATGTTCTGCCAAAGTGGTGAAAGTGCATTTCACCGTGTGGTATTTTCCTGGTGACCACTGCTAGTATCCTGTGGTGTTTGGAGTCATTATCAACATTTGGGGCTGAGTAAGTATTATTTGAGGTAGTTTGCTGTCACCAATCCTCCTTCATCTTTGCTTTATGCTAGGCCCTTTCTGGTGATTAACGATAGAGGATACCACCACCACATGCTATCTATGGAAGAGGTACTGCCTTTGGATAAGAAAGTTATTACATGGTAACAATAAGTAAATTGCATTTCTGATGAAGAGCTACATTGGACTCACAACATTAACTTCTTCTCTCTCCACAGATGCTACCAGACCTTCTGAGTTTCTTTAGCACTTTCTTTTCATTACAAGATTTGATCAGGCACAATTACTAGGAGTTTTTGAGAGTTAGTACAGATACCTCAGCTCCTCCTGAAAGCTAGTGTGGAGCTCCCTGTCTCCACCCACAGACTGATGCATCAGTAGAATGGACAGAGCTGATGTAACATGAGCATTAACCCATTCATAACCGTCACCTTGTACAATGCACTGAACAAAAGATTTTGAATAAACACTTCCAAAGGATACCTGGCTACATATTATTTTGAGAAATGTGTTTTGCCTATTTGATATCATTGGTATTCAGTGAAGAGATTCCTTTTGCTGAGTGCAGTAGAGGGAGCTCAGTCCATTACAGAATACATAGATGGGTTAACTCCAGGAAAGGTAAGAGAGGTAGGCACCTAGGGCAGGGGTCTTTTGTGGATATACCCATTTCAAACTGGTATGCTGTATTGGAAAATGTAAGGGGTAATGGATTCTCACTGGAATGTAGCACGAACAGCCAAGTTTCTGGTATTGAGACTGGCTCTAATGCAACGAGGGGTACATTGGCTTCCAAGAGATCAATTGTGTTAGGTGAATCTGTAATCCGAGGTACAGATGGACGTTTCTGTGGCCAGCAGAGAAAAAGCAGAATGGTGCGTTGCTTCCCTGGTGCCAGGATCAAGAATGAGTCGGAGAGGGTGCAGAATGTTCTCACGAGGGAGAGGGGCCAGCAAGAGGTCATTGTCCACATTGGAACCAACGTTATAGGAAGGGAAAAGGTTGAGATTCTGAAGGAAGATTACAGAGAGTTAGGCAGAGATTTAAAAAGGAGATCCTCAAGGGTAGTAATATCTGGATTACTCCCAATGCTACGAGCTAGTGAGGGCAGGAATATGAGGACAGAGCAGATGAATGCATGGCTGAGGAGCTGGTGTATGGGAGAAGGATTCACATTTTTGGATCATTGGAATCTCTTTTGGGGTAGAAGTGACCTGTATAAGAAGGACGGATTGCACCTAAATTGGAAGGGGACTAATATACTGGCAGGGAAATTTGCTAGAACTGCTTGGGAGGATTTAAACTGGTAAGCTGGGGGGGTAGGACCCAGGAAGATAGTGAGGAAAGAGATCAATCTGAGACTGGTACAGTTGAGAACAAAGGTGAGTCAAACAGTCAGGGCAGACAGGGACAAGATACGAGTAATAAATTGAACTGCATTTATTTCAATGCAAGGGGCCTAACAGGGAAGGCAGATGAACTCAGGGCATGGTTAGGAACATGGGACTGGGATATCATAGCAATTACAGAAACATGGCTCAGAGATGGGTAGGACTGGCAGATTAATGTTCCACGATACAAATGCTACAGGAAGGATAGAAAGGGAGGCAAGAGAGGAGGGGGAGTAGCATTTTTGATAAGCTGTGCTGAGGGAGGATATTTCTGGAAATACATCCAGGGAAGTTATTTGGGTGGAACTGAGAAATAAGAAAGGGATGATCACCCTATTGGGATTGTATTATAGACCCCCTAATAGTCAGAGGGAAATTGAGAAGCAAACTTGTAAGGAGATCTCAACTATTTGTAAGAGTAATAGGGTAGTTATGGTGGGGGATTTTAACTTTCCAAACATAGACTGGGACTGTCATAGTGTTAAAGGTTTAGATGGAGAGGAATTTCTTAAGTGCGTACAAGACAATTTTCTGATTCAGTATGTGGATGTACCTACTAGAAAAGGTGCAAAACTTGACCTACTTTTGGGAAATAAGGCAGGGCAGGTGACTCAGGTGTCAGTGGGGGAGCACTTTAGGGCCAGCGACCATAATTCTATTCGTTTTAAAGTAGTGATGGAAAAGGATAGACCAGATCCAAACGTTGAAGTTCTAAGTTGGAGAAAGGCCAATTTTGACGGTAATAGGCAAGAACTTTCGAAAGCTGGTTGGAGGCAGATGTTCGCAGGTAAAGGGACGGCTGGAAAATGGAAAGCCTTCAGAAATGAGATGACAAGAATCCAGAGAAAGTATTTTCCTGTCGGGGTGAAAGGGAAGGCTGGTAGGTATAGGGAATGCTGGGCGACTAAAGAAATTGAGGGTTTGATTAAGAAAAAGAAGGAAGCATATGTCAGGTATAGGCAGGATAGATCGAGTGAATCCTTAGAAGAGTATAAAGGAAGTAAGAGTATACTTAAGAGGGAAATCAGGAGGGCAAAAAGGAGATAGCTTTGGCAAATAGAATTAAGGAGAATACAAAGGGTTTTTAAAATATATTAACGACATAAGGGTAACTAGGGAAAGAATAGGGCCCATCAAAGATCAGCAAGGCAGCCTTTGTATGGAGCCACAGAAAATGGGGGAGATACAAAATGAATATTTTGCATCAGTATTTACTGTGGAAAAGGATGTGGAAGATATAGACTGTAGGCAAATAGATAGTGACATCTTGCAAAATGTCCAGATTACAGAGGAGGAAGTGCTGGATGTCTTGAAACGGTTAAATGTGGATAAATCCCCAGGACCTGATCAGGTGTACCTGAGAACTCTATGGGAAGCTAGAGAAGTGATTGCTGGGCCTCTTGCTGAGATATTTGTATCATCGATAGTCACAGGTGAGGTGCCGGAAGATTGGAGGTTGGCAAACATGGTACCACTGTTTAAGCAGGGTGGTAAAGACAAGCCAGAGAACTATAGACCGGTGAGCCTGACGTTGGTGGTGGGCAAGTTGTTGGGGTAAATCCTGAGGGACAGGATATACATGTATTTGGAAAGACAAGAACTGATTAGGGATAGTCAACATGGCTTTGTGCATGGGAAATCATATCTCACAAACTTGATTGAGTATTTTGAAGAAGTAACAAAGAGGATTGATGAGGGCAGAGTGGTTGACATGATCTACATGGACTTCAGAGAAGCCAGAGAACTATAGACCGGTGAGCCTGACCTCAGTGGTGGGCAAGTTGTTGGAGAACTTGAAAGGGTTCAGAAAAGATTTACAAGGATGTTGCCAGGGTTGGAGGATTTGGGCTATATGGAGAGGCTGAACAGGCTGGGGCTGTTTTCCCTGGAGTGTCGGAGGCTGAGGGGTGACCTTTATAAAGGTTTACAAAATTATGAGGGGCATGGATAGGATAAATAGACAAAGTCTTTTCCCTGGGGTCGGGGAGTCCAGAACTAGAGGTCCTACGTTTAGGGTGAGAGGGGAAAGATATGAAAGAGACCTAAGGGGCAACTTTTTCACACAGAGGGTGGTACGTGTATGGAATGAACTGCCAGAGGAAGTGGTGGAGGCTGGTACAATTGCAACATTTAAGGGGCATTTGGATGGGTATATGAATAGGAAGGGTTTGGAGGGAAATGGGCTGGGTGCTGGCAGGTGGCACTAGATTGGGTTAGGATATCTTGTCGGCATGGACAGGTTGGACTGAAGGGTCTGTTTCCATGCTGTACATCTCTATGACTCTAAATCAATCAAAAACCTTTCTTCTGAATTCGTGCCTCCTACTCGTTTAAATCAACGTTGTCACCCCAGCCCAGCTGCTGGCCTGCTGCGAAACTAGGAATTAAATTTAAATGTCTGAGTCTCTTTGTTAGCCTTCAGCTTTAGCTCCATCTCTTGTCATCCTTTCCACAGCCCTCTCCCAAAAGCCCCAAGCATTGCTTTTTTCTCTTTTTTTTTGTTTTGCGAATAATCTAAGCCCCTCTAACACCATTCATTAGATTGTCTCACCCTTTTGAGTTGCTTTGACCTTCCTTGACCCCTGTCATGAATGGAAAGGTTTTGTTTCTCTCTGGTATTTTCCTGATACCTGGTCTTTTGGATGATATTAACTTCAGTGTTTCTGCTTTGTCCTTTTAGTCCCATCTCCCTTTTTGTTACAGAGAATCCTGTGCACCCATTGATTTTGTCACCATGTCCAAAACTCAAATCGCAAGTTTGACTTGCTTTCTCCATTCACATTATTGATCGATAACGAACAAACCACGTCATAAGATGTAACATGAGAATTGCTAGACTAAGTTAGACCAAGGTTTGTCTACTGCCATCAAAGATCTAATGACAATGCAGTTATTGATGAATAGGAACAATTAATCTCTTTCAATTCATCATCTGTAACATTAATTTTTAAAACTGACCTTCATGGGATGTGGACATTGCTATCAAGGGCAGCATTTGTTGTCCGCTTGTATGGAATGGTTTGTGAGGCCATTTCAGAGAGCACTTAAGAGCCAACCATATAGCTGTGAGTCTGGAAGCATGTGTAGGCCAGATCTGGTAACTGACTGATTTGAATCCATGTGTGCCAGAGCCTTAGCCTGGACCTCTGAGTTCTGAGTCCTGTGACGTTACATAGAGGCTCCTGTCTCTTCATGGAGAGATGAGCTGTAGATGGGATGTCTGTGACAGTCCTGGAATAAAAACCTGTGCCCATACCTCCTCCCTCACCTCTATCCAAGGCCCTAAAGGAGCCTTCCACATCCATCAAAGTTTTGCTTGCACATCCACTAATATCATTTATTGTATGCGGTCTCCTCTACATTGGGGAGACTGGGCATCTCCTAGCAGAGCGCTTTAGGGAACATCTCCGGGACACCCGCACCAATCAACCACACCACCCCGTGGCCCAACATTTCAACTCCCCCTCCCACTCTGCCGAGGACATGGAGGTCCTGGGCCTCCTTCACCACCGCTCCCTCACCACCAGACGCCTGGAGGAAGAACGCCTCACCTTCTGCCTTGGAACACTTCAACCTCAGGGCGTCAATGTGGACTTCAACAGTTTCCTCATTTCCCCTTCCCCCACCTCACCCTAGTTCCAAACTTCCAGCTCAGCACTGTCCCCATGACTTGTCTGGACTTGTCCTACCTGTCTATCTCCTTTTCCACTTATCCACTCCACCCTCTCCTTCCTGACCTATCACCTTCATTCCCCTCCCCCACTCACCCATTGTACTCTATGCTACTTTCTCCCCACCCCCCCTCTCGCTTATCTCTCCATGCTTCAGGCTCACTGCCTTTATTCCTGATGAAGGGCTTTTGCCCGAAACGTTGATTTCGAAGCTCCTTGGATGCTGCCTGAACTGCTGTGCTCTTCCAGCACCACTGATCCAGAATCTGGTTTCCAGCATCTGCAGTCATTGTTTTTACCTCGTTGATAATAACAGCCTGTTGTTTCGTGTTGGAGGTCATGATCCAGAGGGGGATGGGAGGAAGTGTTTGAGAGTTGATGCTCAGTCTCTGCAAGGTCAAGGCCAGCATGCCAAATGACAACAGGAATGTCCTTATTGTCAGGTTTGCTAACAGTCCCAGCTTCCTATCTCATCATCAGCCAACTATACACAGCCCAATTATAGCGGCTTCCTGAACTCCAAAAACAGGAATCCCCTGCCACACTCATCACTTCCATTCTGTTCCTGCTTCACAAAATATACTTTATCTTATTTGGATTGTATTTTCTTCTCCTAAATTCAGTGTCTCCCCAATTACATTCACAATTCTTTTAAGGTTTTACGACAGTTCTACTATCTCCAGTTTTTTGGCTCAAACTTCCTCCTCTGCATCTCAATCACCACTGTTAGCACTTGTTTTGTCTTTTGCTCTGAGTACCATCATAACCTGTTTCACTTGTTTCCCCCCTCCCTCCTCCCCTGCCCCCCCCCCCACCACCACCACCACCACACCCTGCCAACAGCATAACCATAATGTCTCAGCCCCTCTCCATTCCGATGAAGCATCTTTGGATTTGAAACATTGCCATAGTTTCTCTCCCCACAGCTGCTGCCAGATCTGCTGGTTTCTCCAGCAGTTTGTTTTTATTTCCCTTTTAGCACTTAATCAGACTGACGTTCCCTGTACTGGTGCAAACAGTCTTTTACCGGCATCTTTTGGATAAGAGGTCTTGCTGACGTTCTGTCTTCCCTCTCTGGTGAATGTAATGATGTCACTGCTGCTGTGCAAAACAAGTGCAGAAATGCCCTGGCTAACATTTCCATCTTTTAATCCACATCATAGAATCATACCGTACAGAAGAAGTCCTATGGTCCATCCAGTCTGGCCTGTCAAAATGTATTGGTCCCACTTTCCCACAATAAGCCCATAGCCTTGAATGTTATGACACTTCAAGTGGCTCATCAAAGTCCTTTTTAAAGGTTGTGAGATTTCCTGCTTCAATTACCCCTCCCAGGCAATGCATTCCAGATCCCTCTAAACATCTTACCTTTCCGTTTAAAATTATGTCTCCTTGTTATTGACTCTTCGACTAGAGCCAAAGAGATGTACAGCTTGGAAGTAGACCCTTCGGTTCAACTCGTCCATGCTGACAAGATATCCTAACCTAATCTAGCCCCATTTGCCAGCATGTGGCCCATATTCCTCTGAACTCTTCCTACTTCTATACCCATCCAGATGCCTTTTAAATGTTGTAATTGTACCAGCCTCCACCACTTCCTCTGTTAGCTTGTTCCATACACACACCATCCTGACCGTGGAAAAAGTTGCCCCTTAGGTAACTTTTAAATTTTTCCCCTCTCATCCTAAACCTGTGCCCTCTAGTTCTGGACTCCCCCACTCCAGGGAAAAGACCTGTCCATTTACCCTATCCAAGCCCCTCATGATTTTATAAGCCTCTATAAGGTCACCCCTCAGCCTCCGACACTCCAGGGAAAACACAGTCACAGCCTGTTCAGCCTCTCTCTCAAGCTCAAATCCACTAAGTGGAACAGCTGCCTTCTATTCACCCTGTCTAGAATCCCTGCAGTGTGGAAACAGGCCCTTCAGCCCAACATGTCAATGCCGTCCGTTTGAAGAGTATCCACCCAAACCCATTCTTATGCATTTGCTCCAGACTAATGTACCTAACTTACACATCCATGAACAAGATTTAGCGTGGCCAATTCATCCTAATCTGCATATCTTTGGACTGTGGGAGGAAACCGGAGCAGCTGGAGGAAAGTCACACAGACACGGGGAGAATGTGTAAACTCCACACAGACAGTCACCTGAGGCTGGAATCGAACCTGGATCCTTGGCGCTGTGAGGCAGCAGTGCTAACCACTGAGCCACCGTGCTGCCCTATTTCCTCATAATCTTATGCATCTCAGCCAGCCTTCTCCACTCCAAAGGAAACACCTGCCCCAGTCTCTCTCCATCGTTGAAATGCAACATCCTGGTAAATCCCCTTTCCAATTCTCTCCAGTACAATCATCTCCTGATAATGTGGTGACCAGAACCGCACACAACTCTCCAGCTGTGGCCAAACCAAAGTTCTGTATGGCTCCAAAATGACCTTCCTGCTCTTATAATCTCAGCCATGACTGATGAAGGCAAGCCTTTGAGGAGAAAGTGAGGACTGCAGATGCTGGCGATCAGAGCTGAAAATGTGTTGCTGGAAAAGCGCAGCAGGTCAGGCAGCATCCAGGGAACAGGAGAATCGACGTTTCGGGCATAAGCCCTTCTTCAGGAATTCCTGAAGAAGGGCTTATGCCCGAAACATCGATTCTCCTGTTCCCTGGATGCTGCCTGACCTGCTGCGCTTTTCCAGCAACACATTTTCAGCTGATGAAGGCAAGCATCCTGTATGCCGCCTCAACCACCCTACTAACCTCTCCTGCCACCTTCAGGGATCCGTGGACAAGCATTCCCAGATTCCTGTGTTCCTCTGAACTTTCTGGTGTCCTGCTATTCATTGAGTATTCCCTTGTGGTGTTCCTCCTTCCAAAGTGTCACGTCTCACATTTATCAGGGTTAAATTTCTTCTGCCAATAACCTGTTCATCTGACCAATCCCGTTTGTATCCTCCTGTAGCCCAAGACCATCCCCTCACTGTCAACTGCCCAGTCAATCTTTGTTATCCTCAAACTTGTTCATCCCACCCCCCTACATTCTCATCTATATCACTTATGTATATCACAAACAATACAGTTCCCAGCACTGGTCCCTGTGGTCGGCCACTGCACCCTGGACTCCAGTCACTAAGCCAATTTTGGATTTAAAACAAAATGTAAGTCCTGTTCATGGGATCACTAGTGGGATCTTCCTGTGTGCAATGTGACTGCAGCATTTCTGACAGTTCAGGAGTATTTTGTTGGCTGTCGAGTACTTGGAGTCGTTTAAAAAAAAGTGCTGTCTACGAGAACCTTTTTTTTTCTCATTTACCTTTTCTGCTGTTGGAGACTGATTTTGTTTCTTTAGTTACCTTCCATCGATAGATGGAAAACACACATCTAAAGAACTTTGAAAAATTCTCAATGTTTGTGGTTAAACACTGTGTGTTTGCCAGATTCTGCACCGATAAAGGTAATGAGTAATTTTACATGTGTTTGTGGAAATGTTCTTGGGGCTCTGCCCCCAGTGCTGTTAGGGATAGACTTTCTACTTGTTGGGGTGTCCCTTGAGATTCAGGATGACTTTCCTGCATACAGGAGTAGTGAGTGTACCTCCACCCCCTAGGCCAGCAGTGATTCAAGAGGGTGTTTCACCACCACCTATTCAAGGGTCTTTGGGGTGAACAATAAATCGAGGTACCCACATTCTGTGAATAGATCTTTTTAAAAAAAACAGTCCAATTCCAAATGTCTCACTGGGTTGATGATCAATATGTATGTTAGCTAAATATGTAAATATCTCTGGAACGGTTCCACCGAACAAACTCACTTGGCCTTCACCCCAATAGGTTTCTCTCTTTTCTGCTTTCAGCATCAGCCTGTAGCTGCCAAGTATCTCCATTATCTGGAGTGCTGCCTCCCTTGATGAATTGAAAATAAAATGAATAATTCAAGGATTGCCATTCCATCTTTGAGTCTATTCTTACCCGTGTTCTTGTTTCGCTCCTCTCCTGAAGAAACAAGCCTGAGTTTTCTGTTCAACATAGTGTTAAAATGATCTACAAGCTATTTACATCTAATGATGCCGAACTCTCAATGCAGAATCAGGCCATTCTGCCCAATAGGTTAATGTTTCACAGAAGTTGCCTCTGACTGTATCTCTCACCCCATTAGCTGATCCTTCTAAATATTTCTCCATTTTTTGGTTGATCTATCTTCCCTTTAAAAGCATTATTTGAGTTAATTAAAAAGTTGTACATGATGTTAACAGATACTTATGGGATGAGGGATATGCTGATTGATCAAATATTCTGGATATTCGAGAGGTCCACATAATCAATGTAAAAACACACGCTAAGTACTGCAATCGAAATGTAATGCGGGGGTAATGCGGGGGTGATTCATTTACAGCATAAATCACTTAAGGTAAAGTTGCATTATTATTATTTAAATAAAACTTACCCAGCATAGAGTGGGTTGACTGCTTCACAGAATATCTATGTCCTGCTCACAAACAAGACCCTGAGTTTCCAGTTGCCTGCCACTTTAACACCCCACCATGTTCTCTGGCTAACATCTCCATCTCAGGCTGGCTGCAATGCTCCAACAAAGCTCAGCCCAAGCTGGAAAAACAACACCTCATTTCCTGCTTGGGGATCCTGCAGCCCTCCGCACTCAATATCGAGTTCAATAATTTTATGGTTTGAACTCTCTTATATCTGAGCCCCCTACCCCACACACCAGGCCTTGTTATCACACAGTCTGCCATTACAGATTCGCCATTGTTAGCCACTAACAGTCTCCATTAACAGCTTTTCACACTCCTAGTCAGATCGTTATCCACTCCTTTGTCCAACTGTCCTTCTCTCTCTGGGCTCTAACCCCACCTATCATTTATTCCTCGCCCCCTCTCCCCTGCTTAGTTTCTGCATATAAACCAACATTTTCCTAGCTACCATCAGTTCTGAGGAAGGGTTACCGAACCTGAAATGTTAACTCTAATTTCTCTTCATGGGTGCTGCCAGACCTGCTGAGCTTTTGCAGCAACTTCGGTTTTTGTTCCATTCAATCTCTCCTTGCTTCCTCCGCTATAAAGAGAATAATCTCGGTTTCTCTAGTCTCTTTATCATTAAGTGACATCCCTTATCTGAACCTGTGCACGAGATAATATCATCTTTGGTTTAGTGTTAGTGAATAGCAAGATTTTAGACCGTTTTGGTGCAAGGATTTTTCTTTCCTGCTGTGTCAGTTCTGGACCCCTGTGCCTGCAGTTACAGGACCACTCATTGGGGGTGGGGTGCGCGAGGTGAAATGTGTGCACTGACGTCACAGTGACATGCTATGTAGGACAGAGTCACCTAGGTGAATATTGGATGATTTATTTCCTGGTAATGTTAGAAATGCTGACTTCAGGGAATTGCTTGTAACGGTGGAAGGACAAAAGTACATGAACGTAATTTTGCTTGTGTTGGCGGGAACACTATTATGCACCAAGTCTGGAGGTGATGTTTTTAGCTGTGCAGAGTACTGTAGTGCCAAAGGACTGGACTTATCTTTTAGAAGAATTGTATAATTTAAAGATTGTGTATTCAAGTCTAGGTGGAAAGCCTTAAGCACAAAACCCAAACTCTGAGTGCAGTACTGAAGGAATGCTGCAGTACCAGGGGTCTATTCTTCAGATAACATGATAAACCGAATTGTGATGAGATTCTGCTCTACCCCTTTTTAACCCATTGAAGTCACAACAAATAATCTGTTTCTTTTTAGTATGCAGTTATTTGACTTCAATTAAAGATTAGTTACCTGGATCATAATGAAGGAGTCAATTAAAAAGGTTTTCTTGAGTGAAAGAAAGAGCAATTTATTACCTACAAACTGAGATAAAACTAATTAAAAAGTCACATTGAACACAAATATTTTTTAAAATGGAGAGAGCAATTGATAAAATATTTTTTCAAACCTGAGATTGCACTTGTTGACCTGTAACTCCAGTAGTGGTGATGTTTGTAGATATTTTTGTGGTTACGATAAAGGTTTATTGCCAACTTACTTTTTCACTGGTGGGGGGGGGGGGGTGCTGTCGTTTTGGGATGATGGGAGAAACAGGCAGACAGAATGGGAGACAGTCATCCAGTTCTTGCTTACAAATTAATTTTCCTTCTCTCTGCTCTGCTGCTCAAAAAAGCTACTGAAAAGTACAGAGGAACCTCGATTATCTGAACATCAATTATCCGAATTTAAGATTATCCGAAGGAGATCTCAAGGTCCCAATCGAAACATTACCTCAAAGAGCATCTGATTGCATCTTTTGTTTCCAGGTACAATGATTAAAAATGAACTCGGTTCACTGAAATGCTGCTGAGAACAGTCTTGGATATCAATGGGAGCCCAGGCACCGTCTCCAAATGACTGACCTCACACCCTCCCTCTCTCCCCCACACTTTCTGTGGAATTCTACATAGGGTGAACCTTAAAACCCCCTTCCCCAAATAATCTCTCCGACATTGTCCTGGACAGGGCAAAGGTGGGACTTGTTAAAAAGTTGCAGTAAAAAGGTGTAGCTGTGTGTTTGTGTGTGTGTGGTTTGGAGACTTACCCCACAAAGGCAGCAACAGTCTTACTGTTGGTGTCCAATCCGGCTGCCCCTGGGTGGGCGGGGGGCAGAGGGGGGCTTGGTTGGTGGGTGAGGGAATGGGGGGGATGGTGGGGGGATGCGGTGTTGGATGGGATTGTGTGGGTGGACAGGATTGGGCTGGGCGAAATTGGGGATGGGCAGGGGCATGCATGCGGTGTGCTGCTGCCTAGTCTCCTGAACGGGGCACAGACTTAACAGAAAACTCTGAGCCCCAGAGGAAAGACACTGAATCAATTAACCGAATAATCAATTATCCAAGCGAAATTGTGCCCTTCCATCTCGTTCGGATAATCGACGTTCCTCTGTAATTTGTTGTACATTCCCAAGCTTTATTAGCTTTCCAAGCTGGGTAACTGGCAGGTGAACCTTTTCTCTCCCAAATTAACCAGGAGATGTGAATTTTAAAACCATTTGGGGATGTGGAGGCCTCCTGTCAATGTCACAGGATTATAAACCAGAAAGCCAGTCTTTTTTCCTGAGGGTATGGCTTCAAGTCCCACCATGACAGATGGTGAAATTTGAGTCAAATATAAATCTGGAATAAAATGCTAGGCCACACCAGCGCCAACAATTGTTGTAAACACCTGCCAGGTTCACTAATGACCTTTTTAGGGAAAGAAATCTGTCATCCTTATTTGACCTGGCCTTCAGATCCATAGCAATTTGGTTGACTCTCAACTGTCCTAGAATCATAGAATAGAATTCAAAGCAATTAGGGATGGGCAATCCCATGAATGATTAATAATTTTTAAAAAGTTCTCCTGGGAATAAAACTAAAATATTGTGGATGCTGATGATCTGAGATAAAATCAGAAAGTGTTGGAGGAACTCAATAGGTCTGCAGCATCTGTGGAGAGAGGAACAGAGTTGGTGTTTTGAGTTTGGGTTGACACTTGTTCAAAATACCTGATTATGATGGTTGAACCCTTTTTACCTTCATGTATTCCCTTCCTAATATCCACAAGCTGCAACAATTCTTCCTAACTGAATGTTTTGCCTACCCTTGAATTCTATCCCACCATGTGTGTATCTGTCTCACAGAGCTTACCAACTTGGCAAAGATTTCCCATATCTCTTTCTCTCGGGGGAAAAAAATGCTGAGGAAAGGCTTTGAATTTATTTTGCTTACAAGCCAGTACAATGTTTAACAGTGCAGCACGGTGGCTTACTGATTCGCACTGCTGCCTCACAGCGCCAGGGACCGGGGTTCGATTCCAGCCTCGGGCAACTGTCTGTGTGGAGTTTGCACATTCTCCCTGCGTCTGTGCGGGTTTCCTCTGGGTGCTCCAGTTTCCTTTCACAATCCAAAGATGTGCAGTCAGGTGAATTACCATGCTAAATTGACCATAGTGTTAGGTGCATTAGTCAGAAGAAGTGGGTCTGGGTGGGTTACTCTTCGGCGGGTCGGTGTGGACTGATTGGACTGAAGGGCCTGTTTCCACACTTTAGTGAGTCTAATCTAATCTAATATAATCTAAATCTAAATCTAATCTAGTACAATAAGAGCATTAGAAGCTTAAACATAGAAAACTCTAGAAAGTCACAGGCCACGTCAGAGAAACTGAATTAATGGATCGATTGTTAAATGTCCCTTTGGAGTGTATTTACTGGGGAGGAGGACCATTTAAAATAAGGGGATGTCCAGTCCACCATCATTCCACCAAGCTCTGAGCTGACCTGTACAGTATTCAGGGTGCTGAAATAAATAGTTATATTTAAATAAATGATTCAGGCTTGATTGACGCCCCCCCGCCCCCCCCAATATTGTCCTGCCCATACATGATACGGCTCTTTGGGCGGTCAGGGGGAAGAGGTCAGCCTGTTTTCCTTTTAAGCTTTTGAAATGGCGAGGAGCGGAGTGGAGAAAGAAGAGGGAGCTATCTTTGGAGGGTGCTTTTTGCCCAGCAGGGGCACCCCTTCAGAAGTTGGTGCCCACTTTCCTTCATACCTGTACATATTTTAAAATACACTCTCTGCTGCCTCTCTCCTTTCCACTCCCACCCAGGTAGCCCCCTTACTGCCAACCCCTGACTTAACTCGAAAGAGTGACATTGAGTGTCCTTCAAGGGACCCTCCTATATTTCTGGAGATGTCCACTACCAAGCTCTGGTATGCTGGGACTGTTAATCAATGGAATTCTCCAGAGAATGGGACTTATGGCCACTGAAGGGAAGAAAACTCACTCTGCAATAATGTCTTTGCTGAAGCTGCAGGGCAGCCTTGGTGGACATCTGTTGGCTGACTACTCTCCATTCCCCATAAATCGCTGCTGACTGCTTCAGACCTGTAATTGTTTTAACAAAAGGTTCTTGCCTTGCAAAGCCCATTCCATTCCCATCTCTACATTTGCTCCATAACCCAATTTCAGGTTTTCTGTTTTTATTTCACATCTCCAGCACCTGCAGGATTTTGCCTTTATGTGACATTGTGAACAGGTGGCTAGATAGGCTGAAGGGCAGGTTGGAGATAGGTGGGTCATAATGGTTTTCTATTTGGGGAGAAAGTTCATTCCGTAGCATCTCAAAACCAGTTGAGACTTCTCTCCCTGAGGGGAAAAGGAGCTGTGTCATTTGTACAAATGTAATTTGTGATATCTGATCTCTGAGGCAGTCAGGTGGGTATAACAAAGTGTAACTTGCTCAGTTATCTCTACTGACTCTTGTCAGTGTTCATACTCACTGAAATGTTCATTGAATCTGCTAGGTGAACTCTGCAACAATCTGCAGTGACCCACAGAATTAATTGGATTTATATGGGCCCTGTTGCTATCTCGGTTTTTGCTGTCTCTTGCTCTCCTCCTTGTCTGTCTGTTTTGCACCTTCTCGTATCTGTTTATCTTGCCCTCTCATCCATGGTCTTTTACTCCTGCTTGTCCATTCTCTGTGGAACCTTTATTATCAGACCGATTTGTGGGGTGGATTCAGTGCTCATTGTTTCTTCATCACTTTTTAAAAAAGGTAATTGTGGGGTGAGGGTATCGCTGGATAGACCAGCATTTATTGCCCATTCCAGAGGGCAGTTAAGAGCCAACCACACTGCTGTGGGTCTGGTGTCACATGTAGCCCAAACTGGGTAAGAATGACCGTTTCCTTCCCTAAAGGACATTAATGAACCAGGTAGGCTTTCCCTACAATCACCATCGTTATACGCTTAATTCCAGGTTTTTATTGAATTCAAATCCTGCCATCTGCTGGGGTGGGGGTCAAACCCAGGTCCCCAGAACATTCCCTGGGTCTCTGGATTAGCAGTCCAGTGATAATACCATTAGACCTTATGCCTTACTCTCTCACTTTCTCCATCTCATCCGTTAAGGTGACTCACTACCATTTTCTTGAGGACAGTTAGGGATGGAGGGTAAATGCTGGCTTTGCCACTGACAGGGTGTATCCTGTGAAAATAAATGAGAACTCCCTTGCTCCTGTCGGATGAATGTTGTGAAACTTAAAAGGGTTCACAAAAGGTTTATGAAAATGTTGCCAGGGTTGCAGGGTTTGAGCTACAGGGAGAGTCTGAATAGGCTGGGGCTGGTTTCCCTGGAGCGTCAGAGGCTGAGGGGTTACCTCACAGAGGTTTATATGAGGGGTATGGATAGGGTAAATAGACAAGGTCTTTTCCCTGGGATGGGGGAGTCCAGAACTAGAGGACATAGGTTTAGGGTGAGAGGGGAAAGGTATGAAGGACCTAAGGGACAACTTTTTCACACAGAGGGTGGCGTGTGTATAGAATGAGCTGCCAGAGGAAGTAGTGGAGGCTGGTACAATTAAAACATTTAAAAGGCATCTGAATGGGTATATGAATAGGGGGAGGGTTTAGAGAGAGATGGGCCAAGTGCTGGCAAATGGGACTAGGTTGGGTTGGGATAGCTGGTTGGCATGGACGAGTTGGACTGAAGGGTCTGTTTCCGTGCTGTACATCTGTGACTCTATTTGTGCAGTCTCTCACTTCCTGGCATACTCTTGTTCTCCTGCTCCCTCATTTATTTCCAAATTTCAGCTCAGCTTCGATTTTTTGTGTCAACCTCGTGTCTGAAGGAAGCTCCAATGCAGCCAAACTAAAATCAGCAATTTTCCAATAAAAAGGAGGATTATACAACTTCAAATATAGTGAATAAACCTCTCCGGAAATGTATTCTGACCTAATTAATCACCCATTACATTCAATAATTATGAATTTCATAACTAATTACAATCAATATTTAGATTTATTTAAATGAGTCAAAGAATATATATATTCATTAAAAATATTCCCTGTATCAATTCCAATTACTAACATCAACTTAGTCCCTTTTTAAAAAAAACAATGAATTTGTAATTAAAAATGAGAGGAGACACCCCTTCAGGTTGTTACACAGTTCAGTTAGATTATGATGAGCCTGTAACTTCGCTGTGTTTATCCATTTCAATGGTAGTGCTGTCACCAAACACAAGTCTGTAAATCTGTGATTATATCTTCATTTGAACCTGGCCTTCAGAGCTGTTTTCTGGATGAAGAATGTTCTGGATCTTCTCGATCCTTTGTGTGAATGTGATTGATCTCATGTTGCCCTTGGATGGGAAAGCTCTCTAGTCGATACCTATTCTATGATACCTTCATCTCTACCCAAGGAAGTAGTTTGTCTCTAGCTATCCTACTGACTCCTTTGATCATCTTCAATGTCTCCATTAGATTATCCCTCGATTTTCTATACTTGAAGAAAGAGGTAAAAACAATGACTGCAGATGCTGGAAACCAGATTCTGGATCAGTGGTGCCGGAAGAGCACAGCAATTCAGGTAGCATCTGAGGACAGGCAAAATCGACGTTTCGGGCAAAAGCCCTTCATCAGGAATAAAGGCAGAGAGCCTGAAGTGTGGAGAGATAAGCTAGAGGAGGGTGGAGGTGGAGATAGAGTAGCATAGAGTACAATAGGTCAGTGGGGGAGGAGATGAAGGTAATAGGTCAGGGAGGAGAAGGTGGAGTGGATAGGTGGAAAAGGAGCTGGGCAGGTCGGACAAGTCCGGACAAGTCAAGGGGACAGTTTTGCTGGAGGTTAGAAACTAGGATGAGGTGGGGGAAGGGGAAATGAGGAAGCTGTTGAAATCCACATTGATGCCCTGGGGTCGAAGTGTTCCGAGGCGGAAGATGAGGCGTTCTTCTTCCATGCGTCTGGTGGTGAGGGAGCGGCGGTGGAGGAGGCCCAGCACCTCCATATCCTCGGCAGAGTGGGAGGGGGAGTTGAAATGTTGAGCCACGGGGCGGTTTGGTTGATTGGTGCGGGTGTCTCGGAGATGTTCCCTAAAGCGCTCTGCTAGGAGGCGCCCAGTCTCCCCAGTGTAGAGGAGACCGCATCGGGAGCAACGGATACAATAAATGATATTAGTGGATGTGCAAGTAAAACTTTGATGGATGTGGAAGGCTCCTGTAGGGCCTTGGATGGAGGTGAGGGAGGAGGTGTGGGCACAGGTTTTACAGTTCCTGTGGTGGCAGGGGAAAGTGCCAGGATGGGAGGGTGGGTCGTAGGGGGGCGTGGACCTGACCAGGTAGTCACGGAGGGAACGGTCTTTGCGGAAGGCGGAGAAGGGTGGGGAGGGAAATATATCCCCGGTGGTGGGGTCTGTTTGGAGGTGGCGGAAATGTCGGTGGATGATTTGGTTTATGCAAAGGTTGGTAGGGTGGAAGGTAGGCACCAGGGGCGTTCTGTCCTTGTTATGGTTGGAGGGGTTGGGTCTGAGGGCGGAGGTGCGGGATGTGGACGAGATGCGTTGGAGGGCATCTTTAACCACGTGGGAAGGGAAATTGCGGTCTCTAAAGAAGGAGGCCATCTGGTGTGTTCTATGGTGCAACTGCTCCTCCTGGGAGCAGATACGGCGGAGGCGGAGGAATTGGGAATACGGGATGGCATTTTTGCAAGAGGTAGGGTGGGAAGAGGTGTAGTCCAGGTAGCTGTAGGAGTCGGTGGGTTTGTAAAAAATGTCAGTGTCAAGTCGGTCGTCACTGATGGAGATGGAGAGGTCCAGGAAGGGGAGGGAGGTGTCAGAGATGGTCCAGGTAAATTTAAGGTCAAGTAAAACTTTGATGGATGTGGAAGACTCCTGTAGGGCCTTGGATGGAGGTGAGGGAGGAGGTGTGGGCACAGGTTTTACAGTTCCTGCGGTGGCAGGGGAAAGTGCCAGGATGGGAGGGTGGGTTGTAGGGGGGCGTGGACCTGACCAGGTAGTCACGGAGGGAACGGTCTTTGCGGAGGGTGGAGAGGGGTGGGGAGGGAAATATATCCCTGGTGGTGGGGTCTGTTTGGAGGTGGCGGAAATGTCGGCGGATGATTTGGTTTATGCGAAGGTTGGTAGGGTGGAAGGTGAGCACCAGGGGCGTATACTTGAAGAAATACGAGTCTAGTCTGTGCAGCCAGTCCTCATTGTTGAGTCATTTTAAACTCAGTATTAGCTTGGTGAATCTATGTTGCAATCTTCCCAAAGTGAATCTATCCTTCTTGTGGAGTGGGACCCAGAGTTAAATGCAATTACTCATGATCAGGTTTAACCTAAGCTACATCAAAGATCTATGGTAGAATCCCTACAGTGTGGAGGCAGGCCATTCAGCCCCTCAAATCCACACCGCCCCTCCAAAGAGAATCACACCCATATTCCACCGCCCTATCTGATTCTCTGTAACGGTGCATTTCCCATGGCTAAACATCTTAGCCTGCACATCCCTGGACATGAGGAACAATTTAACATGGCCAATCACCTAAATTGCACATCATTAGACATCTTTATCTAACAGAGTCTAGATTTGAGTAGGCTCCTCGGATGCTGCCTGACCTGCTGTGCTTTTCCAGCACTACTCTATTCTAGACTCTGATCTCCAGCATCTGCAGTCCTCACTTTTGCCATCTTTATCTAACATTACTTCCAAATCATTATATTCCAGGTCTTTTTAGAATGAAAGGAACTTTCCATTAGCCTTTAACAAAATAACATAAAAAATCATTAATTCTTCTGTACGTAACCCCCTAAACATTTATGTAAATTTCACTGTTGCGACTTCTCATAGAAATTAGGCACAGGAATAGGCCATTCAGCACTTTGAGGCTGCTATGCCAATCAGTATGGTCATGAGTGATCTTCTATTTCAATGCAATTTCCCAGCTTTCTTCCCTTACTGCTCAAATGTCTTTAAAATCTTAAAACGTTAACCGTCTTTTTCTTGAATATATTCTGTGGCTTGGCCTTCTCAGCCTTCTATGATAGAGAATTCCACATGGAATTTACTGAAGATATCTTTCCAAATCTCAGTCTGAAACAGTCTACCCATATCCTGAAATTGTACCCCCTCGTTCTCAATTCCCCAACCATGGAAAATATCCTTTCTACATCTAGTCTGTCCAGTTCTGTTAGAATTTTATTCATTTCAGTCGGATCCCCCCCTCATCCTTCTGCACTCTAGTGAATTCTGGCCCAATAGAAACAATCTCTCTAATAGTATAGTCCTGCCATCCCTAGTACCTGCCTAGCAAACTTCCATTGCACTTCCTTTATGGCAGTTATACTCTTTTATGTTGAGAGACCAAAACTTCAATCTTTTAGGTGTGATCTCACAAGGTCCTGAATAACAACAGGAAGACATTCCTACTTCTGAACTCACATCATCTTACAAAGAAGGCCAATATACCATTTACCTTAATTGCTTGCTGCATCTGCCTGTTTGCTTTCATTGACTGGAATACCCAATTCAAGGATACCTAAATCCTTCTGTATGTCCACATTTCCCAACATTTAAGTAATGCTTTTCTTTCACACCAAAGTATCCAATTTCACATTTAGTCATGTGCCACTGCATCTTCAATATGTTTGCCTATTCACTCAACTTGTCTAAATCACCTTGGAGTCTTCTTGTGTCCTTCTCATAATTTATAATTCCACCCAGTGTTGTGTCATCAGCAAATTTGGAAATGTGACATTTGGTTCCCTCATCCAGGTTATTTATAAATATCTCATGAATAGTTGGGCCCAAGCAATGATTCTTGTGGTACCCCACTAATCATTGCTTGCCACTTAGAAAGACCCATTTACTCCCACTCTCTGTTTCCTGTTTGTCAACCAATTCTCAATCCATGCCAACATATAACAATCTACGTCCTTGTAGTCTAAGTTTTCCCTCTCATTTCCTTTGACAGACTTTTAACAAAAGCCTGGAAATCAAATACATTGCATCCACTGATTCTCCCTTATCCATTCAACTAGGTACATCCTTAAAAATAACAACAGTAGATTTGTTAAGCATGATTTATCTTTCATAAACCCATGTAGGCTTTGCCCCAACCTGTTAATGCTCATCATTTAAAAAAAATTCTCATCTATTTCTTTGTATCCAAAGTGACTATTCTCCCATTTCCTTGCATTAAACACCATCTGGCTATATCCATTTTGAGATGAGAGCACAATCACACTGTGTATCCTGCGTATCTAGCTTGGTTTCATCAGCATACTTAAATGCTCATTCATTGGTGTTATCACCTTGTCAGAAGGTTGGCTGCTATGGGCCTTCCTCCCATCTATGCTGTGTTTCACATGGGGCAACTACTTCAGGTCCAATATATTTGCCAGCTATTTTCACCTTGCTTCTCCTCAGCTATATTTTCTGTCAATGTTTCTCTCTAATAACTGTCTCTGTTTATTCTTTTCTCAAATGATGCTACTGATATATTGTATCTTTGTCTTTTGATGTTGTGCAGTAATTTCCTCTCTTTTTTTCAGATGTTTCTAACACTTCTGTGTTTCTCTTTCTGTCAGTGGAGGATATACCAGGAATCCTCCTTTCTCTTCACAACTCAATGTATAGCTTCTGTTGTACTCCAGGCATTGGAAATTCAACTTCTTGTTTTCTAACCTTTTATGTGCCTGAGGAATGTGGGGAGATACCTCTTTAAAGATTTAAAAAAGACATGAGGGATAACTGTTTTTACACTGGGTGGTTTGCGTGTGGAGTAAACTGCCAAAGAAAGTGAAAGATGCAGGTACAATCTTTAATATAAATATTTGGATAAGTTCCTGAATAGGAAAGGTTTGGAAGGATATGGACCAAGCACAGGTAGGTGGGGACTACTTCAGTTTGGAAACATGGTAGGCATGCTGTATGACTTCATGATTCATCACAGATATTTCCTGGGCCCCATGCTCTCAGTGACTATCTAAGACTAATTCTGCATCATGAAGTATCTTGAAGTATGCATTGACATCAAAAGTGCTTTCTTAAGGATATATTTGTACATTAAACAATGATTACCATTTCCTGTAGTAGCAAGTTTGACAGTTTAATGTTGTTGGGGATAGTATATTGACAGAGGTTTAGCTAACTGATAGAAGACAGAGTTGGGATAAGGGGATTAGTGTTGTGGCCACAGTTATTTACAATATATATTAATGTCTTGGAAGAGAGAAGTAAATATACTATTGTCGAGTTTGCCGATGGCAAAAACATATTTGGGAAATCAAGTGGTGAGGACGACACAGTGAGTCCATAGAAGGATATAAACGTCTTAATGGGCAAAATCTTGGCCATTAGAATATAATGTGAGAAAGTGAGAGATCATGCACTTTGGCAGGAAAAATAGAGGACATAACATTTAAATGGAGAGACTGCAGCACAGAGGAATTGGGGATCCTTATGCATGAATAACAAAAAGCTAGCATCCAACTTCAGCAGGTAACAGCAAAGGCAAATGGAATGCGGACCTTTATGCCAAAAGGAATGGAATATAAAAATATGTAAATCTTGCTGAAACTATGCAAGCCGTGAGATAGCCCATACCTGGAATATTGTGAACAACTTTAGTCTCCTTGACTAAGGAATGCTGGTGTTGGTGGCAATCCAGAGAAGGTTCACTAGACTGATCTCAGGTCTAGAGGGAATCTTATGAAGGGAGGTTGAGTAGGTTAGGCCTGTACTCATTGAAGCTTAGGAGAATGATAAGTGAAATATGTTGAATATACAAGGTTCTTAGTGGGATTGACAGGGTAGATGCTGGGAGATTGTGTTTCGCTTTGGGGGAGTTTAAGACCAGAGTAATCTCAAAGTAAGAAGCCACCCAGTTAGGATGAAGATGAGGACTCTATTCTCTCAGAGCGTAGTGAGTTGTGAAATTCTTTACCATAGCAAGCTTAGAGGCTGGATTGTTAGGTATATTCAAGCTGAGGAGAAGCAAGGTGAAAATAGCTGGCAAATATATTGGACCTGAAGTAGTTGCCCCATGTGAAACACAGCATAGATGGGAGGAAGGCCCATAGCAGCCAACCTTCTGACAAGGTGATAACACCAATGAATGAGCATTTAAGTATGCTGATGAAACCAAGCTAGATACGCAGGATACACAGTGTGATTGTGCTCTCATCTCAAAATGGATATAGCCAGATGGTGTTTAATGCAAGGAAATGGGAGAATAGTCACTTTGGATACAAAGAAATAGATGAGAATTTTTTTTAAATGATGAGCATTAACAGGTTGGGGCAAAGCCTACATAGGTTTATGAAAGATAAATTACGCTTAACAAATCTACTGTTGTTATTTTTAAGGATGCACCTAGTTGAATGGATAAGGGAGAACCAGTGGATGCAATGTATTTGATTTCCAGGCTTTTGATAAAAGTCTGTCAAAGGAAATGAGAGGGAAAACTTAGACTACAAGGACGTAGATTGTTATATGTTGGCATGGATTGAGAATTGGTTGACAAACAGGAAACAGAGAGTGGGAGTAAATGGGTCTTTCTAAGTGGCAAGCAATGATTAGTGGGGTACCAATGCTCTGCCTTCTCCCTCTATCCCTACATACTGTTCCTTCCCAACAACACCTTGGCTTTCATCTTTGCTTAATTACTGTCAGCCTGGAAGGAGAGACGATGGCTCTGTTTTGGAAAAAAATAATTTATTTGGTTTGTTCATCTAAGTTTGTGTTATCACTTTGTGCATCTTTTTGAATTTTTCTGTTTTCTTTTAACTAGGCATGGTGCAGAAGTTGGACCAGAAGCTTCCAGTTGCCAATGAGTACCTACTGCTGTCTGGTGGAGTCCGTGAGGGTGTGGTGGACATGGACCTTGAGGAGCTTAGCGTCTACGTCCGGGGGACAGACTATGATATGGACTTCACCCTTCTGGTCCCGGCCCTCAAACTGCACGACCGGAACCAGCCGGTCACCCTGGACATGCGCCACTCCGCGCTCTGCCACTCTTGGCTGAGTCTCCGGCTTTTTGACGAAGGGACCATCAACAAGTGGAAAGATTGCTGCACCATTGTGGACCACATCAACGGAGGCACCAACTACTTCTTCTCCCCCACCCGCGTGGCAGACTGGTTTCACGACGCCATCACTATCGTGCTCACTGAGATCCAGAAGAAGCCTCAGCGCGGGATGCCGAAGGTTGAGAAAGTGGAGAGGAACGGCATGGTGATCTCCATCGTCCTGGCCGTGGGCTCGAGCCGCATGCTGTACGATGTTATCCCCGTGGTCTCGTTCAAGGGCTGGCCCGCTGTGGCACAGAGCTGGCTGATGGAGAACCACTTCTGGGATGGCAAGATCACCGAGGAGGAGGTGATCAGCGGTTTCTACCTGGTGCCAGCCTCCTCTCTCAATGGGAAACGGGAAAACGAGTGGCGCTTGTCCTTTGCACGAAGTGAGGTGCAGCTGAAGAAATGCATCTCCAGTAGCCTCATGCAAGCCTACCAGGCGTGCAAGGCCATCATCATGAAGCTCTTGTCCAGGCCCAAGGCCATCAGCCCGTACCACTTGCGGAGTATGATGCTCTGGGCGTGTGATCGACTGCCCGCTACCTTCCTGGCCCAGGAGGAGTACGCTGCGGACTTCCTGCTCGGCCTGATTGATGATCTCCAGCACTGCCTGCTCAACCGCTCCTGCCCCAACTACTTCATCCCCCAGTGTAATATGTTTGAGCACCTCTCAGATGAGGCGGCCGTGCTGCATGCCCGCAAGCTGTCCTCTGTGCGCTCCGACCCTGCCGAGCACCTGCGCACCGCCATCGAGCACGCCAAGGCCGCCAACCGGCTAAGCCAGGATGTCCACCGGAGGGGCAGTGGCTCTGGCACGCCGTCCCCCTCCTCGGACACCGGTTCTGGGGACAACCGGCAGCCGGACGACCGACTGGCCAAGAAGCTGCAGCAGCTGGTGACGGAGAATCCGGGCAAATCCATCTCGGTCTTCATCAACCCAGACGATGTCACCAGGCCCCACTTCAGAATTGACGACAAATTCTTCTGAGGCGAGAATGGGACTCCTGTCCCAAAGCTGCTTCAGACCACGCTGAAAGGACCAATCCCCTTAAATAGCGCTTTTGAGAGCAGAGTGTGTATCTAATAAAATACGGAACATATCTGGTACTGCCAGCACATTGAAGATTAGGTCCGTGAAGATTGGACAGGTTTCAAATGCAACTTTCAAACAACAATGGTTTCCAATTTCCTCAGACTGACTTTCCTTCAGGGTGAGGAGTCTTTGAAAGTTCTCCTGTTTGAAATTGTTTCATTTCTTAAAATAAAGTGGAAATAGTCTTCCTCGCACATCCCCTCCACCAAGCAATTGTTCCAAAGCTAGTAGCAGAAACCCTGCAGTAGGTCACTGAGGATGGCTCCTTTCCCTTGGCAAGGATCAAGGCCTGTTGTGGTTTAAAGGCTGAGGAATGTCTAGGCACACTAAGGACCAGGAATGGGACGAGGCTTGAAAGATCTGGGCTGCTGTTGCAGCTGGAATGCCACGGACTGAGTCCTTTCAGGGCCCTTGTTTATTGCTGAAATTCCTTGGTGGCTGAACTTCAGAAAAGAATGTTTGTAAAGACTGAATTAAGACAATGCGTTACTTCCTTCGTGGCCCCCACAGATCTTGGTTCGTGAACTCCTTCACATTAATTAGGCGCGGTAGTGTCTTTCGGTGAAACCAAGTGGACTTTGAGATGGGAATTGATCGTATGTTGGTCAGGTCTCCATGTTGAATGTGTTTGGTAACCTGGACAAGCAGGGAGTGTGAAAGCTCCTTATGTTTAATGACTGAGTAAACTCAGTGAGGATAGAGTGGCTGAGTATCAGTCGCCGGATGGGAGTAGGAGGAGATTACAAAAGATTCTGTTTCTGATCATTGTCCGTCTTCATCGTATCTATGAAGTGTATATGTACACATATACTGGTTGGGTGGAAGCAGGACTGTGATGAGAGCCAATATTAAATAGCTGACGTTGATGATGTTGGTGTTTAGGAGGTGTCCTGCGGGGAAAAATCTGTGGATTTCAAAGGTGAGGGTTTTGGAGTAAAAGAGGTGGGGAAGGAGAGAAACTGGAGGTTCCTGTCAACTCCAGGTCTCTGCAGACACCCCTGCCTGAACAGGGCCATACTGCAGCTTATGAACTCTTTACACTGGGTATCTGCTGATTTTACACACTGCAATCTGCCATCTACTTTTCACTGTTGAGGATTCTTTCTGTGGGAAGACCCAGAGAGTCTGTATGTGATTCTTATCAACTCCAACTGCATCCTGAGCCGAGTAAGATTTGACATGCTGTTACTGAGCTGTTAAATTGTACCCAGGAAATATTTATGTTTTAATCAGCAGCGATGAATTACACTGTAACAGTGATTACTTCCTGGCCAATACCATCTTACTCTCTGATCCCTCCTCTCTTTTAATGGAAATGTTTCCCTGTCTTTATCCTTCAAAGACCGTGAACTCTTCCTGATTAAAAGTCTTTTTTCAAAGCCGTATCACCTTGCCTTGGTAATTCTGGAGTTTTATATAATGTCTTAATTTCATCACCCAAGTATGGAGCTAACGTTCTTCTCCTGCTCTCTTACTGTAAACATAGGATGAGTGCGTGTATATGTATTTAGAAACAATCCCACTCCATTGATGTAAATCTCTGCATATACGGATGAGAAATGTCTGTGGCCATTTCTAATCTGAGCGAGAACTGTGTAGCGATCTCTTCTGAGCTTTCCCTTTGCTCAAATTGATGATTCTTTCAATGTTCCCCAGCTCTCTTTCCTTCTGTAGAAATTTGCCTCTGATGTACAGCCATGTCTGTGGACAGAGAACTCCATTTACTATATGATGTTCTCTCTCCATCTCTGTTACATAGCACCCCACGACCAGGCAGCAGAGAGACCAGGACTGAGGTAAATCCTTTTGTAAATTAGAATAATGGGTGGGAGGGTAGCCATGAATGTATGCGATTGATTCTGCTCCACTTAACAGAAAAAGAGCCAGTGGTTAGAAGGACACCAAGCTGGTGAGTTACCCAGGTAACTCCTTCCTTGTTCAGTTAAAAATAAGAAGGGGAGAAAGGGCATCATCTATTACCAAGTTGCCTCAAAGTAAATGTATATTAGTAATTTTACCACTCACTTGGTCACTAAACATTCCATCTAAAGTTCATTTCTTATTTTCAGCAACTGTCTACTTGTTTATGTTCTTGGATATTTGGTCCTTTCAGTAATCCATGATTGTATTGCTTCAGGCCAACTGTCCATAGGACTCAGCATGGAGTCACTCGTAACTGCCCTCTGAAATGCCCTACAGAGCCAATGCTTTCAAGGGCAATTAGAGATGGTCAACAGCCGTTTCAAATCCTGCTATGGCCAATGGTGGAATTTGAATTCAATAAAAAAAACTGGGATGACCATGAATCGATTAGCTATTGCAGGGCGGCATGGTGGTTTAGTGGTTAGCACTGTTGCCTCACAGCGCTGTTATGACATGGGGTAAACCATTATAACCAGCAACAGAAAAAAGATTATCCCATGCAGTAATCTGTAAAAATCCGAGTGACCAAGAACTATTTAAATTAACAACTTTATTTCTTGAAGTATATCAGAGAATAATTAACTAACCACTATTTACAATTTCTTTCTATTTTCAAGCAGTCTGTTTACATGCTGGGTTGCGGCAGTTCTCCTCTAAACTGTTCAAGTTTCCCTGACTTTTAAGATTGTTAATATACTCAATTCAAACTTGATTGGAGTTTATGTTTCATGTATAATTTAAACTGATTGGCCAAATTTGAATTTGTTTTTGTCCCTAAGCAGTGAACTGATTGAGGTGTTCGAACCAGTGTTATATTGTTACCTTTTTGAGAACACTTAGTGCTTTGTCCGGTAGTTCTGCTGCTTTTAATTCTCTTAAAGGTATACCCACATCTTCATAACACCTCCCCCCTTGAGTAAAAATGAACTATCATAATGAAAAAATGTTTTTTTTTTCTCTACTTTATAAACATGTTACCTTAACATACAGATAACTTTAATATAAGTTCACCTTAACTACTCCCCATAAACCTGTGTATATATACATAAAAACATTAAAGACAAATCTCATCTAAACGTTATTAGTTAAATCCATGATAATGCGTCTGCGATTATATCCTTCTCTCCAGCAACATATAGACTTTTAATTTAAAAATCATACAACATAACACTCCAACGAAATAGTCTCATATTCTTTAAAACGTTCTAAGGATGCAAACTGATTGTGATCCATGTACACATTCATCTCCAACACATTATTTGTGACATACACATTAAAATGCTGTAAGGTCAGTACCAAACTCAACAGTTCTTTTTCGATCGTGGAGTATTTCTTCTCTTGGATGTTGAGAAAAGTAACCAACTGGCAGTTCAATCCCATCCTCATCTTCCTGTAGCAGCATAGCTCCAACTCCTATGTCACTAGCATCGTTGGTGACTTTAAAAGGTTTTGAAAAGTTTAGTGTAGCTAAAACTGGTTTGGTGGATAATATTGATTTCAAATGGTTGAACGCCTCCTGGCATTGTTCTGTCCACTGAAACTTTGTGTTCTTCTTCAGTAAATCCGCTGAGTGCAACCTTTTTCTTCGAGGATGGTCGTGGAATCTCCTCGATGGCCTTTGTCTTTGCGGTCCGTGGGGTCAGCCTTCCATGACTGATGTTATATCCCAAGAACATCACCTCTGCTTTTGCGAATTCTGTTTTATTTAAGTTTATCACCAGTTTTGCTTCTTGTTGTCGAACTCTGCCAACTGTATCATGTGATCATTTCAGAACTTAATAAAGATCACTATATTTTCCGAGTAGACTGCACAGTTTGTTAACCCAGCCACAACTCTGTTCATGAGTCTTTGGAATGTGGCGGGCACATTCTTCAATCCAAAGGGCATCACTTTAAACTGATATAGCCCATTTGTGTTTACAAGCACAGAAATATCTTTCGCCGACTCTGATAAAGGTATTTGCCGATAACCACACATTAAGTCCAACTTGGTGATGTAAGTGGCTTGTCCAACTTTCTTGATACAGTCCTCCAGTTTAGGAATTGGATATGAGTCTGATTTTGTCGTGGCATTGACCTTCCAATAATCCATGCAGAATCGTTGAGTCCTATCAGGTTTGGGAGCTAAGATGATTGGCGAACTCCACTCGCTCTGGCTCGGTTCAATAATATCCTCCTCGAGCATGGCCTCCACCTCCATCTGGACCTGGTCTGGACTACATGTGACTCCTGACCCACAATAATGTGGTGACACTTAACTGCCCTCAAGATAATTAGGGATGGGCAATAAATGCTGACATAGGCAGCATCATCCCATGAATGAATAAAATAAAATGCTAGCCTTGTTCACACCGCCCACATTCCATGGAAGAATGAGAGAAGACAGGGATAAATTACCCAGGACCCAAACAGTTCATTCTCACTCATTTACTAAGCACAGATTTGGGTAGGTTTCTGAAATATACCTCTAACATTGCCACCACTAACAAATCCAGGTGGTGTTTCCCTTGCTTGGAAATATGACTGTTTTAAACTAACCAGCAGCATCTTTTCGTCATCATTCAACTCTCCCTTTGTGAACCATTTCCATTTCTGCTGATGGTGAACTCCAATAGGGAGCTTGTCAAATAATCTGCTTTACAGATGTGGTCTGTCTCTGATTCTCCATGTGCTTATTACAGTCACCCTGTGTCTTTTTCAGGTACACATAGACAAACAATTGCCCTGAGGTTCTGGGGTCTGCTTTTCCACACCATTGTCCAGAGGCTTGCAAATGTTAGAATTGTCTTGCCTAAACTCCATTGTAAGAAGAACAACTTCTGAGTTAGCATTTTCTAATGATATCCAAGGCACTACACTAACTCTCCATCATCTCCTGCGACAGTTTAGCCTCCCCTGCAGAGTTACCACCATCTGACCAACTTTCAAAGGTAGGCAGCACTCCAAGATCCCTCAATCATGAGACAGTTCTTCTGCTGTCGCTTGTAGCTCTACACTGCCCTCTCATTCCTGGGTCTCCATTGGCTGCCCAGATGGAGGCCATCTCATGATATTCAGATCTACTGCTCTGGTACACCAGTTCATGGCACCGTCCCCAATCCTTGCTGGGCTATGTGCCTTGGACTGTAGTCAGTGCAGGCTCACATAAATCGAATCATTCAAATGTACAAAATTAGAAGCAGGAGTAGACCATTTGGCCCCTCAAGCCTGCTTGACCAACCAATAAGATCATCTGATTACTCCACATGCCTGCCTACATTTGAAAACTTTGCACCCTCTTGCTCTTCAAGATTCTATTTATCTGTGCCTTAAAAATATTCAAAGACTTTTCTCTTGCCTTTTGAGGAAGAGTATTCCAAAAAGTGTTCCACTTTCTGTGCGAAAAACATTTCTTCTCACCTCTATTTAAAGGGGTGTTCCCTGTTCCCTATCTATCTAGAACCCATGGTTCTAGATTCTCCCACAAGGCGAAACGTCCTTTCCATATTCTCCCTGTTCAGAGCCCCTCAGGATCTTGTATGTTTCAGTGAAGTCGCCATTTGCTCTCTCCGATACTGGGGAATACAAACCTTACCTCGTTAGGCACGCCCCTCACTCCAGGTATTCATCTTGTAAAACCTCTCTGAACTGCTTCCAACACATTTACATCCTCATTTAGATAAGGAGACCAATACGGTACACTGTGCTCCGAATGTGATCTCTGTATAACTGAAGAATAATGATCATATTTTTGTATCCTATTCTTCTTGTTTTCTATTTGGTTCATAATCACTTACTGTATTTGTGGGTGGCACGGTGGTACAGTGGTTAGCACTGCTGCCTCACAGCGCCTGAGACCCGGGTTCAATTCCCGCCTCAGGCGACTGACTGTGTGGAGTTTGCACGTTCTCCCCATGTCTGCGTGGGTTTCCTCCGGGTGCTCCGGTTTCCTCCCACAGTTCAAAGATGTGCAGGTAAGGTGAATTGGCCATGCTAAATTGTCCGTAGTGTTAGGTAAGGGGTAAATGTAGGGGTATGGGTGGGTTGCGCTTCGGCAGGTCGGTGTGGACTTGTTGGGCCGAAGGGCCTGTTTTCACACTGTAATGTAATGTAATGTAATCTAATCTAATCTAAACCTCCATTCTAATCTTTTATGTTTCATGCATGAGGACATTGAGTCTTCCATATCACATACACGTCACCATTCTGATAATATGCTTCTTTAATCTTCCTGCCTAAGTTGATCATCTCACCTCTTCCCACATTGTACTCCATTTGACAATCTCTGCCTGCTCACTTAAACTATCTATATTCTCCTTTTATAATCTTTTCACAACTTGTATCTGCCACCTGATGTGTTCCCATCCTGCCACATGTGATCAATGTGTACATATGTAAATTTATTACATGTAATATATGTGAATACTATGTGTTAAATACACCAATGTATATAGAGTATAGTATATTTATTGTCTGTGTGTCTGTATAGAAGTGAACTCCAGGACTTCCTGGCTCCATCAGTTCCTTAGACTGCAGCTTGACTGGTTAAATGGGGTCAGATTTAATCACTTCATAGCAATCATAAGTTCTCGGAGCAGAATTGGGCCATTCAGTCCCTAGAGTCTGGTCTAGCATTCGATCATGGCTGAAATGTTTCTCAACCCCATTCTCCTGCCTTCTCCCCCTAATGTTTGATCCCCTTACTAGTCAAGAACCTATTTATCTCTGTCTCAATGACTTTGCCTCTGTAGATTCTACCCTCTGGCTGAAGAAAGTCCTGCTCATCTCAGTTCTAAATGGTTGTCCCTTTACTTTGAGGCTTTGCTCTCAGGTCTTAGTCTCTCCTAGCGGAAACATTACCTTCGTGTCCACTTTATCCAGACCTTCTCAGTATGTTGCAAATTTCAATGAGATCACTCTCATTCTTCTAAACTCTGTTGAGTACTGACCCAGAGTCCTAAACTGACCCAGAGTCCTCAGCTGACCCAGAGTCCTCAACTGCTCCCCATATGATATGTTCTTCATCTCTGGGATCTTCTGCGGGCCCCCTCCAACACCAATACATCCTTCCTTGGATTTAGGGCCCAAAACCGTTTACAATATTCCAAAAGCAGTCTGCCCAGAGACTTATACAGCTTCAGCAATACACTCCTGCCCTTGTATTCAAGCACTCTTAAAATGAATGTAAAATTGCATTTACCTTCCTAACTGCCAACTGAACCTGTATGTTAACTTCAAGAGAATCCTGAACTGGGAGTCCCTAGTCCGTTTGTGCTTCAGACTTCCAAAGCCTTTCCCCATTTGGAAAATATTCTACGTCTCCAGTCTTTCTACCAAAAGTGCATAACTTCACACTTTCCCACATTGTATTCCAACTGACACTTCTTTGCCCACTCTCCCAGTTCTTCTGCACCTATATTGCAACTTCAACACTACCCGAGCTTTCAGCTGTCTTTGTGTCAAACCTAGCAACACTGCCCTCAGTTTCTTTGTCCAGATTGTTAGTTGTGGTCACGGCATGTGGAACTCCACTAGTCATCAGCTGCCATCTTGAAAAAGGCCCCTTTATCCCTCTTCTCTGCTTTCTGTCAGTCAGCCAATCCTCTATCCATGCCAGTATTTTGCCCCTAACATCATGGGTTCTTACCTTCTTTAGCAGCCTCCTGTGTGGTACCTTGTTAAAGACCTTCTAGAAATCCAAATAGATCACCATCCACTGGCTGGTCTTTGTTGACTTGCTCATTACTTCCTCAAAGGTTTCTCACAGATTTTTAAGGCATGGCTTTCCCTTGATGAAGACATGCCGACTCAGCTCTATTTTATCATGCACTTCCAAGTACCTTGCATTTCATCCTTAATAATAGACTCTAAAATGGTACTAATGGCTGAGGTCTGGCTAACCAGCCTATAGTTTCCTGTTTTCTGGCTCCAATGCTTTTTAAACAGGGGGTATATCGGCTATTTTCCAGTCCTCTGGGGTCCTCCCTGACTCTAGTGATTCTAGAAAGATCACCACCAATGTCTGCACAATCTCCTCAGCTATCTCCTTCAGGACTATGGAGAGTAGTCCATTTGTTCTGGGTGATTTATGCACCTTCAGATCTTTCAGCTCCCCAGCACCTTCTCTTTATTGGTGGTCACTACACTCACCTCTGCCCCCTAACTCTCTTGATGTTCTGATACACTGTTGGTATCTTACCCTGTGAAAACCGACACAAAGTACCCGATTTTTAGTTCCTCAGCCATTTGTTTGTTCGACATTACTACTTCTCCTGCCTCCTTTTCCAGCAGTCCAATGTCTATTCTTGCCTCTCTCTCACCTTTATAATTATACAAGAAAAAGCTCTTGCAAACTTCATTTACATTACTAGCTAGCTTGCACTTGTATTTCGTTTTCTCTGGCCTTTTTGCTCTTTTAATTGTTCTCTGCTGGTTTTTAAAGGCTTCCAACCCACTGACTTCCCACTAATCTTCACCACATTGTCACCTCTGCTGTCCCTGACTTCTCTTATCAGCAATGGTTGCCTCATCCTCCCTTTGGTATGGCTCTTCTTCCTTGGGATGAATTTCTGCTGTGCCAACTGAATTACCCCAGAAACCCTCGCTATTGCTGCTAGGTTCCCCTTCCTGTCAACTCTGTCCAGCTCCTCCCTTACGTCTTTATAGTTATCTTTACTCAATTGTGTTATATTTGATTACAGCTTCTTCCCTCGAACTGCAAGGTGAATTCTATTATACTTTTGGTCACTGGCCCCTCAGAGTTCCTTCACCTTAACCTCGCTAATCAAGTCTTCCTCATTGCACATCACAAATCCAGAACTACCTGTTGCCTCATGGGCTCTACCACAAGCTGCTCCAAAAACAGACATTCCACAAATTTGGAGATGCTGGTGTTGGACTGGGGTATACAAAGTTTAAAATTACACAATACCAGGTTATAGTCAAACAGGTTTAGTTGGAAGCACACTAGGTTTCAAAAGCTCCGAAAGCTAATGTGCTTCCAATTAAACCTGTTTGACTATAACCTGGTGTTGTGTGATTTTTAACATTCCACAAATTCCTTTTCTTCATCTGCTATCAATCTAATTCTCCCAGTCAACCAGCATATTGAGGTCCCCATTGATTATTGTAAAAGTGCTATTCTTACATGCCTTTCTTATCTCCTTATTTATTTTCTGCCCCATGCTGGGACTGCACATAACTCCTGTCACAGTCTTTTATCCTTTTGCGGTTCCTCACGTTTACCCATGGAGATTCTACGCCTGCCAATTCTTGTGACTGATTTAATTTCATTTCTCACTAACAAAGCAACCCTTCTCCCTCTGCTTGTCCTTTTGATAAGGTGTGTATCCTCGCATGTTTAAAGTTTAACTTTTCAACCAACTTTCTAAATTTAGCTTCCATAATTGTCCCTGTGATGTCAGACTTTTGCGTTGAGCCTCTGATTCTGGACTTGAATTTATCCTGTTTTTAGAGTCATAGAGATGTACAGCACAGAAGCAAACCCTTTAGTCCAACTTGTCCATGCTGACCAGTTATCCTAAATTAGTCTTGTCCCATTTGCCAGCATTTGGCCCATATCTCTCTCAACCCTTCCTATTCACATAACACCCAAATGCCTTTTAAATGGTGTAATTGTATCAGCCTCCACTATTTCCTCCGGCAGTTCACTCCATACACTCACCACTCTGTGTGAAAATGTTGCCCCTCAGTTTCTTCTTCAGTATTTCCTCTGTCACCTTAAACTTATGCCCTCTAGCTTTGGACTCCCCTCACCTGGCAGAAAGACCTTGACTATTCACCATTTCCATGTCCCTAATGATGTTTGTAAACTTCTGTAAGGTCACCCTTCAGCCTTCAACTCTTCAGAGAAAATAGCCCAGCCTATTCAGTCTCTCCCTGCAGTTCAAATCCTCCAACCCTGGGAACATCCTTGTAAATCTTTTCTGAAGCCTTTCAAGTTTCATAACATCCTCCCTATAGCAGGGAGACTAGAATTGAACACAACATTCCAAAAGTGGCCTAACCAATGTCCAGTACAGCTGCAACATGACCTCCTGAATCCTATACTTAGTGCACTGACCAATAAAAGCAAGTATACTATTTGCTGCCTTTACTACGCTATTGACCTAAGACTTTCAAGGAACTATGAACCTGCACACCAAGTCTCTTTGTTCAGCAACAATCCCCAGGACTTTGCCATTAAGTGTATAAGTCCTGCCCTGATTTGCCCTGCCAAAATGTAACACCTCACATTTATCTAGATTAAACTCTATCTGCCACTGCTTAGCCTCTTGGCCCATCTGATCAAGGTCCTGTTGCCTCTGAGGTAACCACCTTCGCTATCCACACCTCCAATTTTGGTGTCATCTTCAAGCTTATGAACCATGATTACTTTAAATGTGTATCCTGCTGTTCTCGATCCTTTCACAAATGAGAACTATTTCTCCCAATCTCTTCTGTGCGGGGTCTTCATGATTTTGAATATCATTATCCAACCCCCTCTACAAGGAAAATAGTCCTAAGACAATCTCATCAGATTTTTGAATGGCATGCATATTCTACATATCGATCTCAAAACCAAAATCAACAGACCATGCCTTACCTTCAGTATTCGGAGACTTACTGTGAAAGTGAAGAGTTAAACATAAAAAATTAAAGGATAGAAGTTAGAGGTGGTTTGAAATTAAAAAGTTTTAAAACAAAACCTTGCAAGCTATGATCCAAAAAAAAGCAGAAAGCACCTCTTCCCCTCTGCACTGAATTCTCACCCTGCCTCCAAATTCCCTGAACTGTGTAGTCAGTGAGGCTACGTCTCACTACCTGTAATTTATTTGTAATGATGGGTCAAACAGGAAGAGGGATTACTTCCTGGCTAACACATTCTCACTCTTGGTTCTTTCCTATCTTTAATTGAATAATTTTCTACCTTTATCCTTTACAAACCTTTCTGATTTGAGGAAGCCGAGATTTCTTAATGCTGTGCCATCTTGCCTTGGTAATTGTGGAATTTATAACTTTCTCTGTCTCCTTAACATGAATACTCAGAGTCCAAAAACCTGTGGCTACGTAGCCAAGTACTATTCCCTCTCATACTCTTGTTACTGTATAAATGGGAAGAACGTGTGCATGTGAATATAGAGGTGTGTGTGTGTGTGTGTGTCTTTCTGAATAATTCTTTCTATTGATCTAAATTTTTGAGTAAACATTCAATAAGAGTCTGTGACCATTCAATATCGAAGCTAGAACTGTATATCTGTGTCTTTTGATGATTGTAAACTCCTAAATCAATCTATTTCTTTTCCAAACTGGTGATTTTTGCCATGTATTTCAGATCTGCTTCCTTCTGTTGCAGATACTGGTCCCTGGAATAAAGCCAAAACACACTCTCTTGTGCAATACATTTTCCCTTTAGGCTTCCTGTCTGTCTTCTCCCTGGGAATTGAAAAGAATCTTCTTTTAGAGTTGTAATCTCAGGGACCCTTCCCTCAGTTTTGCTGCTCTGGCCATGTATCCCATCTCTGCTTATTCCTTTCTTCAGCTTCCAGTTAGTACGGAAAGGATGGATTAGAACAGGGAACACTCCTGCAATTCTGAGTGACAATCAGACCAGTGGCCAAAGTTTCATTTGATAGGAAAAATATCTGGGAAGACTGCAGGAAGTGGAGAGGCGAGAAAATACTGTATTTTCTACTTATTAGTAAATGTGATTTTTAAGATATTTGTAACTGGAATTTCTACATGAGATTTTAAATTGACCAAATGATTGGGAGGTTGTGTGGTACTTTTGCCATTTTCTGCATTGGAAAAGGGACAGTTTGCACACTTTCAATTTAATAACTTTCTCCTGTGATGTTAAACAATGACCAGCCTCCCACAGTGTCACAATTAGTTAAAATAGCAGTGCATTGCTGATCTAAGATTGCCTCTGTTATCATCCCCTGTCTGAGTTTGTTGTCAGAGCTAGGCTGGGGCAAAAGTGAGTTTCAGGATCAAATGAGAGGAAGAGAACAGAGAGAGGTGCAATTAATTGGGGCAACACTTTAAAAGAGATTACATGTGCAAGATGGGCCAAATGGCATCCTTTTGGGTTGTAAGATTCTGAGTATCTTAGCTGGGGGGGTGGTGTGGGTAGAGGGTTTGGGGGAAATCATCAGGGATCCCTTCCTTTCAGTATCATGTGAGACTTTGTTTAAAAGTCTGTGAAGACAGGATTACTTCCAATCCCAATGTTTTGGATTAACTGGAGCCAAAAACAAATCAGATCTAATGGTGGGGTGGGAGAGGGGGGAAGAACATATATTTCTTTAGCACCTCTCACATTCTCAGAATGCCCCGAGAAAACATTAGAATATTTCTGAAGTGCTGTTAATTTGCAATCAACTTGCACAAGGTAAGATTCCACAATCAGCAATGAGGTATTGATGAAACCATCTGTTTTAGTGGTGAGGAATAAAACATTGACCAGGAAGCCAGAGAGATCTCCCCTGTTCCTTTCGAATACTGTAATGGTATCACTTACATCCGCCTGAAAGAATAAATACGGTCTTGGTATAACAGTACAGCACTCCCTCGGCACTGTCTGCTTGTGCTTTTATGTACAAGATGCTAGAGAGAATTTGACAATCACAGAGGCACTACAATTTTAAGTCTTTGCCAAAAAGATGGAAGTGATCAGCACCAAAGTAAACCCTGGGCAGGATGCCAGAGTTGAATTTAAAACTAGTAAAAACTCAGTGTGAAGCCAACCAGCGCTCACAAACAGGATACAGTTCATTGTCAGTTTGAAGGGGAGTGCAATGAGATTTGACAACAATGTCTTTTAACCTGCCCAAGTGCAACGCGAGAATCAAAAGCAACTGCAATCTTGTTGTAATTAAAATGACCACAACTTTTACCTCTTATGCACCGATGGAAATGGATGCTTGTTTCCTGCAATGCAGCAGTGATAATGTATCAGGTTGTTACATAATGGAAAGGACCATTAAGCTTGTCCAGTTCAGTCCATCCCAGGCTGCTGGCTTGTTGCTTTTGCAAACTCTGCAGAAAGATAGGAGACCAGAGTGATAGAACTTATTGGAGAGAAGTAATTGTGAAACGTTCGCCTGCAGCAACAACACAAAGACAGAAAGCATGTTGCTGGGCCTAAATTGGCTGTCACCTTTCCTACTTTACCAGAATGGATATATTTCAGATGTGTCTCATGAAATGCAAAACATATCCTGAGGTTCTGCACAGAATCTCCGAATAGTTAGTGCATAAGTAGGCCATTCAGTCCATTGTCTGTGCTGGCTTTCTGTAACTGGAATTAACCTAATGCCCCTCTCGTTTCACTTCCCTGTAGCCGGAAATATTCTACAGTTGAAATAGTGATTCAATCAAAATTGACCCCTTTGTCCCTGCCTCTAGTGTTGTCTCAAGCAGCATATGCAAATATAGTCACTCGTTGCAGGAAAATGTTTTCTTGTCATCATTGATGTCCTTTGGTTCTCAAACCTTCCACATCTGGAGCCAGATTGTCCCTTTCCCCTGCACCAAGTTTGCTAAATGTGCTTGTTTTCATTTCTTGTGCTTCTTGTGTGGACCCTTTCCCCTCAGTTAGTGAAGTAGGAGGTCTGGAGAATTTTGTGTGGTACTTTTCCCTCAAATTATTTTAAACACAATCGTTCAATTTATTTAAAAATAGAGGTATCTGCTTTTCTGGATCACGCCAAAAAGAGGGGCTGCTTCTGTCTCCGTTACCAATAATTGTTAACTCTTCCCTTCACAGTCTCCTTCTCTAGAGCCAGGCTAGTCTAATATCTCTACCAAATGTATTCCCACTAGCCTCCCCCACCACCTTGCAGTCTCTTTTTGTTTTAATCAATCTGGTCGTTATTTCTATCAACTGTTTTCCTTAATGCACCAAACAGCCCAGCCTGCATCTTCTTGCATGTCTTTGTTCTGCTCTAAACTGAGACCAAACGCACTGTCTGACTGTTTCCTAGGATTGTAAAGCTACGGAACAATCCTTTCCCCCAGTTTTGCTTCCTCCTATGACTGAGAAGGTTCGGAATAAAAGATTATTGTTACCTTGCCACTACCTTCCATCTTTTTTCCTTTCTCTTTGGTATTTTGAACTTTGACCTGTTCTCTTGGGGGTTTGTCAATTATACACATATAATAATATGGATCTGCTCAAGCACTCGGTAATGCCTCCACTGGCCTATTTTCTACAATGATAAATGTCCTTTCCATGGGATGTAGATGCTACAGTTATCGCCTGTCTCTATTTGCCCTGAACAAGGTGGTGAGTTGACTTCTTGAACCTCTGCAGCCCATGCATCTAATGTGGAAGGAATTCTAGGATCTTGACCCAGTGACAGTGAAGGAATAGCAATATGTTTCCTAGTCACGATGATATGTGGCATGGAGGGGACCTCTCGGGTAATGCATTTGCAGTAGGAATGTACTTGTGCCTCAAAAGATCACCACATTCTCCACATCCATTTACTAACAAATGAAAGACCGTAAGACATGGACTTCTCACCAGTTTAGCAATATCCCCTCATCCTCGCGCCCTCGTCTCTCTATATGCCTGTCAATTATTTTCTTTTTGAAATACATATGTAAATTCTATTTTGAAAGTGACTACGAAGATGGGTCAAAACCCTGGACCTCCCTCCTAAGTGAATCTGCTTCCACTGCCCTTTCAAGCAGCAGATTTTAGACCAGCCAAACTGAATTTCTCCTCATCTCTCTCTGGCTCTTCTGTCAATAATTTTAAAAGCTACGCTCACTGACATCCAGGAAAGTGAGTACTGGCTCTGATATATCTCATATATAAAGATTAAACAAAGATTGAGAAATACCAAAAATAATCCTCAAAATGAATAAAAAAGTATGAAAATATATCATATAAGGAAAACGGAGCTCAATTTAAGAGGGCATTCTAGTTTTTAAAAATCTGCTTAATACTTGGAAATAAATTGTGGTGACCATGTGCAGTTGTTGGTGCCAGTAGAATATTGGACTTTCAATCTGTGCTCTTTGGCTACTGACCTTCCTGCTAGTATTCACAGTTATTTTCCTAGGTGCTACTGTCTAAAGCACTCAGCTTGGAACCTTTGATAAAGGATTTCAATTTGGGGGATGGTGTCGTGATAATGTAACTTTTCTGGTAATGCATTGGCCCAATCTCTGGCAACACCGGTTCAAATCCCATTATATCAGCTAGTGGAATTTCCATCCAAAATTAGAATGTAAAGTAGTCTAATAGTTACCATGAAACCTCTGTTGATTTGTCATATTTGTTTTTTTATAAATCTGGTACCTTCATGCTGTTTAGAGAAGGAATTTTGCCAACCTTACTTGACTTAGCCTGGAGTCAGCACAATGTGTTGGAGTCAAGATTAGAGTGGTGCTGGGAAAGCACTGCAGGTCAGGCAGCATCCGAGGAGCAGGAAAATCAATGTTTCAGGCAGGAGCCCTTCCTGATGAAGGGCTCCTGCCCGAAATGTCAATTTTCCTGCTCCTCGGATGCTGCCCGACCTGCTGTGCTTTCCTAGCACCACTCTAATCTTGACTCTAATCTCCAACATTTGCAGTCCTCGCTTTCGCAATGTGTTGGACTCTTATGGATCCTCGGAAATGACTCTAGCAGGTCACTCAGGTCAAGGTTAATTGGGGCCGGGTGAACAAAATACTAGCCTTTCCCAGCAACACCCACAGCCCATGAAAGAATATAGAATGTATTAAATCTGCCCTTAACCATCTCTATTCAAAGGGATAGAGCATTGGTTCTGAAAAGAGTAAAGATTTTAAGGTGCTAATCAATAGTCATGGAATTGGGGTATGAGGTGTGTGACTTGAACAAATACCATTTTTTGAAAAAAACTCTAGCATGTTCTATGACCTCAATTTCTGCCAAAGTGCATTACAGTCTCTAACGTAACCACTGTCATAATTTAGGAACCAAGGCAACCAATTTGAGTGCAGCAAGATCCCACAATAGCAATGTTACCATGACCATGTAGCCTTGTCATAATGGATAAATATTGCCCCAAGACATTGAGAAAGACTCCTCTGTTGTTCTTCATAGTGCCTTGGAATCTTTTACATCCACCAGAGAAAGCAGACATGTTGAACGGGGCCATGTCATTCATGAGGATATGTGCCTCTGACATTGCACTACTTCTTCATTACTGGAAAAGATTTTACATTCAAACCTCTGGATTGGGACTCAAACTATCAAGCTATCCAATCAGCCAGGCTACCATCTCAGAACACTTATGGAGCTTGAAATAGGGAAGTGCTGATGAATTCCACCCCTACTGCTGATCTGCATTTCTCTTGCCTATACTGACAGCACACACATCCAACACTTTTCTTCGTTTGGCTTTTGTATTTGTTTCTTCTATGTTAATTACTATGCAAGTGTTCTATTGGGCATTTGATGATATGATTTTCACATTGTTGCAGATTTTGTTAATTAGGCTTAAATCCTTTAAGTGCTTAAACTCTGTGATCTAATTATAAATAAAACCTTACAGAATTGAGACATCATCTAAGCATCCCTGTATTATTACTGGGATATCAAAGCAGCATGATTCTGAGTGTGTGTAATTTTCATGCTGTGTCCTTTTGAAGTTTGCCAAAAATAACAGGCGGACAAATAAATTATATTCCCACCCTTCCAAGCATGTCTGTAAAGTTATTAAACTATATCACAGTGGAATTCTGTAAGATATGTCATTCTATTACCTTGGGGTCAAGCGCACATGGAGGTGAGGTTTCTGGCTTTTCAGCACTGGGGTACAGTACTGATGGGGACTGGTCTGTCACTGTATAACCCTGGGATACACAGTACTGATGGGGACAGATGTATCACTATTTAAAACTGGGGCACAGTACTGGTGGGGACATGTCTGTCACTGTGTAACACTGGGGTACAGTACTGGTGGGGACAGGTCTGTCACTGTATAACACTGGGCTCCAGTACTGGTGGGGACAGGTCTGTCACTGTGTAACACTGGGGTACAGTACTGGTGGGGAGAGGTCTATCACTGTATAACACTGGAGAACACTGGGGTACAGTACTGGTGGGGACAGGTCTGTCACTGTATAACACTGGGCTCTAGTACAGGTGGGGACAGGTCTGTCACTGTATAACACCAGGGTACAGAACTGGTGCGAACAGGTCTGTCACTGTATAACCCTGGGGCACAGTACTGGTGGGGACAGGTCTGTCACTGTTTAACACCGGGGTACAGTACTGGTGCGAACAGGTCTGTCACTGTATAACCCTGGGGCACAGTACTGGTGGGGACAGGTCTGTCACTGTATAATATGGGTACAGTACTGGTGGGGACTGGTCTCTCACTGTATAATACTGGGGCACAGATCTAGTGGGAACAGGTCTGTCACTGTATAACCCTGGGGCACAGTACTGGTGGGGACAGATCTGTCACTGTATAATATTGGGGCACAGATCTAGTGGGGACAGGTCTGTCACTGTATAGCACTGGGCTACAGTACTGGTGGGGACACGTTTGTCACTGTATAACACCGGGATACAGTACTGGTGGGAACAGGTCTGTCACTATAAAACGTGGGTACAGTACTGGTGGGAGCAGATCTGTCACTGTATAACTCTGGGGTACAGTACTGGTGGAGACAGGCCTATCACTGTATAACACTGGGCTCCAGTACTGGTGGGGACAGGTCTGTCACTTTATAACACTGGGGTACAGTACTGGTGGGAACAGGTCTGTTACGGTATAACCCTGATGTACAGTACTGGTGGGGATAGGTCTATCACTGTGTAACACTGAGGTACAGTACTGGTGGGCATAGGTCTATCAGTGTATAACACTGGGCTCCAGTACTGGTGGGGACAGGTCTGTCACTGTATAACACTGGTGTACAGTACTGGTAGGGACAGATGTATCACTATTTAAAACTGGGGTACAGTACTGATGAGGACAGGTCTGTCATTGTGTAACACTGGGGTACAGAACTGGTGGGAACAGGTCTGTCACTGTATAACACTGGGGTACAGTACTGGTGGGGACAGGTCTGTCACTGTATACCACCAGGGTACAGTACTGGTGGGAACAGGTCTCACTGTATAACCCTGGGGCACAGTACTGGTGGGGACAGATCTGTCACTGTATAATACTGGGGCACAAATCTAGTGGGGACAGGTCTGTCACTGTATAACACTGGGCTACAGTACTGTTGGGGACATGTTTGTCACTGTATAACACCGGGGTACAGTACTGGTGGGAAAAGGTCTGTCACTATAAATCTGGGGTACAGTACTGGTGGGAGCAGATCTGTCACTGTATAACTCTGGGGTACAGTATTAGTGGGGACAGATCTGTCACTGTATAACTCTGGGATACAGTACTGGTGGGAATGTGTCTGTCACTGTATAATCCTGAGGCACAGCACTGGTGGGTTAAGGTCTGTCACTGATAACAGTGGAGTACAGTACTGGTGGGGACATGTCTGTGACCGTAATAACATGGGTACAGTACAGGTGGGGACAGGTCTTTCACTGTATAATACTGGGGCACAGATCTAATGGGGACAGGTCTGTCGCTGTATAACACTGGGATACATTACTGATGGAGACAGGTCTGTCACTGTATAACACTGGGGTACATTACTGGTGGGGACAGGTCTGTCACTGTATAACACTGGGCTCCAGTGCTGGTGGGGACAGGTCTGTCACTGTATAACACTGGGGTACAGTACTGGTGGGGACAAGTCTGTCACTGTTAAGACTGGGCGCCAGTACAGGTGGGTTCTGGATCAATGGTGCTGGAAGAGCACAGCAATTCAGGCAGCATCGAGGAGCTTCAGCAAAATCGACGTTTCGGGCAAAAGCCCTTCATCGGGATGAAGGATACAGGTCTGTCACTGTGTAACACTGGGGTACAGTACTGGTGGGGACAGGTCTGTCACTGTATAACACTGGGCTCCAGTACAGGTGGGGACAGGTCTGTCACTGTATAACACCGGGGTACAGTACTGGTGGAGACAGGTCTGTCACTGTATAACACTGGGCTCCAGTACAGGTGCGAACAGGTCTGTCACTGTATAACCCTGTGGCACAGTACTGGTGGGGACAGGTCTGTCACTGTATAACACCGGGGTACAGTACTGGTTCGAACAGGTCTATCACTGTATAACACCGGGGTACAGTACTGGTGGGGACAGGTCTGTCACTGTATAACACCGGGGTACAGTACTGGTGCGAACAGGTCTGTCACTGTATAACCCTGGGGCACAGTACTGGTGGGGACAGGTCTGTCACTGTGTAACACCGGGGCACAGTACTGGTGCGAACAGGTCTATCACTGTATAATCCTGGGGCACAGTACTGGTGGGGACAGGTCTGTCACTGTATAACATGGGTACAGTACTGGTGGGGACAGGTCAGTCACTGTATAATACTGGGGCACAGATCTAGTGGGGACAGGTCAGTCACTGTATAACACTGGGGTACAGTACTGGTGGGGACAGGTCTGTCACTGTGTAACACTGGGGTACAGTACTGGTGGGCATAGGTCTATCACTGTATAAGACTGGGCTCCAGTACTGGTGGAGACAGGCCTATCACTGTATAACACTGGGCTCCAGTACTGGTGGGGACAGGTCTGTCACTGTATAACACTGGGGTACAGTACTGGTGGGAACAGGTCTGTTACGGTATAACCCTGATGTACAGTACTGGTGGGGACAGGTCTATCACTGTGTAACACTGAGGTACAGTACTGGTGGGCATAGGTCTATCAGTGTATAACACTGGGCTCCAGTACTGGTGGGGACAGGTCTGTCACTGTATAACACTGGTGTACAGTACTGGTAGGGACAGATGTATCACTATTTAAAACTGGGGTACAGTACTGATGAGGACAGGTCTGTCACTGTGTAACACTGGGGTACAGCACAGGTGGGGACACGTCTGTCACTGTGTAGCACTGGGGTACAGTACTGGTGGGCATTGGTCTATCACTGTATAACAATGGGGTACAGAACTGGTGGGGACAGGTCTGTCACTGTATAACACTGGGGTACAGTACTGGTGGGCATAGGTCTATCACTGTATAACACTGGGCTCCAGTGCTGGGTGGGAAAAGGTCTGTCACTGTATAACCCTGGGGCACAGTACTGGTGGGGACAGATCTGTCACTGTATAATACTGGGGCACAGATCTAGTGGGGACAGGTCTGTCACTGTATAACACTGGGCTACAGTACTGTTGGGGACACGTTTGTCACTGTATAACACCGGGGTACAGTACTGGTGGGAACAGGTCTGTCACTATACAACTGGGGTACAGTACTGGTGGGAGCAGATCTGTCACTGTATAACTCTGGGGTACAGTATTAGTGGGGACAGATCTGTCACTGTATAACTCTGGGATACAGTACTGGTGGGAATGGGTCTGTCACTGTATAATCCTGAGGCACAGCACTGGTGGGTTAAGGTCTGTCACTGATAACAGTGGAGTACAGTACTGGGTGGGGACATGTCTGTGACTGTAATAACATGGGTACAGTACTGGTGGGGACAGGTCTTTCACTGTATAATACTGGGGCACAGATCTAGTGGGGACAGGTCTGTCACTGTATAACACTGGGATACATTACTGACGGAGACAGGTCTGTCACTATGTAACACTGGGGTACATTACTAGTGGGGTCAGGTCTGTCACTGTATAACACTGGGCTCCAGTGCTGGTGGGGCCAGGTCTGCCACTGTATAACACCAGGGTACAGTACTGGTGGGGACAGGTCTGTCACTGTGTAACACTGTGGTACAGAACTGGTGGGGACAGGTCTGTCACTGTATAACACTGGTCTCCAGTACTGGTGGGGACAGGTCTGTCACTGTATAACACCAGGGTACAGTACTGGTGCGAACAGGTCTGTCACTGTATAACCCTGGGGCACAGTACTGGTGGGGACAGGTCTGTCACTGTATAACCCTGGGGTACAGTACTGGTGGGGTCAGGTCAGTCACTGTATAACACTGGGCTCCAGTACTGGTGGGGACAGGTCTGTCACTGTATAACACTGGGCTCCAGTACGGGTGGGGACAGGTCTGTCACTGTGTAACACTGTGGTACAGAACTGGTGGGGACAGGTCTGTCACTGTATAACACTGGGCTCCAGTACGGGTGGGGACAGGTCTGTCACTGTATAACACCAGGGTACAGTACTGGTGCGAACAGGTCTGTCACTGTATAACCCTGTGGCACAGTACTGGTGGGGACAGGTCTGTCACTGTATAACCCTGGGGTACAGTACTGGTGGGGTCAGGTCAGTCACTGTATAATACTGGGGCACAGATCTAGTGGGGACAGCTCTGTCACTGTATAACCCTGGGGCATAGTACTGGTGGGGATAGATCTGTCACTGTATAATACTGGGGCACAGATCTAGTGGGGACAGCTCTGTCACTGTATAACACTGGGCTACAATACTGGTGGGGACACGTTTGTCACTGTATAACACCGGGGTACAGTACTGGTGGGAACAGGTCAGTCACTATAAAACGTGGGTACAGTACTGGTGGGAGCAGATCTGTCACTGTATAACTCTGGGGTACAGTATTAGTGGGGACAGATATTTCACTGTATAACTCTGGGATACAGTACTGGTGGGAACGGGTCTGTCACAGTATAATCCTGAGGCACAGCACTGGTGGGTTAAGGTCTGTCACTAATAACAGTGGAGTACAGTACTGGTGGGGACAGGTCTGTGACTGTAATAGCATGGGTACAGTACTGGTGGGGACAGGTCTTTCACTGTATAATACTGGGACACAGATCTAGTGGGGACAGGTCTGTCACTGTATAACACTGGGATACATTACTGATGGAGACAGGTCTGTCACTGTCTAACACTGGGGTACAGTACTGGTGGGGACAGGTCTGTCACTGTATAACACTGGGCTCTAGTACAGGTGGGGTCAGGTCTGTCACTGTATAACACAAGGGTACAGAACTGGTGCGAACAGGTCTGTCACTGTATAACCCTGGGGCACAGTACTGGTGGGGACAGGTCTATCACTGTATAACCCTGGGGCACAGTACTGGTGGGGACAGGTCTGTCACTGTATAACATGGGTACAGTACTGGTGGGGACAGGTCAGTCACTGTATAATACTGGGGCACAGATCTAGTGGGGACAGGTCAGTCACTGTATAACACCGGGGTACAGTACTGGTGGGGACAGGTCTGTCACTGTGTAACACTGGGGTACAGTACTGGTGCGAACAGGTCTGTCACTGTATAATCCTGGGGGACAGTACTGGTAGGGACAGGTGTGTCACTGTATAACATGTGTACAGTACTGGTGGGGACTGGTCTCTCACTGTATAATACTGGGGCACAGATCTAGTGGGAACAGGTCTGTCACTGTATAACCCTGGGGCACAGTACTGGTGGGGACAGATCTGTCACTGTATAATATTGGGGCACAGATCTAGTGGGGACAGGTCTGTCACTGTATAGCACTGGGCTACAGTACTGGTGGGGACACATTTGTCACTGTATAACACCGGGATACAGTACTGGTGGGAACAGGTCTGTCACTATAAAACGTGGGTACAGTACTGGTGGGAGCAGATCTGTCACTGTATAACTCTGGGGTACAGTATTAGTGGGGACAGATATGTCACTGTATAACTCTGGGATACAGTACTGGTGGGAACGGGTCTGTCACAGTATAATCCTGAGGCACAGCACTGGTGGGTTAAGGTCTGTCACTAATAACAGTGGAGTACAGTACTGGTGGGGACAGGTCTGTGACTGTAATAGCATGGGTACAGTGCTGGTGGGGACAGGTCTTTCACTGTATAATACTGGGATACATTACTGATGGAGACAGGTCTGTCACTGTGTAACACTGGGGTACATTACTGATGGAGACAGGTCTGTCACTGTGTAACACTGGGCTCTAGTACAGGTGGGGACAGGTCTGTCACTGTATAATCCTGGGGGACAGTACTGGTAGGGACAGGTCTGTCACTGTATAACATGGGGTACAGTACTGGTGGGGACAGGTCAGTCACTGTATAATACTGGGGCACAGATCTAGTGGGGACAGGTCAGTCACTGTATAACACCGGGGTACAGTACTGGTGGGGACAGATCTGTCACTGTGTAACACTGGGGTACAGTACTGGTGGGGACAGGTCTGTCACTGTATAACACTAGGGTACAGTACTGGTGCGAACAGGTCTGTCACTGTATAATCCTGGAGGACAGTACTGGTAGGGACAGGTCTGTCACTGTATAACATGGGTACAGTACTGGTGGGGACTGGTCTCTCACTGTATAATACTGGGGCACAGATCTAGTGGGAACAGGTCTGTCACTGTATAACCCTGGGGCACAGCACTGGTGGGGACAGATCTGTCACTGTATAATATTGGGGCACAGATCTAGTGGGGACAGGTCTGTCACTGTATAGCACTGGGCTACAGTACTTGTGGGGACACGTTTGTCACTGTATTACACCGGGGTACAGTACTGGTGGGAACAGGTCTGTCACTATTAAACTGGGGTACAGTACTGGTGGGAGCAGATCTGTCACTGTATAACTCTGGGGCACAGTATTAGTGGGGACAGATCTGTCACTGTATAACTCTGGGATACAGTACTGGTGGGAACGGGTCTGTCACTGTATAATCCTGAGGCACAGCACTGGTGGGTTAAGGTCTGTCACTAATAACAGTGGAGTACAGTACTGGTGGGGACATGTCTGTGACTGTAATAGCATGGGTACAGTACTGGTGGGGACAGGTCTTTCGCTGTATAATACTGGGGCACAGATCTAGTGGAGACAGGTCTGTCACTGTGTAACACTGGGCTCTAGTACAGGTGGGGACAGGTCTGTCACTGTATAACACCAGGGTACAGTACTGGTGCGAACAGGTCTGTCACTGTATAACATGGGTACAGTACTGGTGGGGACTGGTCTCTCACTGTATAATACGGGGGCACAGATCTAGTGGGGACAGGTCAGTCACTGTATAACACTGGGGTACAGTACTGGCGGGGACAGGTCTGTCACTGTGTAACACTTGGGTACAGTACTGGTTGGGACAGGCCTGCCATTTTGTAACACTGAGGAACAGGTAGAGTTTGGACAGAAGATTAAACATGCAATTATTGCAGAATATTGAAGTATGATTGTGTTTGTTTCCATGTATTGCTACTGGATGACTCTTTATTCCCAAACATCATTGTGTTCAAATGGAGATGATCGAGTGTGACGAAGGTTTGGAATGGGTTATTGTATCGTGTGCAGGTTTGTTGCAGAAACTTTGCTGGTAGCTGCTGACCCAGTCGGGGTTAAGGTGGTGTGACTTTGCATCTGACCTAAAATGGTGCTGTTGCATTTTACTGATCTTCAGAACATTTTTTTTTTCAATTTCTCATCAAGATGAATCAGTCAGAAAGGTTGGTAAGCTTTCAGTTTGAAAGGATTAAGTCACCATTCAATGTTTTCAGGATGCTGGTGGGTGTCTTGTGATTTGTGGAATTTCCCTGGAGAAATTACAACAGGGAATGATAAATGATGATGTAATTGGGTTACAGAGATACATTTAATCATTTTCCTATCTGAAGTGAACGTTTGGTCTGGCAAACTGTGCCTTTTCTAATATATTGTTACCAAGATGGGCTTAAATAAATAAAAGCAATTCTGCACCTTTTCTCAAGTTATTGTGTGGAGATTTTGAAGTCTTCTTTGTGTTTTCCTGTGATTTTACACAAGGTGCATACTGCCACATCTTTGACCCTTGCGTTAGTGCAACATTTCAGGCAAAATCCTGCTAATGGTAACATGAGAATATGTCCCTGAATATATTTTGTGGTAAATATGAATTTATTCATGTATTATCATGTATTTTTGAATGATTTGGGTGTTGTTAGCAAATGGGGAATAAATCTGCTGTGTTTGTCTTGGCCTCATGAATTTGCACAGACTTTTTTTTTCTATTCCCCCCAATCCTTGCAGATATCTTTAATTTACTCGGTTATGTTTCTCTCTCTGCTCTCTTTCAATTTAATTGCCACCTACCATAACCTTTTCCACCTGGAATTGGGAGGTGTACAGATTTAAGTAGGTTATTTTAACCTAGAAAGGTGTTACAGCACACCATTGATATGTGGTATATTACATTTGAGCACCGCACATATTCTGTTTTCATGTTTTGTACAAGGATCCGTCACAGGGTGAGGCCATTCAACCCATTATGCCTGTGTGCAGCCTCTTTGCAATTAGCCCCAATCTCGATCAGTTTTTCCCAGAGTCCTGTGCACTTTTCATTTTCAAGCAACATCTGATTCCTTTTAGAAACTTCCTATTGAATTGGATTCCGTGTCTCATTCAGGCAGGGCCAGATCATAACAACTCACTGAGTGAAAATGTTGTCCTTATGACCCTTTTGGTTTTGCTCAAATCCTTGGCCCCTGTTTACCAACCCTCTGTTAATGAAGACGACCTATCCTTAATGAAAGCCTCATGATTTTGGATCTTTCTCTTTGGATATTTAAAAATTCACAAAGAATAGGTCAAAGTTTTTGTGCCAAAGATTATACAATATTGATCACAGCTGCCCAAACGTCATTTACATAACATACATTATTCCCTTTTTTTAATAAAAAAGCAGACCAAGGACCCTCTGATTCTGGTGGTTTATTACTAACATGACTGGACCAGTAATCCAGAACTCCAAGCTAACCTTCTGAGGGCCATAGGTTCTAATCCAACCATGGCAGATAGTAACATTCGAATTCTGTGGAAAACAAAAGGCTGGTCCCCAACAGCGACCATGTAATCACTGTCCATTGTTTTAAAACCCATCTGGTTCACTAATGTCCTTTAGGGAAGGAAATCTGCCTGGTTTGGCCTCCATGTGGCTCCAGACTCATTACAATATTGTTAAGTCTAAGCTGCCATCTGGACAATTAGAGATGAATGAGTAGATGCTGGCCTAGTCAAGTGATGGCCATTCTATAAAAAATGTATTCATGAGTTGTGGGTGTTGCTGGCTGGGCCAGCATTTATTGCCCCATCCCTAGTTGCACTTAATGTAATGGTGGGCTGCCTTCTTGAAACACTGCTATCCATTTGCGGTACGTAGGCCCACAATACTGTTCCAGGATTTTGACCCAGTGACAATAAGGGAACGACAATTTTACTTCCAAGTCAGGATGGTGAGTGCCTTGGAGGGGAACTTGCAGATGCTGGTGTTCCCATTTTTCTGCTGTCTGTGTCTTTCCATATGGAAGTGGTTGTGGATTTGAATGGTGCTGTTTAAGAAATCTTGGAGAATTTCTGCAGTGCATTTTGTTGATGGCTCATACTGATGCTACTAAGTGTTGGTGGTGGAAGGAGTGAGTGCTTGTGGATGTGATGCCACTCCAGTAGGCTGCTTTGTCCTGGATGGTGTCAAGCTTGTTGAGTGGTGTTGGAGCTGCACCTATCCTAGTTGGGAGTATTCCATCACAAAAATGTTATGTACCTTGTAGATGGTGGATTGGCTTCAGGGAGTTGGAGGTGAGTTACAATGAACTATGTTCCCTGACCTCTCTGACTCCTCCCAGACCCCACACCATTGTCACCCACAGGCAGTTGGAAAGCAGATAGACCTCTGAATAGTATATCTGAATAGTTTATCCTTGATTGTCACTCAAAATTTATCTTCTGCGGGCAATATTTTTGAAATAAATTCAAGAAAAAGATTCAAATCTATGTAATGCCACCATGATTTTTCTCCTGGGTTTTGTTGGCAATTAATGAGAATGGTAAGTGATTCTATATTACACCTAAACCATTATGCTCAACAACTCTGAGGTAGTCGACGAACACCAAACCTCCAATCAACAGGTAGTTGTTGCTGAGGAAGTGCTTTACTTACTACTCTCTCTTCTGTTCTGTCACTTTAAATAATTGGTGCACATATACCCTCACAAGCTGTCACTCTGCATCCCACCCTTTAGAATTGTATTCCTTATTCTATATGGCTTTCAATGTTCTTCTTATCAAAAACGCATTACCTCACTCTTCTCTGCATTTAATTAATCTGCCAATTATCTGCCCACTCTACCACGTCTATGTCCTTCTAGAGTTCTACACTGTTCTCCTTGTATTTTACAATTCTTCCAAGTTTCATGTTATTTGTAAACATTGAAATTATCCCCTGCGTACCTAGATTCAGATCATTAATATATATCAGGAAAAGCCAGCGTCCCAGTACATGCTCCTGCACTACAAATCTTTCTCCAGCCTAAAAAGTATGCATTGACCATCACTCTCTGTTTCCTATCAATCAGCCAATTCTGTAGCTTTTTTGACTGTGTGGCATGCCAGCTTGGAGTCAGTCCTCATCTGAGGAGATTCACATCTCCTGTTTTTTTCTTCTTTTTTCTTTTGTTTCTTCTTTTTTCCCCACACTACTGCCAAACAGCAGTCGTGTTTATTTCTCCCCAGCACCCATGTCATGTGTGTGTACCAATTCGATATCTATTTATTCCATTTATTCCATTACCCACAACTTCCCTCAAATGTCTGGTGTGTGGCACCAAATTAAACGTCTTCTGAAAGTCCATAGAGTGTCTATGGACTTATGTATCTATGGACACTATGACAGTGTCATAGAGGTCTACAGTGTGGAAACAGGACCTTTGGCCAACCTTACCCATGCTGCCCAGTTTTCACAATTCAAACTAGTCCCATTTGTCATAAGCAGCATGGCCCTCACTGATCCTTGCTGTTACCTCTTCAAAAAACTGCAGCAAGTTGGTAAAACATGAGTTCTTCCTTAGAAATTGATGCTATTTCTTCCTCATCAACACTCCTTTTTCCACATGACTATTACTTTAATCCTGACTAATTATTTCTAGAAGGATCCCCGTGCCGTATTTAAACTGACTGGTCTGTAATTACTGGGCTTATCCTCACAAGATGGTAATGTTTGCAGTTTTCCAATCTTCTGGCACGTCAATGGAGTTGAGGCAGGACTCCCTTTTCCACTTTCCACTTTATGTAAAATTTTTGGAGCATTGCATCCGATCCCAGTGTGTTGTCAATTAAGTATTAAACTATATCTGACAATTATTTCTTGTCATATTTGAAACCTGCTAGCGACACAGTTCCCTCCTCTGACATCACCGTCTGGGTAGCATCTCTTTCTTAATGCAAAAGAATCACTTGACACTTCAGCCATGCCCCACCTCCAGATGTAAATCCTTTTTTTAATCCCTAATTGGCCATACTCCCTCTTTTGCCATTCTTTTACTGTTTATATATCTACAGAACACTTAAGGATTCCTCTTTAAGTTAGATGCCAATCTTTTCCCACAATTCTTTGTCATTGAGTCATAGATTCATGAAGCAATGAAAAAGGTCCTCCAGCCCTTTGTGTCTGTTCTGGTCATCTAGTATCTATCTGATCTAATCCCATTGTCCAGCACTTGGTGTGTAGACTTGTACGTTATCGCATTTCAAGTACTCATCCAAGTAGTTCTTAAATGTCTTGAGGGTTTATGCCTTTGTCAACCCTTAAGCAGTGAACTACAAGTCCATTATCCTCCAGTACTCACCACAAAAAATACAATCAAGTTGTTAGCCACGACAAAGCCATGCTGACTATCCCCGTCTAACCCAGTTCTCTAAGTGGAGATTAATTCTCTACGACAGGTCTCACTAGTCTGTAGTTTCCTGGTTTATTTCTACTACACTGTTTGAATAATGGAATCATATTAGGTGTCCTCCAGTCCTCTGGCCCACTCCTGTTTTCAGATTGGATATTTTTCATTATTAACATTAGAGCCCCGACAGGAGCGTAAGGTACATCTCATCTAGGCCTGGGGATTTGTCCACTTTCAAGCCCACTAAAACTGCTAGTACCTCCTCTCTCTCAATGCTAATTTGTTCAAGGATATCACACTATCTCTGCCTGATTTTTATACCTACACCTACCCTCCTCTATGGTAAATGCAGGCATTTTAAACCTCAGCTATGTGGATTGGCTCCACACTTGGTTCCTAATGGACTTTAACGTTTCCCTGGTGATCCTCTTGCCCCTAATATACTTATAAAACACCTTTGGATTTTCACTAATGTTACCCACTAATGTTCTTTCTTAATCCTTTGCTTTCCTAATTCCTTTTTTAAGTAACTTGCTGCACTTTCTATGTACACGTCCGGGGCTTCTGCTGTTTAGAGCCCTCACGATCTATCATAAACTTTCTTCTTTTAATCTTGTTCAATTCTGTACATCCCTTCACAACCAGGGTTCTTGGACTTGTTTGGCACACCCTTCACACCTTTACAAAAGCTCTCACTAATTCCCTTTTGAGTGTCTCAACTATTCTGATGTGGATTTTCCTGCAAGTAACTATTCTCAATACACTGTCTTCTCTTAGTAAAATTGACCTTCCCAAATTCAGTTCAGATCATTTATTTCTGGTCCATCTTAGTCTTTATTTATAATTACCTTACGTCTTACTGAATTATGTTCAGTATTGTTGAAATGCTGCCTCACAGCCACATCTATCACTTACCCACCTTCATTCCCTTAAAATTAGGTCCAGCACCACTTCTCTTGTAGCACTTTCTAAATTTGGACTTAAAAAGTTATCTTGGACACATTGTAGGAATTCTACCCCTTCCAAGCCTTTCATCCTATCTATCCGAGTTAATATTGCGGAAATTGAAATTCCCTACTATTGTTATCCTATTATTTTTTTTGCTTCTCTAAGGTTTGCCTATGTATCTGCCTGTCTAGCTCTTCCTGATTGTTTATGGGTATAGAGCAGTGATTCCAGCAGCACACTTCAATAAGACAAATAATTCCACTGCACATCCACTTTTATCAGCCAAACTGGTTGCTCACAAATATGACATTTACTTGCAGTTACTATGTGTCTGACCTTACTAGAGGGATTTGCAACATGGCAAGTACAACAAACTAAAGAGGGATCAATTGAGCTAACGGTTCACATTTCATAATGATACATTTTCAAAATCTGCTCAATTCAATTAGTTCTAACTATTCATGGTCTTAAATCAGTTCCACACATTGCATTGAACTGATCCATGATTGAAATTCAATGGATCAGAGCAAAACACAGTAAATTGCAATTTACCGGTTGGTGGGAGTCCAGTGTGCACAGGGATGTTTGATCCAGCGAAGAATTGATGAGGGAGCCACTTGCAAATCTTGCTCTATTGACAATTTGCTTCATCTCACTTCAACAAAACAACGTTCGAGCCCTGTTGCTTCATTGTTTTAAACTATCACAAGATCTCAATTTTGCCTGTTTTACAATGCTCACATGCTTTAGAATCAAGAGACTATAACTCGCTGGTAATTTGATGATTTAACATTCACATTTTAGTTTAATTTTGGTTGAAGCCATAAGAGAAAATGCTGGAAAATCTCAGCAGGTCTGGCAGCATCTGTAAGGAGAGAAAAGAGCTGACGTTTCGAGTCTAACTGACCCTTTGTCAAAGCTTTGACAAAGGGTCAGTTAGACTCGAAACGTCAGCTCTTTTCTCTCCTTACAGATGCTGCCAGACCTGCTGAGATTTTCTAGCATTTTCTGTTTTGGTTTCAGATTCCAGCATCTGCAGTAATTTGCTTTGAGTTTGGTTGAAATTGTTTCAGATGAGATACAGAATCTGTTTACCTGTGTAGAAAATATCACGGCACATTTTGGCAGTTCTCATGGCGTGTTGTCCATCTGGGAGAAGAAATTCCTCCTCCTCTGTCTTAAACTGGTGACTCTTTAACTTCATAGAATAGAAGATCATAGGATCCCTCTGGGATTCTTCATCACATTCCAGATGAAGAGCTTGTGCATGAAACGTTGACTCTATTGCTCCTCGGATGCTGCCTGACCAGCTGTGCTTTTCCAGCACAAACTTTTTGATACCAGTGTGTTGTGGCAGGCTGTTTGAAACCCACCCAGACCCTTCCCCCTACTGTATCACTGTAACTGTAACCCTACATTTCCCATGGCTAATCCATCTATCCTGCACATCTTTGGACTGTGGGAGGAAATTGGAGCACCTGGAGGAAACCTCCACAGATGCAGGATGAACATACAAACTCCACACAGACAGCTACCCATGGGTGGGGTTGAACCTGGTTGCCAGGCGCTGTGAGGTAGCTAACCACTGAGCCACTGTGCTGCCTACACGGGGGCAACCTTGTCTGAAGATTCTATACCACCAGAATACAGAGGAACCTCAATTATCCGAAGTGCATGGGTGGGCAGTATTTTATCGGTTAATCAAATTCTAGATATTTGAATACCAGATAATATAGTTTAGCTGAGCCTCGGGGTATTACGATCTTGCTGGATAATCTGATATTCAGATAATCAAATGCCAGACAATTGAGGTTCCGCTGTACTGAGCTTTCAATTATATTGTAAATCAGTTTGGTTTTTACGCCAGTAATTGATGTGGTTTTACTAATTTTTAATTCCATAACTTTTTAAAAATTCCACCAGTGGCTGGATTTGAGCCTGCTTCCTGAGCTTTAATCAGATCCCTGGTATTGTTAATCCAGCACTTTTTTTCTTGCTTTTCCATCTCCTGAAGGACCCTTCTGCATTCCTCTTGATTGTCAGTTATATTTTCTAGTTGACACATTCAGAAGTAAAACTTTTTCATCTTTATTTCTAACTCCTTTGTTATCCAGGGAGCTCTGAATTTCTTGACCTTACATTTCCCATTTGAGGCAATGTACTTCAAAGATGCCAGAACCACCTCCTTTTTGAAGTTCTCCCATTATTCAGTTATTGATTTTCCTGCCAACCTCTCATTCCAGTCAATCCTGCCAGCTGTATTCTTTTCCCACTGAAGTTCGCTCTCCCACCAGTTGATTTTTCTCACTCTGGATTACTGCATGTCATCTCCACCATTATCCTCAACCAAACAGTGCAATCATCACTGTCTCCTAAATATTCCAGCACTGACACTAATCCACTTGGTTCACGTCATTTCCAAGAACTAAGTCTAACAGTGCATTGTTGGACTGGACACATACTGCTGTAGGAAACTCTCCTGTATGCAATGTATGAACGCTAGTTACTTGTTGCCCCTACAGTACAAACTTCCCAGTCTATATTTGAGTAATTAAAATCTCCTATTATTAACAAGTCTGTAATGCTGGCATTCCTATGTCAATTATCTGCAGATTTGTTCCTTTATGTCCTTTCCTTAGTTGGTGATCTACAGACTGAAGGAGGGTTATACCCGGAACATTGACTTCTCCACCTCCTGATGCTGCCTGGCTTGCTGTGTTCTTCCAGTCTCCTGCTTGTCTACCTTGGATTCCAGCATCGGCAGTTTTTTTTTGTCTCTCTATAGGTTATATCACGCAATGTAATTGTAGTCTTTTTGTTCCTTTAGCTCTTGCCAAATTGTTTCTGTCTTTGGACCCTCTAAGACATCCTCCCTCTCCAGAACTACATTCTCTCCTTAGTCAATACTGCTACACCACCACCTCCTTCCTTTTCTACCTCCTCTGACTCCTTATACCCAAGAACATTTAGCACCCAGACTAGCCCTCTTTGAGTTGGATCTCTTTTATTACCATCACATCACATTTCCACATTAGAATCTGTGCCTGTAACTCCCCAACCTTATTTCCTATACTTGTGCATTCATAGACATGCATAGTAACTGTGATTTAGACTTAATTCCTTTCTTTTTTATTTTGAATTCACCAATAATTTGCTACTGTCTATGTCAGTGTCAATTAGTGCCACAAGTATTTTGTCAATCTTGGAATTCGCCTCAACTCTTTTCTCTAGCTTCCCGCATCCCTGTCAAGTTCTTAACATCACTGGTAGAATACCCTTCAAGGAATTCTGTTCATGTGCAACCCATTCAACTTGTACAGGTGCCATCTTCCCTAGAGCAAATTCCACAGTCTCAGGAATTTCGAACACTCCTGAGGTAATTCTGTAAAGATGTCCTGGAAGTGGGGTAACTGACGACTGACGATCACAACCTTTGTACTCAATATTATTCCAAACCGTGAAATGTTTTGTCCCTGATTCCTACTGACTCGAATATTATTAGGGGTCCTTGATGCCACACTCACTCAAATTCAACCATGATGTCAACACAGAAAGTTCACACAGAAAGCTGGACTGTAACACTTCTGCGATTATTTATTTAGCATTTTGCACCTATAGAACAGTGAAGATAATCAGTTACCTTTGAGAGTCCATTGATGTCGTGCAAACAAATTTCATGAACATTTCTCTCAAGTAATGATGGGATGGATTGACCAATTACTCTGTATTTGAATTGGTTGAGAGAGGTACATTGACGATAGCTCTGTAATGTTGCCTCACTAGCACATTGAAACAACAGATCTGATTACCACTTGGGTCCTGAAGATTGTGTTATATCCATAATCTTTGAATTCAGCAGAGAGAGTACTACTGACTGGGCCAAATCAATCTTTGTCAGAGGAAATTACAATGCACGAATCAAGATATTTTAGCATCTTTCTCAAAAACAATACAGAGAATTATCTTTGAATTAATTTGATGGGAGGTCCATGGTATGAGTATTAAAGAAATCATGGAAACCAGAGGTTTTACGCACTGAAAAAGGCCATTTAGTTCTTTGAGGCTCTGTCAGCAGTACACTGAACCACCCAGCGTTTGCTCCTTATCTCTGGTATATATTGGATTTCAGGTGCAGGCCCAGTCATATTTTTAATAAGTTGAGGGTTTTTGCCTCTACCACCCTTTCAGACAATACTATCCTCTGTGTGAAAATAAGTTCTCTCAGCTCCCCTCTCATCCTTCCCCCTAGCCATGGACACCTCTGCCAAGGTAAACAGGTTTTTCCCATCCACTCTATCCAGGTCACTCCCGATCTTGCACGCCTCAATAAAACCTCCCCTCAGCCTTTTCTGTTCCAAAGAGAACAAGCTCTGCTCTATCCAATCTTATTTTGTAGCTGTACTGTTTTTAAGTCCTGGCAAGATCCTTATGAATATCTTCTGTACTCTCTGTCATAAAAATTACATCCTTTCTGTAATGAGGTGACCAGAGTTTTACACAGTACTCAAGTTGTCTCTCATAAAAGCTTTGATAAATTCTGAGTTCTGCAGTCATTTCCAATTTAAGTTACAGTGACTTTTTGTGCCACTGTTTGAATCAACATTGTTCTATTAGAATCCTTTTAGCTACATTACTCAACTTGTGTTACACAGAATTCCACCATAGCAATTTGACAATTTGAATTCATTTTAAAATAAAAGCTCTTGAAATTGTATGGTTATCACCAGAAGTGGCCCCAAATTTAATGCTGGAGTTTAGATCAGAGTGGTGCTGGAAAAGCACACCAGGTCAGGCAGCATCCGAGGAGCAGGAAAATCGACGTTTCGGCAAAAGCCCTTCATCAGGGATACAGGCAGGCAGCCTACAGGGTGGAGAGATAAATGGGAGTGGGTGGGGCTGGGGAGAAGATAGCAAAGAGTACAATAGGTGAATGGGGGTGGGGATGGAGGTGATAGGTCAGAGGGGAGGGTGGAGCAGATAGATGGGAAGGGAGATTGGCAGGTAGGACAGGTCATGAGGACAGAGCTAGTTGGAAGGTTGGAACTGAGGTAAGGTGGGGGGAGGGGAAATGAGGAAACTGGTGAAGTCCACATTGATGCCCTGGGGTTGAAGTGTTCCGAGGCGGAAGATGAGGCATTCTTCCTCTAGGCGTCATAATCCAGGAACCCCGCACGGCCCGGTTCTACCTCCTTCCCAAGATCCACAAGCCTGAACACCCTGGCTGACCCATTGTCTCAGCCTGCTCCTGCCCCACCGAACTCATCTCCACCTACCTCGATACTGTCCTATCCTTCCCAGTCCAGGAACTCCCACATACGTTCGAGTTACCACCCACGCCCTCTACCTCCTCCAAGACTTCCATTTCCGCGACCCCCAATGCCTCATCTTCACCATGGACATCCAATCCCTCTACACCTCCATCCACCATGACCAGGGCCTCAAAGCCCTCCATTTCTTTCTCTCCCGACATCCCCAAAACTACCCTTCCACTGACACTCATTCGTTTGGCTGAACTGGTCCTCACCCTTAACAATTTCTCCTTTGAATCCTCCCACTTCCTCCACACCAAAAGGGTAGCCATGAGCACCCATATGGGCCCCAGCTTTGCCTGTCTCTTTGTCAGCTACGTAGAACAGTCCATCATCCATAGTTATATCGGCACCACTCCCCACCTCTTCCTCCGTTACATTGATGACTGCGTCGGCGCCACCTCGTGCTCCCGCGAGGAGGTTGAGCAGTTCATCAACTTCACCAACACATTCCACCCCGACCTTAAATTCACCTGGACCATCTCTGACACCTCCCTCCCCTTCCTGGACCTCTCCATCTCCATTAATGATGACCGACTTGACACTGACATTTTTTACAAACCCACTGACACCCACAGCTACCTGGATTACACCTCTTCCCACCCCATCTCCTGTAAAAATGCCATCCCATATTCCCAAATCCTTCACCTCTGCCGTATCTGCTCCCAGGAGGACCAGTTCCACCACAGAACACACCAGATGGCCTCCTTCTTTGGAGATCGCAATTTCCCTTCTACGTGGTTGAAGATCTCGTCCACATCCTGCATCTCCACCCTCAAACCCCACCCCTCCAACCATAACAAGGACAGAACCCCCCCGATCCTCACTTTCCACCCTACCAACCTTCTCATTAACTATATCATCCACCGACATTTCCACCACCTCCAAATGGACCCCACCACCAGGGATATATTTCCCTCCCCACCCCTTTCCGCTTTCCGTTCCGTCCATGACTACCTGGTCAGGTCCATGGCCCCCAACAACCCACCCTCCCATCCTGGCACCTTCCCCTGCCACCGCAGGAATTGCAAAACCTGAGCCCACACCTGCACCCTCACCACCATCCAAGGCCCCAAAGGAGCCTTCCATATCCATCAAACTTTTACCTGCACATCCACCAATGTCATTTATTGTATCCGTTGCCCCCGATGCAGTCTCCTCTACATTGGGGAGACTGGACGCCTCCTTGCACAGCTTCAGGGAACATCTCTGGGACACCCGAATCAATCAACCCCACCACCCCTTTGCCCAACATTTCAAATCCCCCTCCCACTCTGCCGAGGACATGCAGATCCTGGGCCTCCTCCACCGCTGCTCCCTCACCACCCGATGCCTGGAGGAAGAAAGCCTCATCTTCCATCTCGGAACACTTCAACCCCAGGGCATTAATGTGGACTTCACCAGTTTCCTCATTTCCCCTCCCCCCACCTCACCCCAATTCCAACCTTCCAGCTCAGCACTGTCCTCATGACCTGTCCTACCTGCCAACCTCCCTTCCCATCTATCCGCTCCACCCTCCCCTCTGACCTATCACCTCTATCCCCTCCCCCATCCCCACCCCCATTCACCTATTGTACTATTTGCTATCTTCTCTCCTGCCCTCTCCCCTGCCCCCCCACCCCACCCCCCCACCCCCATTTACCTCTCCACCCTGTAGGCTTCCTGCCTCTATTCCTGATGAAGGGCTTTCACCCAAAACGTCAATTTTCCTGCTCCTCGGATGCTGCCTGACCAGCTGTGCTTTTCCAGCACCACTCTGATCTAAACTCTGGTTCCCAGCAGCTGCACTCCTCACTTTTGCCTATCAAATTTAATGCTCTTGAATGAAGTAGATCTGTTGTCCTTAGTAAGGGTAAATGGTTCCAGGTGCTCGCCAATGCATTTCATTCTTAAATGCCATCTGCTGTGCCCAAGCAAATTGCTTTATTTGATCAACACAATTTGTGAAGGTGCGATACATGATCATCAATAGATTCTGGCTTTGCTGATAATGCCCTCATGGGATGTCATTCTGCGCATTGAAGTCCACCCAAAACTACTTGATATTAACACAATAATGATGGTATAACTTCAATCTTGGATAGCCTAAGCTGTACCTTGGAACTGATTCCATTCCTTTATTGCCAAAGTCAATAGTTGGCCCAATTTTCTCGATCCCTGATGAAATTGTAGTGCTATTTCAGCCAACACATCATGAACCTACTTACAATGTATTTTGGGCAATAAAATCTTCACCATGTACCAATTACACCATAAACCTTGGATTGACTTGCATGTGTTATTTCCATGTCATCATTTGAAGTGAACCTTGAAGTGTAATAGCTGTGTTGATTATAATGACTAATGATTATAATGTATTTATATAATAGACATAGACTTTGCATCAATGGGATGATTCAGAGGAGGACATTGCCTGTTTTGTCTCCATACCATGAAAAAGAAATGAAACCAGATGGGCAACCTGGCATTGATTAAGGTTCTGGAAACAACAATGGCAAAATCAGCACTGTTAATCTTGTAAAGTCATCCTTACTACCATCTGGAGTCGAGAGTCAGAACTGTGAGACCTACATTATAAACTAGTCAAGCAACAGCCTGATGTAGTCATACTCACAGAATTCTACTTTAAATACAACATTCCGCTGAAACCTTCTTGGGGTATGTCCTGTTCCACCGACACGCCAAACCTGACAGAAGTGAAGGCACAACGGTATGCAAAAGGTATGGAGCTGCCCTGGGAGTCCTCAGCATTGAGTCCAGACCCCATGAAGTCTCAAGGAAGCAGGTTAAACATAAACAATGAAACATCCTGCTAATTAGCACATTACCACCAAGGCACACAAAGACACACACACATCCACACCCTCAACGAATCAGTAATCTTCCATGTTGAACAGCACTTGGAAGGTGCTCTTTCATTTTTACATGGTTTCAAGTAAGCCCATATATCAAGATCTGGGTTACACACTGATAATATGAGACTAACATGATGGTTCTCCAGAACTCAGTCTTCAGAAAACTTAACATTGAGGTCCATATAGGCCCAATGACTAAAAGCTTGGGTCAAGATGCAAGTCCTAAAGGGCATATGAAAGAGGAAGAAAGAGGCAGAGGGAAGAGCATGGAATTTCCAAATTTGGGACCACTATAGATGAAGATGGAGCAATCAAAATTGAGGAGCAGTAGCAACCAGAATTGGAGGCTGAAAAAGACTAGGGACATGTGAAGCCATGGAAGAAGTTGAACATGAGAATGAGAGTTTGAAAATTGAGGTGGTGCGAGGCCAGGACCCTGTACAGGGTCAGTGAGCATATGATGTGATGGGTATTCAGGTGGGACTCAGTGTGAGTTAGGATACAGGCATCAGAGCTTTGAAACAGTTTGAGTTTACAGAGAATGTGATGTAGTGTTGGTTGAGAGATCATTGAAAGAGTTCATCCTGGAGGTAACAATGTCACAGATGAGGATTCCCACAATGGATAAGCTAAAGAAGTTCAGGAGTAGTGGGGGACAATACGTTATAGATGTAGAGGCAACAAAAAAAAATACACAAAGATATTTTTGTCAAGCCTTATGAAATATTTCACGGTTTCATGCACAGTTTCATCATCTTCTTTCAGTACTTGTGTTGATTTATGCATAAGATGAAACAAGGAGGAGGCAATAGTCTAGTAGCATTATCGTTGAATTGTTAATGCAGAGCCCCAGGTAATGTTCTGGGGAGCTTGGTTTGAATCCTACCAGGGCGGTTGGCAGAATTTGAATTCAATAGAAATCTGGAATTAAAGTTCTAATGACTGTGAAACCATTTCTGATTGTGAGGAAAAACCTGGTTCAGTAATGCACTTCAGGGAAGGGAACTGCCATCTTTACCTGGTCTGGCCTACATGTGACTCCAGACCCACAGCAATGTGGTTGACTCTTAACTGGTCTCTGGGTAATTAGGGATGGACAATAAATGCTGGCTTAGATAGCAATGTCCTCATCCCATAAATGAAAAAAAAAACAAATGTTGAATGAGTTGGTCATTAATCAATGTTCAGGGAGGGGGTTGTTAGAAAGTAAAAGAGTTGGGAAACAGCACAGTGAGACATGGTCAGCCAAGGAATGGGAACAAACCATGGCTTTGAGGTTTTAGGGAGGGTCTTTATTCATGGATATTTGGCCACTTTGCTGAGGTGAACACATGATAAACCAGTTCATGTCTTTCCTGCCAGTGTATGTCTAAAATGCATATTTCCATTGAGTGAGTGTTTGGTTCAATGATAGAGGAATTCATTGTTTAGCCTGATGAAAATGTCTTCAGAAAAATGTTACACAAGTATTTCTACAGTCTAAATCTGCCTGAAATATGCAAAATGAAAGGTTGGAGTATTAACAGTATGGAAAAGGGGGAATACAGAGCAGGAAAACTGAAAAAGGTTTAGAAGCGTGAGATATCCAAGGGAAGTGTTTTTCGAGATTGGGATTGATGGGAAAGAACAATATCACTCGAATGTAGTTTTCAGAGACAATTCAGAAAGGGCAGTGGTTGAGTGACTGAACTCGAATTAAGAGTATTAGAGAGTCAGTCAGAGCCAACAGATTATAAAGTGTCTAATTGAGTCTTTAAATATTTACAGTGCAGAAAGCTGTCAATTGACCGTTGCCTGAATGCAGGATGTTTGGTATGGCTGTGTGTAATGTGGAAAAAACATAAACCTACTGAAGTGAATAAGTGAAGAAACAAATAATGGGAATAAAAGAAGACAAAGCATCTGTAAAGGTTGATTGCACTGGCAGATCTTTTTGTTTATAACTCTTTGTCTTCACTTTTTGTCTGTTTCTTTTGCATTCTTTTTTATCCATTTTTCTTGCTCTCACTGAATAAATTTCTCTGCCTTTCTTTCTCTCACGCACCCTTCATGCTTCTGTTGTCTTTTCTCTCCTACCTCCCTTTAGTTTTCTTTTATTTTCTTTTTCTCTCACTTCCATTCTTTCCCTGTCTCTCTTCCTCCTCCTTCCTTGTCACTTGTGATGCACTTTAAATCACATTTAAGGACAAGTTGGGAGAGTAACCAAGCAATATTTCAGAAGACTTAAGCAAAACATGTTCTGCCTCCGCACCCTTGCCACCCAGCCGGGATAGTTTTGAATTCCTTGGCTTCATGAAACTGGCTTGAAAGTCTGAATGAATCTTTTTGCCAAGAACCCAAAAGAGAAAAGGATTGTGATTCCAGGCAGGAAATGGGGACAGTCTGCTGGCCTGGGTGATGTTGTTGGTGTTATCATGTGATTCTAAATCTCAAGACATTTAACCAGTTGATCAGAACACAAACATGTGAGAAGGAGGCCATTCAGTCCATTGGGTCCATCCCAGCTTGAGGAAAGGCTTACCCAATATAAGGTTATTAAAGGATTTGAGGCTGATGGGTGTGTCCAGAACCAGAGGAAACAGTTTAAAAATAAGGGTTAGGCCATTTTGAACAGAATTGAGGAGAAACGTCTTCACCCAGAGAGTGGTGGGTGTATGCAATGCTCTGCCCCAGAAGGCAGTGAAGGCCAAGTCTCTGGATACGTTCAAGAAAGAGATGGATAGAGCTCTTAAAGATACTGGAATTAAGGGTTATGGGGATAAGGCAGGAACAGGATACTGATTGTGGATGATCAGCCATGATCATCATGAATGGTGGTGCAAACTCGAAGGGCCGAATGGTCTACTCCTGCACCTATTGTCTATTGTCAATCACTGTCTGTTCTTTCCTGCACAGCCCCTGTAAACATTTCCCTTCCAATTATAAATGCAATTGTTTTTGAAATGTAACATAGAAGCTCTTTCCACCACCCTTTCAGATATGCATTCCAGATCACGACAGCTCACTGGCATCAAACAATTTCTCCTTCTCCCAACTCTGGGTCTTCTGGTATTGAATCAGTGTCATCTGGTTATTCAAGCATCAGCCCCTGCAAATACATTTTCTTTATTTTACTAGAGCAAAGATCTTCAGAAGTTTGAACACCTCCATTAAATCTCCCCTGAGCCTTCTCTATTCTAGTGAGAATATGATGTGGAGGTGCTGCTGTTAGACTGGGGTGGACAAAGTCAGAAGACACATGGCACCAGGTTATAGTTCAACAAATTTATTCAAAATCACAAGCTTTTGGAGTGCTGGTCTGACACCAATTGTTAAAGTTAACCTGAGAACGTAACTTTTTAAAAAAGTTTTGCAATTTACATGTGAAAGGAGTGAAACTATCATGGTCATTCTAACAGATGAGAGACTTAACAAACAATCAAGGTATTTTTCAATGTATAATTTCAATTACATCACACTGTAAACTTCTGCGATAAATTCTGTGTCCTACAATCGTATACTCCACAGCCACCTGATGAAGGAGCAGCACTCCGAAAGTTAGTGCTTCCAATTAAACCTGTTGAACTAAAAACTGGTGTTGTGTGATTTTTGACTTGATCTGGTGAAGTTTACTTCACCTGACAAAGGAACAGCACTCTGAAAGCTTGTGTTTTCAAATAAATCTTTTGAATTATACTGATGTTGTGTGACTTCTGACTAAGGGGAACAGCCCCAGATTCCACTTTAATCACCCTCTATAAGACCTTGACCTCCTTCCTAAATTATGGCAATCAGAACTGGGCTGAACCTTCTTGTTGACGTCTATCAAGAATTCACAAAAGTTTGTCATAGCTTCCACAACACATGTTGCTGTACAAGATAGTTAAGGTCTGACAAAGTTTCTAACATCACAAGACAAGCTCCATCCATCAGGATATGAAGGATTAGATCTCCATGTGGACTCCAATCTTGAGTGTGTGCTTCTGTGATTGTTTTTCGTAGTAAAGTAGTAATGTGTACTTACTCCAAGTTTAGCATGTCTCACATGAAAAGGTAAGTATCGCTGGTGGAATGGAACTACCTATTAAAGAATAAGGAATAAAATTATTTACTGGTTCAGGAAGATTGAGCTTTTCTCTCTAAGACATCATGTGAACTTGCTCCCCACATCACAGTATCAGTAATTTCGGAAAATCAGTAGCAGTGAATTGACCCAAGGGATCCAATATTATAAGACATATCATCTTTGCTTTTAAACAGAATCCCTACAACACAGAAATAGGCCATTTGGCCCTTCGAGGCTGCACTGACCCTCTGAAGAGAATCCCATCCTGACCCATACCCCCCCACCCTATCCCCATAGCCCCACATTTCCCAAGCGTAATCCACCTCCTCTACACATCCCTCCTCTACACATCCCTACAATTTAGCATGGCCAATCCACCTAACCTGCACATCTTTGGACTGTGGGAGGAAACCTAAGCACTTAGCGGAAACCCGTACAGACACGGGGAGAATGTGCAAACTCCACACAGACAGTCACCCTAGGCTGGAATCAAACCCAAGTCCCTGCTACTGTGAGGCAGCAGTGTTAACCACTGAACCACCATGCAGCCCTAAGGCATGATGACACAGTGATAATGAATTTCATGAGTTGCATTAATGTGCGACTGATGCATTTCAGATCTTAGCTTGAGGTCACAACTCATGGCTAATATTACCTACTTTCTCTTAATTATTGATTAGATATCTAATCTCTCAACAGACTGTTATTCTGAATACATAGATTAATGTCTTTAAATGATATGCTATGTCTAGTGATGGAAGAGAAATGCATTATCATTTAATATTTTACTTCTGGCTAATGGTTCAACACAAGCTACTAACACTGCAATGACTTGCAAAAGGTCAAGGTGCTGGAATTGTCAGAACGTATGTGAGATATCACAGGAAAAATGATAGGGCTAAGCTGACATCCAATGGTGCCCAGTTCCTCCATTGTACAATACAAGCTCCTTGATCTCACATGTTTCATGCGGTAAAATAGCTGCTGAACGCTTTGGAGATTATAAAGGGCGAGCTGAATGTCGGGCAGTCCTCTACATGTCTTGGCTCTTTTTGCACCATTGTGGGCTGTTTCCCTCCTGGAATAAGAGAAAGGCAGTTATTAAGGGAGGTGAAAGAATTTGACACAGTTGTTACTGTTGGTGCAGGTGGAGTAAAGGTGGTGAGGTGATTGAGTGACAAGGCAGTGGAGGGGCCATGCAGAGGTGGTGGTCTGGGAGAATTGCATTGGTGACATTGACTGAGAAAGGATCTTGCATATAATAGTGAGAGATGTGGAGCTTGCAGTTTGGTGGGATGTGGGTGCACTAGCAGGGATAGAATGGTGTAAGGTACCTATGGCACTTACAGAGTGGATATCATTGGGTGAGTTTTTACTGATTTTGTTTCTGATTTCCGGCATCCATAGTTCTTTGTATTTTTTATTTCAAGACTGTTGGAGTACAAGAGTAAGGAAGTCTAACTGCAACTGTGCAAGGTGCTGGCATCTGGCATACAGTGAGCAGTTTTACTCCCCTTATTAATGGAAAGATATTGTTTCAATGGAGACAGTTCAGAGAAGGTTCGCTGGAATGATTCCTGGTATGGAGGAATTGTCTTTTGATCAAAGGTTAAAGATTAAACTCACTGGAGTTTAGAAGATTGAGAGGTGATCTCATTGAAATATGTAGGAACCTTAAGGGGCTTGACGGTGTAAATGCTAAGAGAATGTTTCCCTTCTTGAGAAAGTTGAGATCCAAAGGGCATAGTCTCAGAATAGAGGGGCGCCAATTTAAGACTGAGATAAGAAGGAATTTCTTCTCTCAGAGATTGTTAATCTTCAGAACTTCTTGCCACAGAGAGTGTTGGGGGCATATTTAAGGCTGAGTTAGAAAGATTCTCAATTAGTGAGTGAATCCAGAGCTCTGGGGAAAAGACAGGCAAGTGGATATTACGGATATCAGATCATCCATGATCCTATTGTGTGGTGGAGCAGCTCGAGGGGCCAAATGGCCTACTTCTGTTCCTATTTCTTATGGTCTGGGGGTCAGTGAGAGGATTACTGTTACAATAATCACCATTATTGAATGGGGGAGTAGCGTCAAGGGGCTGCTCTGAGTTTAAATCTGTTCATATTTTCATTAAACCAGAAAATGTTGGAGAAGCTCAGGTTCATCCTCTGCCATTTCCACCACATCCATCAGAATGTCATCATTGAAAACATTTTCCCTTCCTCTTCACTGCCAGCAGTCTGCAGGGGCCGTTCCCTCCATATCCACTCTGATCTACCCCTCCATCACTCTTAACACTTACTCGGTACCTACATGATACCTTCCATGCAACTGCAGAAGGTGTAACACTTATATTTTTACCCTCCTCACTGTCCAAGGTCCCAAACACACCTTGCAGGGGAAGCAACATTTCACTTGCACTTCTTTCAATCTGATCTACTGCAATCATTGCTTACAATACAGTCACCTTTATATTGAGGAGATCAAACGCAGATTGGGGTGATTGCTTTGCTGAATACCTACACTCTGTCTGTAGGAATGATCCTGATCTCCTAGTTGCTTACCATTTTGATAAACCATCTTGCTCTCGTGCTAACATTCCTGTGCTTGATCTGCTATAGTGTTCCAATGAAACTCAAAGCAAGCTGGAAGAACAACACCTCATTTTCTGCTCAGGCATTTTAGAGCCTTGAGGACTCAACACTGAGTTCAACCACTTAACACTGTCCTCCATTTTGATTACACCCACCTTGCCTTAGTTAAGTATTGTTTGGTCTCAGGACAGCTGACCTATTTTCTCCTATTAAAACATATCATTAACATCTATTTTACATCTCAATAACTCCTTTACCACCATTCATACTCTTTGTTCTTTTTGCTTTGGAACCCTTCACCATATTTTACACTCAGTCTTCCCCCCACTTTGTCAACAGAATTTAAACCAATATTTTCCAAACCTCTTCAGTTCTTAGAATGATTCCTACTAGATTTAAAATGATTTGGATGCGCTGATGTTGGACTGGGGTGGACAAAGTTAAAAATCACACAACATCAGGTTACAGTCCAACAAGTTTATTTAGAAGCACAAGCTTTCAGAGCACAAGTCCTTCATCAGGTGATTATAGAGCTCCACACACAATCACCTCATGAAGTAGCCACACTCTGAAAGCTAGTGCTTCCAAATAAACTTGTTGGATTGTTGCCTGGTGTTGTGTGATTTTTAACTTTAGATTTGAAATGTTAGCTTTGTTTTTCTCTCCACTAACCTGCCGACCAGGGTGACCAAGTTTCCCAAACTAAACTAGTCCCACTTATGTGTGCTTGACCCATAACCTTCTAAACCTTTTCTATTCATGTCTGAAAAATGTGTTGCTGGAAAAGCACAGCAGGTCAGGCAGCATCAAAGAAGCAGGAGAATCAAAGTTTCGGGCATAAGCCCTTCTTCAGGAATGAGGAGGATGTGCCAAGCAGGCTAAGATAAAAGGTAGGGAGGAGGGACTTGGGGAGGGGCGATGGGAATGCGATAGGTGGGAGGAGGTTAAGGTGAGGGTGATAGGGCGGAGAGAGGATGGGGGCGGAGAGGTCGGGAAGAAGATTGCAGGTCAAGAGGGCGGTGCTGAGTCTGAGGGTTGGGACTGAGAAAAGGTGGGGGGAGGGGAAATGAGGAAGCTGGAGATATCTGCATTCATCCCTTGTGGTTGGAGGGTTCCTAGGGGGAAGATGAGGCGCTCTTCCTCCAGGCGTCGTGTTGCCATGGTCTGGCGATGGAGGAGGTCAAGGACCTGTATGTCCTTGGCGGAGTGGGAGGGGGAGTTAAAATGTTCAGCCACAGGGCGGTTGGGTTGGTTGGTGCGGGTGTCCCAGAGGTGTTCTCTGAAATGGTCCGCAAGTAGGCGGCCTGTCTCCCCAATGTGGAGGAGGCCACATCGGGTGCAGTGGATGCAGTAAATGATGTGTGTGAAGGTGCAGGTGAATTTGTGATGGATATGGAAGGATCCCTTGGGGCCTTGGAGGGAAGTAAGGGGGGAGGTGTGGGCGCAAGTTTTGCATTTCTTGCGGTTGCAGGGGAAGGTGCCGGGAGTGGAGATTGGGTTGGTGGGGGGTGTGGATCTGACGAGGGAGTCATGGAGGGAGTCTTTCCTGAACGCTGATAGGGGAGGGGAAGGAAATATATCCTTGGTGGTGGGGTCTGTTTGGACGTGGCGGAAATGACGAAGGATGATACAATGTATCTGGAGGTTGGTGGGGTGGTAGGTGAGGACCAGTGAGGTTCTGTCCTGGTGGCGATTGGAGGGGCAGGGTTCAAGGGCGGAGGAGCGGGAAGTGGAGGAGATGCATCATCAACCACGTCTGAGGGGAAATTGTGGTCTTTGAAGAAGGAGGCCATCTGGGTTGTTCATTATTGGAATTGCTCCTCCTGGGAGCAGATATAGTGGAGGCGAAGGAATTGGGAATATGGGATGGCGTTTTTACAGGGGGCAGGGTGGGAGGAGGTGTAATCTAGGTAGCTGTGGGAGTCGGTCGGTTTATAGTAAACGTCTGTGTTGAGTCAGTCGTCCGAGATAGAAATGGAGAGGTCTAGGAAGGGGAGGAAGGAGTGTGAGATGTTCCAGGTAAATTTGAGGTCGGGGTGGAAGGTGTTAGTAAAGTGGATGAACTGTTCAACCTCCTCGTGGGAGCACGAGGTAGCGCCGATACAGTCATCGATGTAGCGGAGGAAAAGGTGGGGAGTGGTGCCAGTGTAACTGCGGAAGATGGACTGTTCAACATATCCGACAAAGAGGCAGGCATAGCTGGGGGCCATGTGCGTGCCCATGGCTACTCCTTTGGTTTGGAGGAAGTGGGACGATTGGAAAGAGAAGTTGTTCAAAGTGAGGACCAGTTCAGTCAGTTGAAGGAAGGTGTCAGTGGAAGGGTACTGGTTGGTTCAGCGGGAAAGGAAGAAGCGGAGGGTTTTGAGGGCTTCGTGATGGGGGATGGAGGTGTATAGGGACTGGATGTCCATGGTGAAGATAAGGCGTTGGGGGCCGGGGAAGCGAAAATCATGGAGGAGGTGCAGGGCGTGGGTGGTGTCCCAATCGTAGGTGGGGAGTTCTTGGACTAAGGGGGGGCAGGACCGTGTCAAGGTATGCAAAGATGAGTTCGGTGGGGCAGGCGCAGGCTGAGACAATGGGTCGGCCGGGGCAGTCAGGTTTGTGGATTTTGAGCAGGAGGTAGAAACGGGCGGTGCGGGGTTGTGGGACTATGAGGTTGGAGGCGGTGGATGGGAGATGCGCTGAGGTGATGAGGTTATGGATGGTCTGGGAGATGATGGTTTGGTGGTGGGAGGTGGGGTCATGGTCAAGGGGGCAGTAGGAGGAGGTGTCCGTGAGCTGGTGTTTAGCTTCAGCATGTACCTGTCCAAATATTGTTTAATGTTGTAACTCTACCTGCATCTCCCACTTCCTCTGGCAGTTCATTGTACATATGAACCACCCATTGTATGAAAATGTTACCCCTCTGGTCCCTTTTAAATTTTTCTCCTTTTACATTAAGTTTTGATCTCCCCCATTCTATGGAAAAGACCTTTGCTATTCACCTTATTTATGCATCTCATGATTATATAAACATCTATAAGGTCACCCCTCAACCTCCTACGGTCCAGCGAGAAAACTCCCAGCCTATCCAGTCTATCCTTATAACTCAAATCCTCCAGTCTCAGCAATATCCTGGTAAACCTTTTCTGAATCCCCTTCAGTCTAATAATATCCTTCCTATAACAGAGTGACTGGAACTATACACAGTATTCCAAAAGTGGCCTCACCAACGCCCTGTACAACTGCAACATAATGTCTTAACTCCTATACTCAATGATCTGAGCAATGAAGGCGTGTTTGCTAAATGCCTTATTAACCTTCTCTACCACTGAGGCAACTTTCAAAGAACTACGTACATGAACCCCAAGGTCTCTCTGCCTGCCAATACTACTCAGGGCCCTGCCATTAACTGAATAAACCCTGCCCTTGTTTGTTTTACCAAAATGCAATACCTTGCATTTATCCAAATTAAACTCCATTTGACACTCCTCAGCCCATTGGTCCAATTGATTCCTTTGTAATCTTAAATAATCTTCTTCACTGTTGACTATACTACCAATTTTGATATCATCTGTAAATTTACTAACTATGCCTCCAAATTCTCATTCAAATCATTTATATAAATGGAAAACAAAAGTAGACCCAGTACCGATCCCTGTAGAATATTGCTGGTCATGGGATTCCAGCCCGAGAAACAACCCTCCACACTACCCTCTATCTCCTACTGTTAAGCCAATTGGCAAGCTCTCCCTGAATCTCATTTTATATAGCTTTTCTAATTAGTCTACCATGCAGAACCTTGTCAAAAATTTTACTGAAGTCCATGTAGACCATTAGTCTTTTTGGTTACTTCCTAAAAAAACTCAATTGAGTTTGTGAGACTTGATTCTTCAAGCACAAAACCATGCTGACTATCCCTAATCAGTCCTTGCCTCCCAAATGCATGTAAGTCCTATCTCTCAGAATCCCCTCTAACACCTTGCCCACCATTGATGTCAGACTCATAGGTCTACAGTTCTCAGGCTTCTCCTTACAATTTTACTTTATTAAAAAAACAACATTAGCCACCCTCCACTCCTCCGGCACCTAATCTGTGGCTGTAGATGATGCAAATATTTCTGCTAAAGGCTCCACAATTTCTTCCAGAACTTCCCACAATATCCTGGGATATACTTGATCACGTCATGGAGACTTATTCACCTTTATGTTTTTTTCAGATCTCCAGCACCTCCTCTTCTTTAATGTGAACTGTTTTCAAGACATCAATATCTAGTTCCTTGAGTTCTCTAGCCTCCACTTCTTCCTCCATAGTAAAAATTGACCTGAAAGTTTCATTTAGTATCTTTCCCAACTCTTATGGTTCTACACACAGATGATTTCATTGATCTTTAAGGAGCTCCATTGTCTCCCTAGTTGCTCTTTTGCTCTTCTTGTACTTGTAGAATTTCTTTGGATTAACCTTAGCCTTATCTGACAAGGTTATGCCATATCTCATTTTTGTCCTCCCAATTCCCCTCTTCTGAATGCCTTTACACCCCTTATAACTTCCAAGAGATTCACTTGATCCTAGTTGTCTACACCTAATATATGACTCCTTATTCTTGACCAGAGCTCCAATATCTTTATTTATCCATTGTTCCCTACTTTTAGCAGCTTACCCTTCACTTTAACAGGAACATAATGCCTCTGAACTCTCGTTATCTCACTTTTGAAAGCCTCTCACTTGCCAGTTGTACTTTTGCGAACAATTACACCAATCAACACTTGAAAGTTCCTGGCTCATATAATCAAAATTTGCCTTATTATTATTAAGACCTTTAACTTTATACAAGGCCTACCCCTTTCAAGAACTCATTTTAAAACTAACAGAATTATGATCACATCCCAAAAAGCTATATATTAATAATTCAGTCACTTGCCCTGCCAAGTTTCCCAAAAGAAGGTCAAGTTTTGTTCCTTCTCTCATAGGTATATCTACATATTGTTAAAGAAACCTTTATTGATCATATTGAATAAATTCCTCACCATCCAAGCCCTTAATACTATGGCAGTCTCAGACTATGCGTGGAAACTTAAAATCCCCTACTATTACAAACCTATTATTCTTATATGTATCTGAGATCTCTGTATATATTTGCTCCTCAATTTCCCTCTGACTGTTGGGGAAGGGTTGGGGAGGGAATGTGCTATAGGACAATCCCCTCAACGGGATCATCTCCTTCTTATTTTTGCGTTCTACTCATATAGCTTCACCGGGCAATCCCTCAGAAATATCCTAAGTACAGCAGTGATGTTTTCCCCAATCAAAAACACCACTCCCCCTTCACTCTTGCCTCCCTTTCTATCCTTCCTATAGTATCTGAACTGTGGAACATTAAGCTGCCAGTTTTGTCTTTCCCTCAGCTATGTTTCTGTAATAGCCATGATATCAAAGTCCCATGATCCCATCTGCCTTACCTGTAAGACATCCTGCATTGAAATAAATGCAGTTTAATTCTTCAGAGTTTTCTTATTCTCTGACTTGCTCTTGCCTGACTTTCCTAATTAATTTGTTCTTATTAAATTCAGAACCATCCTCATCTGTCTTTCTATTCTCAGTACTACTTAGAATCCAACCCCCAACACACACACACTCATCCTTCCCTAATAGTTTAATGGCTCCCAAATAGCACTGGCAAATCTCCCTGCCAGGATGTTGCTCCCCTTCGAGTTCAGGTGGAACCCATCTCTTTTGAACAGTTCTTTTCTACCCCAGAAAAAATCCCAATTATCCAAAAATCTGAATCCTTGCCCATTGCACCATCTCCTCTACCACTTAATTTATCTGTTCTATATTCTTATTTCTACTTTCACTAGCTATGATTCAGGTAAACATTTATAACTACAGTGTTTTCTGGTTCATCTCTAAGTTGTGAACCAGAATATTTCAGTAACAGCAATGTAAACTGACACTTAGGTTTAGCTTAAGATCTCACCAAGGTCTCTTATGTATCTCAGATGTAATGCAATAATTTATTTAGCAATATGTAACAAACACATTCTGTTTATGAAGGTCAAGTTTACCTTCTACTCATGATGCTGTTTGGGCATCCTTCATATTTTGCGTATGTAACATAGGCTGATAGTAATTAGAAGGACTGGAGGCAATGAATCTACCCAAGACACCTCAGATGGTTTCTATGGGATCCAACACTAACAATAAGTGGGACCTCACCTTGTCATGAGCCTGCTAGAGCATGGTCATGTCATATGACACTGCATCATTTCCTGTAATGACATACACAGAGCCTCATTTACCTATAATGGTTACCTATAATGATATTGCATGCTGCATTGCCAAAGGGCCATCTTTCAGGTAAGGCATTAAACTGAGGCCCTGTTTTCTCAAATAGATATAACAAATGCCTTGGTTATATGCTCTGTTCTCCTTGGTGCCTGAAACAATATTTGTCGCTCAAACGACTTCGCTAACGTAGATTTTAATTGCTCATCATCAAATTGCTGTTTGTGGGAGCTTGCTGTGCACTTATTGGCTTCCATATTTCCCATGGTACAACAGCACCTACTCTTGAAAAAGTTCTTCATTGGCTGTAAAATGTTCTGCCATGTTCCAAGGTTATTATCAGGTGCAAGTTGCTACTTCCAAAAAGCATTAACACTTGACATTGTGTCAGTAACTGTAGAACGCAGGAGTGTTGACAGTTAATTCATAATTGCAGACCAGTGGGAGATCTATTACAAAATGTAATTTTGGCTTGTGCCAGTGACTTGGATTACAGCACTATCCCCGTCAGTAATGCCATCCAAGCTGATGGGAGATATCACCTTCTAGGAATGTCCTTGAACATTAAAGGGAAATCAATCTTGTTGCATGATTATTTTTGGGACATTGGTAACACTGACATTCCAGCATTTATCACATATTCTGAATTAGTCTCAGGCTAAGAGTTAAAGCACATTGTCAAATTCAGTAGAGCTGGTAGTCTTCCTCAATCTTCCTTCTCAAAATGATTAATGGTGAATTTGAAGAAAAGCATACTTAGATAACCTGAATTATGATCACAACTTCCCTGTTAGCAAACCGTGGGGCTCTTCATTCACCAGTCGCACCATCCCAACATGAGAGATCATCCTGGATCTGTGAAGATTATATGCACAGGGTCTCAGTAGCTGAAAGACTTTGTGATCTTATTGATTTGTTGAGCAATCATGAGGGCTTTGTAGCCTCCTCCTGTCCTGTTTTCTCTGCTCTTAAAATCTCAGGCAATTGAAATTTCCTCTCTAAATCTCTCCAGCTGATGCACCAGTGAACTGAAACATGAAACTGCACAAAGCAGATTTATGTGACATCAGGAAAGTAAGTTACAACAATAAGAATTTTTGACAGACCAGGACAACAACAAAAAGAACCTCACCACTAACTACTGGTATACAGACAGTAAACAATCAATAATAGCTTGTTATCATCATTGAAGTAGATGTTTAATGTCTTCAGCTAGTGAAAAGGAGTGATCCCAGGGGTGTGTTGAGTGTGTGGGGGAGTGTTGTGCGTCAGACCCTGTCCCATCTGCAGGACCTACTTTCAGCTTGCATGGAAAACTGCTTCGGTCCTCAATACTCACCTGTGACTCCATGTGTCTGCTTATGCAGACTGTATTCACAAGCCGGTAACTGGATTGATTCACAGGTCAAACGAGGTGAGGGCAATTTGTGAGCTGGTGTCCATGTTCGACCTCTGACCACCCTTTCTCAAGAGCGCAAAATAACATTACCTTGATCAATGCTGCAGAAAAAAATGGCCCTTACTGTAACAGATTTTCCGAGGATTGAGATCGATGATCTTCCAGAATTCCTCTGAACTTACTTTTGGAGCATAGCACCATGTGGTCTCTAGTGCAGTGTAGAAGCCATAATGTTCCTCAACACAAGGTGCTGCATATCATCCATTGCAGCCCACCAGATCTTCAGTTTTTATGACTCATCAAAGCACTGAGAACAGATATACAAGACTAGGAGAGTGGGACTGGCCTTGTGCAATCCATCTCCTCAGAAATGAACTCGAAGACTATCTACAGTCCTGGTCTCCTAATCAGTAGCAGGCTGTCAATGCCTTGGAGATACTTTAGACGATGCTTGCTAGATTGATAGCTAGAATGAGCGGGTTATCTTACAAGGATCAATTGGACAGACAAAGCTTGTTTCCACTGAAGTTCTTTTCATGACTGATGCTCAGTAACAGCAGTGTATATCATCTATAAACCCACAGCCACTCCAACCCACAAGGACAGCAGATATATGAAAACATCATCACCTGCAAGTTCTCCTCCAAGCCACTCACCATCCTGACTTGCAAATGTATCACCATTCCTTCAGTGCAGGCCTTAGGATACTGTACTGCAAGATTAAATTTAGATATATTCAAGAAGACAAACTTGTTCTAGCTCCTCAAAACTCAAGATGCACAGTCACTGACATCTGTAGAGGGCAATGAATATTTCAACCTGGGGAACAGCAAAGAAAACCTATTCAATTGATAATTTTGAAGCAGCCAATACTTTGTACCAATGATTTCCAGGAAAAGAAACAAAGTTTGGGCTAGATGAGAATGCTGATCGATAATGTGACCTGTGCAATTTTGCTGCAAACATCTCATTCCATAACATCTCCCATTGATGTTCTGGAGTATGGCATAAATGATGGAATGGACTCTGGGTTAAATGGCCTGTTCCACATACTCTGTAAGTTCTATGTAATTGTATTCCTGTGTTCCCCATCTGTTTATCTATCTTCACGTTAAATATGTCAAGGCAATTTGTCTAAATGTTGTTTATGAAAACAAGCTCTACATTCTCATGAATCTTTAGTGAAAGACATTTCTTCTGAGTTCCCTAATGGATTTAAGCCTCTTCTCCTTCAGTATGGTGTTTTGAAGATGTGGATGTACTTTAAGAGAGTTAAAAGCAGCTGAACTACAGATCATAGAGTCATAGAGTCATAGAGTCATAGAGATGTACAGCATGGAAACAGACTCTTCGGTCCAACCCGTTTATGCCGACCAGATATCCCAACCCAATCTAGTCCCACCTGACAGCACCTGGCACATATCCCTCCAAACCCTTTCTATTCATATACCCATCCAAATGCCTCTAAAATGTTGCAATTGTACCAGCCTCCACCACATCCTCTGGCAGCTCCATAAGCTTACCACCTTCTGTGTGAAAAGGTTACCCCTTAGGTCTCTTTTATATCTTTCCCCTCTCACCCTAAACCTATGCCCTCTAGTTCTGGACTCCCCCACCCCAAGGAAAAGACTTGTCTATTTATCCTATCCATGCCCCTCATAATTTTGTAAATCTCTACAAGGTCACCCCTCAGCCTCTGACGCTCCAGGGAAAACAGCCCCAGTCTGTTCAGCCTCTCCCTGTAGCTCAGATCCTCCAACCCTGGCAACATCCTTGTAAATCTTTTCTGAACCCTTTCAAGTTTCACAACATGTTTCTGATCGGAAGGAGACCAGAATTGCATGCAATATTCCAACAGTGGCCGAACCAATGTCCTGTACAGCTGCAATATGACCTCCCAACCCCTGTACTCAGTCCTCTGACCAATAAAGGAAAGCATACCAAATGCCTTCTTCACTATCCTATCTACCTGCGACTCCACTTTCAAGGAGCTATGAGCCTGCACTCCAAGGTCTCTTTGTTCAGCAACACTCCCTAGGACCTTACCATTAAGTGTATAAGATTTGCTTTCCCAAAACGCAGCACCTCGCATTTATCTGAATTAAACTCCATCTGCCACTTCTCAGCCCATTGGCCCATCTGGTCCAGATCCTGTTGTAATCTGAGGTAACCCTCTTCACTGTCCACTACACCTCCAATTTTGGTGTCACCTGCAAACTTACTGACTGTACCTCTTATGCTCGCATCCAAATCATTTATGTAAATGACAAAAAGTAGAGGACCCAGCACCGATCCTTGTGGCACTCCACTGGTCACAGGCCTCCAGTCTGAAAAACAACCCTCTGCCACCAACCTCTGTCTTCTACCTTTGAGCCAGTTTTGTATCCAAATGGCTAGTTCTCCCTGTATTCCATGGGATCTAACCTTGCTAATCAGTCTCCCATGGGGAACCTTATTGAACGCCTTACTGAAGTCCATATAGATCACATCTACTGCTCTTCCCTCATCAATCTTCTTTGTTACTTCTTCAAAAAACTCAATCAAGTTTGTGAGACATGATTTCCCACACACAAAGCCATGTTGACTATCCCTAATCAGTCCTTGCCTTTCCAAATACATGTACATCCTGTCCCTCAGGATTCCCTCCAACAATTTGCCCACCACTGAGGTCAGGCTCACTGGTCTATAGCTCCCTGGCTTGTCTTTACCACCCTTCTTAAACAGTGGCACCACATTTGCCAACCTCCAGTCTTCCGGCACCTCACCTGTGACTATCGATGATGCAAATATCTCAGCAAGAGGCCCAGCAATCACTTCTCTAGCTTCCCACAGAGTTCCCGGGTATACCTGATCAGGTCCTGGGGATTTATCCACCTTTAACCATTTCAAGACATCCAGCACTTCCTCCTTTGTAATCTGGACATTTTGCAAGGTGTCCCCATCTATTTCCCTAAGTCTATATCTTCCATATCCTTTTCCACAGCACCAAGTGTTCTCAATAAGGCAACAGTGTATGTAACACTGGGACAACTCGATTAGCTCATTGCCTGGAGACAAAAAAACACAAATTCAAATTTGGCCAATCAGTTTAAATTATATCTCGAAAAATGTCAAACTCCAATCCAGTTTGAATTGAGTATATTGACAATCTTAAATCCAATGACACAACCCGAAGCTTTGGGGGTATAAGACTGGGGAAAATCGAACAGTTGAGAGGAGAATTGTCAAGTCCTAGCATGAAAAATACCTCTCTTAAAAGTACCTTTTCAATCAGTAACCTGTAACACAGAAATTCCTAACAAGGAGAAAAGAAGACACAGGAAGATCCGAAGACAAGAACCTACAGCTGCCTGGTTTTGAGATAAGAAATGTGGTTTTGTAAATCTTCTTTGGGTGTTTTATCAGGTGAATATTATAGAAGGAAAGCTAAAAGATAGGTTAGTGGAAAAAATTGTAAATAGTGGTTAGTTAATTATTCTCTGTTATTCTTTAAGAAATAAAGTTGTTAATTTTTACTTTAAATAGTTCTTGGCCACTCAAATTTTTACAGATTACTGCATGGATAAATCTTTTCTGTGTTGCTGGTTTAAATTTAGCAGGAATATTTACCCGTGTCGTAACAATGATCTCTGATAACATGTGATAAAGCCCGTTTAATGCTGCACCCCCTTCATTATTTGAATGGCAGTGGGTAATGTTCCTGCTTCTGAACTAGAAGTACCAGGTTTAACTCCCACTCCACACCCAAAGAAAAAGCATTCATAATGGTTCCAAACAGTTTGGGGGTCAAAATGTAAATCTTCCATCACGTGCTAGTGGCAGGTGCTAAGAGTGAAGGAGATTCCTGGTCAGCCATGAGTTGGGAAAACCATTGGATCCTCTATCACCACTGTCCACAGGTCCACAATACATCACACATGTAAATGCGCATGTTGCCATAGCACCTGGGATTCTTCGAGTGAACTGTAACCCACATCTGCCATCCTCATGATGAAAAGATAAGAAAACCAGATCATTTTATGAAGAACTGGGTCAAGCCTTTGTACCTATGATAACTGTGGATGTATACTTTAAGCCCTAGCCCTAATATAATCATTGAATATACTCTCACCTTTGATTACTCAGTAGTCATGGACTCAATTTCAACCCCAGAGATTTTAGCACATACTGAAGACTGAGTAAAGGAATGCTGCACTGACAAATGTATCATCTTCCAACTGAGACGTTAAACTGAGGCCTGTACATCCTATCAGGTGACCTTAAAAGGTTCAGAGAAATAAGACTCCTCCTCTGTGCCTTGGCCAACACTTATCCCTTAACCCACACTAAAATAGTTTGATGTCATCATTTTTATGGGATATTGTTGTTCATAACTTAGCTGGATGTTTCCTTGCATTTCTTCGGACAAAGGCAATGCCTGTGGATGAATTTAGGCAGTTTAATGTTCTGATAGGCTCCATCTAAACATCCCTTCCTGTTGCCAATCTCCTATCAGAATATTTGTGGGAGAGGTTGGATGGTTGTCACTTCCTGATTGTGGATGGTTCTTATTATTGAATGCACTGTTGAGAAATAGCTGAGGCCAGTTGTCTATGCTTCTCTATTCTTATTCCTTCTGTAACTTATAATGTGGAACTGAATAGTCATTGATGCTATCCAGACATTCAATCCATTTTCTATCAGTATTAGATAAAATATTAAAAATTGTATCTCACTGCCTTTCTTCAACTTGATACTGGAATGGAAGATCATTTAGAATATTAACTTCTCCTTATCCCAAGGAATACAAAGGACTGGAATTTAAGGTTCATTTTCTTTAATCATTGGTTAGAGTTCAGTTCTACAGAACTCAAGAAGAATATAGGGGGATTGGAGTGGATACAGGGCATAAGATTAAAGGGGGATAACTACACCTTCAGTTGCCTCCAAATCTTTAATAAGCAACGCATTATTCTTCCTTTGGATAAAATTAAACAATGGCAAGGTGCCACTGATTATTTTCAGTACAGCATTACCATGATACAATCGATCCTTATTAAGGTTCATCTGTCCCTGACAAAATGAAATGGGTTTTGTGAAGGCTCCATCATCTCAGATTTCCAACCAAGTTCTAAAGCTGAGCTCAACATTATTTTAATTTTCCATTTGAAAGATTTTTACTCAGATAAAATGCTTTGCCCGAGCTCTTAGGATCTTGAGCAGCTGTGCATGTTTGTAGCGAAAGCTTTTGTCTGGAAAAACATGATGGATGACTAAAGTAAAAGAATGTGTCAGCACTTCTTCAGACACTCCAAAGAATCTTTCATTGCAGGTTAGATACAGAATAAAGTTTGCTGCACACTGTCACTCGACATGAACCTCCTACAGGCAGAGAATTGCAGAACCAATGGAACAAACAATTATCCCTTTTTATCACCCTTTATCAGTACATTTCAGGATAGCTACAGCATGAGGTAAAAAGTAAGTTTCCTCTACTCTTTTAAATGGAAAGTAACATTTTCTCAACTCTTTCAAACTGAAAGTAAAATTCCCTCCACACCATCCCCATTATACACACCCAGGGCAGGTACAACACAGAGTTAGAGACAGTGTAAAACCTCCTCCTGCACTGTCACATGAGTTATATACACAGTAGAGTTGTGTCTACACAGTCCCATCAATTCTCAAGGGGCAAATACAGAACTAGTTATATAGATAGTAAAGTTTTTGAAATTATTATTTCAAAAATGTTCCTCAAGGCTCCGTAGAACACACAAATACCATATTTGTGAGCTTGGTCCTATTGATATATAACATTGGGGTGCAATGTTCATAGTATAGGTTGTTACAAAGATGCTTTGTGCTCAATATTGCTTGAAGAATTTTTGAATTACTGTGGAAAAAAATAATTTATTTCAAGTTTCAGGGGCATGCTTGGTGTGGTATCTTTAAAATAAGTGATTGAAAGTTCCCTGTGGACATTGAAGGTTTTTTAACAATGTTTACTCGAAACCATGTGACTGAAGATAATAGATTGTTTTGCTATATACCCTTCCTGGTTGTATTTTGAACAGTGATTGGCTGGAAAAGTGTTTTGTTTTATCTGCATCAGTTAAGGGAAGTCTGCTAAGAGCCTGCAATGAACAAGCCACCCAGCTGATCACTCCCATTTCTGAAAAGAAAGACCTCTGAATCAGTTCTCCTGCTCCTCAGATGCTGCCTGACCTGCTGTGCTTTTCCAGCAACACACTTTTGACTCTTTATTGAATAGGTTTTATTTTGATTATGAACCAAAAATTGCTTTTATTAAGAAACCTGGTTGACAAATCTTTTTATTTAAAACCTATTAGAGATGCAGCTATTTAATTGGTCATTTTGATAACTGATAAAAGTATATTTATTTTATGTTATGACCCATGGAGTAGTGGGACTTATGCACTTCTCCAGCCTTAGTTGTAACGAGGTCTATAATTATTATCATATTGCTTTTACATGTTGAATACTAGACACTAGTTCAAAGTTAAAAAAAAATAAACAGTTGATTTAATTAAAAGTGGACATGAAGCTGGTGGATTACTTCAAGAACCCAGAAGTTTTGTTGAACCTGTTGAAGGAAGGCAATCTGCCCATTATTGCTGGAATTGCACAACTGTCTCTGTAGTGGTTTAGCTAACCACTTTGGAATGAAAAGTGAACAGTACATGCTGACTTTGCCAGCAATGTCCACATTTTGAAGAAATATCATGAATTTTAAAAACAATTATTGAGGCATTTGCATCTTCAAATGTTGGGTGTTACCTGATAGTTTGATTTGTCTATTTTAACTTTGTTCATTCTTAGGATATTGTTGTCAATGACAAGGCTAGCAATTAATGCCCACTCCAAGGTGTCCTTGAGAAGGTAACGGGGAGCTATGTTCTTGGACTGCTGTTGTCCTTTTGACGTAAGAAGTGCAGTTAGGAATGGCACTACAAAACTTTGGCCCTAATGAAGATAAAGAAACAGTCAGCTAATTTTCCAAATTGGAATTATGTGCATGATTTGGAGGTGAACTTGGAGTTTCTATGCATCTGCTGGCCTTGCTTTTCCAGCTGGTAGAGGTTTCTGCTTTTGGAGACAATGATGAAAAATGTAATTCATTACAGAATAAACAATTTTTTGGGGACAATGATAACACACAAATAGTGAAAGTGAAAATTACCCCCCCCCCCCATAAATATCTTCACTGTTTTGAAAATTAGTTCAGATGTACTGAGCTAAAGATGTACTGATCTTATTGGGTCTCACACCACAAAATATTTGCTCAAATAATTGGTCAGACTTAATGCAACTTCACCAATGTGCTTTTAATTCACTGTTTGTTTTTGTATGTCTTTCATAATTCAATACCCGAACACTCCTACTGTTATTGTTGCTGACTATGTGCATGTCTTAATTTAGGGGGAAAAAAATTATAGGGACCAGCATAAATATGAAAATTATTTTCTATTAAACAGAACTACTTGAATGTAAACTATGTTTCTAATCATTTAACAAATGGTGAACAATAGAGTAATATCAATCAGTAAGGTCCCACTGTATTATACAACACAGATGCAGAAGCAAGGTTACAATAGCAAGGAAGGGAGCCAATAAGCAGTTGGAGGTAACCAGCAAGCATCTGTTTCCCAGCTTAACCAGTTAAGATGTATAGGGACACCAGTGTGAAGACCTGATAATAATAATTATTTGGGGAGGTAGATTTTGCTTTTTCTTTGAACCAACAGAATATTAATTCCAAGTCTTGACTGGTATCTACCATGAGTACTCACTGTAATAGGTTACCAGCAGTTATATAAAACAGATGTCTGGATTTGAAAACCAGGATGGATAAATGTCAACATTATCTTGATCATCTCACCAGTTTCAGGCCAAATATCATTATGATGGAATCAATTGACACAGAGTCAGTTTGGGGCAGCGGAGATAAGCTAGACCAACATTAACGTTATTGAATGCTGAAATAACATTGAGGGGCTGAATGGACCAATCCAGATCTTATTTCATAAGTTTTTGAGAGCATCTTTCTCATTGTCATCATTACTTTCACCCTTAACTTCATACTTACCACCACCTTCTTCCTCTTCCTCCTCCTCATCATCTAACGTTCCTTACTCCTTATCAACTCTTGAATCATTCAAAGCCCTTCAACTCCTGAATTCAAGGGCATTTGAAAGAGTGGGGGGATTAAATAGTTTAACCATAATTAGGGGTTTGACTGGCAGAACAAGAGCATCCACTTGATTAATTTCATCAGAAGCCATAAACTGACCCATCAATGTGACCCAGAGCTTCAAGGAAGGAGGAGACAAAATACCAAAGTAAATGGAATGCCTCAAAATCACCTCATATTGGCCTTTCTAAAGCTGCACACAATCAGCTGTCACCTCCTGTCTGGGCTGGACTTAACCATGTGTGTTATGACTCTGATGGGGATAGATGTGGATAGTTTTGGATAATCCAAAAATTTCTAGCAATTAATTATGCATCATAAAATCGGGTGGTGATATTATTGATGGTTATAGGCATGTTAGCATCATCGGCAGCAACCCTTATATTTGGCACCTCACCTATCTCCTTCAATATATATTGCCTCCAGTACTGGATGAAGTGTGTACCATCTACAAGATGTACTACAGAAACTCAACAAGATGTCTTCAATAGCACCTTGCAAATTTCACCTACCAACATTGAGAAGTATTAAGACATAAGAAGAACGAGAACATCAAGTTCCTTTCCAAAACACATGCAGCATCTTTAACGTGGACACGCATCACCATCCCTTCATCTTCACCGACTCAAAACTTTGGATTCCCTGATTAAGAGTCAATGGGGATACATGGATGACAGTGGTTCAATAAGAACTCGCACCAATTCCTTCTCGGGCAGCAATGAAGGGTTTTTGTCAGTGGGTGAGGTGGATTGGGGTTCAGTGTCAGGAAAGATGGGGCCAGGCAGTATTCCAGGGTTACAAGTTTGTCAGTGCTAAAGGCAATGGCATCAGATCATTCAAATGGACTTGGCAAGTCCCCTGAGGGGATGGAGAGACAAAACAGTGACGGCTGTGGGAGTTGGAAATTAGCTCATAACTGGCCCTGTCTGCATAAGACACTTTGATCAGTTTGCGTACTAATAAAATTAAACCCCTCGATTATCATCCTGTAGACTGCTTTGAGGAGATTGGTAACTCCTTGCCCCTAGCCAAATCTCTCCAAACTGACGTGCTGGAGACAGGAGGCGGGGAGTGTTACATAACCTTTTTCATGGAAGTTTCGAATCAGTATCCTGATTTATTTAATGGCCAATAATATCAGCTCCAGGCCTCTGCTGTACGTGTTGAGGCGGCGTCCCATGGCTCAGTGAGTGGGTGAGCTAACATTTCGGTCAGCTCTGCAGACAGCCCCTGTGTCCCTTTAAACTGACGCTCAGTGTTGGAGCGCCGCTGGTGCATTATAGTGCTTTCAGGAAGGACAGAGACACGGGACCCGCAACATAACCAAAAAAAAAGCAGCTCTCTCTCCCTGAGACTGCCCAGAGATCTGCCGCCACCCAGATGGACAACAAAGGTAAGGGTTTTTTTTATTGGAGAGGTTTGCAGTTTCTGGAATGTTCGTGTTCCTGCATTATTGAAGAGAGAACACGGGGACTTACAGAAAGGAGGAGACTGCAGTATACAGTACTCACTTTCACCGTGCTGCTGCTGTGAATCGGCTGCTGCCTGGCTTCACTGCAGCATGAAGACAGAAAGTGGCAGTCTTACTCTCAAAGACAGCAAATGTCATGCAATCTCAACGCCTAACTCTCTCTGTTTGTGTCTCTGAAGGTTTTTTTTTGGGGGGGGGGGGGGGGGGGGAGAGAAGATCAGCGGCTAAAAGCATTTGCTGATGGAGATGATTATTTGTATTGAGACCAAATGATTGGTCCAAGCAAGGGACCGGTTTTTGCAGGAAATTGACTTTCTGGTGAACAGGACACTTTTTTTTTTGTTTTTGTAAAATCAGATCAGCATAAAGTACCGAACAGATGTGAGGTCCAGTCTGTGAGATGGCTGAATAAACAATGTGCTCCTTATCACAGTCCTTTCAACAGAGCCGCAACCCAGTCTTACAGAGCTGGGCCGTTATTGTCAGTGGGGCTGTGTAAGGGTTAATTTTAGGGTTTAGGGTTTGAGCTGTCTCTTAGCTGGCTTATTTTTAAATAAATGATTTTGCTGAGCCCTTCTGGCTTGTCCCGTTTCAATTGCTGCATAGATCACATGTAATGAATGACCAAATCCCTCTCTAGGCAAAGGTGTCTCGCCTCCCCCTCTCTCTCTCTCTCTCTCTCTGTCTCCCCCGCTCTTTGCTTCTTTCTCGTTCTTGCCTCCGCGCATTGAGTTACCCCAGCAGATCCAGTTGCAGAAGTGGAGTGGTCGCTCTGTCCCACGCTAGTGCAGCAAGTGCTGGCTGGTTAACCAGATAAACATCAGGGGGTGAGGTGTGAAAGTCTCTGAACTGGAGCAAGCCCCTGCCCAGAATTTAGACTTGAAAAGGAGTAATGTTCTGGAAAGTTGATGCCCTGCCATTCTCTATTGGTCTGTAGTAGTCTCTCAAATTGGTGATATGAAATTCTTTTGGTTTTCCAAACTAATCTCCTTGAAAACAATAGTAATCAATGAACACAAAACAGTGTTTCAGACTCTATTGTCAGATTGATGTCTCCAAGTACATGTTTTGCTAGTTCCAGATTATTCTGAGACATGGCAATCGAACTGAAATGAATTGAAAGGCTGTTTGGGTAAGTTTATGGACTGTTTAATCAAGTAATGCTATATATAGTCTTTATTTGCAGCCAAGTGTTTTTAAAGGCTGTGCTGTCAATGAAGCCTGCCATTATAATAAGCAATATTATCAACCTACACATTGGATCATACTGTGCCTGTAAGGATCTCAAGTGAGCACAGGAGGTTATAACATAGTGTGCACATGCTTGTTCTATATTGAGGGAGCTGGGTTGGATAGGAATGCCTGGAGTTGTCAGGGCACATAGTAGAAACCAGCTCCAGGCTTATTTCCCAAATAAAGCCAGGGCCTAAAGCCAGGTCCAGACCCATTTCTCACACCTGATCTCTTGAGTGTAAATTTGACCAAACCAGGAGTTTTTCCAGAGGTGAATAGAAGTTCCTGCCAAATAACGAATAGAATGGTGGCTTTCCTGAGCATGGAGTCAAAACAGAGCAGGGCCATTCATTTTAGTCCTGCTGTGGGCAGCTGCTGGGCATTGTTTCAATTCCCTATCCAATTCCTATAGCTTGTAACCTCATCCCTGTTCGAATCCTCTTCCTACTTCTTCTGCACCCAGAAACACTATTCCCTTTCAGGTGACTCTGATTATTTACAAGAGCAGCTTCCTGGGAGTGGCAGATGTCTGCCATACTGGTGATGCATGACAGCTTTTGTCATGTGAGCCTTTCTGTGGCAGTCTGGGAGCAATAATTGTCACTGCCAGACTATTCTCCCATCCCCCCCAATTTGGCCTCTGACCAGTTTTTGCCCCATATGATGATCAGTTGATGATCATCAGATTTGATGGTGCAATGGCTAATGGAATCAATCATTTAGTTTGTGGTTTGTTATTGGATACCTACACCCAGATTAACTCATGGCTAACTGTGAATTCTAACTTTTTTTCCCTATGATAAATTGCCGCTAAATGAAGTTATATTTTGAGAAGGGCAGTGAGTCATTTGAGATTACATACTATTTGACAGTAGACAGCTAGTCATTCAGCTAAATGGCCTATGTTAGGGTTTACCCTCTGCATGAGTTCCTTCTACTCCCTCTTCATCTCTCACTGTTCTTTTTATTTCTTGTGTTTGTCTAGTTTTGCTGTAAATTGATCCATAATATGTACCTCAACCACCCCTTGTGGTAGCAAGCTCCATGCCAATACGTTGTACCTCAGTGGTGAGAAAGCTCTTAGGATTGATAAACCAGACAAAAATAATGGTTGCTTGGACTGATTGTGAATTAAGTAAGGCAAGTCAGCACAGTTGTATTAAAGGTGAATACAGTTTAATAAGTTGATTGAGTTTTTTTTGGTAACATAACAAAAGAGGGTTAATGTAAATAATACAGTGGATGTGGCCACATGGATTACCAAATGACTTTCGAGAAACTGTGTCATAACAGACTTACCAGCAAGATCACATAAGCTACAATAACAGCATGGATACCAGCTTGGCTTGAGATATAGGAAACTGAGTCATGGTGAGTGGTTGTATTTTGGACCAGATGAAGGCACACTTTGGGGTTCTGCAGGAATCAGTGTTAGGACCGTTTCTCCTTGATATATGTTAATAACCTTGGGTATATGGGTGACAGTTTCAAAGTTTACACAATATTATGCAGTGTAAGAAGGATAGTGAATCTTCAAAAGGACATAGACAGGCTGATGGACTGGGGCAGACACATGACAGATCAGATTTATTGCAGAGATGTGTGAAGTAATAGCCTTTAGCAGGCAGACACAATATAAAATAGAGGTTACAATTCTAATAGGTGCAGGAACAGAAGGGTAGAAACACAAATCATTAAAGCTAGCAGGACAGGTTAGGAAAGTGAATAAAGATGGGATTCTGAGTTTTATAAATGGACACATTGAGTACAAATGCAAGGAAGTTACAGTGAACGATTACAAAGCATTGGCTCAGCCTCAACATTGTATTTGGTTAAATTCTGAGCAGCACAATTTTTGGAAAAGGTGGAATTTTTAGATGGCGGTGCAGAAAAGAAAATGACCAGAATGGTTCCAGGGATGCAGGATTTCTGTTACATGATAGGTTGGAGAAACTGCAACTGTTTATCTTGGAGAAGAGAAGATTGAGAGGAGATTTGATCAAGGTTTTGAAAATCGTGTGGAGTTCAAATTGAGTAGATGAGAGAGAAACCGTTCCCTTTGATGAAAGTGTTGAGAACCAGAGGACGTCGGTGTAGGAGGTTAATAGGAAAAGCAGCAAATGACAAATGAAGAATATCTCCTGTAGTCAGCAAATAGTTTGGCTGTGGAATGCGCTGACTTAAAAGCATGGTGGATTCAATCATGGATTTCAGTGGAGAATTGGATGAGCAGGTGAATGAGCAAACTTACATCACTAAAGGGAAAGGTCTAAGAGTGGCATTAGGTGAGTTGCTCTTGAGACAGCCAGCACAGACATGATGGGTCAAAAGACCTCCTTCTGTCTTCTAAGCAATCGGTGATTTGACTCTGTAAAGCCAACGAGAGCAGACTGTGTGGACTCATCAGGTTGATATAGGCCGAAAAATCCAGAATTATGAGGAAAGAGTCAGAACAACTGGGACTACTGGATCAGTGAAGACGAACCTTAATTAAGGTTTTGAAAATTATGAGGAGTCTTGATGGTGGATAGAGAAATAATAATTCAGCTGCTTGGGGAATCATCAATTTAAATTTCATTGAGAGTGCAGAGAAAGTTTCCAAGAAATGTATTTCACAAGGTGAGTTGTTGAATAGATTGAATGCTTTGTTGTATTGAGCAGGTAAAGCAGTGGAGAGCATAAAGGACAGCACCAGTGGAGGTGAGTATAAATTAAAGGTGGACATTTTGATCATTCATCTGCTTGCATTTTTCTTCATTTCTTTTAGAAAGTGACACCATAGAGAATCTCTGGTCTAATTGGCTGGTAAAGGACCTAGATAGAAAGTAGCTTTAAAAGTATTAGATTCAGGAAGGAGTATAATAATTTAGGGACTTTCCAAGAACAAAAGTTTTTAAAGGTAAATGCAATCTAATAAACTATACTGGAGATGGCAGTGCAGATGATGTGTTGTTTTTGCATGATATGGGAGCTGGTGAATCCCATTGTTAACAACAGCGACCATATCCACAATAATGGTCTGCAGCTCGAGGGACCTTGGTTCAGAGTCATAGAGTCATCGGGATGGACACCATGGAAACAGACCCTTCGGTCCAACTCGTCCATGCTGACCAGATATCCTAAATTAATTTAGTCTCATTTGCCAGTACTTGGCCGATATCCATCTGAGCTCTTCCAAGTCATATAACCATTCCGGATGGCTTTTAAATATTGTAATTGTACCAGCCTCCACCATTTCCTCTGGCAGCTTATTCCATACATGCATCACCCTCTGCCACTTATATCCCTTTTAAATTTTTCCCCTTTCACCCTAAACCTATGCCCTCTAGTTCTGGACTCCCCCAACCTGGGGAAAATACCTTGTCTGTTTACCCTATCCATGCCACTCATGATTTAATTAACTTCTACAAGGTCATCCCTCAGCCTCTGATGCTCCAGGGAAAACAGTCTCAGCCTATTCAGCCTCTCCCTATAGATCAAACCCTCTAACCCTGGTAACATCCTTGTAAATCTTTTCTGAACCCTTTCAAATTTCACAACATCCTTCCGATAGGAGGGAGACCAGAATTGCACACAATATTCCAACAGTGGCCTAACCAATGTCCTGTATAGCCACAACATGACCTCCCAACTCCAATACTTAATTCTCTGACCAATAAAGGAAAGCATACTCAATGCCTTCTTCACTATCCTATCCACCTGAGACTCCACTTTCAAGGAACTATGAACCTGCACTCTAACGTCTCTTTGGTGCTGGGTCCACTACTTTTCATCGTTTATATAAATGACTTGGATATGAACATAGAAGGTATAGTTAGTATGTTTGCAGATGACACCAAAATTGGAGGTGTAGTGGACAGCGAAGAAGGTTAACTCAGATTACAACAGGATCTTGATCAGATGGACTAATGTGCCGAGGAAAGGCAGATGGAGTTTAATTTAGATGAATGTGAAGTGCTGCATTTTGGAAAGGCAAATCAGGACAGGACTTAATGGTAAGGTCCTGGGAGTGTTGCTCGATGAACTGGAATCAGAGCATCAGACAGTGCGGCATATCCGGGAGGGGAGGGTTACCTTGAGGCTGTGTTCCAGGCTGTCACACCCTGCAACTTAAGTATTTCAAATTTGGCTACTAGTCAGGGACAGAAGGGTGTGACGACAAGTAAGACAGGTAGAGGGATCTCGACCATAGCATTAGAGGACTCTCAACTCTTGAGCTTGTCGAAGAGGTATGAGCTACTTGCTCTGTGTATGGATGAGGAAAGAGTCTGCAGGGATGATGGTCAAACTGACTACTGGACCGCAATCCAGGAAGCCATTCAAGTGGAGAGAGCACAAAGTATAGTGATAGTGGGAAAGGGGTCTATAATTAGGGGAACAAGTAGCATCCTTTGTGAGCAGGATTGAGAGTCCCTAATGATGTGTAACCAACTGGGTGCCAAGGTATGGGCTATCTTGAATTGGCTTGAAAGAATACTGGAGAGGGAGGGGGGGAGGATTCCGTTGTTGTGCTTCATGTTGGCACCAACAACATAGGCAAGAGGAAGTGTTTAGTGATCATCATGAATTAGGAACACAATTAATAACAGGATTTCGAAGTTTGTATTCCCTAAAATACAAATCTCAAAGTTTGTATTCTCTCAGCCTATACATGGCAGATCCAAGTGCAAATTTGCACGCTGATAGAATATTATGGAAGTAAACAAGTGGCTCAAGAAGTGATGTAAGATAGAGGGCATTTGACATTGGCATCAATATTGATTAGATTAGATTCCCTACAGTATGGAAACAGGCCCTTCAACCCAACCAGTCCACACTGACCCTCCGAAGAGTAACCCACCCAGACCCATTTCCCTCACACTATTGACAATTTAGCATGACCAGTTCATCTGACCTGCACATCTTTGGACTGTGGGAGGAAACTGGAGCACCAGAAGAAAACCCACGCAGACACAGGGAGAATGTGCAAACTCCACACAGACAGTCACCCGAGGCTGGAATTGAACCTGGGTCCCTGGTGCTGTGAGGCAGCAGTGCTAACCACTGAGCCACCATGTTGCTCCTATTGGGATATGAATATTGAGATAGGAATAGAAAATATTGGGATAGGAATGAACTGTACCATCAGCTTGGGCTCCACCTGAACCAAACTGAGATGAGAATCCTAGTGGAGAGGCTAAATAGGGTAGTCAGAGGACTTCAAACTAGTTAAAGGGGGAAATGGCTCATGAGAGGTTATTAAAGTTTTCAGAACAAGTAATAAGAAAGAGAGTATGGAAAGGGTCAGGAATCTAACTTCAGGCACAGCAGATAAAGGGACAGCTTTGAGAATGGTGGTGATCAATACAGGACTGAGGGTGTTGTACTTAAATGGAGTGGAGTGTAAGAAATAAGGTAAATGAGTTTGTAGCACAGATTGAAATTGGCAGGTGCGATGTTGTGGGCATTACAGATGTGCCTGCAGTGTGTGGTATTGGGTAAAGGTAGTCTGAGGTAGTTTGTTGCTTTATCTTAGGCCTAACTCGTGATGGAGAATCAACCACCATAGAGTATCTACTGAAGAAGCACTTTCCTTAGATAACAAGAAGATTTATTGCATAATAGCAATAAATGCAACTACATTTGGCCAGGCATAATTACTAAAATGTAAGGAAACTGCAGAGATCATCTAAACCCTCCAAAGGCTAGAATAGAACTCCTTATATCTACCCAAGACTGTGTGTGGTATCAGTCAAATGGGTAGAGCCAATGTGATTTTCAAATTTCAAAAGTAAAGACACATTATATAAAATATGATTTAGTCCAAGTGGACTGGAAGCAAATACTTGCAGATAAAACCGTGTCAGAGCAAAGGGAGGCATTCAAGGAAGAAATGGTGAGAATATAGATTCACAAGAAAAAAGGTGGGATCAAGACTGAAGAATCCTGAATGCCACGAGTCATTAGTGAGTTTGAGAAGATTTGTAGCTCAGGTTGAAGTTTTGGATGTAGGTTTGCTCACTCTGGTGGAAGGTTCATTTCCAGACGTTTCATTACCCTACGAGGTGACATCTTCAGTGGGCCTCAGGTGAAGCAATGCTGAAAATTCCTGCTTTCTATTGATATGTTTGGGTTTCTTTGGGTTGGTAATGTCATTTCCTGTGGTGATGTTATTTCCTGCGGTGAAGTCACTTCTGGTTCCTTTTCTCAGGGGGTGGTAGATGGGGTCTAACTTGATGTGTTTGTTGATAGAGTTCTGGTTGGAATGCCATGCTTCTAGGAATTCTCGTGCGTGTCTTTGTTTGGCTTGTCCTAGGATGGATGTGTTGACCCAGTCGAAGTGGTGTCCCTCCTCATTGGTTTTAGCTTTCAGCGGTTTCTGGGGTCTTGATGCTGGATGTGGACGCTCTTATTCCTCTCGCTTTGAGGTAAATGCTGGAATTGCATATGAGACAATCTGTGTTGTTGAATTTGCCATTGCCAAGGGTGTGTTTCTGGGATTTTACTAACTGGAACACTTAATTAGAAGTAGTTAATATATCTATTATTTTGTTAAGCATTTTGATCGAGGTACAATTAAGCCAAATCTTTACTTTATTTTTAGTTTGTCTTTATTTTAACTGTAGTGTACAAAGAAAGTATGCCTTGCTTAAGTCGATAATTTGACCAATTGCGTTGCATCTGGAATGCAATGCCTTACATTTACCTTTAAAATAAGAAAAAAATTGGGTCTAGACTATCTTAATATATTTTGAGGGGGTTTGGTCTGGTTCATAACATAGTTAAGGTGGCACAAGAGATACTTGCTTTTATTAGCCAAGGCATTAAAAAAAACACAGAAGGGCAAGGAGGTTATGTTGTAACTGTATACAATACTGATTAGGACATAACTGGAGTACAGCAGGCAGCCTGGTCACCACATTATACAGAGGCTGAGATCGCACTCAAGAGGGTGCAGAGGAGATATGCAAGGATGCTTCCTGGGCTGGAGGGGCTGAGCTATTAGGAAAGGTTGAAGAGGTTAGGGATATTTTTCTTGGATCAGTGAAGATTTAGAGGGAACATCATGTCGTTGCAGTAAGTTTTGAATTCTTTATGTCCATAGGTGAGATACCAGAGGACAGAAGGACTGCCCTATTATTAAAAAAAATGAGAGGTGGGGATAGACCAGAAAATGACAGGCCAGTCAGTCTAACCTTGTTGGTAGGAATGTTATTAGAAAGAATTCTGAGGGACAGAATTCGAGAGACAAATAAATTGGGGATAGTCGGCATGGATCTGTTAAGGGAAGGTCACATTTGACTAATTTGATAGATTTCTTTTGAGGAGGTAATCAGGAGTGTTGATGTGGGTAACACTTTTGATGGAGTCAAAATGGACTTTAGTGAGGTTTTTGAGAAGGCCCCTCATGGCAGGCTGGTCAATAAAAGTAAATGGTCTAAGAAGAGAGTTGAGGAGAAATTGTTTCATCCAAAAGTGACAGGAATCTGAAACACATTGCCTGAGGTAATGGTTGAATTAGAAACTCTCATGACACTTCAGCAGTACTTAGCCTCCAGACTGCAGGCCAAGAGTGGAAAAATCAGATGAATGCTGCCTTTGTTGACCTGAGTGGACAAGATGGACTGAATGGCTTCCTTCCATGCTGTAACATTTATGAATCAATCAGTCTATAAAGTGCTTTGTTTTTGAGCAGATCCAATGAATCTCAAAGGATTCTGTTATAACGATCCTGACTACCTATTAGCCAACATGTAAATGCATTGTGGAGAGATGATTAGTGTCAAGTAGTAAAAATTATGCAATAGTATGTTACTTCTAAAACACCTTCACAGAAATTTAAAGAGCTGAGTTAATTGTGACAGTTTTTTTCGGCAATCTTAATGTCGAGGGCAATGGTTCTTTGTGTTAATTTGTGAAGACTTGGTCATATCTGAATAATCTAATTGAATTCTTTAATCATGGTTGTTAAGAAGAGAGTCATGTTGACTATATTGGCATTCCAAAAAGCATTTGTTAAAGTTATGCAGAAGACAATGATAAAAACACAGTCATTTGGAGATCATCTTGCGATGTGTTTGAGCGTAACGGAAGAAATAGGAGTAGGATTGGATCATTCATCCTTTAAACATGTCATTGAGTCATGGAGATCTACAGCTCAGAAAAAGACCGTTCAGCCCATCACATTTGTGCTTGTCAAAAACAAACACCTAAATTCTTGGCCAATGCATTGTAGTTCTTTCTTCCTCTGCTTGCTCCACTCGTTTTAATTACAACATTTAAGTCTATGAACAGGAAGGATAGAGAGGGACATGGGGCAAGTGCTGGAAATGGAGCTAGATTAATTTAGGATACCTGGTCAGCATGGACGAGTTGGACCGAAGGGTCTGTTTCCGCGCTCTACATCTCTATGACTCTATGATTTTATAAATTATTCTCATTCTATTTTCCAGCACTTTGCCCATACCCGTGTATGTCTTGACATCTCAAGTACACATCTAAATACTTTTAAACCTGCTCCACTCAATGAGTAAGATTATTGCTAACATTTGAGCCTAACTCCTCATTCCCAAGCTATACCAATAGCCCTTGAATCCCAGTCTTGTGGATATGGAGATCTGATATAAAGTAAGAAATTGCTGGAGGACTGAATAGATTCTGAAGAAGAGTCACATCAGACTCAAAATACTGTATAAGCTATTTGTCCCTCCATAGATGTTGCCATACCTGCCGAGTTTCTTCAGTTCTTTCTGTTTGTTTTTTTTCATATTTCTAGACTCCACAGTGTAGTGACTGTCATGAGGTCAGCCAGGTGAACCCCATAGAATATGAGTTCCTTTACTGGGGCTATTAACCTGCTCAAATCAGGGAGCCCTGGCTGACAGATATAACCAGGAAGGTTGGAGGTTCTGTTCACTCTGAGAGTTGGCTCTGAGGGAGCTGGATCAGTGTCAGGTACTATGCATGTGCAAATAAAGGATGACTTGGTGAATGGATACAATCCTCTGTGGCACTATTCCACACAGTATTTTGCTTGTATTGGAGAAAGGATAGGTTTTGTGCTACAGAAAAAGAAGGAGCACGGAGGAATAAGTGGAACAGATGGTAAATGTGCACCAAAAGCAAAGACAAAGAGAGGGCTAATGGTAGGAGAAAAGGTTGGATGTTACTGGTAGGTGTCAATACATTAATCCCTAGATTCCTTTACTGTCCAACAGTCTATCGATTTCGGTCTTGAACATATTCCATAACCAACAACCCATAATTCTCTTTGATAGTGAACATCAAATATATACAACACTTTTCTCTCAGTCCTCATACCTTTTTAACCTGTGAGTTTGTTCTGTAGTTCCATATTCTCCAGCCAAAAGACAGATCCTCTCAGATTTTTCCCAGCGCAGAAATATTCATTACCAGGGGACATAGCTTTAAGGTAAAAGGGGATTATGTCAAAGGAAGTGTGAGAGGTAAGTATTTTATGCAGAGGTTGCTAAGTGTCTGGAATGCACTCTCAGAGGAGGTGGTGGATGTGGATACAATAGCAACATTTATGAGGAATAGAGGGATATGGAATGCATAAAGATGAAAGGTGTTTAATATAGAAAGGCATCATGTGTCAGCTCAGTCTTGGTGGGCCAAAGGGCTTGTTCCTATGTTGTACTGTTCTTTCTATGTCTACCCTGTCATGCTGTGTATGAGGAAGGAGTCAATAGATAGGGTTTTAAAATTCACTTGATCAATGTTCAGCACCAGCATATTCCTGTGAGGATAAAAGGTAATGATGGTGAGATTTGAAACCCTGGATGACAATAGATATTGAAAGCCTAACCAATAAGAAAAAGAAGCATATGTAAGGTTACAGAAAATGAAATCAAACATGGCTCTTGCAGAAGGGGCCATAAAATGTCCATGGCAATAGGATTAAGGAGAATCCCAAGGAATTGTATATATATATAAAGGGTAGGTCCATTCAAGAACAAAGGATGGAATTTATGTTGTGGAACCAGAGGAAGTGAGTGAGGTTCTTAATGAGCACTTCACATCAGTGTTCACAAAGTGGAGAACATGGATGGTGCTAAAATTAGAGAGGAGTGTTTTGATAGTCTTGGCATGTTGACATTAAGGCGGAGGAGCTGTTAGTGTCTTGAAAACCATTAAGACTTGACATTAAGTCAAGTCCCCAGCCTGATGAGATTGATCTCAGGATACTGATGGAGGTAAGGAAGGAGATTGCTGGAGCCTTGACAGAGAACTTTGGGTCCTCATTAGCCACAGATGAGGTACCAGAAGACTGGAGAACAGCCGATTTTGATCTTTTGTTAAGAAGGTCAATAGGGATAACCCAGGAAATCATTTACTTGCATTTAGAAAAGAATGAAGTTATTAGAGATAGACAGCATAGCTTTGTGTGGGGGAGGTATTGTCTCACAACTTTGATTGAGTTTTTTGAGGAAGTGATGACAGTGAGGGATGAAGGTAGGGGCAGTGAATGTTGTCCAAACTAAAGCACTTTTTACTACTCTTTTTACTAAAGCATTTGACAAGACCCCTCTTGGTAGGATGGTCCTGAAGATTAAGTCATATGGGGTCCACGGTGAGTTGACAAGCTGGATACTAAATTGGCTAGGCCATAGAAGGCAAACAGTAAGAGTGGACGGGTGTTTTTCTGATTGGAGTTTTATGACCAGTGGTGTTCTGCAAGGATCTGCTGTTTGTAATAAATGTAAATAATATGGATGAAATTCTAGGTGGTCTGGTTAGTAAGTTTGCAGATGATGTGAAAATGGGGAATGTGTGGATAGTGAGGAAGGTTGTTGAAGGATACAGAGGACATAGATCAATTGGAAAATTGGGTGAAGAAATGGCAGATGGAGTTTTAGGGAGGGGAGCCAGCCTCGTGGTTGTAGCGTTGCACTGTTACTCCAGAGACTCAGATAATGTTCTGGGGAACAGGACTCGAATCACACCACGACAGAAAAAAGGTGGAGCTAAAATTCAATAAAAATATGGAAGTAAGAATCTAAGGATGATCATGAATCTATTGTTGACAGTTGGAAAAAACCCACCTGGTTCACGAATATTACGACACGGGGTAAATCCCTTTGCGAATTTAAACCCAAAACACAGAAAAGGTCACCTTGCGCCGTCATAGAGATGTACAGCATGGAAACAGACCCTTCGGTCCAACACGTAATCTGCTAACTTTTGAGAGGCAAACAACTATCCCAGAGATCACTAAAGTAAAAATGAATAATTTTATTCTTTAAGTCCAACAGAGAACATTAAAACATCGGCTATTTGCAGCTCCTTTCTCTTAAACCTACTTTTTACCTCCCATACTACAGTACTAGTCTGATAAATTCCCTCTTAAATTTATGGCAAAATCAATTTCAAAACAGGTATAGTGTTCGGATGTCAAACTTACTCTGTAGATTCTTTTAGGTCGACTTTAGTGTTCTGCTGCGCACATTTCTTATAGACAGGTACCTTTCAGAGAGTTATTCGATTAGCAGTCTGTTTGTTGGCACTCGTTGCTGTTCTCCCCCTAACTGTTCAAGATGTCTGATTTTATACCCCAAAACATCAGATCATTTCATTGGTTTGATGTCATACCTAATAATAAAATTCAAACTTGATTGGATTTTAATAGCTGGTGCATAATTTAAACTGGCTGAATTTGAATTTGTTTTTGTTCCATGGCTTCACAGCTCCAGCTATTTGTGTCAACCAAATGTTACATTTTTAAATCTTTCAGCACACTATGCGCTTTTCTAAATCCTTGCCTTATTCCTCTCTCTCTTAAACGTACAGTACACACCTACACCTTCATAACACTTAATGACCTTTAAGGTAGGAAACTGCCATCCTTACTTGGTCTGTCTTTTATGTGACACCAGACCCACAGCAATGTGGTTGACTCCTAATTGCCCTCTGAGCAGTTAGGAATGGGCCTTAAATACCCCCATCCGATGAAGAAGTTTTAAACATCTGGCGAGGTGGTGAGGTGATGCTTTGTGCAAGGTTAAATGTAAGAGGAAAATATACAGTAAATGGCAGGAACCTTAGAAGTATTGATATACAGAAGGATCGCAGGGTACAAGTCAATAGTTCCCTGAAAGTGGCACCGTAAGTGGATAAAGTGGTAAAGAAGGCATGTTTAGTTTCACCAGTTGAGGCATAGAAATAAAATTGGGCGAGTCATGTTGCAGTTGTATAAAACTTTAGTTAATCCACATTTGGTGTATTGTGTGTAATGCCGGTTGCCACACTATGTGAAGGATATGGAGGCTTTGTAGAGGCTGCATAAGAGGTTTACCAGGATGCTTCCTGGAATGGACTGTATATTGCAACATTTAAAAGGCATCTGGATGGGTATATGAATAGGAAGGGCTTGGAGGGATATGGGCCGGGTGCTGGCAGGTGGGACTGTGGGGTTGGGATATCTGGTCGGCATGGACGGGTTGGACCAAAGGGTCTGTTTCCATGCTGTACATCTCTATGACTCTATGTGTTAGCTATAAGAAGAGTTTGGACAAACTGGGATTGTTTTCGTTAGAGCTTTGGAGACTGAGGGGTGACCTGATAGAAGTATATCAAATTATGAGGTGCACGGATAGGGTGGATAGTCAATTTGTTTTGCCCTAGGGTGGAAACGTCAAATACTAGGGGACATAGGTTTAAGGTGAACAGGAAACGTTTAAAGGAGATGTGTGATAGAAGGATTTTACACAGAGATTGGTAGGCTCTTGAAACACACTGCCAGGGGCTATGGGAGAAACAGATATGATAGCAATGTTTAAGGGACATTTAGATGCATGAGCCAGGGAGTAGAGTTACAAATGTTGTGCAGGCAGATGGGATTAGTTTAGAATGGCATCATGGTCAGCACACACATGGTGAGCCAATGGGCCTATTCCTGTGCTGTACTGTTCTAAAATGGGCGTGTTCTATTTGGAGCAGAGAAGATGACCTGACTGAGGTACTCAAAATTGTGAACAATGTTGACGGGGTAAAGAAGAATGTTCTGTTTCCACGAGCTGGTATTTCAGTAACTCGGGGGTCACAATTTCAAGATAGTCAGCAAGATACCTCACAGTGAGATAAGGAGAAACATCTTTACTCAGAGGGTTGTTAGGATCTGGAATGCGCTGCCTGGGAGAGTGGTGGAGGTGGATTCCGTATGAGGTTTCCAAAGAAAGCTGGATCTGTAGTTGAACGTGTTTAGAGGGATTCGGAGGTCGGGCTGGAGAATGGGACTAGCTCTTCTGGATGCTGTATAGACATAATAGGCCAAATGGCCTCCTTCTGTAATGTAAAAGTTTCTGATTCTGTGATTCTATAATACTGGCCTGATATCTCTGGCTGAGGGATTAATATGTAAAAAGGCATGGTTGCCTCAGAGTGAGTGAGTGCTGAGGAAACAAGTGAAGAGCCTAGAGATGCAGTCTGGTCCAGTCAATGAGCAGGGTATGAGTCCCTGAGTGCACAGTGACCTTGCTGCAGCATTACAATGAGAATTGCTGGTGCAGCCCAAAGTGCAGCATTGAAGTACAGAAGCATCCTGCAAATGAATCAAGGATATGGGATTGTTCGAGGCTGGCACATGCTGGCTGCAAATGTCCATGGACATGGAGTATGTGTAGTCAACGTCAATGGAGCGTGTCCAGAGATGTTTCAACATGGTAGTCGCTTGGAGCAAGAGGTGAGGTGAACCTGCCAGGGACCTGCTCCAGCTTCCTTGTCAAGTGTGTTTGGTTAGGTTGAATATTAATGAGGTGAATAGTGCTATTAACTCAGTGTTTAATGAGCAGTAATGGCCATCAATTGGCACCAGGTTGCTACCTAATGACAGTTTTACCGCAGCGCTTGTGAAATGCAAAACAATGGAGCGAGGTGATTGCATTGTTGAGGTCGGCCTTGCTGGACTTGTCAACTAATTCTAGCACATTCTCAGGTTCACTTCACCAAATTATGGAGACATTCAATGGGTCACATACAGAGAAGCTATTTTTCTCTACTGGTGGGAGTCCACAACAAATGGGCAGAGCTTGCAAAAAAAGATTGCAGAGAATACTGTGGATGGTGGAAAGCTGAAAAAAGAAGAGAAATGCTGGAGAAACTCAGCAGGCCTAGCAGTATCCATGGAGAGAGAAAAATAGATAATGCTTGAAGACCGATTTAACTCTTCCTCTGTGTCACAAACACTAAATTAACCACATGGACAAACGCAAAGTGGAGAATCGCAGGTCTGCAATGAATTTTATGAAGTTATTGCAATAATTCCTTCCAATTATCCTGTCCCTCAATAGACTGCCGCCCCCCCCCCCCCCAAAAACTATACTTATTACGAAGACTTCTGACACTTTGTTTTATATAAAACTGGAATAACTGTCTGTTACTAACAAAAAGTACAAAATTCTGGGATTGACAATGAGACAAATTATTAAAAGCCAGTAACTAACTAGTTGGACTATTAGCAACAAATCCCTCTTTTTTTTCCCCAAGCCAGCACTTAATCTTGGATGAGACAAAAGGTTAGTTGTGGAGCTTAGGTATTAGGTTAAAGATGGAAAGAGAGAATTTTGGTAAGACACGTGGCTGTACTGAGAGTATTTGAATCTTGGGTTTAGCAGTTTGGAACTTCGAAAATGCTAAACCCCCCCTGAACATGTCTGAAAGCATGGTCAGTAAATTTGCGGACAACACCAAAGTTGGTGGTATAGTAGGCAGTGAAGAAGGCTTTCTTAGATTACAAAGGGATCCTGATCAAATGGATCAGTGGGCAGAAAAATGGCAGATAGAGTTCAATCTGGATGAATGTGAGGTATTGGAATATGGTACAACAAACAGGGGCAGGACTTATACAACTAATGGTAGGGCCTTGGGTAGTGTTGTAGAATACAGGGACCTAAGGATTCAGGTACATAATTCTTTGAAGTTTGTGTCACATATAGACAGGGTGGTTAAAAAGGCATTTAGCACACTTGCCTTCATTGCTCGGTCCTTTGAGTATAGAAGTTGGGGAGTCATATTGAGGTTGTCCTGGACATTAGTGAGGCCTCTTCTGCAGTGTTGTGTCAAGTTCTGGTCGCCCAGTTATAGAAAACAGTTCAGAAGAGATTTACCAGGATGTTGTCGGGAAGGGGGATTTAGGTTATAAAAAAATGCTGGATAGGCTCGGACTTTATTCACTGGAGCATAGGAGGGTGAGAGGTGTCCTTATAGAGGTTTACAACATCATGAGGGGTATAGATTGTTTAATGGCAGGTGTCTTTTCTGTAGGATGGGGGATTTCAAAACTAAGAGGCACATTGTTAAGGTGACAGGAGAGAGATTTATAAAATATATGAGAAGCAATTCTTTTATGCAGAGGATGGTTCGCATGTGGAATGAACTTCCGAGGAAGTGGTGAATGGGGGCACGATTACAATGTTTAAATGAAATTTGGATAAGTACATGAATAGGAAAAGATGGGAAGGATATGGACCAGGAGTAGGCAGGTGGAACCAATTTAGTTTGGGATTATGTTTGGCGTGGAGTGGATAAAGAGTGGAGCTGGAAAACCAACAGCAGTTCCAGTAGCATCAGAGGAGGAGGGGAGTTGATGTTCCAGGTCGGACTGGACTGATTGGTCTGAAGGGTCTGTTTCCATGCTGTGTAACTCTATGACAGTTTGGTAAGAAAAGAGCTGAAACCTTTGACAGAATTATTGAGGTGGGTTGGTTCCTTCTTCTATGAAGTCTACTGGTGGTACCCAAACAAATCAGACACTCATGACATGGCTCCTCGCTGAAAACGTTCTTCCAATTTGACCTTGACTGCTCCAGTTGCAATTTCTGTTCTTTGTTTCAAGCAGCATCCCCATGGCTCCCTACCCAACGGCGCTCACAGTGTGTCTTCCCTCTGGGAGCAATCCTATCTTGGACCTCACTGCTCAAGCTCTAGCTGTTGGTTTTGGGTATATGAATACGAAGGGTTTAGAGGGATATGTATCAAATGCTGGCACATTTACTAGATCAGTTTAGAATATCTGGTCGGCATGGATATGTTGGCCTGTAGGGTCTGTTTCCATGCTGTACAACCCTATGGCTGTACGACCCCTCATACAGAGCTGTGGGGTTTGGCTTCACCACTCCAGCCCCTCGTTTTTCCCTCCAGATTATAACTTTTTTTCCCCATCTTGCACCTGTTGCTGGGTGTTAGGGCTAAATTCCCTCTTAGCTTCGGTTGGTTTTCTGCAGTGTGGGATAATTCTAATTCATGCTGGTTCCTGCTCCGTCTAGGATTGGTTCCCCACCATGCGGTGGGTGCTGACTGAATCATGAATCTCACACAGAATCCATGTCTTTTCCAGATAAAAATTGTTTACTAAAGATTAGTTAGAAGTTAAGCTTGTAGGGAAAAGTTAGAAAGAACAGACGGGGCTATAACATCTGGGCAAAAGTGAGGACTGCAGATGCTGGAAACCAGAGTTTAGATCAGAGTAGTGCTGGAAAAGCACAGCAGGTCAGGCAGCATCTGAGGAGCAGGAGAATCGACGTTTCGGGCAAAAGCTCTTCATCAGGGGCTATAATATTTGCCAGATCTGCTGGGCTTGCTCACTATCTTTCGGATTTTCTGTATCAATGGCATAATCTTCAAGTTAGAGTGAAACCATTCAGGGGTGAAATGGGGATTCTTTATGTGGCATAAGTCTGAAGTTCTCTCGCTTCCAAACTGGTTAGTGAAATTATTAAGGCTGAAATCGGTATGTTTTGATAAGTATTGGTGTCAAGAGAATGGTAAATGGAGTTGAGATAGTGATCAGCTTGATTCTTTGATTGATTGATTGATTTACTTATTGTCTTGTGTACCAAAGTACAGTGGAAAGCTCTTGTTTATGAGCAGTGCAGGCAAACCATAGTAAGCAAGGATGTACAGATCAATAAGACTTAGAGGCATGCAGGTAGCATTGCACAGGGCAAGTGCTGCGTGTGAGCAACGTCAGCAAGATCTACATTATTTGAGGCTAGAGCTTTAAGTTAAGTGAACGGTGGAACTGGCCAGAGGAACTGAACATCTATACTCTTCACTCATGGCACAAAGAAACGTCTGTTGGAAGATGAGATGTTTAGGTTTATCTTGTTTGCTTAACTCTGCAAACAGAGCTGTGCTTTAGTTGAAGAAGCTGATTGGGATGAGGTGGGATTACAGTCAGAATGAGAAAGACAGTTCCCACAGTCTTCATGCAGTCAGGACCTGTGGTTATTAAACTCCGGGCAGTGTGAGCATCAATCTGATTCCATTAGACCTCTCATGTGAGGGGTGAAATGAATGACTTAAAAACCTGGAACCCACCTCTGAGCACTCTAACTCTGCTTGAGGTACTACACAGTGGTAACCTTGTCCAAGTCACTCTTCATCTTGTGTGATCCCTGGCAGGGAGTGCTGGCAAGTTATCCTAATATAGGGGCATCCTGGTGAAGCCTGTCCTCGCCTCATACCCTCTTATTGGGTCATCAGTTACCTGGCTGTGTTTTTTTTGGTTTTGCTTTTTCCTATTACAAGGCAATCCTGCAGTATTGTGTACAGCATTGATCTTCTTATTTAAAGAATGATAAAGTCATAGAGCTGTACAGCATAGAAACAGACCCTTTGCCCAATTCATCCATGCAACCAGATATCCTAAATTAATGTAGTCCCATTTGCCAGCATTTGGTCCAATCCCTCTGAACTCTTCCTATTCATGTACCCACCCAGGTGCTTTTTATATGTTCTAATTTGTATCTGCTTTTGCCACCTCCTCTGGCACCTTATTTCATACACGCACCACCCTCTGTGTGAAATAGTTGCCCCTTAGATCCCTCCCAAATCTTTCTCCTCTCACCTGAAACTTATGCCCTCTAGTTTTTCACTCCCCTTCCCTGGGAAAAACAACTTGGCTGTTCACTCTATCCATGCCTGTCATGATTTTGTAAATCTCTGTAGGGTCACCCCTCAGCCTCTGACACCCCAGCCTATTCAGCCTCTCCCTATATTTCAAACCCTCGAACCCCTGGCAACATCCTTGTAAATCTTTTCTGCACCATTTCAAGTTTAACAACATCTTTCCTATAGCAGGGAGACCCAGAATTGAACGCAATATTCCAAAAGTGACCGAACCAATTCTTTTGCAGCTGGAGCATGACATCCCAATTCCTGTACTCAGTGTACTGACTAATAAAGACAAGTGTATTAAACATCTTCTTCACTATGCTGCTGACCTGTGACTCCACCCTCAAGGAACTAAGAACCTGCATTCAAGGTCTCTTCGCTCAGCAACACTCCCCAGGACCTTACCATTAAGTGCATACTCCTGTCTTGTTTTCCCCTACCAAAATGCAACACCTCACACTTCTCTAAATTAAACTCCAACTGCCATTCCTTGGTCCATCAGCCCATCTGATCAAAGTCTAGTTGTACTCTGAGATGTAAATGCATTGGAAGCAGTTCAGAGAAGGTTTACTGGGCTAATATTGGGATTGGGTAGGTTGTCTTATGAGGAAAGGTTGAACAGGTTCGGCTTGTCCCTCCTGGGGTCTAGAAGTGTAAGAGGTGACTTGTCTGAAACATAAAACATCCTGTGGAGTCTTGACACGGTGGATGTGGAGAGACTGTTTCCCCATGAACTGGGGTCACTGTTTAAAAATAAGTGGTTACCTGTTTAAGACACAGATGAGGAGAAGTGAAGTCGCATGTAGCTGATAAGGAAGAAGGCGTTTATTGGTCACTGCATTGAGTATCGGAGTTGACAGGACATTAGTTAGGCCACCTTTGGGATACTGCATTCAATTCTGCTCTCCCTGCTATAGGAGAGACGTTGTTAAACTTGAAAGGGTTCAGAAAAGATTTATAAGAATGTTGCCAGAGTTGGAGGTTTTCAGGCTGAATAGGCTAGGGCTATTTTCCCTAGAGCATCGGAGTCTGAGGGCTGACCTTATAGAGGTTTATGAAATCACAAGAGGTGTAGGTAGGATGAATAAGCAAAGTCTTTTCCCCAAGATAGGGAAGTCCAAAACTAGTGGGCAGAGGTTTAAGGTGGGAGGAGAAAGATCTAAAAGGGATCTAAAGGGCAACTTTTTCATGCAGAGGGTGGTGTGTGTATGAAATGAGCTGCCAGAGGAAGTGGTGGAGGCTGGTACACTTACAGCATTTAAAAGGCATCTGGATGGGTATATGAATAGGAAGGGTTTAGAGGGATATGGGCCAAATGCTGGCAAATGGGACTAAATTAATTTTGGATATCTGGTCGGCATGGACGAATTGGACTGAAGGGTTTGTTTCTATGTTGTACACCTCTGTGACTGTATAAATGCTTTCTCAAAAACTCTTCAGAACTCTCTTCATGAAAAGTTGGTGGAAATAGAGCTTGTGAACAATTTTCAGGCAGAGGCAGATAGATTCATTAATCAGCAAGGAGGTGAAAGGTTATCTGCACAGGCAGAAATGTAGAGTAATTAGCTCAACCATAATGTTAATGATTGGTGGAGTAACTTTGAGGGATTGATTGTCCTACTCCTGGCCCTAATTCGTATGTTCATGTGAAAGCACTCAGGCTTTAAGGTGTTTGGACTGCAGACCTTAGCAAAATTTCCCGCAAAGAACTGGGATATTAGGAAGTCTACCTGCTGTCTATGCCTCAGTATCACTGACTGGGATTGTATTTAAGACAGAGGCATGGTTTTCACATTGGTGCGCAGCTGGAAGCAGTGGAATAAGTAAAAGCCAAATATGGACAAAAACATGTTGTATTTGTGCTTGTGAATTAAATGAACTCTCTCTTCTTTGATGACTTACTTTTTACATTATTGCTCCTTATCAATTCATCACTGTAATGTATTTAAGTAATTATTAGTGGAGCAAGTTCCAATTAGTTGTTAACTCTTTGATTAATGGGCACAAGATTTACTGCTCATTTCAGATGAGACATGAAATCAAGATTCACTGTTCAGGTGAACATAATGTTTTCCTTTTTGTTGTTCATGAGAAGTGGGCTCGACGGGCAAGGCCAATGTTTGTTACCTGTCCTGAATAGTCCTTACACTGAGTGATTTACAATGCCAAAAGGGAATCTATATTACTTTTGAATCTGGAGTCACATATAGGCCATACTGGGTAAGGGTGGCAGATTTTTTTCCTTAAAAGGCCTTAGTGAACCAGGTGGGATTATCTGACATTTGATAGTTTTGTGGTCACCATCGTTGAGAATAGCTTTTAATTCCATGTTTTATTATCAGATTCCATATCATTATTCTAAGAAGAGATAGGTAATTCCTGTCAATGCCCTGACAGACATTTATTCCTTTGAAACACTTAAGCAGATTAATTTGTCATTTATCTTCGCATTTGTGGGTGCTTACTGTCTTAAAATTGACTGTTGTGTTTTCTTACAGACTATAATGACTGCTCTTCCCTTTCAGTCACTTCAAGGAGTATTTGCCAAATAAAACATAGGGTAAATGCAGTATCATAAATGGGACTGACTGAGGTTGCAGCCATATTGATTGCCATCTGCCGAAGACATTGATAACAGATTCTCAGAGCTTAACAGTCACCACATAATTTTAGTTGCTTTTAGGTACTGAATTTATTCCCCCATTTTTCTTACCCTGAGGGTATGTGGTCCTTCTGATGTTTATATAAATTGTCAATCAAAAAGAAGGAGGTCATCCCTATGCCTGTTCTCTGACGGAGTTATTCAGTTAGTCACAGTCCCCATGTCCTTTCCTGCTACACCCCAGTGTTTCTCTTTTAATTTTTCAAGTAGTTATCCAATTTGTGTTTGAAGGTTACTATTTAATTTGCTTCTGCCACCCTTTCAGGTAGCACATTCCAGGTCAAAACAACTCACTGCACTATCGGAATTCTCCTCATCCCATTTCTGGTTTTGCTCTCCTGTTCTATTCAATCTGTTGTCCTCTGGTTTCTGACCCAGCTGACACTGGAAACAGTTATTATTCATTTACTATCACGTATTGTTGACCTCCTTTAAATCCCTTCTTCTGCTCTAAGGAGACCACTTCACCAGGCTCCTTAGACAGCACCCTCCAAAGGCATGCCCACAATAATTTAAAAGGACAAGGGCAGCAAATACATAGGAACACAGCACTTTGCAAGTTCTCCTCCAAGCCACACATCATCATGACTTGGAAATGTATCCTTCACTGTTGCTGGGTCAAAATTCTGGAACCCCACTTTCATCAGTGTGGATATCCCTACACCACACAGACTGCAGCAGTTGAGGAAGGCAACCCATCACCCCCTTCTTAAGGGCAGTAAAGGAAGGGCAATGAATGTTGGCCTCGCTAGCAAAGCCCAAATTCCATGAGTGGATAAAATATAAGAGAACTATTGTAACTTATACCATTTCCAGTCTTTCCATGTAATAATATACATGTGGTTTATGAGTAATGTACTAGCATGGACTGAAGATTGGTTAACAGGCAGAGAGTATGAATAAAATGAAAATAGAATATTGCAGAAGATATACATCTGCAATAAAAAGAAAAACTGCTAGAGAATCGCAGCATTCTGGCAGAATCTGTGGAGAGAGAAAAACAGAGGGATTGTTTCAAGTTTGAAGAATTCTGAAGGAGAGCTATATTGGACTTGAAACATTAACTCTGACTCTGTCTCTCCACACATGCTGCCCGACCTGCTGTTTTATGTATATCTATTTGTATATCATTCAGAATAAACGGGCTATTCTTAGCCCCATTCTTGGGGAATGGCAAGGGTCAGTGCCTGGGCTCTAGCTGTTCACAATATATCTCACCAATTGGGCTGTTGGAGTGTAATGCTTCCAATGTGTGTGATGACATGAAGCTCGATGGAAATGTAAGTTGGATTGAAGGAAGCCCCAAGGGCACTTGGATAGGAATTGAGAATAGGCCAGAAGGATGGGAGGTGGAATATCAGGTGAAAATGTGTGCACTTATCCAGTTTGGCAGAATAAAAGAACAATAGAAAAGTATTAAACGGTGAAAGATTGGAAAGTGCATGTGTCCAAAGGGACCTCAGTGTCATGTTCATGACTCATTAAAAACTGACAGGCAGGAGCAGCAAGCAATTAGAAAGGTAAATGAGACTTTCATTACGAGGGGATTTGTGTAAAGAACTAAAGATGTTTTGCTGCAACTGTGTAAATGCCTGGTGAATACCTGATGTATTGTGTACAGTTGAGGTTTTCTTCCATCAGGAAGGATATAGTTGCCACAGAGGGAGTGCAGCAAAGAGTCACCCTGGCAGGTAGGATTGTTTTACGAGTGATAATTGAAGAAACTGGATCTTTATTTTCTAGAGTTTTAATGAATAAGAGTGACCTCATTGAAATTTAACAGAATTCCTACAGGGTGTAACAGGGTGAATATAAGATGATGTAGACCTAGGGAAATTACCTGATCATGGATAAGGGACAGGCCATTTAAAAGTGAGATGAGAGATTGGAATTTTCTGCCTAGAGGGTGTTGGAAACTCAATTATTGAGCAAGTTTAAGTTAGAAAATAATAGATTTCTAGAGACTGTTGACATCATAGATAGTTCAAGAAAATGGAGTTGATAGACAATCAGACATAATAGCGAGTTTGGAGAAGATTTGTAGCTTAGGTTGAGGCTCTGGATGTAGGTTTACTCACTGAGCTGTAAGGTTCATTTCCAGACATTTTGACACCCTACTAAGTAATATCTTCAGTGGGCCTCAGGCGAAGCACTGCACATGATTCCTGCTTTCTATTTATATGTTTGGGTTTCTTTGGATTGGTGAATAGGCCAATTGAACTCCAGAAGCAATCATCCCAACAGCCACAAACGACGCTGCATTAGAACATTATTTCAATGAGCCAACACATACTGCAGCACAGAGGAAAATCACCTATACCATGTATTCAAAAATAATGGGTACCCAATGAACACAGCCCGCTGATTTCTCAGCAACAAACTCAAACAAGCAGACAAAACACTTCCAGAAACTCTAGCCACTCTCCGCTGCATCAAAGACATCTCGGAAACAACTGCCAGACTACTCAGACTCTCTGACATCATGGCAGCCCACAAACCCACCAACACACTAAAACACCAGCTAATGAGCTTGAAAGACCCTATACAGCCACCAAGCAAAACTAATGTCATTTTTCAAAATACCGTGCAAGAATTGTAACAAACACTACATTGGACAAACAAGCAGAAAACTAGTCACCAGGATACATGAAGACCAACTAGCCGCAAAACGACACGACCCTCTCTCACTAGTATCCTCACATACAGATAAAGAAGGACATCACTTTGACTGGAACAACACAACCATCTTAGGACAAGCCAAGCAGAGACATGCACAAGAATTCCTAGAAGCATGGCATTCCAACCAGAACACTATCAACAAACACATTGAGTTAGACCCCATCTACCACTCCCTGAGAAAAGGAACAGGAAATGACATCACCACAGGAAATGACAACACCAACCCAAAGAACCCAAACATGTAAATAGAAAGCAGGAATCATGTATAGTGCATCGCCTGAGGCCCACTGAAGATGTTACTTAGTAGGGTGATGAAATGTCTGGAAATGAACCTTCCAGCTCAGTGACCAAACCTGCATCCAGAATCAGACATAATCCCATTGATTGACAGAGCAGAAATGGGCTGAATAACCTACTCCCATTCCTTTATTCATAACTGAAAGTCCTATTGTATTCAATGACCTGAGGTGCTATGCGATAGCTCAACCTATTCTGGTTCAGTGCTGCTCCAGTGCTCAGCATTCTTGCTGAAAAGCAATCAGTAGCGAGTATGCAAGCTTCATAACTCCTGCTCCTCATTTCATATCTCCTGCTCCTCATTTCAGAGACAGCAAGGCTAATCTCAGCACACCCACACTGCCATCCTGGCTTAGATCAGCTAATGTCAGGTACCAGAGCCTGGGCAGTAGTGTAGTTGGCTCTGAGCCACTGAAGGAAGCTTAGATTCATTTATCCTTGCATGCCAGCTGGATCACAACAAATTAAAAGTGGATGGGCACATTCCATTTTGTAACAATTCTCTGATTGCTGATGTGGAGAACCCTGGGTTTGTGTTACTGGTACAGCCTGATGTCACTGGTGAAAACAATCAGGCTAATGAGGTTGAAGCAAGCACAAAGATTCCTTTTTAAACCAAAGTGATTGTAACATCATCCATTTGGGATGAAGGGTGTACAGATTACACTGTGAGAGAGCTAGGCTCCATGGATTTACTAACGTGTAATCAGAAATCACTTTTTGCCATTTGAGTTGCTAACATACTACAGTTCCTTCACTTCAAAGTCATCCAGTGTGGAAAGCATATTCAAAATATTTCAAAGTGAAAACACACAGGGTTTAATGTTCTGTTTTGAATGGATCCATCTTTGGAAAATTCCTTTGTAGAATCAGTTGGTGTTCAATCACTTTGTTCCCACTCTGTGATTTCCTTGCTGGTGGTTTTTGGTTCTACCATGACCTGATGCCCTCTGCCTCCTTACCTAGGTGACCATCCTTTATGTGGAATGTATGAAGGCTATTACCATCAGATTGTTCCACACTGTGAAGATGCATCATCTAGTCCAATCCTCTCCCAATGAGAGAAGGCAGACATGTTTGCATTTACATAACACTTTTCATAAAATTCCAATTCACTTTATTGCCAACCAAGTTTTTTTGAAGTTTAATATTTCACTTCAAAAATAAAGGAGAGTTAATTTGGTTCTAAAGGACTTTGGTTATCCTGAGGTGGTCAAACACGTATTAAAAGTCTCTGTTACAATTTAGGAAAAGCAGCAGCCAGTTTGAGGGTTGCCAAGTCTACAGGAATGGCCAGGCATCTGTAGGAATCAGCAAGAAGCTCTCAGTGAACAGAATATTTTCAAAATGATACTCTCAGTAAATTGGTCACATAATTCATCTGGACGCTCTGTCAGACCTTCATGCTCATCATAACAGTGATCGCTTTGAATTGGGAGCCTGCTTCGATCGTGGTGTTGTGATGAAGTGTAATTATGTAAACTGATACTTATGCACATGAGTGCAGTGCACCTGCCCTGTGCACCACATGTTCAAACTGCCCTTATAAATGTTACTGCCTGTTTTGTTGCTAACACAGAGTCTCGAACATGTCTACTGGAGGCAGACTAAAAACTGCAGCAGGAGCGTAATAGGTATGGTGCAGAAATTCAGGATGTCTCCTCCGACAGCACCTTACAAATCCCTGACCTCTACCACCTCGAGGGACAAGAGCAGTAGAAACATGGGAACACCATAAGAAATCGGAACCGTAGTAGACCATATGGCCTCTCGAGCCTGCTCTGTCATTTAATAGGATCGTGGCTGATCCGACATCCCGCACATCTAGTTTCCTGTCTTTTCCAGCTGCAAGTTCCTCTCTGAGCCACTCACCATTCTGATCTGGAATATATTGCTACCCTACTTCAGTGTGGCTAAGTCAAAATCCAGGCCTCCCTCCCTGACAATATTGTGGGTGTCCCGAGAACACAAGAAGGCAACTCACCACTAACCACACCTCAAGGATGATTAGGTTTCCCAAAAGCGGGATAGCTTGCTTTATGGAGGACAGGAATGTTGATAAGTGCTTGCCCAGCCAATGATGGTCACCTCTCCTGAATACATTAAAAAGGGTAGTGCCAGAAGAGCTTTGAAGCTCTGCTATTGTGCACAGGTTCAACTGGCTGGTCAACCAACGATGTCGTCATTTTTAAGGAAAAGAAAAGTCTCCCTGAATGGTTTGAGCCACAGTTGGCAATCCCTACTAATTTATACACAGTAAATGCCCACAACCAGTAATGTGATCATATTTGTAGTGATGTTGATTGAGGGACAAATATTGGCAAGGTCACCAGGAAAAACTCCACTGGCCTTTTTTGCAAAAGTTCCATGAATCTTTGAATGGAAAAGAAATATCAGTTTAAGACTGGGTCTGAAAGATAGCAGCTCTGATGGGACAGCACCTCCTCACTGGCAGCTACTGCTCCATATGTTGTCTTTGCGTTTCTGAAGTGGAACCTAAAACACAGAACCTTCTGACTTGAGCAATAGATCGAGTTTTTGGCCTGATGTCTTCTCAATATTCATGCTCATAAACATTAACCTTTTGTGTGTTTATTGTTAAAATCATGGGACTACAAGTGTTCTCCGATCATTGTTGGTGCTTTATTCCCTTTGCCACTGGATGCTGGTGAATGGTTGTTGGTAAATGGAAGGTCACTTATGGTCAGCATTGATTGGAAAAAGAACTACCTTGTGTGTAATTACCAGGAGAGAAAGATCTTTGAAAAGAAGTTGTGTTTTATTTCATTTACATTATTTGTAAAAGTGCTGGGGTTAGAAGAATAGCTGTTTGAAAGTGTGAGGCAGTTCAAGTGCATATGATAAATCCCTGAGAATTCGTTCAGCCAGAGTTAGCTAACTCTCCAGGTGAATGTTTATTGGGCTGCACCAGCAACTCAGAAACCCCAATGGCCTTGACTTGGAGATGGTAAGGACTGCAGATGTAGAGAGTCAGAGTCGATAAAAAGTGGAGCTAGGAAGGCAGTGTATATCAGGCAGCATCGGAGGAGCAGGAAAGTTGACATTTCGGGTTGGGATCCTTCATCAGGACCCTTGACTTGCCTAAGAGCTGGTCCTCATAAAACTCCATGAGGATGGCAGAAATAGCGCAGGAGCTGGAGGTTTGAGGGTGGAGTTAGGAAGCATGGTACATTGAGGGATGATTTAATAATGGATCAATATTCTGGAACTTCCTCCCTAAAGCAATCACTGCAGGCCCATGACAGCTATCTCAATGAAAGTAGAGATCAAAATTTTTAAAAATGGATGTATTTAATGACTTATAAGGCACACAATCAATCTTCCTTTATGATCTTGTATCAGATTTGGAATGATTGGGAGCTTTGTCATAAGGAGTCCTCCCTCATGCTCATCCAAGCCCTCCACCCACTAATCACTTTGGTTACCCTCCTGTATCCTTTATCTGGATGCATTACAGATTAGTATGGCAACTGCTCTGCCCAGGTCCATAAGAAACTACTGAGAGCTGTGAATAAAGCTCAGTCCATCACTCAAGTCAATCTTCCATCCATGGACTGCATCTACACTTCTCGCTGCCTTGGAAGGGCAGTCAACATCAAAGACCCTTCCAATCTCTTCCATCAGGCAGAAGGTACAAAAGCTTGAACATATGTACCAACAGATTCAAGAACAGCTTCTTCCCTGCTGCTAGTAAACTTCTGAATGGACCTCTCAAGTTTTAAATTTAATGTGATATAGCTGTTTGTGCACCTTCTCTGTAGCCATAATATTGTATTTTTCACTCTGTTTTATTATCCTAATGCACTTTGGATGTTATGATCTGCCTGTACTGCACACAAAATAAAATATTTCACTGTACCGAGGTGCATGTAACAATAATAAATCAAATCAAATCAAATCCTAATAGTACCACTTCCCAGACTGCAGTGACCACAACTGTGCACATTATTCTCAATATGGTCTCACCAATGATTTACAAAGTGACAGGATTGCCTCATTAATTTAGTTCAATATTGACCTTTCTAATACTTCCCAGCATCTGATTTCCTTCACTCACTTCCACTGTCAACTGCAGCCATGATTTCAGTGTATTCTCAAGCCACATTGACAACTCAGAAACCCCAATGGCCTTGACTTGGAGATGGTTTAGTTTATTTTCCATCCATTTATTTTTTTCTCCATTTAAGCAATAGGGCCTTCTTGAATTTTCCTGTCCTTCTGCGAAGCAATGTTGCTTAAAATTCATCAGTCCATTGTCTGTCCAAGTGTATCCAAATTTTCCACATCTCATTCTATTTCATTATTTTAGACAGTCTTACTTTCATTAGCTTTATATCATCTGTAAATGTAGCCACTGTATTGTGGCTCCTTAGCACCAGATCATTTATAAAAGCATTAAAACGAAAGGGATTTGAAAACATTATCCCTTTCTACTGACAGGCCTCCAGGTTGGTGATCTCTATTGGACAACTGGGTAGGTTAATAACTGACCTGGTACCATCCAATTACCTGCTCCTGACAATATGGCACCAGCAGGGGATTCAGGGAAGTCAGCTTGGCACTGACAAGACTGTTCCATTATCTGAACATGTCAAAACTTCATGTTTCCTGTTGGGATCACTGTCTAAAAATTACAGCAAATGCAGCTATATAAGACTTTAGTTTGGCCACATTTGGCGTATTGTATACAGTGCTGGTCGCCACTCTATATGAAGGATGCGGAGGCTTTGGAGTGTGTGTGAAAGAGGTTTACCAGGATTAGAGTGTTTTAGCTACAAGGAGAGATTGGACAAACATGGATTGTTATTGACAAAAGTGAGGACTGCAGATGCTGGAGATCAGAGCTGAAAATGTGTTGCTGGAAAAGCGCAGCAGGTCAGGCAGCATCCGAGGATCAGGAAAATCGACATTTCGGGCAAAAGCCTTTCATCAGGAGGGTTTCATTTGGATTGTTATTGCTTAAGCGTTGGAGGTTGAAAGGTGATCTGACAAAAGTATGTATAATTATGAGAGAAATTAATAGGGTTGATAGAGCATTCTTTTCCAGGGTGAAAATGTCAAATACTAGGGGGCATAAGTTTAAGATGACAGGGGAAAGTTTAAAGGAGATATGTGAGGCACCTTTTGTTACACAAAGGGTGATAGATGCCTGGAATGAGTTGCCAGGGGAGGTGGTAGAAGCAGATACAATAGCAGTGTTTAAGAGACATGTAAACAGGCAGGGAGTAGAGGGATCTGGACCATGTGCTGGCAGATAGGATTAGTTTAGAATGATAACATGTTTGGCGCACACATGATGGGCTGAATGGCCTGTTCCTGTGCTGTACTGTTCTATGTTCTACGTTAACAGTTGTGACAAAGACAAGTAGAGAACATGCTAGAAATTAGAAGTAACGGCAGAAATTTTAGAAATCTTCAGAAGGTCAGGTTGCCTCTCCAGAGAGAGAAATAGTTAAAGGTTCAGGATGACATGCAGCATCTATCCTTTGACTGCTTGATAGGGACCGTGTAGAGGGATCAAACCCTATGTGTAACCCGGTGCTATACCTGCCCTGGGAGTGTTTAATGGGGTTAGTGTAAAGAGAACTTTACTCTGTATCTAAACCTCTGCTTGACATGCCCTGGCAGTGTTTGATGACAAAAGTGCAGAGGGTTCTTTACTCCGTATCTAACCCTATGCTGTACATGCCTTGGGAGTGTTTGATGGGGACAGTATAGAGGGTTCTTTACTCTGTATCTAACCCTATGCTGTACATGCGTTGGGAGTGTTTGATGGGGACAGTGTAGTGGGAGCTTTACTCTGTATCCAGCCCTGTGCTGTACATGCCTTGGGAGTGTTTGATGGGGACAGTGTAGTGGGAGCTTTACTCTGTATCTAACCCTATGCTGTACTTGCTCTGGGAGTGTTTGATGGGGACAGTATGGAGGGTTCCTTATTCTGTATCTAACCCTGTGCTGTGCCTGCTCTGGGAGTGTTTGCTGAGGGCAGTGTCGTGGGAGCTTTACTCTGTATCTAACTCTATGCTGTACATGCTCTGGCAGTGTTTGATGGGGACAGTGTAGTGGGAGCTTTACTCTGTATCTAACCCTATGCTGTACATGCTCTGGGAGTGTTTGCTGAAGACAGTGTAGTGGAGCTTTAATCTGTATCTAATCCTGTGCTGTACTTGCCCTGGAAGTGTTTGATGGGGACAGTATAGAGAGAGCTTTCATCTGTGCCATAGCCCATACTGATATTGGCCTGGGACTGGGGAGAGTCTGGTGGAAGCTTTACTTTCAATTTAAGAGAACAGAAGAAACTTTACTTTCAGTTTAAAAGAGTAAAGCAATCTTTACTCTGTACCTAAAGCCATGCTGTATCTAACTTGAGAGTATTTGATGGGGATGTTGACGGTGTTTTACCCTGGGTCTAATCCTATGCTATACTTATCTTGGGAATGTTTGCTGGGAACAGTATAGACACAGCTTTACTTTCAATTTATTTTCAATTTAAAAAAATAGAGGTAGTTTTAATCTGTGCCTAACCATGTGTTGTCCCTGCCCTGGGAGTGCTTAATGAGAACAGGTATACAGGGAGCTTTATCTAATGTTGTGCTGTACCTGTCCTGGGAGTGTAATGAGAGAGGGTGAAAAAAATGGATAATTGCTTGTTCCCTTGGCTCTGAGATCCTCTGCCTGGCTAAGGATAAAAAAGTACTTGCAAATAGCAATAGCCTCCAGTGACTGTGATGGACTAACATTGTCTGTTTACGTCTGGATAGGTTATTGATATCCCACTGTGAAACTTCAAAGTTTGCAATTATAATGTTAGTGCTGGTGTATTTGTTTAATAAAATGTGATAAATAAGGCTTAACAAAGTTAATCATTTGAAAAGAGGGGCTTTTACTATGTTGGTTGTTCAACCAACAATACCATTCCAAGCTTGGTTTAGTCTTGAAGTATCATTCTCTTGTTTCATAATTTGGAATTTTCTAGACCAGATTTTCACTTTGATTGTTTCGAACTGGACTCAACTCCATACAGAAAGCCTAAGTCGCTGCTATTTACTGTGCTGTTTTAGAATGGCTTCATGTAGATCCCAAGCATTGCTTCAAATTGGTTGATGATGATGAAGCAATGATTTTATATTAAAAGCATCTTGGAAACATGACAAAGACCTCAATGGGAAACTGACCACGAATTCCAGACGTAAATAAAAGGTTGAAGTGTGAAAGTGACAGTGCAAGTTAATGTTTGGATAGGGACCTTTACCATGCTCCAGACGCTGTTGACCTGACCTATGATTTCAGAATCTTCTGACTTCACCTGAAACCCCTTGCATGCCTTTGATACCTCTTGACTTAATCATTACAAAGGCTCTGCTTGCTGCCCTCCCACGCTGACCCCACCAGCTCTGCAAACTTTAGATCATCCAAAACTCTGCTTTATGTATCCCAAACCCTGTTCACCCATCAGCTACTGTGCTCCCTTTCCAACAAGGGGCTGTCAGTCTGTCACTCATTCCAAGGACTTGGGACAAGAGTAGGAAATTGGGATTAGCGTATCCTTAGTGGTCGTTACATCAGTGCAGACTTGATGGGCTAAAGATGCCTTTCCTCCGCTGTATAAATCTATGAATCTATGACACATCGCCTTGTTCTTTCAGATGCATCACCTTGTTCTTTCTGACATCTCCATCTTGCTACAACCATTAGGACTCTATGTGCCTCTCGAAACTTGACCATGGATTTCATTACCTCCGTGATTAAGGGCTGTGACAGCATTTGCCTGGGCCATTCTGATTGGGGAATGGTAGCATGGTGATAATGTTACTGAACTGATAATCACAAGGCTACTGCTGTAAGGGACACAGATTCAAATCCCACCATAGGAGCTGATGGAAATTAAATTCAATTAATAAACTGGAATTAAAAGATAGTTTTAGTAATGATGACCATCAATTTGTGTAAAGTACATTTGTTTTACTAATGTCCTTTCAGGAAGGAAATCTGCTGTTCTTACCTGGTGTGGCCTAAATGGGACTCAGACCTTCAACAATATGGCTGACTTTTAACTATCGTCTGAAGTGATCGGTCAAGCCATTCAGTTCAAGGGTGATTAGGAATGGGTGACAGGTGCTGGACTTGCCAGCATGTCCCCATTTCATAGCGCATTGTTACCTGTTTTAATGTTATCTTAGACATCTGGTCATTTTTTGTTTGACGGTCTGGTTTCTTTAGCTACCTTATAGGCTTGTGCTGTGGAGTTCAAGTAAAGACCTTGAGTCTGTTGAATTTCAAATTCAAGTAGATTATTTAATGCACATGGGAGAGTTGAGCCTCCAGTCACCCCCTGCTAAGCTCTCTATCTATCTCTCTCTCTCTAATCAGTGAGAGAGAGTGGGTGCAAGGTTTATGTACCTTTACTGAGCTAGTTTGTTACAGTAACTCAACCTATGAGGGTTTGGTTAAGAAAAAGAAGGAAGCACAGGATAGATCGAGTGAATCCTTAGAAGAGTATAAAGACAATAGGAGTATACGTAAGAGGGAAATCAGGAAGGCAAAATGGGCACATGAAATAGCTTTGGCAAATAAAATTAAGGAAAATCCGAAGGGTTTTTACAAATACCTTAAGGACAAAAGGATAACTAGGGAGAGAGTAGGGCCCCTCAAAGATCAGCAAGGCAGCCTTTATGTAGAGCCACAGGAGATGGGGCAGATACTAAACGAGTTTTTTGCATTAGTATTTACTATGGAAAAGGATATGGAAGATATAGAAAGTAGAGAAATAGATGGTGACACCTTGCAAAATGTCCATATTACAGAGGAGGAAATGCTGGATGTCTTGAAATGCATAAAGGTGGATAAATCCCCAGGACCTCATCAGGTGTACCCTAGAACTCTGTAGGAAGCTAGAGATGTGATTGCTGGGCCTCTTGCCGAGATATTTGTATCATCGATAGTCACAGGTGAGATGCCGGAAGACTGGAGTTTGGCAAACGTGGTGCCACAATTTAAGAAGGGTAGTAAGGACAAGCCAGGGAACTATAGACCGGTGGGCTTGATGTCGGTGGTGGGCAAGTTGTTGCAGGTAATACGTGAGGGACAGGATGTACATGTAATTGGAAAAGCAAGGACTAATTAGGGATAGTCAACATGGCTTTGTGGGTGGGAAATCATGTCTCACAAACTTGATTGAGTTTTTTGAAAAAGGAACAACGAGGATTGATGAGGGCAGAGCGATAGATGTGATCTATATGGACTTCAGTAAAGTGTTCGACAAGGTTCTCCATGGCAGACTGGTTAGCAAGGTTAGATCTCACGGAATACATGGAGAACTAGCCATTTGGAGACGAACTGGCTCAAAAATAGAAGACAGAGAGTGGTGTTGGAGGTTTGTTTTTCAGACTGGAGGCCTGTGACCAGTGGAGTGCCACAAGAATCGGTGCTGGGTCCTCTACTTTTTGTCATTTACATAAATGATTTGGATGCGAACATAAGAGGTACAGTTCGTAAGTTTGCAGATGACACCAAAATTGGAGGCGTAGTGGACAGTGAAGAGGGTTACCTCAGATTACAACAGGATCTGGACCAGATGGGCCAATGGGCTGAGAAGTGGCAGATGGAGTTTAATTCAGATAAATGCGAGGTGCTGCATTTTGGGAAAGCAAATCTTAACAGGACTTATACACTTAATGGTAAGGTCTTAGAGAGTGTTACTGAACAAAGAGACCTTGGAATGCAGGTTCATAGCTCCTTGAAAGTAGAGTCGCAGGTAGATAGGATAGTGAAGAAGGCATTTGGTATGCTTTCCTTTATTGGTCAGAGTATTGGGTACAGGAGTTGGGAGGTCATGTTGCAGCTGTACAGGACATTGGTTAGGCCACTGTTGGAATATTGTGTGCAATTCTGGTCTCCTTCCTATCGGAAAGATGTTGTGAAACTTGAAAGGGTTCAGAAAAGATTTACAAGGATGTTGCCAGGGTTGGAGGATTTGAGCTATAGGGAAAGGCTGAATAGGCTGGGGCTGTTTTCCCTGGAGCATCAGAGGGCATGGATCGGGAAAATTGACAAAGTCTTTTCCCTGGGGTCGGGGAGTCCAGAACTAGAGGGCATAGGTTTAGGGTGAGAGGGGAAAGGTATAAAAGGGACCTAAGGGGCAACTTTTTCACACAGAGGGTGATATGTGTATTGAATGAGCTGCTAGAGGAAGTGGTGGAGGCTGATACAATTGCAACATTTAAGAGGCATTTGGATGGGTATATGACTAGGAAGGGTTTGAAGGGATATGAGCCGGTTGCTGGCAGGTGGGACTAGATTGGGTAGGGATATCTGGTCGGCATGGATGGGTTGGACTGAAGGGTCTGTTTCTGTGCTGTACCTCTCTATGACTATGACTCTATCACACACAGTATTTATGTGGAGCATAGATGTACCTGCACCTATGCCCTCAGATTGTTCTAACATCCTAGTGACTGTTCTAACATCCTAGTGACTGTTGAACTCATTTAACTTTTACTCCATGATATTGTCTTCCAGTCATTGTACAAGCCACAGTACACCTTGTCCTCTATGTGTGACTTTGTTCAGTTGTTTGTAACAGCATTAACCACCTTGTGTGCTTGTCTTGTTCGTCATAGATTATTCTCTCTGGTAGTCATTGCTATATGCTTTTAGGCTTGTATTGACGAATGATTACCCTGGTGCTTGAATCTTTATTGTGAGCCAAGGATCCCACTTCAAGCAATGGCATGCTGCTTCTCATGCAATAGTATCCATTTAGTGGTTTAGTCATATTGGGGCATGGTTCTAAGGGGAGGTGACCTCTCTCCTTTATATCACCTGTCTGCAGTCGAAGACTCTCTGTCCAGCTGTTGTTCTCTCTGATATATGGAGTCCAATTCCAATTTTGTTGTGTATGCTTGGTGTTTTTGTGGAAGAGGGAGGGGTTATGCAATCCATGATTCCAGCATGGTGGCTCAGTTGTAAGCACAACTGCCTAACAGTGCCAGCGACCAGGGTTCGATTCTACCCTGGGACTGGGTCGGGGGTGGGGGGCGGGTGGGGTCGGGGTCCTGAGGGTGCGAACTGTCTATGTGCAGTTTGCATATTCTCCTTGTGTCTGTTTGGGTCAATTCTGGATGTTCCAATTTCCTCCAAAGATGTCCGGTACAGGTTAGGTGGATTGACTGTGCTAAACTGCCCCGTGGTTTCCAGGGATGTGTACGTTGGGTGGATTAACCATGGGAATGGAAGGGTTACAGGGATAGGGTAAGGGGCTGGGTCTGGGTGGGATTCTGTTCGGCAGGTCAGTGTGGGCCGAATGGCCTGCTTCCACACTGTGAGGATTCTATGATTAACCTTGACTGTAACTCCCTGTCCCCATTCTATCATCGAGTTATACAGCATGGAAAAAGACTCTTTGGTTCAATTCATCTGCCTGACCAGACATTCTAAACTGATCTAGTCCCACTTGCCAGCATCTGACCCATATCCCTTTAAACCCTTCCTATTCATATGCCCATCCAGACGCATTTTAAATGTCGCAATTGTACCAGCCTCCACCACTCTCCCTGACAGCTCATTCCATGCACACACCACCCTCTGAGAGAAAAAGTTGCCTCTCAGGTCCTTTTCAAATTTTTCCCCTCTCATCACTGAGTGTTGTAGAGGCTGCCTCTTTTCATTTTACTTTGCTTTTGATTGTGGAGTGAATTGGGAAAAGGACCATCTTACAATGAAGGACTGAGGAAGGAAAAGCTGCACTTTGAAGAAACAAGTGACTGAAGCTCATTATAACTCATGTTTACACTGTTGCTTTACAAGCATTGGGGGAAGGTGTGAGTAAATGACAGGGACTGTGTACAAAGTGAGATTTGGTCAGCAACAAGTAGCTGATTGGTTTGTGCAATTGTAACTAATTGTGAATACCAAAGGCCATCAGTTTGACAACAACTCTCTGGTTCCTGGCAAGCTCGTGGATATGAACAATACAGTGAGAATCCCTCGGATCCCTGGAAGGCAACCTGGTGTACTTCTCTCACCAGTGAACACATGTCTCAAGCAAAATAAAGCTAGTGTTTACTCCCACCATTTGCTGTAAGGTGTGTGTTTCAACCAATAAGTCAGAGACTTTGAAGTACATTAACCAGTCACTCTGTGCCTCCTGTGAAGAAGGGGAAAAATAAACTGAAGGAAAAGATCAGAGATCTGAAGGACTTGTGAAACAAAATGAGCACCCCATTCAATCCTGAGAATTTATGTCATTGAACTGTTCCACTGTACATTATAGCCTTCATCCATACAAATCTGTATGTGTATGTGTGTGTGTATAGGAATATTAGGAGGGAGTTAGATTTTTAACCGGTAGAATTGTATATTGCCAGTTCATAGTTGTTTACCTGTAGTTAGATGCCATTTATTTATAATAAATAGTTACTTTTAAGTACAGAAACTTGTATCATGTTTTCTGTTAATCTTAGATGGGAAATTTGGGGACTTTGCGTAATTTGGTTAAACGATTTAAACTTTTATGACAACTCTGGGAATAGGAGGGCCTGATTCCTAGTGTGTTACCTCAGTAAGGTGTGACAGCATCTACACCTCACTGACTTGTTGCCAAAAGGGCAGACTGGAGAATCATTCAGAATAGGTTAAGTGAATTTTAGTGATGATAGAGCGCTGTCGTGTTTAGTTGCCCTGAAATTTAGTTTTGAGACTTGCCCAACCAGTTCCAGGGTGTGGAAAAGTATTAGTGTGGGCTAGAGACTCATCTAGATCAGAGCAGTGCTGGACAAGCACAGTAGGTCAGGCAATATCCGAGGAGCAGGAAAATTGACGTTTTGGGCAAAAGAGCTGCCTGATGAAGGGTTTTTGCCCGAAACATCGATTTTCCTACTCCTCGGATGCTGCCTGACCTGCTGTGCTTGTCCAGCACCACTCTGATCTAAACTCTGGTTTTCAGCATCTACAGCCCTCATGTTTTTGCCTACAGACTTGTCCAGGCCAAGTTCAGGAAAGGCATAAGGTTTCCATCCTAAAAGAGGACATTTATAAAGCTACTTAACTCTGTAATCTGCCTGTATTGCTTGCAAGACAAAACTTTTCACTGTGCCTTGGTACATGTGACAATAAAGTCAATTCAATTCAATTCAATTTGATCTAACTTTTTATTTTTACTGGTAGCGGCTTTTTACTTGTAACAAAATATAAATTCTCGGATTGCTATTTTGGGATTCAAATTCATGTCCTCTGGTGTCCCATCTATGTTCCCTGTATACCAGTGTGCTCACTGACCAGAGAAGTGCATTCTCGCTGTCAGCTGTGTCTTTTAACCGATAAATCAGAGATTTTGAAGTACATTAACCAGTCAAAGGATCTGTGTACATTGATCAGAGGGGCTGTGTACACTAATTGGTGGGATTGTGCACACTGATTGGAGGATCTTGGTACACTGATCAGAGGGGCTGTGTACACTGATCAGAGGGGCTGTGTACACTGATTGGTGGGATTGTGCACACTGATTGGAGGATCTTGGTACACTGATCAGAGGGGCTGTGTACACTGGTTAAAAGGACAGTGTACGCTGATTAGAAGGACTGTGGGTCTCTACACTCATCTGAGAAACTGCACATACTGATTGGAAGGGGAAGATTGGAGGGTATCTAATCTTGTGTCATTATTTAAGAAAGGTGGTAAGGAAAAGCCTGGGAACAATGGGCCGGTGAGTCTGACGCCATTAATGGATAAGTTGTTGGAAGTGATTGTGAGATTACCATGCATTTGAGGAGGCAAATGATTAGGGATAATCAGCATGGCTTTGTGTGTGGGAAATCATGTCTCATTAACTTAATTGGGTTTTTTGAGGACTTGTTCAACAGGATAAATGAGGGCAGAGCAGTAAACATTGTCTACATGGACTTTAGCAAGGCATTTGATAAGGTTCTGCATGATTAGTAAAGTTAGATCACCTAGGATCCAAGAAGAGTTAGCCAATTGGATACAAAATTGGTTTGACTGTCGAAGGCAGAACGTGGTGGTGGAGGGTTGTTTGTCAGACTGCAGGCGTGTGGTCAGTGGTGTTCACCAGGGATCGGTGCTGGGTCCACTGTTGTTTGTCATTTATATAAACAATTTGGATGATAATATAGGATGTAAGGTTACTAAATTTGCAGATGACACCAAAATTGGTGATCAGTGGACAGTGAAGAAGGTTATCTCAGAGTACAACGGGATCTTGATCAACTGTGCCAATGGGCCGAGGAGTGGCAGGTGGCGATTAGTTTAGGTAAATGTCAGGTGTTGCATTTTGTTATGGCAAACAATGACCGGACTTCCACAGTTAATGGTAGGGCCCTGGGGAGTGTTGTCAAACAGAGAGTCTTCGGGTTCAGGTGCATTGTTCCTTCAAACTGGTGTCACAGGAAGACCGGGTGGTAAAAAAGGCATTTGGCATGCTGCCCTTCATTGTTCAGAAATTTAAATACAGGAGTTGGGACTTTAGGCTGTGGCTGTACAGGACATTGATGAAGCCACTTTTGGAATACTGCGTACAGTTCTGGTCAATCTGCTGAAGGAAGGATCCTATTAAATTGGAAAGGGTGCACAAAAGATTTACAAGGATGTTACCAGGACTGGAGGGATTGAGTTATATAAAGAGGTTGGATAGGTTAGAACTTTCTTCATTGGAACATTGGAGGTTGAGGGGTGACCTTACAGAGGTTTATAAAATCATGAGGGCAATAGATAAGATGAATAGCAAAGGTCTTTTCCCTGGAGTTGAGGAGCTTAAAACTGGAGAACATAATTTTAAGGTGCGAGGAGAAAGCTTTAAAAGGGACCTGATGGGCAACCTTTTCACGCAGTGGATGGTTCGTATGTGAAATGAACTTTCAGAGGGTGTGGTAGATGCACGTAGAGTTACAACACTTAAAAGACATTTAAACAACGTGAATATGAACATTTCAGAGGGATATGGGGCAAACGCAGGCAAATGGGATTAGTTCAATTTGAGATACTTGATCAGCATGGATGAGTTGGTCCGAAGGGTGCGTTTCTGTGCTGTATGACTATGACTGCATACACTGATCAGAAAGACTAGGTACACGAAATGGATGGACAGCATACACTGATCGGAGGGAGCATGTACACTGATCAGAAGGAACGTGTATACTGGTCGGAGGAACTGCTTACACAGATTGGAAGGACTGTGTACACTGAGTGGAAGGATTGTATACAATGAAGGGACTGTGTACACTGAGTGGAAGGTCTGTGTATACTGATTGAAGGGACGGTGTACACTGATCGGAGTGTCTGTGTACACTGATTGAAGGAAGTGCATACATTGATTGAAGGGAATGTGTACACTGAAGTGAATGTGTACACTGATTGAAAGGACTATATACTCTGAAGGAAATGCATACACTGATTGGAGCGTCTGTGTTTACTGATTGGAGGAAATGTGTAAACTGATGGAAGGGAATGTGTACACTGATTGGAGGGAATGCATACATTAATTGGAGCAGTTGTGTACACTAATTGGAGGGAATGTGTACACAGATGGAAGGGAATGTGTACACTGATTGGAGGGAATATGTAAACTGATTGAGGTGAATGTGTACACTGATTGGAGCGCCTGTGTACACTGATTGGAGGGAATGTGTACTCTGAAGGGAATGTGTACACTGATGGAAGGGAACATGTACACTGGTTGAAGTGAATGTGTATTCTGAAGGAAATGCATGCACTGATTGGAGGGAATGTGTAAACTGATTGGAGGGAATGTGTAAACTGATTGGAGGGAATGTGTAAACTGATTGGAGGGAATGCGTACACTGATTGGAGGGAATGCGGACTCTGAAGTGAATGTGGACACTGATTGGAGGGAATGTGTACACTGAATGAAGGGAATGCATACACTTATTGAAGGCAATGTGTACATTGATGGAAGGCAATGTGTACATTGATGGAAGGCAATGTGTACATTGATGGAAGGAAATGCGTACACTGATTGGAGGGAATGCGTACACTGATTGGAGGGAATGCGTACACTGGGTGAAGGGAAGTGTACACTGATTGGAGCGCCTGTGTACACTGATTGGAGCGCCTGTGTACACTGATTGGAGGGAATGTGTACTCTGAAGGGAATGTGTAAACTGATTGGAGGGAATGTGTAAACTGATTGGAGGGAATGCGTACACTGATTGGAGGGAATGCGGACTCTGAAGTGAATGTGGACACTGATTGGAGGGAATGTGTACACTGAATGAAGGGAATGCGTACACTGATTGAAGGGAATGCGTACACTGGGTGAAGGGAAGTGTACACTGATTGGAGCGCCTGTGTACACTGATTGGAGCGCCTGTGTACACTGATTGGAGCGCCTGTGTACACTGATTGGAGGGAATGTGTACTCTGAAGGGAATGTGTACATTGTTTCAAGGGAATGTGTACACTGAAGGGAATGCATGCACTGATTGAAGGGAATATGTACATTGATTGGAGCGGCTGTGTACACTGAAGGGAATGCATACACTGAGTGAAAAGTCTGTTTACACTCATTGAAGAGAATATGTATACTGAGTGGAAGATCTGTGTACACTGATTGAAGGAAATGCATACACTGAAGGGAATGCGTACACTGATTGGAATGCCGACATCATTCTGAACTGCCATCTGCACGGACTTTATAGAGTCACACAGTTGCAGGAAAACAAGAGAGAATGTAGATCCCCACCCACATCCCCAAGCCCCTCACTCCATCCAGCCGAGTTTGTCCCTCAGTAATAAAAGGAAGAAGAACACGAGGTCATGGATTTGACAGTGTCCATCTCTGATCCAGCCACCCTGGAACCAAAGAGAAAGCATCAGGGCATGATCAATTTGTTGCCTGCTCTTCCTGAATGATCAAGCAGGTTTGTCCACTTTATTGTAACGCTCAACTGGTTACGGACCTGAGGAGGGCACTAGGGGAGCCTGGATTATATTGTGTCCCAGCCAGTCTCCAACATATGCCTCTCCCCTACCAACTCTGCCTTACAGCTGTGGGGCCATTCTCCTTGTTCTGAGCAGGGACCTTCAGGATCAGGGCTGAGAGTTAAAAGCCTGGGCACTCTGCACTTTGCTTTGAGACTGAGATTTCCCCTCTTGAATTCAAACTGGGTTTTTGTTTTGGTTACATTTCTGGGGCTCTGATGCAAATGAGTCCAGGCAAGTTCTGTGCCAGTCCCAGTGGACCGTGATTATGCCGCATAAATCCAGCACACTATCATTAATTACAGATACAAAAAGTGATGATCTGAGAAATGGGAGAGAAGCAGGTGTAAATGTGCTTCCCGAAGCTGTGTTTTTTTGGTTGTAACTACTCCATTACCTCTCCCATGGGAGATGCCCTTTCAGCATATGATCTGACATCAATTCCTGTGGATAGCTCTGAGAATAGCTGATTGCCAAGACAGAACTTCCTCAATCTCCAGGTTCCAGACTCACCTGGGGCAGGGTGGGTGGGAGACGAAGGATTCCATTTCCATAGCGCCTTCCATAATCTCAGGATGACCCAAAGCACTTTAGAGCTGAAAATGTGTTGCTGGAACAGCGCAGCAGGTCAGGCAGCATCCAGGGAACAGGAGAATCGATGTTTTGGGCATAAGCCCTGAAGAAGGGCTTATGCCCGAAACGTCGATTCTCCTGTTCCCTGGATGCTGCCTGACCTGCTGCGCTGTTCCAGCAACACATTTTCAGCTCTGATCTCCAGCATCTGCAGACCTCACTTTCTCCCCAAAGCACTTTAGAGCCTGTTCAAACTACTTTTTGAATTATTGTCCCTGTCGTAATGGCAAGAAACACAACAATCAAACAGTGAACGTTACAAAACTCATATTGATCATGGTTGAATGATCTGTTTTTGTGATTTTAGGTACTCAGCAGTGGGATAAGGAAGCTTGGGTGCTAGGGCTGTTTATTAGGGGGTTTTGGATTATGGGAATAAGAGATTGATGTGGATAGGTGAGAATGAACGTGTGTGTTGTACCAACAGATGCTCAATGGCTTTCAGAAATGGAAAGCCTGAAGATGGAAAGAAGGGAGAGATTTCCATAAGGATTAAAGTATCACTTTGGTCTTGAAACTGGCCAAATTATTTCATTGGATCAAGCCTATAAATTTGAAACCCTCTCCTCCCCACAATTAGATTTGTTCTTTTCACTGCCTCGGGGAAATGAAGTTCTCCTGGTGTGTTGAAATTTCAACAAACTATGAAAATGTAGCGAGATATCAGTGTGTGAACTCAGAACACCAAACAGAAGGAGCTGATGATGCTGACAAGAATTAATTGCAAACTGGGGATGTCTCTGATGAGACAGTCCTTGAACTCACACAGAAGAAGGAGAAATTATTGAGATAATTACACCGAGAATCCTTCAGACATGCATTTGTGTAGCACCATCCTTAAGATACCAAAGCACTTTGCGGTCATTGAAGTAATCATAGAATTCCTAAAATGTGGAAACAGGCCATTTGGCCCAGCAAGTCCACACTGACTCTCCAAAGAGCATCCCACCCAGACTCACCCAATCCCTGTAAGTCTGCATTTTGCATGGCTAATTCAACCAACTTACACATCCCTGGACAGGAAGGGACAATTTAGCAAGGCCAATCTACCGAACCTGCACAACTTTGCACTGTGGGAGGACTCTCACACAGGCTCAGGGAGAATGTGCAACCTTCACACAGACAATCACTCGAAACTGGAATTGAAACCAGGTCCCTCGCACTGTGAGGTAGCAGTGCTAATCACTGAGCTACCATGCCACCTCTAAGTAACATGGAAATGTGGGAAAAAGTAGCAAGAAATTTACCCAGAACACTGGATCATCTGTCTCAAAGAATAAATATTAGCCAGGGCAATTGGAATGACCCTTCGAGTCATGGATTGGTTACAACACAGAAGGAGAATATTTGGTTTGTTGTATCTGACCTGTGTCTCTTTGAGGTTAGCTCAGTTGACCCCCCTCCCTAGATCTGCATATTTATTTTCCTCTCTCTTCAGACAATTGTCCAATTCCTCATTGAAAACACAATTGAAACTATCTTCACTATACTGTCAGGTGTGCATTCTGAATTCTAATTGACAATGACATACATGATGGTCCCATTAGGAATAGATCAGGATATGCTCCAGGGATATTAGAAAGCAGCTGAAGTTCTGCTGGTGTGTTGGAATTTCAACAAACTATGAAAATGTGGCGAGATATCAGTGTGTGAACTCAGAACACCGGACAAAAGGAGTTGATGATGCTGACGAGAATTAGTTGCTGAGTGTGGATGTCACTGATGAAACAGTCCTTGAACTCACACAGAAGAAGGAGAAGTTATTGAGATAATTACACTGAGTATGCTTCAAAGACATGCATTTGTGTAGTGCCATCCATGAGATCCCAAAGCACTTTGCAGTCATCGAAGTAATCATAGAGTCCCTATGGTGTGTGTGTGAGCAACCCGATACTCATTGGAGCGCACATTTAAGGGTGCTGTTTAAGAGGCACTCTTGTGATGCAGAGCCAAAGTCCCAACCCCGAGACAAAGAGACCTAGTTCAAAGGCCTACCTCCTCCAGAAGTGTGTAATGATATTTCTGACCTGGGTGATTAGAAAAGTAGGTTAAATTTAAATAATAGTGTGCTGTTTATTTCTCTGTACCTCCCCCTCACTTCTGATAAAGTGCATGCAAAGTATTCTATTGGAAACACAGGCAATTTACTGGTAGTGGTTAATAATGGAAAAGAAAATTACCATGGTGATTTGGTGATGGGAAAACAAAATGTGAATAGGAGTACATCTGGATGTAAGAAATAAGAAAAGCAAAGTGGGCTGGTTTTCTCCTTGCCATTTCACATGATTTGATTAATTGGAAACAAGAGTGATTCTTGGTGATGGATAATGGATGAAATGTCCCATGGGTGATGTGCTAGTAGGAGAAAAGCACTTGGTTGTGTGCAATAACACTTCCGGACAGAAAACCAAAGTGCAGTGTTTCCACAGATGGGTACTGAAGGCCTTGGAGTGCACTTTTACCCTTTCCAACTCCATTATGATTTACTCCCCTTCCTACTTGTTTGTTTAATTGGGGGAGTGGGTGATTTGGTGATGGATCTTTCAAAAAGAGCACAATGGGCCAGTTTTTCCGAATAAAGGGAAAGGCCTGGGAGTATAGCGAAAACTGTTCCAACTGTGCTTTCAACAAGGAGTTGGACAATCGTCCGAAGAGAAGGGAAAATAAATACACAGGACTGGGGAATGGGGTCAGCTGGGCTGATCTTGAAGAGACCCTGATCAGATTGAACAAATTAAACATGCTCCTTCTGTTCTGTAACCAATTCATGACTCTAAGAGTCATCCTTATTGTCCTCCCTGTCGAAAGAGATTTTCAGGAAGGTGAGGCAATGTACTGGAGTTTGTACTGAATTATGAAATACAAATAAATAGTAGTGGAAGGCAGTCTGACTGCTGCTCCTTGCTTTGGTAAATTGATGAATAGCAATATAGCACTAACCACTCGCTTTGTTAAAGAAGAGTTCCCCTCACGTTGCCATTGGGACATTTTTCATTAACATTGAATCATGACCATGTGGTTCACAATCCTTCTGCCAATAAGGTTAATTTTCACCCAAGCATCCCCCTGTCCAGACGCTTCGTGATTTTGAACCCTCTTCGACATGTGTCGTGGCATCTTGTATGCTCTTCGATTCAATATCCTATCTGAAAGCCACCCACGCCCTCAGCACTACACTGGGAGGGTCATTCTCAATACTGGGCTCAGATCTGAAGGATGGGGCTGGAATCCAGAGCCACCTGAGGCAGGGGTGAGAGTGCTATCATGGGTTATGGTCTCTTGATGCAGCCTGTAATATCTGGAAAAGCTGCTTTGTCAGTGTCACTCGCAACAAAATACAAAGATTTGGATTCTGACTGCAGACAGAGCTGGGCGAAAGTGAGGACTGCAGATGCTGGGGATCAGAGGCAAGATTAGAGTGGTGCTGGAAAAGCACAGCAGGTCAGGCAGCATCCGAGGAGCAGGAAAATCGACGTTTCGGCAAAAGCCCTTCATCAGGAATGAAGGGCGTTTTCCCAAAATGTTGACTTCCCTGCTCCTTGGATGCTGCCTGACCTGCTGTGCTTTTCCAGCACCACTCTAATGCAGACAGAGCTGGATGAGCCGAAATTGCCGTTCTCTCCCCTCGATCATCAACATTTAAGGTTCAAAAGGAAGGCATTTGCCCAGCTTCTTAGGCAGGTGATCCAAATGATCCTACTCTCCCAATACTTTTACCCGGCGGTCCTGCTATTTTGTTTTCTTTTCAAGTTTATATCCAATTCCTTTGTGAGTTCAGGGAAGTTATGGGAGCTGCAAAAGTAGCCTTTTCGTGCAGGCATTCCAGTTCATAGCAAACCAATGAAAAGGGTCTGTGTTCCTCCTTCTAGCTTTGAACTTACAAAGAAACTTGTAAAAGAATAAAACATTTGAAATTCAAATACTAATCTGACAGTCAAACACCAACGCAGTACTTTCCCCAACTTCCACAAGGACCAATCTGCAGGTTAATGAACAGGTTCAACGCGGAGAGATTATTAAGGTGCAGTCAACTGAAACCGCTGGAAGCAGCTTAATGCTGGCACTGTTATTGGAGGAGGTGTGTTTTATCGTTGTAATTTATGAAAGAAACCCATTGCCTCCAGTGCTTTAAAAAGAAACTGATAATTTCAATTGAGAATGGGCTGCAGTGTGTGCAGGCACAGTATGGTGAATGGAATAGCAATTAGGACCTGTAGAACAGTAAATCAGATGCAAGGAGATAATTCATTTTGGAGATTGATGTAGGCTGGGAGAGTCTATTTGGCCCATCATGTCTGTGCTGGCTTTTTGAAAGCTATTCAATTTGACCACCTGGGATAGAAAATGTGCCAAATTTCATTCCAGGTCAGTGCTGTGAAAGTGGTTAACATTCTGAAGAATGCATCTACCACCCCCCCAACCTCATTCCCCACCCCGACAATCCTGATTCCTCCCCACCCAACACCATCCTGCAGCCAACTCGTTTTCTAAGTTTAGGAATTTCCTCCCTAAACCTTTTCAGACCCTTTCTCTTCATTTAAAACCAGCATTCGCCTCATCCCACACTTCCCACCCTTGCTCCTAATCCTTACACATCACCTAGTTGATTAATCTTTGAAATTAAATAAAGCTTCATTGTCCCCCTTGTTTGGCTGTCTGGAAATTTTTGTCTTTATTTACAAACCTAGAAAGTGCCAAGGGAGGATTTTGTACGTCCATTGTAAAGCGATACAAATACTATTGCATTGTTAATGGAGAAAAGAAAGGCATTTCATGGAAACCAGACAAGCAATTAGTGAGGAGGACATACAAACAAAGTAGATTAGGCCACTTGACCCTTCAAGTCACATTCAATAAGGTTTAGACTTTAACTAACCATTTCTACATACCCCCAATAATCTTTCATCCCTTTTGTAATCAAGAATCTATCTACCGCTGTCTCAAAAATGTTTAAAGTTTCTGCATCCACTACTTTTTGAGGAAGGGAACTCAAAAGTCTCACAAAAGCATTTCCTCATCTCTGTTTTAAATGGACACTCCCTTGTTTTTGGACTATGACTCCTAGTTCTGGATTCTCTCACAACTCAAGGATACAGGTTAGGGCCGTCTGGCCTTCTTTCATCAGGCAATCTTTTCATATAATTATAGAATAGAGTGGTGCTGGAAAAGCACAGCAGTTCAGGCAGCATCCGAGGAGCAGGAAAATCGACGTTTCGGGCATAAGCCCTTCATCAGGAATACAGGCAGAGTGCCTGAAGAGTGGAGAGATAAGTGAGAGGAGGGTGGGGGTAGGGAGACAGTAGCATAGAGTACAATAGGTGAGTGGGGGTGAGGATGAAGGTAATAGGTCAGGGAAGAGGGTGGGGGAAGGTAGGAAAGAGTACAATGGGTGAATGGGGGCGGAATGAAGGTGATAGGTCAGAGAGGAGGGTGGAGTGGATAGGTGGAAAGGAAGATAGGCAGGTAGGACAAGTCACGGGGACAGTGCTGAGCTGGAAGTTTGGAACTGGGGTGAGGTGGGGGAAGGGGAAGGGTAAATGAGGAAACTGGTGAAGTCCACATTGATGCCCTGGGGTTGAAGTGTTCCGAGGCAGAAGATGAGCATCAATCCCCCACCTCACCCCAGTTCCAAACTTCCAGCTCAGTACCGTCCCCATGACTTGTCCTACCTGCCTATCTTCCTTTCCACCTATCCACTCCACCCTCCTCTCTGACCTATCACCTTCATTCCTCCCCCACTCACCTATTGTACTCTATGCTACTTTCTCCCCACCCCCACCCTCCTCTGATTTATCTCTCCACCCTTCAGGCTCTCTGCCTGTATTAATTGTGACAATGCGCAATTTTTGTTAAGTCTCACTGGGATTACACACAGAAAATCAAGGCATGCTTTTTCTGGAGTTGTCACAAAAGTTAAAGGTTTTATAAATTGCAAAACCCCCAATTTACCTGTCTTTGAGACTTAGGTTAATAGAAAACATGGACCAGGTTTCAGTACTAAGCATGAACCGCTATTTATTACCAATAAATTAATTCTAGCTACAGCTAAACAATTATGAATTATGATATATAACTATCAGATTAATCTCTAACCTGCCTTGTAAAACATCACCTAAACACACACACACAAATATACTGAAAAAAATGTGTGTATTACTCAGAGAGAAAGACTGGGAAGATCGTTCAATGGTCCCTATCCAAAGGGTCCAATGAGATGACCCTTTTGTCTTTCCAGCATTGCTGCTCCTCGTTCTGTTTCCTCCAGGTCCTTTCGCTTGCTTGCTGGAGGCACAGAGTGACGGATTTACAATTTATAAAGAAACAGCTGACAGCAACTTTTGAGTGAACAGGTTTGAGGTTTATTCTTCTACCAGGGAAAAGGAGAATACATTCCTTTTTTGGGGTCTGAAAGCTTCCGGCTATCTCCCTCACATGCACAAGCTGTGTAGCCACCTCAGAGACAATTGCATAGGTTTTGGCAGGAAGGCCTTTTCATTGGCAAAGTGATCACTCGACAGACCAAAGAGCTACTTGTTGCCGGCTGAATCACATTTTGTACCCAGCCTGGTTGAGCTTGTCTGCAGTAATCCTTACTTCTAAAAATTGCAGCAATCCCTTTAACAGTCCTTGGTTTTTGCAACAGTTCTTTTTTAATTTCAGTCCACAATGGAAAATACAGTAAACTGGAAAGGAAATGTGTTTACCTCCTTATGTGTGTTGTATTGCAGTCAAACTTGTAACGGTCTTTTGCTCTTTATGGTTATTCTACCTGTACCATTTCTGTTGGCCACAAAATTTGCTTCTTCTACCATGCTAACTGCTCCAATAGAACAATCATATTCATTACTGGATTAAGATTATCAAGTTGTCCATTGGCATGTGCATATTCTGTGTCTTCTGGCTCATCTGGATTAGCTAGTTCCCTGAACGATGCCTCAGGTCCCTTATCCAACAGAGGTATCTTGTCTGTTGTGAATATAGAGTCATAGAGATGTACAGCGTGGAAACAGACTCTTCAGTCCAACTCATCCATGCCGACCAGATATCCCAATCCAATCTAGTCCCATTTGGAAACACTTGGGTTCTTTCTGGGGAAGATGGGACCTCTATAAACAGGATGGTCTACACCTGAACCTGAGGGGCACCAGTATCCTTGGGGGAAGGTTTGCTTGTGCTCTTGGGGGGGATTTAAACTAACTCTGCAGGGGCATGGGAACCTAGACTGTAGCTTTAGGGTGCAGGACCTGGAGTGTAGGGAGGTTAGGAACATGGCATCAATCTCAAAGGAGGGTGCCTGTAAACAGGAAAGTGGCTTGAAGTGTGTATACTTCAATGCAAGAAGTATACGAAATAAGGTAGGTGAATTTGCAGCGTGGGTTGGTACCTGGGACTTCGATGTTGTGGCTATTACGGAGACATGGGTAGAACAGGGACAGGATTACCTGTTGCAGGTTCCAGGCTTTAAATGTTTTAGTAGGGTCAGAGGTGGGGGTAAAAGAGAGGGAGGTGTGGCATTGCTTGTCAAAGATAGTATTACAGCTGTGGAAAGGACGATGGATGAAGACTCGCCATCTGAGGTAGTTTGGGCTGAGGTTAGGAATAGGAAAGGTGAGATCACTCTGTTAGGAGTTTTTTTACAGACCTCCCAATAGTCCTAGAAACGTAGAAGAAAGGATTGCGAGGATGATTCAGGAGAAGAGTGAAAGTAATAGGGTGGTTGTTATGGGGGACTTTAACTTTCCTGATATTGATTGGGTAAGCTATAGCTCTAGTTCGTTAGATGGGTCGGTGTTTGTCCAATGTGTGCAGGAGGGTTTTCTGACACAATATGTAGATAGGCCAACAAGAGGTGAGGCCATACTGGACTTGGTTCTGGGTAACGAACCAGGCCAAGTGTTAGAATTGGAGGTAGGTGAGCACTTTGGGGACAGTGACCACAATTCGGTGACTTTTACTCTAGTGATGGAGAGGGATAAGTGTGCACTACAGGGCAAGAGTTATAGCTGGGAGGAGGGAAATTAAGATGCGGTGAGGCATGACTTAGGATGCGTGGCTTGGAAAAGTAGGCTTCAAGGCAAGGGCGTAATTGATATGTGGAGCTTGTTCAAGGAGCAACTATTGAGTGTCCTTGATAAGTATGTACCTGTTAGGCAGGGAGGAAAGGGTTGTGTGAGGGAGCCGTGGTTTAATAAGGAATTGGAATCCCTTGTTAAATGGAAGAGGGCGGCCTATGTAAAGATGAGGCGTGAAGGTTCAATTGGGGCGATTGAGAGTTATAAGGTAACCAGGAAGGAACTGAAGGGAGAGCTAAGAGCAGCAAGGAGGGGACATGAAAAGTCCTTAGTTGGTAGGATTAGGGAAAACCCTAAGGCTTTCTATAGGTATGTCAGGAATAAAAGAATGACTAGGGTAGGAATAGGTCCAGTCAAGGATAGTAGTGGGAAGTTGCGTGTGGAGGCTGAAGAGATTGGGGAGACACTGAATGAATACTTTTTGTCAGTATTCACTCAGGAACAGGACATTGTTGCCGATGTGAATACTGAGTCACAATTAAGTAGAATGAATGGCTTTGAGGTATGTAGGGAAGAGGTGTTGGAAATTCTGGAAAGGGTGAAAATAGATAAGTTCCCTGGGTCTGTTGGCATTTATCCTAGGATTCTCTGGGAAGCAAGGGAGGAGATTGCAGAGCCATTGGCCTTAATTTTTATGTCCTCGTTGTCTACAGGAGTAGTGCCAGAAGACTGGAGGCTAGCAAATGTGGTTCCCTTGTTCAAGAAGGGGAGTAGGGATAACCCTAGTAACTATAGGCCGGTGAGTCTCACTTCTGTTGTGGGCAACGTCTTAGAGAGAATTGTAAGGGATAGGATTTATGAACATCTGGATAGGAATAATGTGATCAAGGATAGTCAGCATGCTTTTGTGAAGGGCAGGTCGTGCCTCACAAACCTTATTGAATTCTTTGAGAAGATGACTAAGGAGGTGGACGAGGGGAAAGCGGTAGATGTGGTGTATTTGGATTTTAGTAAGGCATTTGATAAGGTTCCCCATGGTAGGCTACTTCAAAAAATACGGAGGTATGGCATTGAGGGTGAGCTGGAGGTTTGGATTAGGAATTGGCTGGCTGGAAGAAGACAGAGGGTAGTAGTTGATGGTAAAGGTTCATCTTGGAGTGCAGTTACTAGTGGTGTTCCACAAGGATCTGTTTTGGGACCATTGCTGTTTGTCATTTTTATAAATGACCTGGAGGAGGGGCTAGAAGGTTGGGTGAGCAAGTTTGTGGATGATACGAAAGTCGGAGGAGTTGTTGACAGTGAGGAAGGATGTGGCAGGTTACAGCGGGATATAGATAAGCTGCAGAACTGGGCAGACAGGTGGCAAATGGAGTTCAATGTAGCAAAGTGTGAGGTGATTCACTTTGGTAAGAGTAACAAAAAGATGGGGTACTGGGCTAATGGTCGGATACTTGGTAGTGTGGATGAGCAGAGGGATCTTGGTGTCCATGTTCACAGATCTTTGAAAGTTGCCACCCAAGTAAATAGTGCGGTGAAGAAGGCATATGGCATACTGGCTTTTATTGGTAGAGGAGTTGAGTTCCGGAGTCCTGAGATCATGTTGCAGTTGTATAAGACTCTGGTGCAGCTGCACCTGGAGTATTGTGTGCAGTTTTGGTCGCTATACTATAGGAAGGATGTGGAGGCACTGGAACGGGTGCAGAGGAGGTTTACCAGGATGTTACCTGGTATGGTAGGAAGATCGTATGAGGAAAGGCTGAGGCACTTGGGGCTGTTTTCATTGGAGAAAAGAAGGTTTAGGGTGACTTGATAGAGGCGTACAAGATGATAAGGGGTTTAGATAGGGTTGACCATGAGAACCTTTTTCCACGTATGGAGCCAGCTATTACGAGGGGGCATAGCTTTAAATTAAGGGGTGGTAGGTATAGGACAGATGTTAGGGGTAGGTTCTTTACTCAGCGAGTCGTGAGTTCATTGAATGCACTGCCAGTAGCAGTGGTGGACTCTCCCTCTTTATGGGCATTTAAGCGGGCATTGGATAGACATATGGAGGATAGTGGGCTAGTGTAGGTTAGGTGGGCTTGGATTGGCGCAACATCGAGGGCCATTGGGCCTGTACTGTGCTGTATTCTTCTATGTTCTATGTTCTATATCCCTCTAAACCCTTCCTATTCATATGTACATCCAGGTGTTTTTTAAATGTTGTAATTGCATCAGCCTCCATCACTTCCTCTGGCAGCTCATTCTACACACATACCACCATCGGTGTGAAAAGGTTGCCCCCTTAGGTCCCTTTTAAATGTTTCCCCTCTCACCCTAAACCTATGCCATCTATTTCTGGATTCCCCCATCCGAGGGAAAATACCTTGACTGTTTATCCTATCCATGCCCCTCATGATTTCATAAACTACTATAAGGTTACCCCTCAGCCTCCGACGCTACAGGGAAAACAGCCCCAGCCTATTCAGCCTCTCCCTATTACTCAAATCCTCCAACATGGCAACATCCTTGTAAATCTTTTCTGAACCCTTTCAAGTTTCACAACATCTTTCTGGTAGGAGGGAGAACAGAATTGCACACAACATTTCAAAAGTGGCCTAACTAATGTACTGTATAGCTGCAACATGACCTCCCAACTACTGTATTCAATACTCTGACCAATAAAGGAAAGCATACCAAATGACTTCTTCACTATCCTATCTACCTGCGACTCTACCTTCAAGGAGTTATGAACCTACACCTCAAGATCTTTTTGTTCAGCAACAATCCCAGGATCTTTCCATTAAGTGCATAAGTCCTGCTCTGATTTGCTTTTCCAAAATGCAACACCTCACATTTATCTAAATTAAACTCCATCTGCCACTCCTCAGCCCATTAACCCATCTGATCAAGATCACATTGTACTCTGAGGTAACTATCTTCGCTTTCCACTACACCTCCAATTTTGGTGTCATCTGAAAACTTACTAACTTTACCTCTTATGTTCACATCCAAATCATTTATATAAATGACAAAAAGCAGAGGGCCCAGCACCGATCCTTGTGGCACTCCACTGGTCGCAGGCCTCCAGTCTGAAAAACAACCCTCCACCGCCACCCTCTCTCTTCTACCTTTGAGCCAGTTCTGTATCCAAATGGCGAGTTCTCCCTGAATTCTGAGATCTAACCTTGCTAACCAGTCTCCCATGGGGAACCTTGTCGAATGCCTTACTGAAGTCCATATAGATCATGACCACTGCTCTGCCCTCATCAATCCTCTTCATTACTTCTTCAGAAAAACTCAATCAAGTTTGTGAGACATGATTTCCCATGCGTAAAGCCATGTTGACTATCTCTCATCAGCTCTTGCCTTTACAAATACATGTACATCCTGTCCCTCAGGATTCCCTCCAACAACTTGCCCACCACCGATGTCAGGCTCACTGGTCTATAGCTGAAAATGTGTTGCTGGAAAAGCGCAGCAGGTCAGGCAGCATCCAAGGAACAGGAGAATCGACGTTTCGGGCATAAGCCGTTCTTCAGGAATGAGGAAAGTGTGTCCAGCAGGCTAAGATGAAAGGTAGGGAGGAGGGACTTGGGGAAGGGGTGTTGGAATTGCGATAGGTGGAGGGAGGTCAAGGTGAGGGTGATAGGCTGGAGTGGGGTGGGGCGGAGAGGTCAGGAAGAATATTGCAGGTTAGGAAGGCGGTGCTAAGTCCCTCCTCCCTACCTTTTATCTTAGCCCTCCCCCAAGTCCCTCCTCCCTACCTTTTATCCTAGCCCTCCCCCAAGTCCCTCCTCCCTACCTTTTATCTTAGCCTCGAACTCAGCACCGCCTTCCTAACCTGCAATCTTCTTCCTGACCTCTCTACACCCACCCCACTCCGGCCTATCACCCTCACCTTGACCTCCCTCCGCCTATCGCAATTCCAATGCCCCTCCCCCAAGTCCCTCCTCCCTACCTTTTATCTTAGCCTGCTGGACACACTTTCTTCATTCCTGAAGAAGGGCTTATGCCCAAAACGTCGATTCTCCTCTTCCTTGGATGCTGCCTGACCTGCCGCGCTTTTCCAGCAACACATTTTCAGCTCTGATCTCCAGCATCTGCAGTCCTCACTTTCTCCTTACTGGTCTATAGTTCCCTGACTTTTCCTTGCTACCTTCCTTAAATAGTGGCACCACGTTAGCCAACCTGCAGTCTTCCAGCACCTCACCTGTAACTATCAATGATACAAATATCTTCCCAAGGGGCCCAGCCATCACTTCCCTCGCTTCCCGCAGAGTTCTAGGGTACACCTGATCAGGTCCTTGGGATTTATCCACTTCTATATATTTTAACACTTCCATCATCTCCTCCTCTGTAACATGACCATTTTTAAAGATGTCTCCATTTACTTCCCCAAATTCTGTATCTTCCATGTCCTTCTCCACAGTAAACACTGATGCAAAATATTTGTTTAGTATCTCTCCATCTCCTGCGGTTCCACAAATAGGCTGCCTTGCTTATCTCCGAGGGGCCCTGTTCTCTTCCTAGTTACCCTTTTAACCTTAATGTATTTGTAAAATCCCTTGTATTCTCCTTAACCCTATTTGCCAAAGCTATCACATGTCCCCTTTTTACCCTCCTGATTTCCCTCTTAAGTATACTCCTACTGCCTTTATACTTTTCTAAGGATTCATTCAATCTCTACTGTATATACCTGACATATGCTTACTTCTATCTCTTAACCAAACCCTCAATTTCTCCAGTCATCCAGCATTCCCTACACCTACCAGCCTGGCCTTTCACCCTAACAGGAATATATTGTCTCTGGACTCTCGTTATCTCATTTTTGAAGACTTCCCATTTCCAGTTGTCCCTTTGCCTGCGAACATCTGCCTCTAATCAGCTTTTGAAAGTTCTTGCCTAATACCATCAGAATTAGCCTTCCTCCAATTTAGAACTTCAACTTTCAGACCTGGTCTATCCTTTTCCATCATTATTTGAAAACTAATAGAATTATGGTTGCTGGCCCCAAAGTGCTCCTCCACTGATACCTCAGTCACCTGCCCTGCCTTATTTCCTAAGTGTAGATCGGGTCTTGCAGTAGGTATATTCATTTACTGAATCAGAACATTTCCTTGTACACTCTTAACAAATTCCTCTCCATCTAAACCCTTAACACTATGGCAGTCCCAGCATATGTTTACAGATAGCTGAAATCTCCTTACAAATTTCCCACTGATTATTGGGGGGGGGGTCTATAATACAATTTCAATAAGGTGATCATCCCTTTCTTATTTCTCAGTTCCACCAAAATAACTTCCCTGGATGTATTTCCAGGAATATCCTCCCTGAGTACAGCAGTAATGCCATACCTTATGAAAAACGCCGCTCCTCTCCTCTCTTGCCTACTTTTCTATCCTTCCTATAAAATTTGTATCCTGGAAAATTAAGCTGCCAGTCCTGTCCATCCTTGAGCCATGTTTCTGTAATTGCTATGATATCCCAGTCCCATGTTCCTAACTATGCCCCGGGTTTATCTCCCTTCCCTGTTAGTCCTCTAGAATTGAAATAAAATACAGTTTAATTTATCAGTCCTACCTTGTTCTCTGCTTTGTTCCTGTCTGCCCTGACTGTTTGACTTGCTCCCTTTCCCAACTGTGCCAGTCTCAGGTTGATCTCTTTCCTCACTATTTTCCTGGGTTCCACCCCCGCCTTAGCAGTTTTGGTTCCCTTACTTAGAAAAAGGTATCATTTCATTGGTGGCATTTCAGAGAATGTTCACTAGGATGATCTCCAGTATGGAGGGATTGTCTTATGAGCAAACATTAAACAGGTTGGGGCTCCACTCATTGGAGTTTTAAAGAATGAAAAATGATCACATTGAAATATATAGAATTCCTAAAGGATAAAGGCTGAGAGGATGTCTCCCCTCATGAGAGAGTCGAGGACCAAAGGACATAATCACTGAATTGAGGGGTTCCAATACAAGTCTGAAATGAGGAGGAATTTTTTCCCACGGAGGTTTTTGAGTCTTTGGAACTCCTTGCCACGGTGAGCTGTGGGTTTTTTTGAGGAACGTCTTAAATGAAAGCAGAGAGAATTTGAGGGGTTTAGTCGGAGCTTTGGGACCAAGAGACAGCTTGAGGCACAGCCATTAATGGGGAGCGATATAAATTGGGAATGCACAGATGCTCAACTGCAGGTAGGCAGAGGTTCTGCAGGACATCGGGATGGGAAGAGATTGCAGAGATAAGGAGGAACTCAGGCCATTGGAGGGTTTGAATTCAGGGATGCGAATTTTCAAATTGAGGTGATGCTGGACCGGGAACCAGTGTAGGTCGGTGAGCACAGGACCTGGCCACAAATACTGGACAACAGAAGAGGAGGATTGCCTGAATCGAAAGTGTGGGGCTGGTCAGGCAGCATCCAAGGAGCAGGAGAATCAATGTTTCAGGCATAAGCCCTTCATCAAGTTCATCAAGAATGTGATTTGTGGGCCAAGGGGGCTGGGAAATAAACGGGAGGGGGATGGAGCTGGGGGAAGCTAGCTGAGAGTGTGATAGGTAGATGAAGGTGGGGGTGAAGGTGATAGGTCAGAGAGGAGGGAAGAGCAGATAGATGGGAAGGCTGATGGACAGGTAGGGCAGAGCAAGAGGGCAATGCAGAGTTGGAAGGTTGTATCTGGGATACAGTGGGGGGAGGGGAAATGAGGAAACTGGTGAAATCCACATTGATCCCCTGTGGTTGGAGGGTCCCAAGGTTGAAGATGAGGCATGTAGGTGGTGAGTGGTAACAGTTTGACGATGGAGGAGGCCCAGGACCTGCATGTCCTTGGGGGAGTGGGAGGGGGATCTAAACTGTTCAGCCACGGGGCGGTGGTGTTGCTTCATGTGTGTGTGTCCCGGAGATGTTCCCTGAAGTATTCTGTAGTAGGAGTCCTGTCTTCCCAATATAGAAGAGATGACCTCAGGAGCAACGGACACAGTAAATGATGCGTGTGGAAGTGCAGGTAAATCCCTGACGGATGTCGAAGGCTCTTTTGGGGCCTTGGATGGAGGTGAAGGGGGAGGCATGGGTACAGGTTTTGCCTCAATGCCTGATTGCCCGATTATGCCAGATTGCCTGAATGCTGACCACATATTTCCTTCTTGCACTGGATTACATTGGTCCCTCCTTGCCCTTCCCCACCGGCACAAAGCTGACTTCAGTAGACACATGAGTCAATGCTGGGGATCAGCGTACAGTATCTATAGTTCAGCAGCTGTGCTTTTATAGCACATTAATCACTTTGTAACTCAGGATGATTTATGTCTCTCTCTGTTGTACTTTCAATACATCATTGCTTGAGCCTTAACCAAGCCACGTGTTAAAAGGTCACTTCCTTTCCATCGCTTTCTATTTTTAACATATTTTGAAATTTAACTAATGTACAGTTATAATATCCCTCAGCAATGCTTCCTTGTAACCGAGGGCTGCATAATATTGCCACTCACCTCAATGTAATGCAAGTTCAATATACGGCAGAATCTATCCCATAGGAGTGTTGACTCTTAATTCCAGACAACATAAATTTCAGTTCAAAGAGAAACAAATCTTTATTTATGGATAGCTGGTGAGAGATTCTGGGTGACACCAAAGGAGCCTCATAGCCTTCTTGTGGTGATACCCCTCAATGAATCTCTGAACATTACATGCAAGCAGTATGCTTTATATCTGCTTATAGGTTTATATCAGACCTTAATCTCTGAGTAAGGTCATGTCTACTCCCAAAGTCATCAAAGTCACAAATATAAAATACATTTTCTTCTTTAATCATTGTCTGTTCCTTCACTGACTCTTTTACAGATGGTTCTATGAATCTAGCAGAGTTGTCCTTACACGTTCACAGCCGTAGGGAGAGATGCGGGTGTGTGCGGAGGGAAGGGGGGCAGTCAGCAGCACCTGAAATGGTCCTTTCCACCTTGGCTCCAATTTTCCCTAGTCCCAGTTCTTAATCAGGACAAAATCTCCAGGTTCTACAGTAAGGTAGTCTCCCCAAAATGGTTGGCTTGGTGTACCTGTGAATATGAACTTACTGTTGCAATAGGGCACGTCTGAGTCCTCCGTGAGATGGCAGACAGATGCTGGCTGCCCTTCTCAACGAGAGATGACTTACTTTGTCCCTGGGGACAGCCCTTCTCTGGCATTTTAGAGTTCAGCCCATTGTTCCATAAGCAAATAAACAACAACACAGACCCACACATACAAGACCAAACATTGGTCCCAGGGTCAATTGTTCTCTGCGATCACAATTGAAAGTGCTAAGTCATAGTTTTGGCATCAATTCACCATTCAAATGAAAGCTTTCACTACACATATCATCAGAATCACTCAAAAATTCAAACTGGATGTCCTTTAATTTGTATATAACAATTTACCAAGTTGCCCAATTCACACAAAGAATTTATCAAAATGACCAATCTTTCAGACGGGCCTCCAACCCTTATAACCATTTTCCTGATCAGGTATTTTCTCACAGATTGTTGCCCTTTCCAACTTCATAGGAGTACTGTCCCATTTCACCTTATGACTCCTTACTCTGCTAAAAACAGTTTCCACCGGTCATATCAATAATGCAGGGTGAGAAATTTACTGAGTCTGCCCTCCTTCCTTATTCTATATTCATTTCCACCGGCCATATCCGAAAGAGGCAGCTCCCTAAACCAACTCCATCAGGTAGTGATGACCACTTTCCTGACCAGGGTCTCCAGTCCCGACCCTTTTCTAAAGGAACAATACAGAGTAGCCAATGTCACCCAGCAGCAACCTCGAGCAATTGTACAAAAACATTGCTATCTTACAAGCTGGGTCCAGGTGGTTTGTTTGATCTCTTCAAGGTACCAGTTCCACTGGGCGAGGGACAGATTGTCTGGCTGGACACAAGGAGTGGTTTGGGGTAAAACATCCCGGGGTGCCCTTATCACTCTATTCTGTTCAAACTCTCTTCAAACTTTCAAGCCACTTACTCAGCCCAGTGAGATGTTTCTTATGTTGAGATCCCAAATCACGACACCAAATGTTGACTCTTAATTCGGACAACATAATTTTCAGTTTAAAGAGAAGCAAACCTTTATTTCTGGATAGCCGGTGAGAGATTTTGGGTGACACCAAAGGAGTCTCATAGCCTTCTTGTGGTGATACCCCTTGATGAATCTCTGAATGTTGCATACAAGCAATACATTTTATATTTTGTTCGGGTGTGACTAATACAAAGTTCTTAACATCACATGACTGATTGTTAATATATTGTTAAAAACAAGTATTTATCAATCTTACAATGACTAAGTTAAAAATCACACTACACCAGGTTATAGTCCAACAGATTTAATTGTGTGAGAAACAAAAGCTCACTCACTTTAATAATTTCAGTCCGAGACAAAGATCTGAACAACAGCTTCATTTTATTTATACACCTATAGGTGGGTGCTTTGTCTAATCACCAGGTAAGGTAATGACAAAATGCACAGTATATCCCAAAAAACCCTTGCAATTTATACTGTTTTTTCCCATATGTTTTCCTTATTCCATTGTCTGTTCCCTGCTTCGCTTACGTCACTCATTTCCTTAAGACTGATCCCACAACTTCTGTTTATCCTGTCTTGTCCGTGACAAACTCTTATCTCTGACTCCCATAAGGGTGTTTGACGTCAGTCTACCGTAGGTTATTGATTAGGCATATCTTTTCTTCTATCAGCATCTATTTCCATCCAGAGGCCACTTTGACCTCTTTAATTAGGGTTTGTTCCTGTGTCTCTATGCAAGCGGGGAAAACAGATGCTTTCCTGTTTGCCCACACATCCACCATTGTTCTGTATTCACGTCTCATGCTAACATATCCTTTCTTTTGCTGAATATGTGTTTTCTCATTCCTGTTCTGTATCAGAATTTATACTTGCAGAAATAACATTAATTCATTTATATCCCACAATTTCCCCTTTTTCTTTTCATTACTATCTGTTATCTTCTGCAACTTTGTCTCTTTTTTTTTTTAACATTGTTCCCAAAATTCGCAAACATCATTTCAGAGATTTCATCCATCTTAGTCTCACTCATCTCCTTATTATTTAGTTGATAAAGTTCCTCTGTCTGATTCCCCTCAGGGGCATTCGTTTCACCAAGGCTGTTTCAATCAGCCTCTGGGTGATCCCTCGTATACAGGGTATGACACAACAGCCAATGGCCACCAATACCCCGACTACTACTATCAGGGAAGTAAGGATAAAAACCACCACCCCCTTTCTCTGCTAAAATCATATCAAGGGCTATTCTGTTTTCCCATGCCATCCTACTTGTCGCATCAAGCTGTTCTGATATTCCTTTAACCGCCTCTCTTGTATAATTTTATAAATCGCTGTTGATTATAAAATGTAATTTATCCAGTCTACATTTTTATTAATTGTTGCCCACCAAAAGAGATCTGACTCAAAGCCTGCTGCAATCTGGTTACGAGCCTTGAATTCATCAGGTACTCCCCTAGGAACTCCTACCGAATCAAGATAAATTCTGTCATCGAAAGAAGTATCTAACAGTAATCTCTTACCCCTTCCCTTTTTCCCTACTATCTTTTCCTTCTCAAATGCCAAGGTAAATGGAATTGCCAATTGTACAATTGCGCATATCCCTTTCCAATCCGGAGGTAGGGTGGGTCTCAATATTTTTCCTCCACAGTACCACCACAGATCCGCTCGGGAAATCTTTAATGCTGAGTAGTTCCCTCCCTTCTCCGTTTCGGTAACATTCTTAATCTCTGTACATAATTTCAGCTCCCCCAAATCTCTCGATCGACTCGTACCTCGCCTGTGCACACATGACGTGTGATTTCCAACTGCGGCGGAAAATGTGGGGGGAACTTTTGCATCTTTCTTCTCCAAGGGAGGGAACATCAGAGATAGGGAGGTACAATTCCTATCATTCCATGCAGTCTCATCCTGATACAGGGCTATCATACATTTCATGCCCTTCCTGTCTCGCTTCCACCCGAGCGGAAAGGGAACCACCTGGGCCACTGGCCTACCGGAGGCACATGCATAGCAATTGCTTTTGTTCAGACTCTTTACAGTATACTTTACCCATTCAACCCAGGCATTTGCATCCCCGTACCCAGTCTCTATCTCGGTCTGTTTCAAATCCTTTTACCTCTATAATGAACCCAGGCATTTGCATCCCCGTACCCAGTCTCTATCTCGATGGTCTGTTTCAAATCCTTTTACCTCTATAATTTTTACTACTTTAGGATCATCGGGAGGGGTGAAAGGTTGTATCTCATTACCCAGTAATTCTACCCGTTTTCCCTGTCCTATGCTAATTCGAAAACAACAGCCCACAAACTCCTTCCCATTTGCTTTCATTTCAATCCCAAATGTTTCATTTAATTGTACCTTATAAGTGCCACCTCCCAAAAGTGCTTCGTGCCGTGTGGTTTTCCTTATCGTTAAATATATGGGGTTACACTTTTTATTGGGACAATCGCGTGCTGGTCGGAAGGGGGCCCGGTGTATTGTGACAAGACCATTATACCAGGTACCATCCCCGAGGCCATCCCCATAGGACTTAAGATGTATCTCTGAGTTGCGGTATTGTCTCTGATTAGCTACATTCCCACAATTTACTGAACTACATACATCAGTGTCTATTACTTGTGGATTATCAGACTCAGGAACCATTAATAATACATATGAAAATGATATTTGATAAAATATTTGATAAAATCCTAATACGAAGAGGGATCATAACTCTAAGCATTCCCAGTATTCTAATCATTATGCTAAAACATAAAAAGGCTTAATATACAATCTTACAGAAATAATCCCGCGCTCGCGTCGCCACTGTATAGTCAATTACTCAAAGTCTCTTTAGTCTGAGTTTTAGCGGGTCTTGCGTTGATTCGGCTGTCCAGACTTCTTCCTCAACTGGAGGGTCCACTGGCCCTTTGATCCGAGTGTAATGAGTCCAGCCTTTTTCCGCCGTCCTTATTGCCGTTTTGGTAATCAAAAGAGCCTGATACGGCCCTTCCCAGTCCGGCTGCAGCTTAGTCTCTGTCCATGATTTTATTAAGACCCAATCTCCTGGCCGGATGGGATGAACAGCAAATTCAAGGGGCGGATTCTGTGCCAATAGACCCTGTTTTCTGAGGAAAGATAAAGAGGAGGACAAGCCCAGTATATACTTCTTTAAAAACAAATCTTTAGTTTCGGGAATTGGCAATTCTCCCTGCGTTCCCAGAAAAGGTAATGCAAATAAAATTTCATAGGGGGATAGTCCCAAATCTTTCCTCCACCAAGGGACAAGCCCAAAAGGCATCCTTTAAATCTATCACACTAAACCATCTGTAATCATGAGGGATCTTACTTAATAATGTGTAGGGGTTTGGCACCACTGGGTGCCTGATCTGTACTATCCGATTTAATGTTCTCAAACCCATACCAATCGATAAGTTCCATCAGATTTCCGCACTGGTAGAATTGGGGTATTATAAGGAGACAGACATGGTTCCAATAGTCCATCTCTAATCAGTCCCTCAATTACTGGCTGCAGTCCTCGTTTACCTTCTATGGAAATAGGATATTGTTGTTCACAGACAACGGCTCCTTTTCGTTTTAAATTTATTGTAAGGGGAGGGATCTGTAGTTTTCCACGATTCCCTTCTCTAGCCCATACAATAGGGTCTATCTTTCTCTCTGCATCCTCTGTCAACATCGCCAGTTGTACAACTAATTCTTTTTCCTGAACTCCAATCTCCAGTCCTAAAAGGATAATTAAGTCTCTCCCCAGTAAATTACTTCCTATATCAGGGATATACAGCAGTTCCCCTGTGATCCTATCCTTAACACCTTCTATCATCATAGGTTCAAATACTGGAACAGTAAATCCTTCCCCTTTCACCCCTGAAACAAAGAAACAATAATTGACCGTGTTAACATTTCTACTTTCTTTGTTTTAAAATTCAGCGATGACCGTGCTGCCCCCGTATCTACTAGGAAGACTACCTCTTCCCTACAGGGTCCCACCTTCAAGTTTATCAAGGGTTCCTGGTGGGCCCCCGAGGGCAGGAACCCCTGACACCCCTATTCTTCATCATAATTCATAAGCGGAATTGCCTTTTCTTCCCTTTGTAGATCAGGACACTCCCGTTTAAAATGCCCTATCTTTCCACAATAATAGCATCCTGCCTGTAGCGACTTCCATCTCTGCCCCTGTCGCTCAAACCCTCTATCAAATGTTCTCCCTCTTCCTCTCCCTCTCTGTCCTACATGCTGCCTCCCGCCACTCCGGTTGCCCACTATTGGTTCCATTCTCCTCTTAATTACCTCATCAACCGTAGCTACCATCATTTTCACCTTCTGTTTTTGTCTCTCATCCTCTCTCTTTACAAACACTTTCTGTGCCTCTCTCAACAATTCATCTAATGGTTTTTCGCTCCATCCTTCTGTCTTCTGTATCTTTCTCTGTATGTCTGGCCATGCCTTTGTCACAAAATGTACTTTCAAAAGACCCTGTGCCACTGGGTCCTCAGGGTTCATTCCAGAGTATTTCCGCATTGAGTCCCTTAATCTTTGCAAGAAAGCTGAGGGAGTCTCATCTTTCTCCTGTCTAATTTCAAAGGCTTTAATCAAATTCTGTGACTTCGGAACTGCCTCTCTTATTCCTTTTAGAATCAGGTCTTTCAATTCCCTCATTTCTTCTCTATGCTCCGGGTTTTGGTTTTCCCACTGGGGGGAAACTTCACCTCTCCCTGTCCAGCATCCCCATCTCCAATCGGGTGTTCCCTGTCCCATATTTTAATGGCAGCTCCTCATATAAGTCCCCTTTCCTCCCCAGTAAATAGTATATTCAAAATAGACATTAATTCAGCCCAGGTATATAGACTGGGCCCCAAAAATTGATCAATTTGTTCAGACAACCCCACCGGATCCTCAACCAGGACCTTCATTTCCTTTTTAAATGTTCTGACCTCCCCACTGGTGAGGGGGGCACTTACAAACCCAATCTCTTTGTCCCCTATGGGTACCTCCCAAAGGGGATAAGTCGTTACATTTTTCCCCTTTTTCTTTTTTTTAAAGAAATATTGCAATATTTCTAGCTCCCCATAATTTTCAAACACCAATTCATCAATTCATGCTTGACTAACCTTCAAAGCCTGTTCCTAACTTATAAATATATTTATATATATTTATGTTCATTTCTTCAGTATTTAATAGTCAAAATGCAAAATGCATACAGTTCCCAATTTTGCAATTCACTGTAATTACCCAGTTTTAGTCCTTTAATTTAGATCCAGAATTAGTTTTCTTAAATAGTCCTGACCAATCATTGCTCAATTACAATACTATAGGTCGTAAAATAATCAGAGCTTGCCTTAAAAGAATTTGTCTACTCAAGTTTTTTTTAAAAAAAACTTCTAATGCATGAACAATGGCTGAATCCAAGGTCACAGATATTAACCATAGAATTTTGCTTTTACTACAATCTAATGTTGAACTGAAACTTCAACTGTCCTCCATAAATCGCTGTTATGTAAAGATAAAAGAGATTAGTTAGAAACTGATAGTAAGGCAGTCATGATCTGCAAAAAAGAACAGGAGTTATCATTCCTTTTTTTTTAATCTCAATAGAATCCTTAACCTTAAAAGAAATCATGTTAAGTTTCCATAACAAAAATCAGATTCAAAACAGTCCTGGAACACAAGCTCCAGGGAATAAAACACAAACATTCAATCACCAACAAACAAATGTTCACTCAAACCAAATCACAAAGGGTTAAACTTCCTACCAGCTGTACAGCTCTTTACATTCTCTCTCTCTCTCTCTCTCTCGCACATGGACATATAAACTCAGATATTCACAAACCCAGTCTTCGTCCGATCTGTACTTTGGCCAGAAGACAGCGGGACGAAGAATGGAGTCCTTAGTCCATACAAAGCAACAATATTTAATCATCTTTCTCCCTTGTACAAGTATTATTTTGCCAATTTCCACAACATCCTGCCCAAAGGACTTTCCGGAGGAATGTTGTAAGGGACCCCGCCTCCATTTCCATTGCCGTTTCCTTACTTTGTTTCCCCGGAGGCTTTTTCCTTACCCACAGCGCAATTCATATTGAGTTCCTTCGTTAGTCCCGTATTAACTACTAAAACTCAATCCCGGCCACCAAGGCAATACTTAAAAGTCAATTTTCTTACCTTGGTCTGTGCACAGAATTGCCTGGCCCCTTTTATCACCGTATCTTCTATCGAGATCCTATCACTGTCTGATTCAGATGTCTCTCTTATAGGATTCACATCAGTCACCCAAGGGAGCAGACCAAACCGGGACACGAGACCGCTCCTCAATGGGGAACGGGACGCGTCTTCCCAGTGTCCAAGGCCAGCCACTCCCCCCAGTAATGGAAGAAAATCCCAGACACGAGCCCCCAATTGTGAGAAACAAAAGCTCACTCACTTTAATAATTTCAGTCCGAGACAAAGATCTGAACAACAGCTTCATTTTATTTATACACCTATAGATGGGTGCTTTGTCTAATTACCAGGTAAGGTAATGACAAAATGCACAGTATATCCCAAAAAACCCTTGCAATTTATACTGTTTTTTCCCATATGTTTTCCTTATTCCGTTGTCTGTTCCCTGCTTCGCTTACGTCACTCATTTCCTTAAGACTGATCCCACAACTCCTGTTTATCCTGTCTTGTCCGTGACAAACAGGAGGCAGTTAATAAGATCGATAACCAGGCTAGACAGCCTTATCCAAGGACCAAATAGCTTTGCCCGAAGCCTGAGGGCCAAATACACATCTCTGGCTCCAGACAATTCCTACAGTTCTGAGATGACCAGACCTGCACTGTGAGTTCTGGTCTCAGCCTGCCAGAAAGTAGGCACACAGTCAAAATCATAGTAAGCCACAATCACAGAATTTTTTTTTAACTGTTGAATTCTCAATGCTCTAAAACATGATGGTGGGCCATTGTAATAAATGTTTTGCTATTGGATTCCCAAACTTTATCACAGTGCCTTTCCCAACCTCAGTAAAGGAGGGACTTTCTGAAGTGTAATCACAAGAAGTAGTAACAGGAGGAGACCATTTGAGCTCTTCAGACAGCTCTGTCATTCAAGGTGATCAACTTTTAATCTACTCTTCAACTGGATGTGGGCGTCACTGGCAGGGGGCAACAATTGTTGTCTAGCCCCAAGTGCCCTTGGACTGAATGGCTTGTTTGGTCATTTCAGAGCTGACACTTTGCTGTGTATCTGGAGTCACACATAGGGCAGACAATTTTCATCCATAAAGGATGTTGCTGAACCAGACGGGTTTGCAATAGCTTCATGGTCACCCTCATGGAGATGAGCTTTTGGTTCCAAATTATACAGATTTAATTTAAACTTAATCAGGTATGATGGTGAGATTTGAACCTGTCATCCCAGAGAATAAGCCTCAACATCAAGATTACTAATCCACCACGCTATCAGTTGGCTACTAATCTTAGTTCTGTATTTTCCTATTGGTTCCATGTATTCATTGATTCCATGAGAGATCAGTTTGTCTCAGTTTTGAGCTGTTGAATATTCTAGGAAATATTGCAGTCAGTTTACACACAAGAAGCTGTCACAAACAGATACATAATAATGATCGTGTTAAACTGTTTCTTTTTGTGATGTTGATCATATTAGAACATAGAACAGTACAGCACAGAAATGGGCCTGACATGACACGTCATGCCAAACACGATCCCAAATTAAACTAATCTCTTCTGCCTGCCTTGGTCAATATCCCTCTATTCCATGCATATTCATGTGCTTATCCTAAAGTATTTTAAATGCCCCTATTGTATCTGCCTTCACCACCACCCCCTGCAGCATTTCCTACCCTCCTTCCACTCTCTGTGTAAAAAAACCTTCCACTCATATCTCCTTTGAACTTTTCCTGTCTTATTTTGAATGCATGCCCCCTAGTTTTAGACATTTCAACTCTGGGAAAAAGATTCTGACTATCAACCCTATCTATGCATATGATAATTTTATAGACTTCTATCAAGTCTCCCCTCAGCCTCCACCACTCCAGAGAAAACAACCTGAGATTTTCTAGCCACTCCTTATAGCTCTAATCCAGACAGCATCCTGGTAAACCTCTTCCGCACCCTTTCCAGTGCCTCCACATGCTTCCTGTAGTGTGGCGACCAGAACTGAATGCAATGTCCTAACCATGGCCTAACCAAAGTCTTATAAAGTTTCAACATGGCATCCTGACTCCTATACTCAATTCCCTGACCAATAAAGGCAAGCTTACCATACACCTGTTTTTTAACCACCCTATCTACTTGTGTGGCCACTCCCAGGGAGCAGACTTTGAACCCCAAGATTCTTCTGTACATCAATGCTATTCAGGGTCCTGCCATTAACTGTATACATTTCCTTAACATTTGACCTCCAAAAGTGCAGCACCTCACACTTACCTGGATTAACCTCCATTTGCCATTTCTCTGCCCATACCTGCAACTGATCTAAATCCCGTGGTATACTTTGATAATCTTCTACACTATCCACAACTCACCGATCGTTGTTTTGTCTGCAAACTCATTAACCCACCCATCTACATTTTCATCCAAGTCATCTATATATATCACAAACAGCAGAGGACCCAGTACGGAACCCTACAGGGCACCACTGGTCACGGATCCCCAGCCTGAAAAACACCCTTCTACCACTGCCCTCTATTGTCTATGGGCAAGCCAATTCTAAATCCACGCGGCCAAGTCACCATGGATCCCATGCATCTTAATCTTCTGGATAAGCCTACCATAAGAAATCTTGTTGACAGCCTTCCTAAAATCCACGTAGACAACATTTACTGCTTTACCCTCATCGATCACCTTTATCACCTTCTCAAAAAATTCAATCAAGTTAGTAAGATGCACAAAGCCATGCTGACTGTCCCTAATTAGGCCATGCTTTTCCAAATGCAGGTAAATATTATAGAATTGCAGAACAGGGGGGAAGAGTTCCCCTATTCCGCTTCAGATTGTGACTGTGGCATCTTCTACTTTTACCTGAGAGATTGGATGCAGCCTCAGTTTAGTGTCTCATTTAAGAGGTAGCTTCTCTGACAGTGCAGCATTCCATCAGTATTGTATTGGGAGTGTTGGCTTCATGTCACTCATCTGGGACAAAATCCAAAATTGCTGGAGAAGCTCAGCAGGTCTGGCAACTTCTGTGGAGACAGAAAGAGGGTTAATGTTTTGAGTACAATCTAACCCTGCTTCGCAGACAGGTGCTGCCAGACCTACTGAGTTTCTCCAGGTCTTTCTGTCTTATTTCAGATTTCCGGACACACAGCAATTTGATTTTCACTGGTGCAGAGCTTGGAGATTTAATGCCCATGGGATATCACATGTGTTTCACAGTCAGTAAGGAACTTTGGAAGTGTACTTGCTGCCAACATGTGGGAAATGCAGCAGCTGATTTACACACAGCAAGACCCCAAACGCTTCAGTGTGAGACCATCTGTTTTATTGATGTTTATTGGATGGAACGGGAGAAGTTAAATATTGACCGAGCTGCAATTGAGAACTCTCCTGTTCTTCTGCAAAGTAGTGCCATTAAAAAAAAATGATGGTACCTTTCATCATTAATTGAAGGAATATTGCAAAGCCAGCATTGAGTGACCATCACTAATTGCAAGGCTGCAACAGTGTGAGACTCCCTCAGTACTGCACTGGAATGTTAATCTTGATCTTTGTGGTAGGTCCAAGAGTGAAAGTTGAACTCATAACCTCTGACTCAAGGACAAAGACTGCCAATCACTGAAGTGTGCCTAGCACACTGACACAAGCAAGATGGAATCAATTAGCTCTTTCAGTGCTGTATTGTTCTATATTTCCACTTTACATTCACTAAGCATTCAGTCTGCATGCCAGTCAAAAGGAACTCTCCCATATTCCTCTTCTTCTGTTTAATATAGTCTTGGCAACAGCAATCTGTCCTTCCCCTTCTAGCTTTTATCCATTGTGTCTGTGCTAACATCTCCTTCCTTTTTAGATAATAATCTAATCCTCAGTTTAAAACCTCAAATAACCTTGCCTCCACCACAATCTCAGGCAGCGCGTTCGAGATATAACCACTCATTGTGTGAAAAAGGTTTTCTTCATATTGCAATCATTTCTTTTGCCAATTAACCTTAGATCCCAGTCCTTGGTTCTAAATCCTTCTGCCAATCAGAAGAGTTTCTCTCAGTCCACTTTGTGCAGATCCCTCATGATTCTGGAAACATCTATCAGGTCTCCTCTCCACCTTCTCCTATCCAAGGAGAACAGGCCGAACTTCTCGAACCTATCCATGGAACTAAAGTTAACCCAGTTTCCTGATGGTTGGCACTACTGAACCTGTCCATTCAGACAGTGCTTTCCAGATCATAATTCAATGTTTATTTCCAAAGAGCTCTCCTCTGTTATTTTGCTCATTTTTAAAATAATCTGTCTCTTCTCATTGCTGACCCACCTGTTGATACAGAGTAAAGAAGGAATTGAATTGAATTGATTGTCACATGTACCGAGGCACAGTGAAAAGCTTTGTCTTGTGAGCAATACAGGCAGATCACACGGTTAAGTAGCATAGATAGTAAATAATAGGTAAACAGCGGCAAAAACAAAAACACAGGTACAGGCGAACGTTAAGAGTTTGTGAGTCCATTCAGTATTCTAACAACAGTAGGGGGCAGGTACTGTTATGAAACCGGCTGGTGCGTGTGTTCAGGATTCTGTACCTTCTCCCCAATGGTAGAGGTTGTATAAGAACATTGCCAGGATGGGATGGATCTTTGAGAATGCTGGCGGCCTTTCCTTGACAGCGGGCCTGATAGATGGATTCTGTAGATGGGAGGTTGGCCTTTGTGTTTGTCCAGGTCGAGTTCACCACTCTCTGAAATGGTCTCCGATCTTGAATGGTACAGTTGCCATACCAGGTAGTGATACATCCAGACAGAGTGCTCTCGATGGTGCACCTATAAAAGTTGGCAAGGGTATTCGCTGTCGTGCCAAATTTCCTCAGCTGCCTGGGCCTTTGTAACTAGTGCATCCACATGAAGAGTCCAAGAAAGCTTGTTCTGGATGACCACTCCCAGGAGCTTGACACTCTCCACTCGTTCCACCTCTGTGCTGTTAATGTGTAGTGGGGGGAGCATGAGTAACATCCTGCCGAAAGTCAATAATAAGTTCCGTAGTTTTGCTGGCATTGAGAGCTAGGTTGTTCTCAGTGCACCATTTTTCCAGGTCTTCCACCTCCTGTCTATAGTCTGTTTCGTCGCTGTCTGAGATTTGACTGACTATGGTGGTATCATCAGCGGACTTGTAAATGGCATTAGTCTGGTATTTGGCGACGTAGTCAAGGGTATACAGTGAGTACAGTAAGTGGCTGAGTACGCACCCCTGGGGGGCTCCAGTGTTGAGTGTTAGTGAGGATGAAGCATTGTCTCCAATCTTCACTGATTGTGGCCTAAGGGTGAGGAAGCTGAGGATCCAGTTACAGAGAGTGGGGCTTAGTCCGAGATCACTAAGTTTAGTAATCAGTCTCGAGGGGATAATAGAGTTAAAGGCTGAACTGTAGTAGTGAAGGGCATGTGATATGGCATCTGATGTGGATCTGTTGTTCCGATAGGCACATTGGAGTGGGTCAAGAGTAGTGGGGAGGCTGGAGTTGATTAATGCCATTACTAGCCTTTCAAAGCACTTCATGATCACCAAAGTTAGGGCCACTGGGCGGTAGTCATTGAGACACGCTGCATGAGCCTTCTTAGGCACAGGGATGATGTTATCCCTGTTGAAACAGGCAGGGACAGTGGCCTGCTGCAGGGAGAGGTTAAAGATGTCTGAGAAGACCTCTGCCAGTTGATCTGCGCATGCTCTGAGTACACGGCCTGGTACTAAGTGTAGTCCCATTGCTTTCCTTGGATTCACATGAAGGAAAACTGATCTGACCTCTGATGCAGTGAATGTTGAGATAGGTTTGTCAGGACTTGTCGGAATAGGTGAAATTCTGCTCAACGCGAGCATAGAAGGCATTGAGACAATCTGGGAAGGATGTGTCATCGTCTGCTATCTTGCACTGTCTCTTTTTAGAACCTGTGATGTCATTCAGTCCTTACCATAGTCGCCAGGTGTCTGTCTGGGTCTCTAGTTTGGATTGGTGTTGGTCCTTGGCTGTCTTAATGGCTCTGCGAAGGTCATATTTGGTTTCCTTGTATTTGGGTGGGACTCCTGTTCTGAAGGTATCACGCCTGGTTTTTAACAGGTTCTGTATGTCCTGATTCATCCAGGGTTTCCTGTTGGGGAATACCCAGATTGACTTCGTCGGTATGCAGTCCTTCACACACCGGCTGATAAAGTCTGAGGGTGGTGGTGTACTCGTCCAAGGTACCTGCGGACTGTTTGAACATGACCCAATCAGCCAATTCCATACAGTACTGGAGTTGATCCTCTGCCTGATACCACCAGCACGGGACCCTTATCCACGAAGGGGTGCCCTGCCTGAGCTTTTGCCTGTCAGCCAGGAGAAGAAACATGGCATTGTGGTCAGAGTTCCCGAAATGAAGGCGGGGGATGGAGCGGTAGGCATCTTTCACAGTGGTGTAGCAGTGGTCTAAAATGTTCGGGTCCCTGGTGGTAGTTGGGCAACACCTTCCTTAGATTGGCTTAATTGAAGTCGCCAGTCACAATAAACAGGGCCTCGGGGTGTTCCATCTCCAGGGTGGTGTTGGTGGAGTACAGCACATCCAGAGCTTCCTCAACCTTTGCTTGTGGTGGTATGTATAAAGCAGTTAGTATAGCAGCAGTAAATTACAGTGGTAGATAGAAGGGGCGACATTTGATGGTGAGGAGTTCAAGGTTTGGGGAGCAATGTCTGCCCAGGGTTGCAATGTCCATGCACCACAAGTTGTTGATTGAAAAGCAAACCCCTCCACCCTTTGTCTTACCCGAGGATGCTGTACGGTCCATACAATAGATAGAAAAACCATCAGCCTGAAGTGCACAGTCAGGAATGGGTGGGTTGAGCCAGGTTTCTGTGAAGCAGAGTGCACAGCAGTAACTATCAAAGCTTCCCTTAACTCTGAATGTCTCCATTAAATCAACTTTAAACTTTCTCTGCACTAAGGAACATAATTCCAGCTTTTCTGGTATCATCTAATCACGAGACTACCTGAACCTTGATACTATTCATTTTTTGTTCACTGTCTTCAAAGCCTTGACACTCTTCCTGCTGCAGAACTCTCCAGACTCCTTTCTGCTCTTGTTAGCTTTTAATTCACAGTAATATGAGCAAGTTGAGGAACATCTCAGCTCCATGTTGTTTGTTGAATCTCTTCATCAATTGTCTGGGAGCCTTGTTCACTGAAAGTCTAAGATAAGAAGAGGTGATGGAGAAGTGTTTTTAATGGGTTTGGAGCAAGTTGTGAAAATTGCCCAGTCCAACTGGGCAGTATCAGTGTAACCCTGGAGTTATGTCTAAGAGACAATACCTGTGCCAATTATTGGTTTACTTTGACACCCTCTTGCACTACTGCAATGCAGTGTATTATGACTGAGGTTGAAGGGGTCGCTATTTCCTCTCATGGTCCCACTCTTCCAATGGTCAAAACACCTGTTAAGTTTGGCCCGGTTGGTGATGTGGCCAGTTGTAGGTCTCAGATTCAGTATTAAGTGCATGTCAACGAGTTTCCTTTAGTCAACAACAAATAGCTGGTTTACTAACCAAGTGAAAGAAAAGACTAACACATGCACACAGCTGAGGAGAAACTCTGCAAAATGCAATCCATTTTAGTGTAAATTTGGAAACAATCAGTGCATTACAAGAATCCTCTGAACTCAAAGTTTTACATATTTTAGGCTCTGGGAGAGTGTTTGTGTAGTGGGGGGTAATACCAAATCAAAAAAAGCACATTATTTGCCCCACCAGTTCCATTTTAATGTAACCATCTTTTCCCACCCATTCATTATTATTACTAACACATCTCTGGAGCAGGTGGGACTTGGATCTGGACTGTCTGAGTTACAGGTAAAGACACTACCACTACACCACACAAGCACCTGAACCAGGTTTGTTTGTATTTTCTAATCAAAGATGTTAATACACATCTCTGGAACTCAGGTCATTTTTTCTTAATACAACTCACCACTGAGTCACCAAACAACTTCAGTGAGAGATTTGTTTTCAAGATCTCCTAGTTTCTTTTTTGCTCATTATTTTCTCAATGTCAGGTTTTCACTCCTGAACCTTTAGACTGAAGAGCAGTTGTCAGAGGTACCAATAGTTCTGGTCACTGATGTTTATTTGTTTCTCTCTGATGTTTGGAAGACCAACCTGCTTTGGTTCCTGGCCCCTAGTATATTGAATTTAAAATTTCCATTCCCATCTCCAATGATATCAATTCTATTCCACTTCCTCCACTATGTTAGTAGTTATCTCGAATTTTTCCCCCACTTTCCCCACATCTCCGATCCTCTGGTTTCTTGCGCATCCTTTATTTCTGCTTTCAGCCCAGAATGTGGAACTGTGTGAACGAGCTGAAGCAACTTATTTGAAATCATTCACCGGATGTGGGTTTGCAGCCTGTCCTTAATTGCCCTGAGTAAGCTGGTGATGAGACACCTTCTTGAATGGCTGTAGTCCGTTGGGTGTAGGGCGACCCATAATGTTGTTAAGGAGGGAAGCCTAGGATGTTGACCCAACTACGTTGAACTAATGGTCATAAAGTTGCAAGTCTGGATGGTTGTGACACTGAGGGGAAGTTGGACGTGGTGGTGTTCCCACAGTGTGCTTTGAAGGAGAAGCTGGATAAATGTGTTAGGGAGAAATGAATTGGAAGGATATGCTGATTGGTTGAGATGAAAATGGATGGGAGGTGACTTACATTGATTACAAGCACTAACCTTGACTAATTGGGCTGAATGGCCTATTTCTGTGATGTAAATATTTCATAAAGGTGCACTATCAAACACAGGTACCTGCAGTTGCAGCCGAGATAGCGTAGTGTCACAGTTAAGCACAATTATATCCTCTATAACACCCTGGGGAGCATCAGTCACTGAGTAAAAACACAAGCAGCAGACTTGAGCTGACACTTTCTTTTAACCTTGTGGAGATATGGTCAGTACAGCTTTCTGAGACAAATTCAATTCATTCAGTTGAGAACAATGGATAGACACCAGAGAAGTGAGGATTGTTCTCTCTTAAAGCAGAGGAGGTTAGGGGAAGATTTGTACGATCACAGAGCTATCACCATATCTTCTCCACAGTATGTTCCTCTTTCCCAAAGTTGCAATGTAGTTTTAGTTTGTTGTAGAAGACAGTTAGTATCTGACAAGATTAACTGATATCAAGAGGTAAACCGTGTCTATTAGGATGTAAAGGACTGCTCCTGGGAGTAGCTAATGGATTTTGAGGAATCTTAAGGCTATTATTGAGGTACCAGTTGTTCTACTAAGTTCATTTGCTAACAGTGATGTGCATTTACTCTTAGTTGAGACTGGTATCTTATCATGTATCTCAGGTGTAATATAAATCACCATTATATAATATGGCATAAACCTTTACGGTTTGCCATTGTTTAGCCTGTCTTCTGCCAAAGACAATGTGAGCATCTTTCCCCACATGTTATTGTAACTAATCTCATAATAATCAGAATGATTGCAGCCGTAAATCTACCCAAGAGAGCACAACCACACGTTATCCTATACTAGGTGATGCTGAATCTGAGCAATTTCCTGTTTGAAAAGTGCAACCTTTTAACATTGAAAACATTAATACTCACCTTGGGTATACTGTTGACTAATTAATAGAGATTGATTGCTATGATTAGTATCACAATTATATAGTCTATGAGATTATTACATTTGGGGACCGGAGCTTTGTTTAAATTGAAGGTAAATGAAGAAATGTATGCAACCCATTCAGCAGTCTGCCTGAGAGTTGACCTGGATGGTTTAATTATTAATGATGAAAGAAATGCTTAGCTTTACAGAGAAGAAGTGCAGGGTATTTAGACTAAGAGACAATGACAATGACTAAGAGACAGTGACTCTGATTGCAATAGTAGACTGAGTTTCCCAAGGTCCCAGAATGTTGTTGGTAACAAGTTATTTCCATATAAAATGAAAGAGAATTGTGGTAAAGGATAGCTAACCACCACTTCCACCTGAATGGAAGGTTAATGTGTTTCCTTCTGCCACTGGGGGAGAGAGCAAAGAAAGTAATTTTTGTTGATATCAGGCTACACTGGTTTCCTGTGAAGTCAAGGAATATCTCAGACAGATCTGTGGGATCAGCATTGTGAAAGTAACCCTTGGTTTTGTGAGCTAACACAGCCAGATGCTGGAAAGATACAGTCTCCAGCTAAAGAGACACACATTCCACAAGACTCATTCTGGCATGGCCAGAGGGAAGAAGAGTCATTAGTTCTGTTTGTGGACTTAAGGAACATTTAAGCAAACTGAGGAAGACGCTTGCTAACAGACACTCAAATTTATCATTTGACACAAGAATAGGCAACTGGATGGAAAGTAACAATGGATAATTTGCTGAAAAGTCACTAATATCATGGGGATTGTAATGGTAGATATACCAGGGAAACATTTATTTCCATTGTTTAATTGCTTGCAAAAAGAAAATAATGTTTAGTCAATAGTACTTTTTAGTCATTTGTTGCAGTCTCTGATAGCATTAGTCATTAGCTGCATTATTGCTATATCACATGTCTAGCAGGAGTTTGACTGAGAGGACCATTTCTTAGGCTGCAGTTCCTTTGATACTGGGGCTCTGTGGACACCAACCTCAACTCTGATCTCATCATAGCTACATAGATATTTAATCTGATAAATATTACTCTGTAATTTATTTCTATTATTTACATTTTCTCCTGCTAATTTATTATTCTAATTTAATGTTTGGAAGTGTCTTTCTGAGCTATGAAACTTCAAATCTTTAAATTACGTTTCAGATTAATCTGTAACTAATGAGCTCCTTTTGGCCAGCACGTTCTTGTCACTTGTAAATTGTTACTCTGGTGCATGGGGAAAGCAACCCAGTCATAAATAACTTACATTTCTGTTGTGCCTTTTGTAAAATGAGTACACCCTAGAGCACTTTACAGCCAACTAATTACTTTTTGAATTGTAAATTCTGTTTTAATGTTGGAAACATGGCAGACAATTTGCATACAACGTGACAAAAAAATAGACCTAGCGACTAGATCATCCTTTTTTGCAATGCTGGTTGAGGGATAAATATGGGCATGATTCCAGGGAGACCTCTCCTGCTCTTTTTTTGAAATAGTGGCCAGGAAACTTTGCTAAGTCCATTCGGAAGGGACCTCTGTTTTGACCTCATATGACAGAGTGTGCAGTACTCTGTGTCCATTTGAAGTCTGTTGAGGAAGCTGGTGTTCAGAAAGCAATTTTCTTTTACCAGGGACCCGCTTTCAAGCAGGAACTGCAGGAGATTGATTGGTGAGAATGTAAAGGGAAGAACAAGATTGGGCTTGGTTACTGCTTAAGTGAGTACTGGGCCGAGGCATCAGAAACCTGTGGGCAGCACGGTGGCACAGTGGTTAGCACTGCTGCCTCACAGCGCCAGAGACCCGGGTTCAATTCCTGCCTCAGGCGACTGACTGTGTGGAGTTTGCACGTTCTCCCCGTGTCTGCGTGGGTTTCCTCCGGGTGCTCCGGTTTCCTCCCACAGTCCAAAGATGTGCAGGGTCAGGTGAATTGGCCATACTAAATTGCCCGTAGTGTTAGGTAAGGGGTAAATGTAGGGGTATGGGTGGGTTTCGCTTTGGCGGGTCGGTGTGGACTTGTTGGGCAGAAGGGCCTGTTTCCACACTGTAATCTAATCTAATCTAAACCCATCCACCTTTTCATTAATTTATAGGAGTGGGTGTCATTGGTTGGCTAGCATTTATTGCCCACCTTTAATTTCCTTGAGAACAGTTCAGAATCACAGAAACATAGAAAATAAAAGCAGAAATATGCCATTTAGCCCTTTGAGGCTGCTCTGCTATTCGATATAATCATGGCCAATCATCCAATTCAGTCCCCAGTTCCATTTTTCTCTCTATACCCTTTGATCTCTTTAGGCTGAAGAACAATATCTAACTCCTTCTTGAAAGCATTTATGTTTTGGCCTCAACTGTTTCCTGTGGTGGAGAATTTCATACACTCACCACTTTCCATGTGAAGAAATTTCTTCTCAGTCCTAGATCTTCACATCCTTTGGCTGTATTCCCTGATTCCGGACTCCCAGATCATTGGAGCATTCTTTCCAGTTCCATGAGATCCCCCTTATTTTTCTAAACTCCAATAAATGTGGAATCATAGAACCTCTACAGTGTGGAATTAGGCCATTTGACCCATGGAGTCCACATTATTGACTAATCCTCTGAAAGGTATCCCACCCAAAATCTGCATTTCCCATGGCTAAACCAATTGGCTTGCACGTCCCTGGACCCAATGGGCAATTTAGCATGGTCAATCCACCTAACCTGTATATCTTTGGATTGTGGGAGGAAACCGGAGCACTCGAAGGAAATCTACACAGACATGGAGAGAACGACGTGCAAACTCAACACAGACAGTTACCTAAGGTTGGAATCAAACACGGTCCCAGGCACTGTGAGGCAGCAGTGTCAACCACTATGGTCCTAACTGTTCTGGTCTTTCTTCATGCATCAGTCCTGCCATCCCAGGGGCCAGTCTGGTAAACCTTTGCTGAGCTCTCTCCATAACCAGAACATCCTTCCTCAGGAAAGGAGACCAGAACTGCACAGAACCAACCATATTGCTGTGGGATTAGTGTAAAGTGCAGGTAATGCAGTTAAGGGCAGCAGATTTCCTTCCCTGAAGGACATTAGTGAACCAGATGGTTTTTTAGTGACCATCAAAGGTCGTCTCATGATCACCATTAGGCTAACTTTGTAGAAAAAATTTTAAAGACTTTTGTTGAACTTGCTATTGCCATGGTGGAATACAAACCCATTTCCCCAGAACATTAACATGACTCTTAAGGATTACTAGTCAGGTGACATTACTGCTTCACCACCACAAGCTGGAAAGGTAAACTGAAAATAAAGCTGGTTGGATGTAGTGTGTGAGAGTTCAAGGTCTCAGGTCATATAGATTGATTTGAAAAACACACTAATGGGAAATTCGATGGAAATCATTCACAAGTCCCTCGATAGCACCACGAGGATTTTGCAAGTGGTTATCATATTATCAATTGTCATCGATGCCACAAATGAAATGAATAATCCTTCTGAAAATCAGTTCAGGATCTTTATTGACTAACACTTCACATCCTGTTTTTTTTTAATGATTGAAATATTTTTAGCATCTTTGTGGGGTTCTCCCATTTGATAAGTCACATCAGAATTAGAGTCTGTACAGTGTGGAAACAGGGCCTTTGGCCCACAAGGCAAAGTGAGGACTGCGGATACTGGAAATCAGAGTCTAGATTAGAGTGGTGCTGGAAAAGTACAACAGGTCAGGCAACATCCGAGGAGCAGGAAAATCAACGTTTCGGGCAAACGCCCTTCACCAGGAATGAAGCTTCCTTTGTGGGCCTTTGGCCCACAAGTCCACACTGACCCATTTCCCTACCCTATATTTACCCCTGACTAATGGACTTAGCCTATACATCCTTGACCACTATTGGCAATTTAGCATGGCCAATTTACCTGCACATCTTTGTGACTGTCTGAGGAAACCGGAGCACCCATAGGGAACCCATGCAGGCACAGGGAGAGCGTGCAAACTCCACACAGACAGTCGCCTGAGGCTGGAATCGAACAGAGCTTCCTGGCGCTGTGAGGCAGCCGTGCCAACCACTGAGCCACCATGCCAACAGAATGTCCTCACTAACACAAACATACAAATCAGGAACAGGAGTGTGCCGCTCAGCCCTGCGATCCACAGGTGCTGTCTCAGTAGCTTTGGTGAATTTCTGGAGCATATGTTGTATATGACGCACACTGTTGCTACTATGCATTAAAAGTGAGGGAAGTGAATGTTAAAGTTGGAGGATGCACTGCCAATGCAGTGGTGCGCTACTTTAGCCTGGATTTCTCGAGTGTTGTTGAAGCTGCACTCATCCACTTAAGGAAAGAGTATTCCATCACACTCCTGACATGCACCTTGTGCCCTTCTAGTGCATTTCCAGTAATTTTCGTGCGTGTGTTTTTGCAGTTTTGTCTCAGCTCCGTATCTGGGATTTAAAAAAAAACTTTCGAGTAAGAACAATCCAGTTGGTTTCTTGTTGCTGCCCTCTACTGTTTTCTGAGTTTAGTGGAGGCTCTAAAACAAAGACAGCAGAATATTTGATAAGTGGTTACCACCACCTCCTGGCAGTATTGTGTAGCTGCTTTCCCCTATCAGTCCCTCTATCAGAAATCATTTCGATTTTTTCCCCTTTCCTCTCCTGATGGATCAATGAGATAGTGTTGTAGGAGTGCAAGATCCCGTCACTGATCCATTCAAATATGTTGATACTTACACGTCACTTGGTGTCCGCGAGCTATTCAACTGTTAGAGGCATCACAGCCGAGCTTGGTCTTGTCCTCACCTGGGGTGTTCACAAATAGACACACAGCTGCCCATGTGCCCACACATATCCAATGGAGTTGATCGGGTGTGGGGGGTGCAGAAGAACAATAGGTGTTTGTGGTGACCGTAGTCACCAGTTTCATCTTCACTGTTACTTCCTAATGTATGATCAGGTAATTCGCCACAAACCGACAGCCGAAACTGTGGAAAAAGCGCCGTGTCCCCTCTCCAGGGTCCTGAAATATTTTATTGTCTATCAGCTCAATGCCTCTTTCTCTCAAGCCTTCTTTGCCCGTATTGATTTAGCCCCAGTTGCACGATAAACATTACCATCAACTTGCAATTATATAGCACCTTTCAAATAGTTAACCATTCCAAGCCTGAAATGCTCCCCTCCCTATCCTTCTCTCCTCAAAAAAAAACTTTTGCTGATCTATTGAAATGTGTGCCTTGGCGTCCTAAATTAAAAATCACACAACACCAGATTATAGTCCAACAGGTTTAATTGGAAGCACACTAGCTTTCGGAGCGACGCTCCTTCATTAGGTGTTAGTGTCACCAGTTGGTATCATATATTGTTTGTGAATTGCCTTGTTTTACTTCCATTAAAGGGTGTACATAAATGTAGTTCGTATTTCCCTGAGTACCTGAATTTGATCATCGTGGAAAACAGCCATCATTTGGTGACAATGTCTCTGACAGTACAGCACTCCCTCAGCACTGTCCTGTTGGTCTGGGCTCTGTACTCACCTCAGGGTGTCCCTCAGCATTTCACAGACATCAGATAATTTTCTGAAAGTACTGTTACTGTGTAATGTCTGAAACACAATAGCCAATTTGTATATTTGAAGTGTATTTCAAACATAATGGATCTAGACTACTTGTCTTTAATTTTTAATGTATGGTAAACTTATAAACGCTGTTTCAATGAAAGAGCAGATGCTTTCTCAACATCCAACGGCATTAAGTGACTGTACCAAAGGTGTGTGCATAACCATACAACAACAACCTGTGTTTATAAAGACACTGCAGAATGGCAAAACATCTCAGGTGCCTCATTGAGCAATATTTGACACTGAGTGACAGTCAGAAATATTAGTACACAAACAAGATATGATGGACACAGGGAGTCTGAAATAAAAGTGCAGCATCCAGTGAGAGAAAAAAGCCTTAAAGGCCCATTAATGGCCCAGATCCTCCTGTCTCCAGACTGGAAGGGACTGGATGTTACATGTCAGGAACCTGTGAATGTCCTGGCATATAGACCTCCAAGGGAACTATCCAAGGAGTTTGAACTTTTGTTGAGCAACCCTCCCAAAATCCTTCAGAAAAGTCTCTAACTCTGAGGTAGAGTCAGAAATTATGGAGAATTCCCATGTAGCTTATTGGATAATTACCAAGGAAATGTTAGATGGAAAAATTGAAGATTATCCCCTGGGTAACTGTACATTAGACCATCCAGCCTCACACTAACTCTTTCCTTGTGATCCCCAAACCATTGGCCACATCTTCTGAACGTGGATACTTCAGGAATGCAGAGTGGACATTCAGTTGGAGAGTTGGAGCCAAGATGTCAGTGATGATACCCTCAGCCTTGACTATATCTCTGGATCCATGCTAGCCCCAAACAACATGATGACCCCTCCACCATCCGACCCAATCTGACTGTCCCTGACCCATCTACTGAGCCTATCCAGTGGCCATGCCATCACTTAGCTAATCTACCCTACTCATTGACTCATTAAACCTATTGTCTGCTGTGGTTCTGTTCGCCGAGCTGGAAGTTTTGTTGCAAACGTTCGTGCCCCGTCTAGGTGACATCCTCAGTGCTTGGGAGCCTCCTATGAAGCGCTTCTGTGGTGTTTCCTCCCGCATTTATAGTGGCCTGTCCCTGCCGCTTCCGGTTGTCAGTTTCAGCTGTCCGCTGTAGTGGCCGGTATATTGGGTACATGAGCAAAACTAATGTAGTGTACAAAATCCCATGCAAGGACTGCACAAAACACTATATAGGACAAACAGGAAGACAGCTAATGATCTGCATCCACGAGCATCAACTAGCCACGAAACAACACGACCAGCTATCCCTAGTAGCCACACACGCAGACGAGAAGCAACATGAATTTGACTGGGACAACACTACCATTATAGGGCAAGCGAAACAAAGAACAGCCAGGGAATTCCTAGAAGCATGGCACTCATCCACAAACTCCATCAACAAACACATAGACCTGGACCCAATATACCGGCCACTACAGCGGACAGCTGAAACTGACAACCGGAAGCGGCAGGGACAGGCCACTATAAATGCTGGAGGAAACACCACAGAAGCGCTTCACAGGAGGCTCCCAAGCACTGAGGATGTCACCTAGACAAGGGACGAAACGTTTGCAACAAAAACTTCCAGCTCGGCGAACAGAACCACAGCAACGAGCACCCGAGCTACAAATCTTCTCACAAACTTTGAACACCTACGGGCGAGAGACGCTACGACAAGCCAGGAAATGGGAATCCTGCACTAACCGCCTAAGCGCCACATACGAACAACTCCGGTTCCTGCATGAATGCCGAAAAAATCGAATCCTTCCACCAAGTTTCAAATACAGACCACCAGTCAACAATCCACAAGCCAGAGACACAGCCAGACAGAACGGACTCAGGATGATCCAGGTAATGATTACAGACGCGCACAACCGACTTCACAGATACAGACAAGTAATTGCGCGCCAAAAGTCGTTAATTTCAAAAACCACGAATCAGGAATGGACCCGGACCATAGAACGGGCTGTCACCATAGGACAGAACAGGACTACACACGGCAAAAAAACGGCACTAAAAGAAAAAATGGCCAAACTAACACACAACAAAGAGGACACCACAACACACGCCTGGGTTAAAAGCTTCTCCCACAGACAGCTCACAGACACGGAAAGAACAATACTGGCCAAGGAACTCAACTACAACCACAGGGACGCCAAGACAGCAGACTTCCTAGCAGCACTAGAATGCACACTCAGGAACAATGGACTGACAGAAGAGACACAACAAATAGTGAGACAAAGTATCGTACCCCTGATAACAAGGAAAAGACAAACACATAACCTCAACACCAAGGAGAGGGAAGCACTAAAATCACTAAGAAACGATAAGAACATAATCATACTACCAGCAGACAAAGGCAGAATGACGGTCATCCTGGACAAAGCAGAGTACATCCAAAAAGCACAACTACTTGCAGATACCAACACCTACCAAAAGAGGGAGTTTGACTCCACCCCACAGCTCACCAATAGGATAAACAACACACTGAGGAACCTACAAAAAAACAGACAGATAACCAGGTTTGACCTACAGAGAATGAAACCTGAAAGCAACAACACCCCCAGATTCTATGGACTACCTAAAGTGCACAAACCAGACATCCCACTCAGACCCATAGTATCACTACCAGGGACACCATCACACAAACTGGCGAAAGAACTACAGCAGAAACTGAAACACTTGATCAGCGGATCCAGACACTCTATACAATCAACACAGGAATTCTTGGACATCATCAGAAATATACACATAGACAAGGAAGAAACCATGGTCTCATTCGACGTAACGGCACTGTTCACCTCTATTGACAAAGGCCTAGCCAGAGAAACAATAGCCAACCTGCTGAACAGACATAACAGACAACAGGACGTTGAACCCATCAACAAAGATGGCATACTTAAACTACTGGACTTGTGCCTCACAACACACTTCACATTCAATAACCAGATATACGAACAAATCAACGGAATACCCATGGGCTCACCGATCTCGGGACTCATAGCAGAAGCAGTAATGCAAAGGTTAGAACAAACAGTCTTACCACAAATTCAACCCAAACTCTGGGTCAGATACGTTGATGACACCTTTGTAATCATTAAAAACACGGAAATAGAGAATACACACCAGATTATCAACTCCACACTCACAGGAATCCGATTCACGAGAGAGGAAGAAAAGGACAACCAACTCCCATTCCTAGACGTGAGGGTACAGAGAACACCAAATGGCGAATTCACCACAAAGGTATACAGGAAAGCCACACACACAGACCAAGTCCTGAACTATGAAAGCAACCACCCCAATAGACACAAACGAAGTTGCATCAAGACACTACTCAAAAGGGCCACAACACACTGCAGCACACCAGAACTGCAAAAAGAGGAAGAGGAACACCTATACAAGGTATTCGCAAAAAACGGTTATCCTCGCAATTTCATCAACAGATGCCTAAGGGAGAGACAACAGAACGAGGACATACCGCAACCCAAAGGACTAGCCACACTACCATACATCAAGAATATCTAATGACAGCCAGACTACTGCAACCACTAGGACTTATAACAGCATACAAACCAACAGCCACTCTCAGACAACAACTCACGAATAAAACGAAGGACCCGATACCCAGCATGAGCAAAACTAATGTAGTGTACAAAATCCTATGCAAGGACTGCACAAAACACTATATAGGACAAACAGGAAGACAGCTAACGATCCGCATCCACGAACATCAACTAGCCATGAAACGACACGACCAGCTATCCCTAGTTGCCACACACGCAGATGACAAGCAACATGAATTTGACTGGGACAACACTACCATTATAGGGCAAGCGAAACAAAGAACAGCCAGGGAATTCCTAGAAGCATGGCACTCATCCACAAACTCCATCAACAAACACATAGACCTGGACTCAATATAACGGCCACTACAGCGGACAGCTGAAACTGACAACCGAAACGGCAGGGACAGGCCACTATAAATGCTGGAGGAAACACCACAGAAGCGCTTCACGGGAGACTCCCAAGCACTGAGGATGTCACCTAGACAGGGGACAAAACGTTTGCAACAAAAACTTCCAGCTCGGCGAATAGAACCACAGCAACGAGCACCCGAGCTACAAATCTTCTCACAAACTTTGAACACCTATTGTCTATTCATCATTCACTAACATTTACACTGGACATTTAAACTTACATCTGATGCTGTATAAAGCAGAGGTATGCCCAGCCTACTTCTCCAGTCCCCCAACCCCAACCAGCAGAGAATCGTTACTGACAGCTAGCACCCCAAAACAAAGAATCAAAATCCAGGATGAGGTAATGGCATGAAATTGTTGAACTCTAATGTTAAGTTCAGAAGATGTAGCTGCTCACATTCCTGACTTGTAAATATATAGTCATTCCTTCAATGTCACTGGACCAAAATCCTGAACTCCCTCACTAACAGCAGTGTCTGTCTCTACACCAAATAGACTGCAGTGGTTTAAGAAGACAGCTGACCACTCCCATAGTTAGGACAATCTGGGATAGGCAATAAATGCAGGCCCACCGAACATCCCATGAATAAATGAATTAAAAGGAAGTGTCTGAAGGAAATATGTGGTGCTGTTTCTCAAGGTTACATTGAGTTTAATTTTAGCAAATCAAACTTAGAGTCCAGAATGAGTGTGGCACAGGCCGTTGAAATGATTGGAAGTTTGGGATCATATTTGCAAACTGAATGGTGCTGTGATAGATGAGATAAGTCAAGAGAGCTACAATCTTCCCAGACATGATATTGAACAGAAATTAATTATTCAAAGGCGTATTTTTGCTAACACAAGGACAAAGCACAGTTCAGTCAGAGTTATTGAACAGCAATAACACATACACACTCAGATTGCTTTCTCTGGTATTCAGAAGGCTAAGGTGTGATTTCAGCATTGATTTCAAGATTTTAAGAGGAACTATGGCTCTGCAACAAATGCCAGTTGATGTTAGATTAACGTCACTGGGTTGTAATCAGAGGTACAGGCTGGAGCTTTAGGTTCAAATCCCACGATGGCATCTGGTGGGATTTAACTTCAATTAATAGAGTGGCACAGTGGCTTAGTGGTTGGCACTGCTGCCTCACAATGCCAGGGACCCAGGTTCGATTCCAGCCTCAGGTGACTGGCTGTGCGGAGTTTGCACATTCACCCCGTGTCTGTGTGGGTTTAATCTGGGTGCTCTGGTTTCCTCCCACTGTCCAAAGATGTGCAGGTTAGGTGGATTGACCATGCTAAATTGCCCATAGTATTCATGGATGTGTACGTTAGGTGCATTAGTCAGGGGAAATGTAGGGGAATGGGTTTGGGTGGGATACTCTTCGGAGGGTTGGTGTGGACTTGTTGGGCTGAATGGCCTGTTTCCACACTGTAGGGATTCTGTGATTCAATAAATAAAATCTGCAATTAAAATCTAGTCTCAGTGATGGTGACCTTGAAACTGTCATTAAAAAAAGTCCAGTTCACTAGTGTTCTTTAGGGAAAAAAATCTGTTATCCTTACCAGTCTAGCCCACAGCAACGTGGTTGACACTTAGCTGCCACTGAGATGGCTGAGCAAGACGTTGAGGGCAATTAGAAATGGGCAACCAATTCTGGCTTTGCTGGTAATGCCCATATAACAACCAAGAATAAACTAAAATCATAAGTTTTAAAACTGAAATTCATAAATCTTTTTGTTAGTCAACTGTATTCAGGGATTTAAGCAAATATGGAGTAAGGTCAAAGATCTGCCATGTATTGGAGGAACAACCTCAAGGTCCCATTCCATGCATTTTTCTCTCTCTGAAAATGCTGCCAGACTTGTTGAATATTTCAAACGTTTTCTGTTTTTATCTTGTAATTTTGTGAATGTTATAAACAGGTTCCTTTGGATTACTAGCTATATTTAGATTCTTGAATACTCATTGTAACAGCTCTAATTTCACTGTAATTTCACTCAATATTGAGTTTAGATTTACTTTGGCACTGTTTAAATTATTGATTTCATTATTTGGGCAATGAACTCGTAAGTGCAAAGTTTTAAGTGGCAGGCTATGTCTTGTGTTCAGTAAGTGTTTTTATCACTAATTGATCCAGCTGCTTGTAATGGTCACCTACTATTGTCACCTAATGTTTTCATTATTCAATTTTGATCAAACACTTTTCGTCTGATTTTGACTGAGTACAAGTTTATGAATTTTTCAATGGTTTTAAAATTCAGGCCAGTTACTATCAGCTACTTCAAGTTGGTTTTGAGTCAGAATTGAAAAGAATCGACATCTTAAAGTTATTGCACTTTGCGTGATTGTAGCTTTACTTAAAGTGTCCTTATAATCATTCAGGAGGCAATGTGCACCCTTCCTGGTTGCCAACCCTCAAGGAAAGCCCTCGATCAAACAGATTCAGAGCAAAGGTAGGCCATTCAGCCCTCAAACCTGTTCTGCCACCCAATAAGATCAGGAGTTGAGATGCCCTGTTGTGACAGTACAGGAGATTGATTAGGCCACTTTAGGAATATCGTGTGCAATTCTGGTCCCCCTCTTTTAGGAAGGATGTTGTGAAACTTGAAAGAGTGTGGAAAAATTTACAAGGATGTTGCCAGTGTTGGAGGGTTTGAGCTATGGGAAGAGGCAGAAAAGGCTGGGGTTACTTTTCCTGGAGAGTCGGAGGCTGAGGGTGACCTTATACAGGTTTATAAAAGCATGAGGGGCATGGATAGGGTGAAAGTCCAAGGTCTTTTTCCCTGGGGAGGGGAGTCCAAAACTAGAGATCATAGGTTTAAGGTGCGAGGGGAAGGATTTAAAAGGGACTTGAGGGGCAACATTTTCACGCAGAGGGTGGTGCGTGTATGGAATGAGCTACCAGAGGAAGTGATGGCTGCTGGTCCAATTACAACAATGGGTCTGGGTGGGTTACCCTTCGAAGAGTCGGTGTGGATTTGTTGGCTGAAGGGCCTGTTTCCACACTGTAGGGATTCTCTGTGAACTCCCATTTCAAGTGGGATCTTAACTGCTCTTGTAACTCTTAAGTTTTTTTGCAACTTGATAATCTAAACTTCTGTTTACTGAGCAATTTCATCTCCAATATGAATGGGGATGTCCCCAAACATTCTTATTCGGTGGCTTTTTACTCCTCGTTCTCCTCCTGCATCACTTAGCTGAGCTTTTGAGTAGTTTAATAACATCCAACAAGTTTATTTGGAACCTTACCTCCTTAACAGTTATAATCTTTCCTTTCCCGCTTCCTTTCAAACAACTGCTCATGTTCAGGTGGTGTATTCAACAGTGAGATTTTTTAATTCATTCACATGGGTATCACTGGCTAGGTCAGCATCGATTGCTCATCATTAATTGTCCAGTGGTTATTTAACCATGTAACTGTTTGTCTGGAGTTACATGTAGGCCCCAACAGCAGTTTCCTTCCCTGAGGACATTCGTGAACCAGATGTATTTTTGCTCAATAGTTTCACAGTTATCATTAGACTCCTAATTCCAGATTTTTATTGAATTCAAATTCCACCATCACCAAGATGGGATTTAAATCCAGGTCCATACCTGGGCCTCTGGATTAGTAGCCTAGTGTAAATGTCACCAGGCTTTGGCTCTCTGGATGTTCATTTGCAACTCTCCAGGTTTGTGAGTGACAGAAATAGTTAACAAGTAATACCTGGCTGATTGATTGATTAATTAAGAACTCTGACCCCTAATTAGTGTCTTAGAATTATAGAGATGAACAGTTTGGGAAATAGACCCTTTGGTCCAACTTGTCCATGCAAACCAGATTTCTTCAATTAATCTAGTCCCATTTGCCAACATTTGGCATGGTGGCTCAATGGTTAGCACTGTTACCTCACAGGCTGAGGAACCCAGGTTCAATTCCACTCTTGGGTAATTGTCTATGTGGAAGTTGCACGCTTTCCCTGTGTCTGTGTGGGTTTCTTCCCACAATTCAACAATATGTAGGTTAGATGGATTGCTCATAGGGAATTCAGGATTACAGGGTTGGGGTGTATCTGGGTAGGATGCATGTTGGTGTGGACTTGATTGGTGAAATGCTTCTGTACTGTAAGGATTCTATGATCCATCTCCAATTACCAGTTTAATCCTCCACATCCTGTCATTAGCATATATATCACCTTTTCGTAGTTGCTTCTGTTTCTGAAGAAAGGTCACTGGGTTCCAAATGTTAGCTCTTTTTTCCGTACAAAGATACTGTTAGACCTGCTGAATTTCTTCAGAAATTTCTGTTTTCGTTAGCTTCAAACCTCCAGCATCTGCAGTTTGTTTGTTTTATTTTTACCCTTAAAGTGAGCAGCTACATCTTCTGAACTTAACATTAGAGTTCAACAATTTCATGCCATTACCTCATCCTGAATTTTGATTCTTTGTTTTGGGGTGCTAGCTGTCAGTAACGATTCTCTGCTTGGTTGGGGTTGGGGGATTGGAGAATTGCAAACATTACATCCATAACCCAACAATTACACAGCACTCAGCTTAACTTTGGTGGGGAAACTTCAAGAAGCAATTATTCAGAATAGAATTATTTGTCACTTAGAAAATATGGATCGATTCGGACGTGTCAACATGGATTTATTAATGGAAAGTCAAGTCTAATAATTTGCAGGGACAGTTGGAAGAGGTAATGGAGAGAGTTAATGAGGGCAGGGCTTTTGATGTGGTTACATGGACTTCCAAGAAACGGTCCATATAGTGCCATCTAACAGGCTTGCGAAGAAAGTTAAAGTTCATGAAATAAAGAGTACAGTAGCAATTTGGATACAAAATTAGCTGAGGGACAGGAAACTGAGATGAATGGTTACTGGGTACTTTTCAGGCTGGAAGAAATTTTGTAGTGGGAATCCCCAGGGTCAGTACTGGGATCCTTGCTTTTCCTGACATGTACAAAAGAGAGTGCAAATTCCTGATTGGTAGAGGCATTTGTGCTTTTATAAATCAACCTCTTCATGGTCACTTTTATCAATATCAGATTTGTTTTTGGACCAAGATTAAATTCCCAATCTGTCCTGGTGGGATTTAAACTCATACGAGCAAGATTGCTAGCTAAGTGCCATTACCAGTATACCACTAACAGTTTGAAGCACTTTGTTTTCAGTTTTCACAGCCTCACTAGCACGTGAGTTTACTGTTTTAATTGAGTCTCAGTGGGCTCGCTATCAAGCAGTGGTTTCTTTCATAACTGCTGCCATGCTAAAGTTGCAGATGTTTGACTCCAGTAAGCATCTGTTTGCTTGCACTTCAATCTGACCTTGAGATACATTTTAACCCTTTCTTATCCTTGTATGTTCGCAGTGCAGAGAATGAAGCATTATTCTGTCTGCTCTGGAACCAGATCGTGGGAGAACTAAATGGCTCAGGGATTATATTGGGGTCAATTTTAGTTTAACCTATTTAATCTTCAAACTGACAGGATTGGGTGCATTTCTGATCACAAAGCTAACTTGATTTTAATCTGAAATCACAGGTGAGCAACCTTAGAAAGGATGCACTGTCATAAGAGAAACACCAACTTCCAAATCTAAACACACACTGATGAGTATCTGTTAGAGAGATTCAATCCATTCAGACTATATGGAAATATGGGAGGCATTCTTTTCTCTTAAGAACTGCTTATTTGGAGGAAGAATCCCAATCCTGAGCCTTTTCCTGTCAAGTGAATGACTTGAATAGAAAAGGAAGACTTTCATTTCTTCAGCACCTTGAATCCCCTTGTGAAGTCCCAAATACCCATGGCTAATGAACTACTTTTTGAAATATAGGTGCTGTTGTAATGTAGTAAACTGAGCAACCAATTAGCACACAGCAAGATCCCAAAATCAACAATGTGATAGTGACTAACTTATCTGTTTTTGTGAAATCGCTCATGGGATAAATATTGGCCAGGAACATTGAGAGAATAACTCCTCTCTCCCTTCCTCAAAACAAGGTGATTGAAAAGTCCACCTGAGATAGCAGGAAAGGCCTCAGTTCAATGTCCTACCCAAAAAGTGGCTTTTCCAACTGTGTAGCATTCTCTCAGTAACTGCACTTGACTTTGTGGACTTTGGCCTAAATCTCTTGTATGGGCACTTGACCTTCTTTCTGAGACCACTGAGCCATGATGGACAGAGTATGCCATAGAATTCCATAATTTCCCAACTTGCTGGATATACCACATTTAGGGACTGGTCACTCCTTGCATTTTTCTAATTAATACTATGTGCAGGCAACTTAATGTCGAAAAGAAAATATCTAAATATTATTGCAAGTTATTTAAAAATTTGCAAAATCAGAAATAGCAATTCAGGCAGCAAATCAATGGTGTTTTCTCAGTTCTACATTAGCATCCTCCAATCTCCTTTGTAAACTACTACATATATACATCTTAATTACAACAGGAGAGGAGAGGGTAGTTAACCTCCAGGCATGCAGCTAGAATAAGGAGATCTGAGCATCTCCACTGAAGGTCAGACGCTCAGTGCACATACACCATAAGGAAAGTGATTGTTACTAAGGAGGCTTAATCAGCTTGAGCTCCTGGACCCTGTTCAGTGTCCACAGTTGGAATATTGGAAAATAAAACTTTGGTTAGACCGCACTTGGAATACTGTGTCCAGTTCTGGTCGCCCTACTATAGGAAAGATGTGGATGCTTTGGAAAGGGTTCAGAGGAGGTTTACCAGGATGCTACCTGGATTGGAGGGCTTATCTTATGAAGAGAGGTTGACTGAGCTCGGACTTTTTTCATTGGAGAAAAGGAGGAGGAGAGGAGACCTAATTGAGGTATACAAGATAATAGATAGAGTCGATAGCCAGAGACTATTTCCCAGGGCAGAAATGGCTAACACAAGGGGTCATAGTTTTAAGCTGGTTGGAGGAAAGTATAGAGGGGATGTCAGAGGTGGGTTCTTTACACAGAGAGTTGTGAGAGCATGGAATGCGTTGCCAGCAGCAGTTGTGGAAGCAAGGTCATTGGGGACATTTAAGAGACTGCTGGACATGCATATGGTCACAGAAATTTGAGGGTGCATAAATGAGGATCAATGGTCGGCACAACATCATGGGCTGAAGGGCCTGTTCTGTGCTGTACTGTTCTATGTCCTATGTTCTCTTGGAATGTGTGCAAGCTTGTGTGAAGGTGTGCATGCGTGTGCATAGACAGGGGCATTGGTGAAGACAGGGATAGTCTCATCCATTTCCTGAAGAAAGGCTTATGCCCGAAACGTCGATTCTCCTGCTCCTTGGATGCTGCCTGACCTGCTGCGCTTTTCCAGCAACACATTTTTCAGCATAATCTCATCCAGAAAGACAAAAAAGCCCTGCACCTCTGTAGTGCCAATCACAGCCTCGGGATATCCTGAAGCTCTGTACAACCTCTTTTAAGTATTGTTTTAAGTAATTTAATATGGACATCGTTTGCAATGCCACAACATATCACACATCCTTGATTGCCAACGAGAAAGTGCTGGTCGTTTGCTGGGCGATTTCAGGGGGTCAATCTCCCTTCTGCGGGTCTGGAGTCACATGTAAACCAGACCTTTATTGGAGAGTAGTTTTCCATTCCTTAAAAGACATTAGGGAATCAGATTATTTTTTATTTACATCAGTCCAGTTGTTTCACTGTTACCGTTGCTGAGATTACATTTTTAATTCCAGAATATTTTATTTCGATTTAACAGAATTTGAATTGCCTTGGCGCTGGGGCTGCTAGTCCGGTAACCTTGCCAGTATATGGCTTGTGGGGTGGTGAGAGAGGGTATTAGTAAGAGAGGGTATTTGCATCTCCCTTGTCCTTCTGAGATTGCGGGTTGGGGGATAATCATTGTTGGATGAAATCTGTCAGTCCTTTTCAGTTCAAAAACTTCCTGCTGCTGCCAGACTAACTTCACAGCAGAAGAAGCAGAGAGGCGTTTGAGTCAGGGTTTGGAACAGTTACAGGAGGACAGGTTACACTTTGCAATTAGACTCCAGGGAACTGCTTTCAATGAACCCTCCTGCGCTGAGCCGAGTGGTTCCGATTGAGCCGAGTGTTGGAGCTGGAGTCCGGGCTCTGGGACTGAACTGCTCGATGTCTCCACACGCTCCGCTTTCAAAGTTCTTTTCTCTCTTTTTCTGCCGGCCTCTGTCCCTCCCCTTTAAATAAAAAATACCCAAACCGCATCAAATGTGGATTGTGAGGAGTTTAATTCGGAGGAAGGGAGCGCTTATGCTGCAGTGTCTCTGTGGAAAGCCCAGGAAGCCGAGCTCCAAACCCCGCGGTGAGTCTGACTTTACCCGGTGCAGAGTTCCAGCAGGTGGTTGGGCAGGGTCCCCATCCCATCCCAGTCCGCATCCTTGTTCCCATCCCGGACCATTCCCATCCCTTTCCCCATCCCAGTCCATTCCCATCCCAGACCATTCCCATCCCAGTTCCCTTTCCAGTCCATTCCCATCCCAGTCCCCATTTAAGTCCATTCCCATCCCAAACTATTCCCATCACAGTTCCCATTCCAGTCCATTCCGATCCCAGACCATTCCCATTCCAGTCCCCATCCCAGTCCATTCCCATACCAGTCCATTCTTCATCTCATCCCAGTCCATTCCCCATCCCATCCATGCCCATTCCCCATCTCACCCCAGTCCAATCCCCATTCCATTTTAGTCTATTTCCCATCCCCCTTGTCCATTCAGTTCTCATCCCGGACCATTCCAACCCCAGCCCCCTCCTAGTCCTTTCCTGTCCCAGACCCCATCCCAGTCAATTCCCATCTCAGCCCCCTCCTTGTCCTTTCCCATCCCAGTCCCCATCCCAGTCCATTCCCATCCCAGTCCCCATCCAATCCCAGTCCATTCCTCTCCCAGAGCCCATCTCATCCCAGTCCATTCCCATCCCAGTTCATTGCCATCACAGTCCCTATCCCAGTGCAGTCCATTCCCATCCCAGTCTATTCCCATCCCATCTTGGTCCATTCCCCAACCCATCCCAGCCCATTCCCCATCTCACCCCAGTCCATTTCCCATTCCATCTTAGTCTATTCCCCATCCCCCTCATCCATTCAGTTCTCATCCCAGTCCATTCCCCATCCCATCCCAGACCATTCACCATCTATCTTGTAAGGAGGAGTTAGACAGACTTTTAATTGGTAATGGATTGAAGGGTTTTGGGGAGAAGGCAGGAAAATGAGAGTGAGGAGCATATCAGCCATGATTGAATGGCGGAGCTGACTTGATGGGCTGAATGGTCTAATTCTACTCCAATATCTTATGAACTTATACCGGTTCTCAACTCCAGTTATATAGCTACAATGTGTGGTGACTCCTTAGTTCCATCCCATTTCTCTTCCCCAAATCCACTACAATCCCACAACAAGCTGCTGCTTCCTTCTCACCACCCCTCATCCACTCCTACTCTCCATCCCAATGTTCCCTTTCTCTGTCCCACTCCTCTCCCCATCCCCATACACCTCTCCACCCCAATCTCCCTCCTTAAACCACTCCCACTTTCTATTCCAATCAGAACCCTCCTCCCAATCTCACTCCATCTCTCCAGTCCCACTCCCTTCTCAGACTCCATCTCTCCAGTCCCACTCCCTTCTCAGACTCCATCTCTGCTTGATTCCATCCTCGGTTCGGTGATGATACTGAAATGTTCTTAGTTTTTCTTTTAGGTCATGGGGAGTTGGAGGGGGATGTTGGGTCATTACTGTCTATGAATTCTGTGATATTTGAGAGTGTGCTCAGAGGAATGCCACCCCTCTGGGATGTGAACATCAGGATTTAGAAAGTTTCAGTAATTGGAGTAGAGAATCTCCGAGATTGGATCAATATCCACGGAAAGATATCTGGGAGGAATTCTGGGACTGGTCACTATTTAAAGGAGAGAACCTGGAAATGGAACATTGTTTTGGGAAGGGATTCTGGGAACGTCTGTATTTCTGTTGTTCTCCTGCTTACTTTGTCTGAAATGTAAAGCGCAGAAAAATTAGAAACTTGGTCCTGAAAAGTTGGCTTCCTCTATGCTTTAGTGTGTGTGAAAATTTAAATATATTTGTTTGTGCTATAAACAATTCATGTTTTGCATGCCAGCATACACTTTAAAAAAGGGAGTTTTGCAGTAGCAGAGCCCTGCCTCTAAGCTTCGACCGTCTGGGTTTCAGTCTCACTTGCTGCAGAGGTGTGACATAAATCTCTGAATAGATTGATTAGGAAAATACCTGCACTTTAATAAATCCTTGCAGTGACATGGAGGCTTTTGTTTTGGTGAGCTTACTGCATCAGTGACCATTGAAACCTATTCTGAGCATTTGTATTTTATTCTGTTTGCTTCATTCTTTCACAGGATGTGACCATCACTGGTACGTTAATATTGGTTGGCCATTTCTAATTCCCCTTTAACTGGGTGTCTTGCTGGGCCATTTTAGAAGGCAGTTATTGCTGTGTGTCTGGAATCACATGTATACCAGACCGGGTAAGGATGGCCGACACTTATTACTGAGACTGGATTTCAATTCTGGGTTTTATTAAGTGAATTTGAATTCAGGATTTGAACCTGTGTCCCCGGACATATAATCCAGGTCTCTGGATTATGAGCTCAGCGACATTACCACTTGACACCAACCCCACACCCCGTTCCTCCCCATCCTCAGGGAAGTCAGGTAGACAGTCTCCTTTCCAACCTGTCAAGATAACCCACTGTCATGTGACTTATGACCTTGTCAAGATACTGTAGATTTGTCTTCCAATTGCCAAATCCTTAACATTCTTCTGCTTTTGTTTCCACTCATTTGCTGTTGAAGTCTCACTCATGCCTTTGTTATCTCTAACATTGACAATCCTAACATTTCTCTGAACTCTGGGTTACTCCCAGACAGTATGGTGGCTCAGTGATTAGCAGTGCTGCTTCACAGGGCCAGGAACTGGGGTTTGATTCCAGCCTTGGGTGACTGTCTATGTATTGTTTGCATATTCTCCCTGTCTTTGTGTGGGTTCCCTTTGGATGTTCCAGTTTCCTCCCACAGTCAAAAGATGTGCAGGTTAGGTGCTATGCTAAATTGTTCATAGTGTCTCGGGATGTTCAGGCTAGGTTGATTAGCCATGGAAAATGTAGGGTCTGGGTCTGGATGAGATGCTGTTCAGGGAGTCTCAAGCCAGCATTGTTAAAATTTATTCGTTCATGTGACATGTGCATTGCTGGCTGGCCAGCATTTATTGCCTGTCCCTAGCTGTCCCTTGGGAAGGTGTGGGGTGAGCTGTTTCCTTGAACTGCTGTAGTCCACATGCTGTGCGTTGACCCACAATGCCCTTAGGGAGAGAATTCCAGGATTTTGACCCAGCAACATTGAAGGAACCACAATATATTTCCACGTCGTTTTCCACATATTTATTGCTCATCCCCAGTTTTGCAGAGGGTGGTCAAGAGTCAACCACGTTGTTGGGGGCCTAGACTCATAGGCTATTCCTGGTGAAGGGCTTTTGCCCGAAACATTGATTGATTTTCCTGCTCCTCGGATGCTGCCTAACCTGCTGTGCTTTTCCAGCACCACTCTGATCTAAACTCATATGTAGGTCAGATTAAGTCAGGATGGTCGATTTCCTTCATAAAGGAAAATCACTTGACAACTTGCTTAAGTCAGCCATGACATCGTGGAGAACATTTTCATTTCTGAAGTCTAGTTGTAGGTTTAAGTGCAAATTCCGAGACTGGCCCTCTGAGAGGCTTTTTTTAATCAGAAACATTAAACTGAAAGCCCTCTGTTCTGTCTGCTCTTTGGGTGGCTGCAGAAGATCTGATGGCGGTATTCTCCATGACGATCCTTAACAAAGATAACTAGAAAACCAGATGATATGCTCATTACCACGTTGCTGTTTGTAGGACCCTTACTATGCATCTGAGGGTAGTTTACAGCTAGTTAAGTGCTTGTGAAGTGTAGCCACTGTTGTAATTTAGGAAATTTAGCAGCAACTTTTTGCACAGCGAGATCCCATGGACTATGGGGAAGTCAATACCAGTTTTTAAGTCACTTTGAGTACACTAGAAGGCAGTAGCATAGTGGTGATGTCAGTGGGACAGTAATCCACAATGTTCTGTGAACATGGGTTTGAATCCCACCATGGCAAACATTCAATTCAATAAAAACCTGAAATCAAAACCTAGCCTCCTGGCCATCATGTAGCCATTGGGGATTGTTGGAAACACCATCTGGCTCACTATTGTGCTTTTGGGAAGAAAATCAGTCATCTTTACCTGGTCTGATATTCATGTGACTCCAGATCCACAGCAATGTGGTTGACTCTGAACTGCCCTTGGAAATTACCTTTGCAAGCCATTTAAATCATGGGGCAATTAGGGATGGGCAATTAATGCTGGCCTGGTGAGAGATATCTGCGTTCTCTGGATAAATAAAAAATCTGATAGAAAAATGCTCCTGCATGTAGGTTCAAAGACATTACCTCTGACAGTGAAGTACCTCTTTCAGCACTGTGCTGCCAGCCTTGGTTTTGCCTGGAGAAGAAATTGAACCCACAGTCTTCTGACTTGATATTGAGTGTGCCTGTTAAAGCTGCAAGACCAGCCAAAGCTCACTTATCAAACACTTAGCATTCAGTTTAAGAGGTGGCACAAGCACGTTGGCACTGTGGGAGAGAATGCCTTGAGGGTTACTGGGGGTCTGTCTGTTGTATCTGGAGCAAAATGAAAGGTCTTCTCATTAGTGAAACTAAACTGGTTGTTCATTGGTTGTGTGGAAAATGAAAACTAGCCTTCTTGTTGAAGATGTTTTCCCAATTTTCACATTTAGAAAGTCTCATGTTTAAATTTCCAGCTGTATGATAAAACGCTGCCTGGCCATCAATGAGTATGTGGTGGTTTCTTTAAAAGACAATGTTTAACTATCTCTGAAGCCTTCAAAGTCTAGAGTGCTTCAAATGGTCGGTTTCAGTCCCTTATTGGCAGCCCTGTTTCTCCCAGGAGATAATCGGAGGTTGGATGGTCAGGAAACAGCAGACAACATCAAATGCTGGATGATGTCTGGCAGAAATTTGTAAAAATCACATTTCTGTATTGTATTCAGTTAGAGAGAAGGGTCACTTCATGTTACAATGCTGTCGCTAAGCTTCCTATGTGTATTGACAGCTTTTATGTGATAAGAATATTGCATGTGTGATTTTTAGTGCTGTGTGGTAAACCGTTTGTGGGAGTTGGTGGGAAACTGTGGCACAGTTGAAGGATTTGCATGCGCATGAGGACCAGAGGAGAGAGAATATCTACAGTGTTGAAACAGGCCATTTGCCCCATCGTATCCACATCAACCCTCTGCAGAGCATCCTACCCAGACCCACCTCCAGCCTTATCCCTGCTTTCCCCGTGGCTAATTCACCTAGCCAGATGATCCCTCAACACCGTGGGCGACCTAGCATGGCCAATCCACCTGACATGCACATCTTTGGACTGTGGGAGGAAACCCATGCAAACATGGGGAGAATATATAAGCTCCACACAGACAATTACTCGAGGCTGGAATCGAGCCCTGGCACTGGAAGGTGGCTGTGCTAATCACTGAGCGACCGTGCTGAGATACTCAGATGCAAAGAAGAAAATCATCTTCATTTTACCACTTCTGTTGGTTGTACCTATCCAGAGGTTTACACTTCAGTTCATCACCTCAAATGCACCCAGTTGTGATGACACATTTGTTCCTAGCCAATACTGTAGCTTAGTGTTATACAGTGACAGACCTGTCCCCACCAGTACTGTACCCAAGTGTTATATAGTGACAGACTTGTCCCCATCAGTACTGTATCCCAATGTTATACAGTGACAGACCTGTCCCCACCTATACTGTACTGTTATACAGTAACAGACCTGTGCCCATCAGTACTGTACCCCAGTGTTATACAGTGACAGACCTGTCCCCATCAGTATTATATCCCAGTGTTATACAGTGACAGACCTGTCCCCACCAGTACTGTACCCAAGTATTATACAGTGACAGACCTGTCCCCACCAGTACTATATCCCAGTGTTATACAGTGACAGACCTGTCCCCACCAGTACTATATCCCAATGTTATACAGTGACAGACCTGTCCCCACCAGTACAGTACCCAAGTATTATACAGTGGCAGACCTATCTCCACCAGTACTGTGCCCCTCACAATGCACTATCCCAATACAGCGTCTTGCGGAACACTGAATTGCACCAGTTATGCACATAATGTGGCTATGCAAGAGTACAGTAGCGGCTGGGAATGCTGCAGTGAGTATGTGACCACCTGTATCTCCATCATCTGTCACTATCCACAAGACAGGAGTATGCTGAAATACTCTCCATTTTTTCATTATTCATTGGTGAGATTTGGGCATGGCTGGCTTAATTGCCCATAGAGCAGTTAAGAGTTGTCACCTTGCACAGGGATGTGTAGGCCAGACCAGATAAGGATGGCAGACTTCCTTCTGTAAAAGGCATTCGTGAATTAGGTGGGCTTTTTACAACAATCAACAATCGTCATTAGGCCTGTTTATTATTCAAGGTTTTTATTGAATTCACATTTTAACATTTAGTGTGGTGGGATTTAAATGCATGTCCCCCAGATATTTGTCTGGGATTCCGGATTACTGGTCTGGTGATATTACCATTATGTCATCACTTCCTGTTGCCTGAATGCAGCTCCCAGAATGCTTGGTGTTCAACATTGCCAAGGACAAAACAGCTGGATTGATTTACACCACATCTCAATTCACTTCCTTTGCCACATTGCTATCAATGAGTATCATCGAAAGATGCATTGTGGCATCTCACCAATGTTTCTTCAGCAGCACCTTTGTAATCAATGACCACTTCCACCTCAAAGGACAAAGGCAGCAGATACATAGGAACACCAACCACCTGCAAGTTCTCCTCCAAGCCACTCACTATCCTGACTTGGAAAAATATCACTGTTCTTTCAGTGTCACAGGGTCAAAATCCTGGAATTCCCTCCATCGTGACCTTAAATGGACTGCAGTGGTTCAAGTTGCCTCACCATTACCTTCTCCAGGCCAATAGGCTTTGCCAGTGATGCTCACATCTCATGACCAATTTTTGCTTTTAAAACTTGCCTTGAGAGAGTAGTATTTGTAACTGTAAAAATGCATGTTTCTTACAGTTCAATATGCTTTACTTCAGTAACAACTCATGTGTGCTAGTTCTTTTGTCAACAGTTAATTATCTCCTTGTTTTGCAATGATCTGATCTGTTAGAATATATGGAATAATTTGTGCTTGGTGTAGAATGGAGCAGGTTAATCAGCATCAGAAAGAGGAGAATGGGTAAATTCTGACTCTGGAATTGTTCCCCTGCCTTACTTGTTATGGGCTCAGTCCATCACATCACTAGGCAGTGGAGATCCCAACCACTTGCTATTTTCCATCATATTATCATTGCTTGGAGAGCCGAAGGGCCTGTTTCTGGGCTGTAAATTTTCTTTGATCTTTGGTCTTTGCTTCTATTGTCAATGGCTTTAATTCTGTGCTCCTTTCTTCTTGAACCTTCCAACAATGGAAACAGTTCCTCCCCATTTACTCTATTCAGGCCCCTCATGTCTTAAACTCTTCGACCAAATCTCTTCTCAGCCTTCCTTTCTCTAGAGAATACAGTCCTAAAGTCTTCAATCTTGCTGTGTAACTGTACTTCCTCATTCTCTCAACTCTCCTGTGACTCCTTTCTAAAAACTTCACATCTTTCTTAAAAAGTGTGTAGTAACTTTCAAAAGACAATTCTGTAAATATTTGAAGAGGGGAATTTTCAGGGAATAAGGAAAGAATGGAGGCAATGGGAATAATTCGATCATTCGTTCTGAAGAGTTGGTACAGACACACTGGGCCAAATGGCCATTTTGGTCCTATATAATTCTAGGACGTGTACACACATTCTCCCAGTCGATGTCTGACCAGCAATCGGATTGGTCAATAGTAACGTCCTCCAGTCAAACACTAGGAAGACCAAAGATGTGATCTTTCCCAGCCCACATCCTCCCTATCTCAAACTAATTTTGTCCATCTCCTTGACTGCTGTCACAGCTTGGCACAGCGGGTGTCAACCTGGTCTTTTCGTTAACCTTAAGCTCCTGGTCTCCTGTCAATGCTGCTCTAAGATCATTGATCCCATGATGTAACATCACCCACCTTCACCTCTTCCCTGAGCTGCTGTTGAAACCCTCATCTAGGTTTCCTCCTGGCTCAACAATTCTAAAGCAGGCCTGATGGGTCTCATTACTCTCACAATGAAATTCTTCCCCTCTTCGCAAACTGTGCTGCCTATATCTTGACTTGCCCAACTCCCAACCAGTAATTGCCTTTGCTGACCTGCATTGCCTCCCACTCCTTCCGCTATCTGTTCCATGATGACATTATTTAATTTGGCATCAATAATTTAATAATGTTTTCGTCCTGGGATGTTTTACTATCTTAAATACGCTACATACGTGCAGGTTACTGTTGCTTTTGTCTCAACATTCACTACTTACTGAGATCTCTGGTCTCATACAGTTTTCTATCCCTCCACCATTGACACCCATGCCTTCAGCAGATTAGGTCCTAAGCTCCTATCCTCCCACCTATATTAGATCTATCCTCCACCTCTGTATACTTCTTAATACCTACCTCATTGACCAAGCTTTTTGATGATATAGGAACAAGGGCATGGGAGCCGGATGAGGCGTTTCAGCCCTGATTGACCATTCAATAAGATCATGGGTAACCTAACTGTGGTCTCAGCTCCACTTACCTATCTGCCCTTCCATGACTCTTGACATGTCACTGATGCAAATCTGCTGTCAAAATTCATTTGATAGTGCCAGTGTGAAACTCCTTGGGACATTTTGCTATGTTGAAGGTGCTATATAATTGCAAGCCATTGTCGTGGGAAGTTGCTGTTTACAAAGCTCCTTCTGAAAATGTTGTCATTCCCTGAAGTAACGGCATTATGTCACCCGGTTGAAAATGTTCAGTACGTATGGAAACCTGTTTGTGTTGAAGGACTCTGAAGAGGGTAACGGTGGAGTACCAACAGTGAAAATAACATAGGGGGATAAGAAAGTGAATGAAGGAGGCAAATGGACTTGCTGTTTGCAGAGGGACAGCCCTTCTTATCTGGCCAATGTGAATGGCTGTATCACTGCAACTCTCCGAGAGATCTGTGCGCCACCATTTCTGACCCCCTGTCAATTCTGGAGATTCTTGCTCCACTGTTGGTGGCCAGGCCTTTTTCTCTTTATTAATTCACGGGATGAGGGTGTCACTGGCTGGCCCAGCATGTATTGTCCATCTCTAATGACCCAGAGGGCAGTTAATAGTCAACCACCTTGCTATGGGTCTGCAGTCACATTTTGGCCAGACCAGGTAAGCTTGGCAGTTTCCTTCCCTGAAGGATGGGCAGTGAACCAAATGGATTTCCCCCAACAAGCAATTCATGGTCATCATTGGAATTTTAGTTCCACTTGTTTTATTAAATTCAATTTCCAGTATTTGCTGGGGTAAGGTTCGAACTAGGTTCCTTAGAACATTATCTGGGTCTCTGGAATAACAGTTCAGTAATAATGCCACTAGGCCATCACCTGCCCACTAGTCTTCAGCTGCCCGGGCCTGAAACTCTGAAATTCCTTCCCTAAATCTCTTTGTCTGTCTGCCTTCAAAACACTCCTTGAACCTCCCTCTTTGACCAAGTATCAGTCCTGCCCTTCCAGTCTAGGGAAAAGCTATGGAGAAAATTACCAAGTAGGACATCAAAAGTAGTAATCTCCAATTTACTCTTGGTTCTCCTTGTGAGTGAGCACAGAACAGAAGGATCAAGCTGATGAATACTTGGCTGGAAAGATGGTGCAGCAGAGAGGGTATTAGGTGTCTGAGACACTGGGTCTAGGGAAGATGACACCAGTACACGCTGATGGATTGCGTCTGAACAGAGACTGGACTAAGTTCCTTTTGGAGTATTCTGCAAATTCTGTTTGGAGAGGGGGAGGCTTTAAATGAACTCAGCAGGGGTAGGGAACAAGGAGGGAATATCAGAGAATAACAGGTGCACAAAGTGGTGGGAGAGGCAGATAGCACTAGAATAAAGGATCAAGTTTGTGGGCAGAATTGGAGAAGAGGGGGAGAATAGTGAAGGTTAACCTCTGTTACATTGCACAGATGTTATCAGATGGAGTACTGTGTAGTTAATAAGACTGGGGAGTTACATGAACAGATTACCTTGCTGGATTATGGTGTTGCTGCGATGCTAGGGGCATGGCCCAAGGAGGAGTAGGACTGAATGTTGAATATTCCTAGTGAAAGTGTGTTCAAGGAAGATAGAAAGACAAGTGGGAGGTGTGGTGATGAAGTTGGTTAAGGAGATTATTTCAGTGCTGGAGGAAGAGGACATTTTAGAGAGTCCAAAGACATAATCCATTTGCCTAGAGCTAAGAAACAAAATAGATGCAATTACATTGCTCAGTATAGCCTATAGACCACTAACTAGTGGGAAGGATGTAGTCTACAGACAAATTAGAAAGCTACAACCAGCATTGAGTAATTAGAATGGGGGACTTAAATGACCGAACATACTGTGAGACATGATGGGCGGAGAGGGACAATTGCTCTTAGATTGTGTTCAGAGAACTTCAGGCAGAAGTATGTGTCTGGTCCAACAAGGAAGGATGCAATGAGGAATGAGGTAGTCTAATTGGGTCAAATTCCAGTGGGGAACATTTAGGAGGCGATGATGAATGTATCATAAAGTGTGGGATGGTAGTAGAGAATGGCAGTGGTCATTCTGTCGTATAAATAATCACATGTTAGAGAACGGACTTCAATGGGTCAAAATTGAGCTGGGCTGGATGGACTGGAAGCAAAGGTTGGTATGAAAAGCCCTATCTGAACAATGGGCTACCTTCAAGGAAAGGATGGCTCAACTACAGTTGAGGTATCTTCCCTCAAAAGGGTACAGTGTAGCAAACAAATTCAGAACTCCCCGGATGACAAACAAGATAAGTTCAAAAATAAAAGGTTTGTGTTTGACCTTCAGACAGGTGCCTGAGAGTAACTGCATTTGAGAACCAAGCTGAATACAGAGGAGAGGTGACAAAGCAATTAAAGAAACCAAAGAGGAAAAGACCAGCAGCTAACTTTAAGCAAAACCCCAACGTATTCGACAAGCATATAAACAGTACAAGGCTTGTTAAAAATAGCAAACAAAAGCAGAAATTGCTGGAGAAACTCAGCAGGTCTGGCAGCATCTATGGAGAGAGAAATAGGAGTTAGTGTTTCGAGTCCAGTAACCCCTCTTCAGAACTTTGAAGAAAAATGCTGCTAGACCTGCTGAGTTTCTCCAGCAAATTCTGTTTTTGTTTCAGATCCCCAGAATTTGCAGGTATCCCAACCCAATCTAGTCCCACCTGCCAGCATCCGGCCCATATCCCTCCAAACCCTTCCTAGTCATATACCCATCCAAATGCCTCTTAAATGTTGCAATTGTACCAGCCTCCACCACATTCTCTGGCAGCTCATTCCATACACATACCACCCTCTGCGTGAAAACGTTGCCCCTTAGGTCTCTTTTATATCTTTCCCCTCTCACCCTAAACCTATGCCCTCTAGTTCTTGATTCCCCGACCCCAGAGAAAAGACTTTGTCTATTTACCCTATCATGCCCCTCATAATTTTGTAAACCTCTATAAGGTCATCCCTCAGCCTCCGACGCTCCAGGGAGAACAGCCTCAGCCTGTTCAGCCTCTCCCTATAGCTCAAATCCTCCAACCTTGGCAACATCCTTGTAAATCTTTTCTGAACCTTTACAAGTTTCACAACATCTTTCCGATAGGAAGGAGACCAGAATTGCACACAATATTCCAACAGTGGCCGAACCAATGTCCTGTACAGCCGCAACATGACCTCCTAACTCCTGTACTCAATACTCTGACCAATAAAGGAAAGCATACCAAACGCCTTCTTCACTATCCTATCGATCTGCGACTCCACTTCCAAGGAGCTATGAACCTGCACTCCAAGGTCTCTTTGTTCAGCAACACTCACTAGGACCTTACCATTAAGTTTATAAGTCCTGCTAAGATTTGCTTTCCCAAAATGCAGCACCTTGCATTTATCTGAATTAAACTCCATCTGCCACTTCTCAGCCCATTGGCCCATCTGGTCCAGATCCTGTTGTAATCTGAAGTAACCCTCTTCGCTGTCCACTACACCTCCAATTTTGGTGTCATCTGCAAACTTACTAACTATACCTCTTTTACTCACATCCAAATCATTTATGTAAATGACAAAAAGTAGAGGACCCAGCACCGATCCTTGTGGCACTCCACTGGTCACAGGCCTCTAGTCTGAAAAACAACCCTCCACCACCACCCTCTGTCTTCTACTTTTGAGCCAGTTCTATATCCAAATGGCTATATTCCATGAGATCTAACCTTGCTAATCAGTCTCCCATGGGGAATGCCTTACTGAAGTCCATATAGATCACTTCTACTGTTCTGCCCTCATCAATCTTCTTTGTTACTTCTTCAAAAAACTCAATCAAGTTTGTGAGACATGCTTTTCCATGCACATAGCCATGTTGACTATCCCTGATCAGTCCTTGCCTTTCCAAATACATGTACATCCTGTCCCTCAGAATTCCCTCCAACAACTTGCCCACCACTGAGGTCAGGCTCACCGGTCTATAGTTCCATGGCTTGTCTTTACCGCTCTTCCTAAATAGTGGCACCACATTTGCCAACCTCCAGTCTTTCAGCACCTCACCTGTGACTGTCGATGATACAAATATCTCAGCAAGAGGTCCAGCAATCACTTCTCAAGCTTCCCACAGAGTTCTCGGGTACACCTGATCAGGTCCTGAGGTTTTACCCACCTTTAACCATTTCAAGACATCCAGCACTTCCTCCTCTGTAATCTGGACATTTTGCAAGATGTCACCATATATTTGCCTACAGTCTAGATCTTCCATATCCTTTTCCACAGTAAGTACTGATGCAAAATATTCATTTAGTATCTCCCCCATTTTCTGTGGCTCCACACAAAGGCTGCCTTGCTGATCTTTGATGGGCCCTATTCTTTCCCTAGTTACTCTTTTGTCCTTAATACATTTGTAAAAACCCTTTGGATTCTCCTTAATTCTATTTGCCAAAGCTATCTCATGTCCCCTTTTTGCCCTCCTGATTTCCCTCTTAAGTATACTCCTTTTTCCTTTATACTCTTCTAAAGATTCTCTCGATCTATCCTGTCTATACCTGACATATGCTTCCTTCTTTTTCTTTACCAAACCCTCAATTTCTTTAGTTGTCCAGCATTCCCTATACCTACCAGCCTTTCCTTTTCACCCTGACAGGAATATACTTTCTCTGGATTCTTGTTATCTCATTTATGAAGGCTTCCCATTTTCCAGCCGTCCCTTTACCTGTGAACATCTGCCTCCAATCAGCTTTCGAAAGTTCTTGCCTAATACCGTCAAAATTGGCCTTTCTCCAAGTTAGAACTTCAACTTTTTGATCTGGTCTGTCCTTTTCCATCACTACTTTAAAATGAATAGAATTATGGTCGCTGGCCCTAAAGTGCTCCCCCACTGACACCTCAGTCACCTGCCCTGCCTTATTTCCCAAAAGTAGGTCAAGTTTTGCACCTTCTCTAATAGGTACATCCACATACTGAATCAGAAAATTGTCTTGTACGCACTTAAGAAATTCCTCTCCATCTAAACCTTTAACACTATGACAGTCCCAGTCTATGTTTGGAAAGTTAAAATCCCCTACCAGGGTGGCACGGTGGCTCAGTGGTTAGCACTGCTGCCTCACAGCGCCAGAGACCCGGGTTCAATTCCCACCTCAGGCGACTCTCTGTGTGGAGTTTGCACATTCTCCCTGTGTCTGCGTGGGTTTCCTCCGGGTGCTCCGGCTTCCTCCCACAATCCAAAAATGTGCAGGTGAATTGGCCATGCTAAATTGCCCGTGGTGTTAGGTGAAGGGGTAAATTTAGGGGGATGGGTGTGGGCAGAAGGGCCTGTTTCCACAATCTAAGCAATAACCACCCTATTATTCTTACAGATAGCTGAGATCTTCTTACAAGTTTGTTTCTCAATTTCCCTCTGACTACTGGGGGGTCTATAATACAATCCCAATAGGGTGATCATCCCTTTCTTATTTCTCAGTTCCACCCAAATAACTTCCCTGGACGTATTTCCGGGAATATCCTCCCTCAGCACAGCTGTATTGCTATCCCTTACCAAAAATGCCACTCCCCCTCCTCTCTTGCCTCCCTTTCTATCCTTCCTGTAGCATTTGTATCGTGGAACATTAAGCTGCCAGTCCTGCCCATCCCTGAACCATGTTTCTGTAATTGCTATGATATCTCAGTCCCATGTTCCTAACCATGCCCTGAGTTTATCTTCCTTCCCTGTTCGGCCCATTTCATTGAAATAAATGCAGTTTAATTTATTTGTCCTACCTTGTCCCTACCTGCCCTGACTGTTTGACTCACTTCTGTTCTCAACTCTACCCGTCTCAGATTGATCTCTTTCCTCACTATCTCCCTGGGTTCCCCCCACCCCCCCCCCTTACTAGTTTAAATCCTCCCAAGCAGTTCTAGCAAATTTCCATGCCAGTATATTAGTCCCCTTCCAATTTAGGTACAATCCGTCCTTCTTATACAGGTCACTTCTACCCCAAAAGAGATTCCAATGATCCAAAAATGTGAATCCTTCTCCCATACACTACCTCCTCAGCCATGCATTCATCTACTCTATCCTCCTATCCCTGCCCTCACTAGCTCGTAGCACTGGGAGTAATCCAGATATTACTACCCTTGAGGACCTCCTTTTTAAATTTCTGCCTGACTCTCTGTAACCTCCCTTCAGAATCTCAACCTTTTCCCTTCCTATATCGTTGGTTCCAATGTGGACAATGACCTCTTGCTGGCCCCTCTCCCCCGTGAGAACATTCTGCACCCTCTCTGAGACATCCTTGATCCTGGCACCAGGGAAGCAACACACCATTCTGCTGTTTCTCTACTGGCCACAGAAACGTCTGTCTGTACCTCGGACTATAGAATCGCCTAACACAATTGATCTCTTGGAAGCTGACGTACCCCTCGTTGCATTAGAGCCAGTCTCAACACCAGAAACTTGGCTGTTCATGCTACATTCCCCTGAGAATCCATCACCCCCTACATTTTCCAAAACAGCATACCTGTTTGAAATGGGTATAACCACAAAAGACTCCTGCCCTAGGTGCCTACCTCTTTTACCCTTCCTGGAGTTAATCCATCTATGTGACTGTATCTGAGACTTTCCCCCCTTCCTATAACTGCCATCCATCACATCTTGTTGCTGTTGCAAATTCCTCATCGCTTCTATCTGTCTCTCCAACCGATCCACTCGATCTGATAAGATTCACATCCAACAACATTTATGGTAGATATAATCCATAGTAACCTTAAACTCTCTTTAAACTCCCACATCTGACAAGAAGTACATATCACTACAAAGGCCATTTTTCCTCCTTCACAATCTACAGATTTGTCTGGAAAAGTCATGCCTGACTAACTTTGCAGAGTTTTTTGAAGAGGTAGCAAAGAGGGTTAATTGGGGTAATGCTGATGTTGCGTACATGGACTACCAAAAGGAGTTCTGTACAGTGTCACACAACAGACTTGTGAGAAAAGTCATATCTCATGGACTAAAAGGGACACTGGCACTGGATACAAAATTGGCTGTGGTTGGGGAACTGAATGATGGTTAAAGAATATTTTTCAGGCTGAAGTGAAGTTTGTAGTCGAGATCCCCAGGGTTAGTATGGGAACACTGCTTTTTCTGACCTATATTAGTGAACTAGAGAGCATCATAGAGTGATACAGCACAGAAACAGACCCTTTGGTCCAACCAGTCCACACCAACCATGTTCCCAAACTAAACTAATCACGCCTGCCTGAATTTGGCCCATATCCCTCCAAATCTTTCCTATTCATGTACTTGATCAAATGTCTTTTATCTGTTGTAACTGTACCTGCATCCACCACTTCCTTGACAGTTCATTCCACACATGAGCCACTCTATAAAAAAAAGGTGCCCCTCATGTCCCTTTTAAAACTTCTTCCTCTCGCCTTAAACTATGCCCCCTAGTTTTGAACTCCCCTACCCTGGGGGAAAGACCCTTCCTATTCACCTTATCTATACCCATCACGACTCTATAAACCTCTGTAAGGTTACTCTTCAACCTCCCATGCTCCAATGTTGGAAGTCCCAGTGTCCAGCCCACTCCCATAACCCAAACTTTCCATTCCTGGCAACATCCTGGTATATCTTCACTGAACCCTCCCCAATTCAACAACATCCTTACTATAGCAGGGCAATCAGAATTCTACACAGCATTCCAGAAGAGGCCATGCCAATCTCCTGTACAACGTCAGCATGTCTTCCCAACTCCAATACTCAAAGGTCTGAGCAATGAAGGCAAAGGAACATTTAAAATTTTGTGAATGACATGAAACTTGGAAACATTGTAAACTGGGAGGGGGACAGTGTAGCATTCCAAAAGGATATTAGTAAATTGGTGGAGTGGGCAGATAAGTGGCAGATGAAGTTCAGTGTCGAGTACATTTTTGGCATAAACATTATGGAGAGACAATATACAGTAAAAGGTGTGTAGGAGCAGAGAGATGTTGTATCTGTACACGTGATTAAAGGCAGAGCAACAGGTGAAGAGAGCAAAGCAAACAGCTATTATCCACTTAATTAATAAGGGCATAGACTACAACAGCAAGGCTGTTGTGCTGAATTTAAATAAGACACTAGTTCGACCTCAGCTGGAATATTGTATACAGTTCTGGGTGCCACATAATAGGAAGGACGGGAACATTGGAAGTTGGAGAAGAAGTTTCCAATAATGGGTCCAGGGATGAGAAACTCCAGTTTGGAGGAAAGATTGGAGAGGTTATGACTGCGTTCGTTGGAGAGGAGAAGGCAAAAGGGAAATTTGATAGAGGTTTTCAAAGTCACAAGGAGGCTGGATAAAGTAGATGAGAAACTTTGGGAAAGGATCCAGAACCAGGGGGCTCAGGTTTGAAGTGTTTTGCAAAAGAATCAAATGGAAACTGAGAAGAAAGCCATTTACACAGCACCAGGTTAAGTATGAAAGTCACTGCTTGGAAATGTGGAAATGCAGGCATGTTCAGATTAATCATTCATGAGGCTTTTGGGTGATTACTTAATTAGAAGCAATGAACAGGGGAAAAGGCAGGAGATTGTTACTAAGTCATGCTGCTTGGAGAGCCGGGCTACAGAGACAGTGAGGTTAACAGGCCCTTTTTGCACTGGAATGTTCTGTGATCCTGACAGCATTGTCAGAGCAATGGCAAAGGTGATTTCTCTGTTATTGTTGACAAGTGTTTTCATTGGAAACTTGGTGCAGTGAAGTATTCCTGCTGCATTCTGGATGAAGTGCTTCTCTGAAAGTATTGTAAACACATTGATTGTCCCATGGGAACTGAAGCTAACATCTGACTCCTAGCCCTCTGACTAATTCAGGGATTGTTATCCGCACCATTTTGTTATTGACTGTTGAAAAACTGCCACCCTTGTGAAGCTCCCATCCTTCCAAATGTCTGTTGTCCCTGGCCAAGCATTTACTGAGCCACACCCATGCACTCATCCCACCAGCAACCAAACACTGACTCACTGATGCAGCCTCACTCACAAGACCCTGAATTTGACTCAAGTGTGGAGAAAAGAGAATGTATGATACTGATAAACTCCGATAAGATTACAAAATAATAATGGCTTTTCATTTATGTCGGGCTTTTGTCAACCTTCCCAGCCAGTGAAATAGATTTGACATGTCTTCATTGGTTTAAGACAGAAAACTCAACAGAGTAGGGGATCAGTAGTGATATGATCACTGGACCATTAATCCAGAGACCCAAGCAATATTCCGTAGACCTGAGTTTGAATCTCACCACACCAGGAGGTAGAATTTGAATCCACTAAGAATCTGGAATGAAGAATCTAATGTGTAGATTGTCAGGAAAAACCCACCAGGTTCACTAATGTCCTTTAGAGAAGGAAACTGCAAATCCTTACCTGGTCTGGTCTACATGTGACTCCAGACACATGCAAATGTGGTTTACTCTTAATTACCCTCTGGCCAGTAAATGCTGGCCTACTCAGAGATGCCCTCAACTCGTGAGTGAATAACAAAAGAAAAGATCATTTGCATACAATCAGCTCCACAAACAACAAGAAGAGAAATCCTCAGATTTTCATGCAGGGATTTTGAGTGGGAGATTTAACCTGAGACCCAGAACACTAAGAGGAACTCCCCTGCCCATTGAAATAATGACAGGATCTTTTGGATGTTTCCGGAAGCAGGCAGGGCCTTAGTTTTACAAACGTGGCACTTCTGACACTGTCACACTCACTCAGACTTACCCTCGCAGTGCTAGTAATAGAGTAGGCATCATGCCAATGATTAACTCACTCGAAAATGAGGGGGTTCCAGCTATCATCTGGAAACAAGTTAAAGGTGTACATGTGAAAGGGGAATAAATCGGGAATTGGTTTGGGAGTGCATGGTACTGGTAAATTCTCTTGGGGTTTAACAAATTATGGGAATATCGGAACTGAGTGGTGGTGTAGAGTGACACCGTGAGCCACAGCCAAACTGGAGATGATGGGTAATATCCCTCCTAACCACATCAGTCATATCTTGAGAGTGTCTCTGAGTCACATCTCGAGGAGGAAATAGTCTAAGTGACTGGGATAGACTTTTGGCAGACAATTTATGTTTTGTAATCACCCTCCACTAACTGCATTTGGTAGGAGAAATAATCCTGGCTCTATTAAAAGAAGTCACTGTGGTTTTGTTTCGGAGTTATATTTCAGAAGGTTTGTGATCTCTCTTTTTAAATCAACTCAATAAATAATCCTTGTTTACTGCAAGTCTTGCCCTCTCCAATGCTTTGCAAACCCTGCAGTAGCTGTATTGCAACAATTTTTTTTTTAAAAAAGCAAGGCCCTGCAAATGATGGAAATAGGAAAAAAGAACAGAAGATTCTGAAAATATTTAGTGAGTTTGGTCATATATTTGGAGAGAAAGACAATATTGTTTCACATTCATTTATGAGGAAGGGTCACTTGACCTGAAAGGTTGACTCTGATGTCTGTCCATCTGTTTACATATGCTGCCAGACTTGCTGAGCTTTTCCAGCAATTTCTATTAATGTTCCACTTTGACTTTCCAATGCGGTACTGTGGGAGTGTAGCACTGTTGGTGTGCTGACATTTGATGCTGAACAGGGTAATTGTCTGCCTGTCAGGTGGATGGAAATTTTCTCATGATAACATTTTGAAAGAGACTGGGGGTATGCTTCCTAGTATTCTGGCCAATATGTATCTCTCGACAAATGCCACATAAAAACCTTGAAATAAATGTATCACATAAACAGATTGTCAGGTTTCTATCTGAGTGCTGTATTTAAGATCCTGTTGCATGCAAAATGACTCCTGCACTTACTGCAATCTAGCAATGATTACAGTTATGGGGTGGTGATGGCCGAGTGGCATTATCACTAGACTGTTAATCCAGACACTCAGGTAATGTCCTGGGGACAGGAGTTTGAATCCTGCTATGGCAGATGGTGAAATTCAAATTTAATACATGTCTGGAATTAAGTGTTTAATGATGACCATGGATCCATTGTCAGTTGTTGGGAAAACCCATCTGGTTCACTAATGTCCTTTAGGGAAGGAACCTGCCATCCTGGTTTGGACTACATGTCATTGCAGATCAGACCCACAGCAATGTGGTTGACACTTAGCTGCCTTCTGGGCAATTAGGAATGGGCAATAAATGCTGGTCTAGCCAGTGATGCCCACATCTCACGAATAAATAAAAAAAATTTAATAAAGGGACTTCATGAGCTGTAAAATCCTGAGACTGTGTAAGGTGCTATATCAGTACGACTTCTTTTGCTATTTCTGGGCAGATTGTAGCTAAATCTAATATGTCAGTACTGTAAAAGCAGAAGAAAGTTATTAATATCTGACAAAGGAATATTACTCAATGTTTCCACAACACCTGTGGAACTATTATTCACTATTCAGGATTACTCTGTCTGCAGTGGGATTTTAATTTGAATACACGATGGTAATGGTAATTAACTTTGTACTTGAATTGCTTGATGGGAGCTGAAAAAGTAGTTTTACAATAAATTCAGATGAAGAATTCTCCCCCGTTTCTCTTGGTTGTTCTGAAAATACGAGAGGTTTGCCGGATTTCTTGACTGTTAACTAAGCAGTATTGTTCACGATGTATACAGATTAAACTTTTTCGGAGCAGGACTAGATTTTTGAGGAGTTGATTGAATATAGAATCACGACAGTACAGAAGCAGAACATTTGGCCCATTGAGTCCACACCAACCATCCGAAGAACAACCCACCCTCCCACCTTATCCCTGTAAGCCTGCATTTCCCATGGCTACTCTATCTAGCCTGCACATCTCTGGACAATTTAGCATAGCCGATCCATCTAACCTGCACAACTTTGGACTATGGGAGGAAACCCACACAGTCAGCAGAGGGTGGAATGGAACCCGTGTCCCTAGTGGTGTGAGGCAGCAGTGCTGGTCACTGTGCCACCCTTGTGCAATGTCAAATGAGTGCAAAGAAACTGAGAGATCTACATGTAAGGGCAATGCAAGTACAATTAGGCAGTGAAGCAGAATTTGTAATTAGATGAGGAAAAGTCTTGGTGATCAATGCTTGAGCACAGGTCTTTGTCAATAAGGTTTTTTTTTCACTGGCAAGGCCTTGTTTTTACACAGTTTAATAATTAAGGACCTTCCATTTAAGATAGAGTTTTTGTTAGTTTTTTTAAAAAAAACCCGACAAATGTTGAAAATTAGCAATAAAATCAGAAATTGCTGGAAAAACTCAGCAGGTATGGCAGCATTTATCGATAGATGCTGGAGAGCATCTGTTGGCCTGTCATCACATGGGCTGCAATCACAAAAAACCCCACCGTCAGCCATTGATGGTCCCCATTAGCAGCTATTGATCCTCCCAGACTGACCTTTACCCATTCCTTTGACTGCTCACCTGTTGTTCTCTCTCTCTGGGCTCTATCTCCATCCATGATTCACTTCCCCCCCCCGCGCCCGTCGCATTCTCTAGCATATATACCAACCTTTTCCTAGCAATAGTCAGTTCTCAAGAAAGGGTCACTGAACCCAAAATACTAATTCTGCTTTCTCTCCACAGATGCTGCCAGACCTGCTGAGTTTTTCCAGCAATTTCTATTTTTGTTCATACATTTTAATAGGTTGCATGAGAGAGAAAAGTATAGAAGGATACTATGAAAGGGTGAGATGGAGTAACTTTGGAAGTAGCCTCATATGTAGCATAAAAACCAGCACAGATAATAGAGTCCCTATGATGTGGAAGAAGGCCATTTGAGTCCATACTGACCTTCTGAAGGCTAATCCATCTAACCTACACATCCCTGGTCACTATGGGCATTTTAACACAGCCAACCCACCTAACCTGCACATCTTTGGACTGTGAGAGGAAACTGGAGCACCCAGAGGAAACCCACGCAGACACTGGGAGAATGTGCAAACTCCACACTGGATGGTGGAATCAAACCCAGTACGCTGGTGCTGTGAGGCAGCAACCACTGAGCTGCTGGGCCACCTATGTTTCATTAATGTCCAATAGAGAAGGAAATCTGCCATCCTTACCTGTTCTAGCTATCAGGTGACTTCAGACCCACAGCAATGTGGATGACTCTTAGCTGTTTTCTGGAATGGCCAATCGCGGCTCCTGGTTCAAGGGCAATTAGAGGTGAGCGATATATACTGGCACAGTCAGTGATGCCCACATTTGGTAAACAAATAGAAATAAATCACAGGATGCGGGGGATCACCAATAAAACCAGAATGTCTTACTCTTCCTTAAATGGTGGTGAGCCACTGCTTTGACCCACTGCAGTTCTTGTGGTATAGGTAGACCCACAGTGCTGTTGGGGAGGGAGTTCCACATGTTTGGCCCAGCACCCAGGACGGACTGTGGATATAGCCCCAAGTCAGGATGGTGAGTGTCTTCTATGTGAATAGGAACCACGGTTGGAAGGTGCTGCCTAAAGAGTCTTGATTAGTTGTTACAGTACTTCATATAGGTGGTAGCTAATTCTTCCACTGTGCGGTGGTGTTGGCGGGCATGAATGCTAAAGGTGTTAGATGTGTAGCCCTTCTGAACAGCATTGAGCTTCTTGAGCATTGTTGGACCCGCACTCATTCCTGAGTTCTGCCTTTGAGGTGGTGGAAAGGCATTTGGAAGGCAGCAGTGGTTATGGCCGCTCTGGAATTCCTGGTCTCTGACCTACTCCTGTAGCTGTAGTATTTATATGGCTAGTTCAGTTCACTTTCTGATCAATGGTAACCCTTAGGATATTGATCATGGAGGATGCAGATGGTAATTCCATTGAATATCAAGCAAAGATTATTCGATTCTCTCTTGTTGGAGATAGTCACTGCCTGTTCCATGTGCTGCCGATGTTGCTTGCTACTTGTCAGTCCAGTACCCTGGATTTTGTCCAGGTCTTGTTACATATGGACATGGTCTCCACTATCTGAGGAGTTGCACATGGTATGGAGCGGTGTGTAATCATCATCAGGAATCTCCATACCTTTGGGGTGGGTACTGTGGCTAGGACTGCTGTCTCACATTGCCAGGGACCCAGGCTCAGTTCCACCCTCAGTTGAATGTCTGCAAGCGAAAAGCACAGCAGGTCAGGCAGCATCCGAGGAGCAGGAGAATCGATGTTTCGTGCTGGAGGCCTTCATCAGGAATGAGGCCTCATTCCTGATGAAGGGCTCCTGCCTGAAACATCGATTCTCCTGCTCCTCGGATGCTGCCTGAACTGCCGTGCTTTTTCAGCAACACATTCTCCACTCTGATCTCCAGCATCTGCAGACCTCACTTTCTCCTGTCTGTCTGCAAGGCTTTCCTTCAGGTGCTCCCCTTTCCTCCCACAGTCCAGAGATGTGCGGGCTAGTTGGACTAGCCATGGGAAATGCAGGCTTAAAGGGGTAGGGCAGGGGGTTGGGATTGGGTCTGGCTGGGATCCTCTTCAGAAGTTGGTGTGGACTCAATGGGCCAAATTCTTCCACACAGTCGGGATTCTATGATTCTTATTACAAAGGGAATGTCATTGATGAAGCAGTTGAAGGTGGTTGGGCCTAGGATACTATTCTGAGGAACTCCTGCAGAGATATCCTGGAGCTGTGATGACTGACCCCCAGCAACAATGACCATCTTCCTATCTGCCAGATATGACTCCAATCTGCAGAGAGTTTTTCTGTGGATGGGTGTGATGCTTAACATAAAGAATGACGGCTGTGGATTAGTGGATGAAGAGAGCATTAGAAGGAAAGGGTCTTGGAGAGAAATAGGACAAGAAAAGTTGTTTTATGGGAGGCTTGAGGGGATAGGCCTGGTAAGAATGGAGGCTAAAAGATTCAAGAATCGCTAAAGGGAGGGAGTGAGGATTAATTCAGAGCTGGGAAAAGTGGAACTTGGTGTTTGATTGTCAAACATCACTGAGTTGTCTTAATTCAATCTGCAGTCAGATGGTAACATAATGAAGTCAAACACCAGTCCTAGCCATAATACATTTATTTACAGAATGCAACATTACAAATATTTGCTCCTTGCAAATCAAACCCAATGTCTCAGAAGTCTCCCTGTATTTCATCTCTGCATACACCTTCACCTTAATAAATTAACAGATTCACCTTTTTTCTTTCAAGCAAAACTTTTATAATGCACAAATAATTTTCTCTGTTTTAAAATATAGTTTTTCATATTATAGTATAAGCTGTCATGTCAAGAATCTCAAATAGTTGTTCTATATGCGAGTTCCATGTTGTACAGCCATCTAAAACGTTGAGGACACAGAGCCAATTGCTGAGAGGGTTTGTGTGATATTCACATTTTTACATATCCCTGAACTCATTATTAGTGAAGTGCCCTATTATCTTCAAGTCAGGAGTTTAGCCAATGCTCCAAGGCTGGTCCCTATCTGTTGATAAAGTAATGGAAAATTCCTCTTTTATCTTTATCAAGTATTGCTGTCGAAAGACTGAATCTTGTTGTCGAGACTGTGAAATGTAAAATGAAAGTGTTTCTGTTCTAAACCCTTTAAATTCACGGCTACTGCTTCATTAACGTCTCATGGAAGGCTTACATGAGAACATGGCAGCATCCTGTGATATGTTTTATATATACATATCACATTTTGTAGTAATCTCTTTGAGCTATGTATCTTCAGCATCAATCACGCCTGTATCCCTTAGCATGACCTTTAATCTGTGACAAGAAAGGTGGGCAAATTGTTTCTGCAGCTTGAAGACAATTTATTTTTCTCTCTCTGATTCTTATCAATGGGTACCATGATACTTTCCAACATTTTGGTTAATGATATTCGGGTTAATGATATTAAGGGGTTGCAATAGTGCCCTGAATGAAAAGTCAGTGGATCTGCATTTTACCCCATGTTCTGTGACCAGTTCCAGTTGCGTTTTTTACATGAAAAGATTTGTCCAGCAGTGAGGGTATCTTAGAGACTCCATCAGCATTAAAATGTAAATTACTCCAGCCGTTCTGCATGAAGTCATCACTGTTTTCCATGCTTTCAATGGATTATCATTCCCCCAACTAAAATCTAACTTCAAATAAAACTGATCTTGCTGATGCTGATTTTGCCTAGTGCAGACCCTGCACTATGAGCCTCTAGTTTTTTTCACCCTATGATCTGTATGTCCTTGCTTATTAAGATCTGTTTGTGCTGCTTGTAAACAAAACTTTTCACTGTACTTAGGTACACGGGACAATATTAAATAAAATTAAATAAGTGAAATTTTCAAACTCTTTGACTTTACTTCAATCTTTACTGCTGAGTGAATCTAAATAATATTTTATTGTTTTACTGCACTGTTACGATATGGGTAAACTTTCCTGCTTAATTTAAAACCAGTGACATGGAAAAGATTTATCCCGTGCAGTAATCTGTGGCACAGTGGTTAGCACTGCTGCCTCACAGCACCAGAGATCCAGGTTCAATTCCTGCCTCAGGCAATTGTCTGTGTGGAGTTTGCACATTCTCTCTGTGGGTTTCCTCCAGGTGCTCTGGTTTCCTCCCACAGTCCAAAAATGTGTAAGTCAGGTGAATTTCCTGTATTGTTAGGGGAATGGGCTGGGTGGGTTAATGTGGACTTGTTGGGCTGAAGGGCCTGTTTCCACACTGTAAGTAATCTAATCTAAAAATCGAGTGGCCGAGAACTATTTAAAGTAAAAATTAACAACTTTATTTCTTAAAGTATAACAGAGAATAATTAGCTAACCACTATCTACAATTCCTTCCTCTAACCTATCTTTTACCTTCCCTTCTATAATACTAGTCTGATAAAACTCCCAATTAAGATTTACAAAAACAATACTTCTTATGTCAAAACCAGACAGTTTTCGGTTCTTGTCTTCTTTTCTTCTGGTTAGGAATTTCTGCTGTACAGGTTACTGATCAAAAAGATGCCTTTTTAAGAGAACTATTTTTCAGGCAGTCTGCTTACATGCTAGGTCATGTCAGTTCTCCTCTCAATTGTTCAATTTTCCCCGGTTTTAAATTCCAGAGCATCGGATTGTGTCATTGGCCCTCAAGATTGTCAATATACTCAATTCAAACTTGATTGGAGGTTTCAAGTATAATTTTAACTGATTGGCCAAATTCAAATTTGTTTTTGTCTCTAAACAACAAACTAATCGAGTTATTTGACCCAGTGTTATATTGTTACCTTTTTGAGAACACTTGGTGCCGCATCCGGTAGTTCTGCTGCTTTTAACTATCTTTAAGTACACCTACATCTTCATAACAGCACTGACAAGATGAAACTACTATCTAACATGGCACAGTTAAGTGAATCCAGACCAGCATACATTACTGGACTAAAGCTTCTTATGATTAGTACAATTCCCTCAGGTTGATTATCATCATCTGCACTTTCTGCATTCTGTCCGTTGTGAATCAGCTCACACACCCTGCTGTTCTGCTTTGGAAAGTTCACTACTTAATGATATTTTTCACTACTTCTGAAATGCCTGTCAACTGTTCCCTGGGAATCGTTTATTTTATTGCTACTGCTGTGTTTCTGCTGTCTGGTGTTATATGCTGATCTGCTAACAATATCTTCATCCTTGGTCCTTTGGAATATAACTCCTCTGTTGTACGACTGAAATGTGAGCTCTTTTTTCTGAACAATCTTGAAAATCTGCAATTATTGAATTCTCAATTTTTTCAGCACCACAGAATGCACCATCAGGGCTGGTAGAAGTAATTGTTTCCTCAGGAATTTGGTTTAAGGCATCAGACATGTCATTCATAAAAGCATCGCTTCCTGAGAATCTCGCGCCAGTTAAGCCCCAAACTGTATCCATTTGCAACACCTTAGCAGAGTCCAGCAATTGAAATGTGATCACTGAACAAGAAATTTCCAAATTGAATTTCTGCAATCTTTTGTATGATTTGTTAAAGTCCACGATATTCTGTTCTGTGAAAGTGCCATCCATGTTTCAAAAGTTATTGAAATCTGACCATGCCTAGTAGATACTCTATAGATCATCTTTATAGTAAACATTTTCAAGCTATCCTGATCAAACTAGCCATGTCCTCAAAAAGGTCTGTGAATGTTGAATTTGCGTATCTCATTCAGTCCCCTTTTAATTTTGTTTCAATTTTACAATTGAAACTATCAGTATAGTTTTCTGCTTTAAACAACTGTCAGTCTTAGAAAGGGTAAATTGACCCACAACATTAATTCTGATGTCTCTCCACAGATGCTGCCAGACCTGCCGAGCTTTTCCAGCAATTTCTATTTTATACCTTCCGTTTTTTGATAAAAGTAACTCAGTTTACATTCTTTGTTCTGGAAAAAAAATTAGCTGCTTAAAACTGACGAATGAAAATTGTCTTCTGCCACCATGTTATTCCATTCTGAAGCTAGTTGGTGAAGTAGGAAACCAGAGCCAATCTTTTATTTAATACCAGATGTATTTACAGAATCCAACATTCTTGAGCCAATAATTAATCTTTTATCTTTACCGATGTTATTGTAGAAAGATTGAATCTGGTTGTTATATCTATGAAATGTCAAATGAAAGTGTTTCTGTTCTAAACCCTTTAAATCCATGGCTGCTGCTTCATTAAAGTATTCTACCAATGGAAGTCTTATGAGAGAACATGGCAGCATCCTCTGATATATTTTACATATGTCAGATTTTGCACTAATCACTTTTTAGAGTGTTCAGTCAGTCTTGCCTTGCGTGTGTTCAAGCTCCTTAAGCAGTCTCCTTCACCTGTATAACACAATCTCGAACATAAAAGTTGATATACCATTACAATGTATCGAGCCAAAGATTGAAAGGATATAGTGAAATGGTCAGGCAGCATCTCAGGAGTAGGGGAGAAGATGTTTCAGGCATAATCCCTTCATCCTACTCCTCGGATGCTGCCTGAGCTGCTGAGCTTTCCCAGCACCACACTCTTCGACTCTGATCTCCAGCATCTGCAGTCCTCACTTTCTCCTAGTTGATTATAACCTTCCTGTGAAGCCTCTTCCAAGGATGTCCACCTTGAAGAAGTTCTCCTTCTCCCTCGCCAAGCCTCATCCCTGATGAAGGGTTTATGCCTGAAATGTCGATTCTCCTGCTCCTCGGATGCTGCCTGACCTGCTGTGCTTTTCCAGCAACACACCCTTCGACTCAGATCTCCAGCATCTGCAGACCTCACTTTCTCCACAGTGAGGCGGTGAATGAAAGAAATAGAGAGAACGGAGGAAAGAATGAAACAGAGAGAATGGGCAAGAAGAGGAAAGAGAGTGACAAAGGACAAGGGGGAAAAGAAGGACAGTTCACACAAGATGTGATGGAGGGATTAGAAGGTTATGGAGTCTCTTTGTTTCTATTCTGCTGGTTCACACTCAGGGTGCTGTAGATCCGTCACCATTAATGAGGCACTTTTTTTCCAGTTATTAGAAATGGAAACCTAGAATTTCAGATGGGACGGATGGAAAAGTGGATGTGATTTTGAACTGATTGGTTAGTCACAGATAAAACTATTGAATACTTTCTCCATTACTATGTTCCGGAATTGTGCTAAGGATTTGAAGTCCAGAAAAAGACTGGAGTCATAATAGTTCCGTTCACAACCCCAAGACATCCCGGGAAGTGCCTTATGAAATACTTGCTCACCACGGATCTGCCAGACCTGCTGGGTTTCTCCAGCACGTTTTGTTTTACTTTCAGATTTCCAGAATCTGTAGTATTTTGTTTCTTTCTGAAATGTGTAGTCACATTAACAGCGGAAGGAAATGTGCCAGGCAGTTTGAAGCTCCAACAAACAGCGCCTTGGGATTTTTTATAGGACAGCCAGGGCTTTGTCCTCCTCTGAGAGAGAAGACATCTTCAACCGTGTCACGCTTCCTCCGTGCCAGTCGGGATTATAAAGCCAGTTGTCCAGCGTGGGGTTTGAACCTGTCACATTGCGGGAAAGTGTTACCATCAGGCCAAAGCAAATGGTCAGGCTCAGAAAATTGGAAAATAATTGTCTTTCTGAACTGTACACGTCTGACTTTCGGCCCTTCCTATCCATGCTGGCCATGAAGATTATCCAGGAGAAAGTGAGGACTGCAGAAGCTTGGAGATCAGAGTCGAAAAGTGTGGTGCTGGAAAAGCACAGCAGGTCAGGCAGCATCCGAGGAGCAGGAGAATCGATGTTTCGGGCATTAAACCCTTCATCAGGAATGAGGAGGGGGCTGAGAGATAAATAAGAGGGTTGGGGGTAGGGCTGGGTGGGGAAGGTAGTTGGGATAGCGATAGGTAGATGCAGGTGGGGGAGGCTAGTGATGGTGGTAGATCACTGAAGATTATCCAACCTAACCTGCTTCCCAGCTTTTGGAATATTGGAGATATTGTAGGTCCTTTCCATCAGCCCTATCCAGGCCCCTCTACATCTCACAATTAACTTTCCACTATTCCTTTTAATGAAGAATATTCAAGATGAGTTGGCTATCCAAGGGTTGGTGAGAGCTGAGTCCAGTCAGGGGGAACTTATTGTTTCGCTGTCCAACCCCCACCTGGATTAACTGTTCCCATTCTGGGATGAGATAAGGGCTGCTGTACAGGTTCACCAGAACAACACCAGCACTGAAAGTGTTAACAGTTGGAGCGGTGTTTCCTCGACTCAGCTGATCTGTTTGCTCCGGTAAACATTTAAGCAGCTTTTACTTGAATTGGCTGTGAGAAGGCAACACCTGTCACCTCATGATGTTCCTTTTCTGCCTCAGGCCTGGAACATTGATCGAGTTCCCTTGACATTATTCCCAACTCCTCCTATCTGTCACAGTACGTTTTCATTAGCACTGCTACAGAAACATTAAAACACAGGTGCCATTCGCCCCCTCCCACTCCTGTCAGCATGGATTGTCCAAATGAGCATATTGACCTGATGCCAATCTTTTGCCATTTCCCTGTACCCTTGTGTGTTTCCCTCACTGGGACATCAGTGAAGCTGGCTCCATTGCAATTCAGGACAACCTATTCCAAGCCCTAACTACTAGCTCCCCTTGGCTTTTTGGTTCCAATAACAGACCCAACTTCTTCAATCTGTCCTCACCACTGACATTTTATATCTCTGCAACTGTTCTTGTAAAACATTTTTCCATTGTCTCTCTCTAATGTGTTTATATCCTTCCCATCGTGTAGCACCAGAATTGTACAGTTCTCCAGCTGAGGTCTAACCAGTGTCTTATACAAGTTCAGCGTAACATCCTTGCTCTTGTACTCTATGCCCCATTAATGAAGCCTACAATATTGAATCTTTTATTCATCTCTCTTTCTATCCATCCCAACAGCTTTGGTGGCCTATTTGTGCATACACCTGCACACCCTTGAAAAATATATCCTTTATTTCACATTATCCCTTATGTTCTCTCTACCAAAATGTATCATCTCACAATTTTCCACATTGAACTTCATCTGGAGTCTATCCAACCACTCCATCATCTTGTTTATTTCCTTTTATGGTTCGTATTGCAGTTATACAGGGCCTTGGTGAGGCCACGCCTTAAATATTGTGCACAGTTTTGGTCTCCTAGTCTGAGGAAGCACATTCTTCCTATTGACGGAGTCCAGTGAAGGTTCAATGGACTGATTCCCGGGATGGCAGGACTGACATATGAGGAAAGATTGGATTGACTGGGCTTGTACTCACTGAAATGTGGGGGAATCTCATGGAATCATATAAATTTATGATGAGACTGGATAGACTAGATGCAGGAAGATGGTTCCCAACTTTGGGGAAATATAGAACTAGGGGTCACAGTCTAAGAATAAGGGGTAAATCATTCCGGACTGAGATGAGGAAGAATTTCTGCATTCAGACAGTGGTGAACCTGTAGAATTCTCTCCCACAGGAAACTGTTGGGACCAGTTCTTTAGATCTATTCAAGAGGGAGCTGGATGTGGCCTTCTGCTGACTGAATTTCCAACTTCTCACCGTCACCTGGGCAATATCTACTCCCTTGACGTGGACAGATTTCAGTTAGCGCCTTAGGCCTGCCTCCTGCCTCCATGTGTAAATTCCTTTCACATTATTCCTCCATTTGTGAAGATTTGCGCTCTAGAACACGTTGCTTCCTTAATCAAGCTGTTACAACACTGGCATCCAACTGAAAACATGGAAAACTGCCCAGACATGTCCTGCCCACAAAGAGTAGGACAAACACAACCAGGCCAATGGCCACCCCAACAGTCTACTGTCGATTATCAGTAAAAGGAAGACAGTGTCATCAACAATGCGACCAAGCAGCACCAGCTCAGCAATAACCTGCTCAGTGACGCCCAGTTTGGGTTCCGCTGGGGTCACTCAGCTCCTGACCTCATTGCAGCCTTGGTCTAAGCACGGACAAAAGGGACGGCACTTGGTTCAGTGGTTAGCAATGCTGCCTGACAGTGCCAGGGACCCGGGTTCAATCCCAGCCTGGGGCAACTGACTGTGTGTAATTTGCACATTCTCCACGTGTCTGCTTGGATTTCCTCCGGGTGCTCTGGTTTCCTCCCACAGTCCAAAGATGAGCAGCTTAGGTGAATTAGCCATGCCAAATTGCCCAATGGCTAGGGGTAAATATAGGATAATAAGGCAGGGGAATAGATGTGGGTGGGTTGCTGTTTGGAGGATCAGTGTGGACTTGTTGGGCCGAAGAACCTACACTATAGGGATTCTATGTAAAAGAGCTGAATTCCAGAGGTGAGATGAGAGTGACTCTGATTTGAACCAAACTGCAAATTCAGAGACAATAGGAACAGTGAGGCAAACTCTCTGGTGGTAGGAGTGATACCTGGCACAAAGGGAGGTGGTTGTGATTGTTGGACGTCAGTCATCTCAGCTGCAGGACATCTCTGCAGGAGTTCCTCAGGGGAGTGTCCTCGGCCCAACCATCTTCAGCTGCTTCATCAATGACCTTCGCTCCATCACAAGGTCAGAACTGGGAATGTTCATCGATGATTGAACACTGTTCATTCGTGATTGCTCAGACAATGTCAATATGCAGCAAGACCTGGACACTATTCAGATTTGGTCTGATGTAAAGATAGGTATCACTTCATTTCTTGTATCTTGATGGACAAAAATGAAAGAAGGAACATGTTTTAAAACCAAGGGCTAAAGAAGGATGTGCTGTACTTCTAAAAACAAGTTACTGAAATACACTGTGTGGGATATTTAGATTGCTGCTTTGTAGAAGCTGTTGGGGGGTGGTTGGGAAGAGAGATGTTTGTAGACCACAAACCACTTGGACTTTTGTGTAACGTGTGATTTGGCAGGCAACAGGTAGGTGATTGGTGCGTGCAATGTTGAGCAGCCGTGGATGTCAAAGGGCATCAGCCTGACAAACTCTGTGGTTCCTGGTAATAGAAGAGCTTATGGGTGTTAACGATACAGGGAGAAGCCTTTGGACTGCTGGAAGAGCAGGTGGTCTGTCTGTCTCTCTCTCTCTCTCTCTTTCTGCAGTGAGGATACCTGAAGAGGGACTCTTGTGGCACATTGCTAATGTCTTACCTCTAAACCAGAAGGCCTGTGTTCTATTCCCATCTGTTCAGAGGTGTGTAGATTCAGATAATACCTGAAGCCAGTTATTCTCTCACAATAGTTGTCTAACCAGTGTGCACTATCTATAAGATGGATTTGATTTGATGATTAGATTTGGTTTATCTATTGTTATGTATTCCCAAGTCCAGTGAAAAGCTTTGTTTACAAGCAGCGCAGGCAGATCATAGTAAGCAAGGACCTACAGATCATAGGGTGAAAAAAAACCAGAGGCAAACAGGTTACGTGACACAGTGTGCGCGAGGCAAGGTCAGCATCATTTAAAGTTACAGAGTCCCTTCATCAGTCTATTAGTTGCCAGGAAGAAGCTGTTCCTGAACCAGCTGGTGCGAGTGATCAGGCTTCTGTATCTTCTGCCTGGTGGAAGAGATTGTAGATCATTTCCGAGGCCTGATATGTCTTTGGTGATGTTGGCAGCCTTTCTGTAGTAGTGAGCCTTGTAAATGGAGTCCATGGGTGGAAGGTTGGCTTCTGTGATGGTGTGGGCTGTGCCCACCATCTTCTGTAGTTTCTTATGGTCCTGGGCAGAGCGTTGCCATACCAGGCCGTTATGCATCCAGACAGTATGCTTTCATGTTGGTGAGGGTCCTTTCGGAAATGCTATAATTCCCTGAGCCGCCTGAGGGAGAATGGGCATTGTTGTGCCTTCTTGACCATTGCATCTAGTTGGCAAGTCCAGGACAGTTTGTCAGTTATCATCACTCTGAGGAACCTTACACTCTCCATCCTCTCAACCTCACCTCTGTTGATGTTGATGTGGGGGGGAGGGGGGAGGGGTGGGGGTGGGGGAGGTGTTTGCCTGTCTTTCTGAAGTCAATCATCAATTCTTTAGTTTTGCCGACATTGAGAGAGAGGATGTTATCATTGCACCACGTCATCAAGCCCTCTATCTCCTTTCTGTGTTCTGGCTCATCGTTGTTAGATACCCATCCTACTATGGTGGTGTCATCAGTAAATGTATACATGGCATTCATTCAGAATTTGGCAATACAGTCATGGATATACAGGGAGAACAGTAGGGGGCTGAGGATACATCCTTGGGGAGGTCCAGTGTTGAGTGTTATTGTGGAGGAGGTGCAGTTGTCTATCTTCACTGATTGCAATCTGTGGGTCAGGAAGCTGAGGATCCAGGTGCAGAGGACAGAGCTGAGACCAAGATCATGGAGCTTTGAGATCAGTCTGAGGGGGCAATGGTTTAGATTAGATTCCTTACGGTCTGGAAACAGGCCCTTCGGCCCAACAAGTCCACATTGACCCTCTGAAGAGCAACCCACCCAGACCCATTCCCCCACATTTACCCCTTCACCTAACACTACGGGCAATTTAGCATGACCAATTCACCTAACCTGCTCATCTTTGGACTGTGGAAGGAAACCGGAGCACCCGGAGGAAACCCACGCAGACCCGGGGAGAATGTGCAAATTCCACACAGACAGTTGCCCGAGGCAGGAATTGAACCCGGGTCTCTGGCGCTGTGAGGCAGCAGTGCTAACCACTGAGCCATTGTGCCGCCCGGTGTTGAAGGCGGAGCTGTAGTCAATGAACTGGAGTCTGATGGAGGTGTCCTTGTTTCCAGATGTTCCAGGAATGAGTGCAGGGCTAGGGAAATGGTCTCTGCTGTGGACCTGTTACATCGTCCGGAGGAACCGGACCTGGTATGAAAATGTTCCAGAAGAAGCGACGGGGAAAAGAATGAGCCTATGTCCCAGCGAGGAAGGACGTAATGAAAGGAAGGAGCTGAGCCAGATAGACCTCATAGATTTTGAGTTCCCTGACTGGGGCTGTTAACCCGGTCCAAACAGGATGTCCTGGCTGACAGATATAAATAGAAGGGTCAGGGGTTCTCTTCACTCTCAAAGTCGGCTCTGAGCTAGCTGGGTCAGTTCATGTACTATACACGTGTCAGTAAAGGCTGACTTGGTGATGGATACCGGCCTCTGTGGGGTTATTACAGTCAGCTCCTCTAACCGCCAAACCCACAACCCTTACCTTTTTGAAAGATAAGAACAGCAAATCCAGTGGAACACTGCCACCTGCAAGTTCCCCTCCAAGACACACACCATCCAGAATTGGAAATATAGCGCCAGTGCTCCAAGGTCGCTGGGTCAACATCCTGGGATTCCCTTCCAAAAGGCATTCTGATTGGCTTACACCTTAATGGCAGCAACGGTTCAAGAAAGGAGTTCACCACCACCTTCTCAAGAATGCTCTGGGATGGGCAATGGATGCTGGACCAGCCAGGAATAGCCACATTTGATGAACAGAGAAGTGGATGATTTCAAAACTGTGGTTGCTTGATTTTTGTCAGTTAAATGTATTAATGAATGTGGAATCATGTTGGATAAATGGAGCCGAGAATCAAGGCAACCATGATCTAATGGAATACACAAACATGCACGAGGGGCTGAGCAGCTTACTCCTGTTCATATCTATTTAACCCATCCTTTCTTAACTTGTATAGGTGTTAACTGGGGAATAATTGACATTGGATCTTCAGCAAGGTTTGAATTTGTTTAAATTATTGTTTGAACAGAACTTAGGCACTGGGTTTGTGTGTGTGTGTATGTGTGTGTATTTTTTCATGTTTCTATGCATGTGTGACTGTTGTGTATGCGTCTCCATGTATGTGTACATATGTGTGTGCGGAGTGGGGAAGTGAATATTGGAGGGGCTGAGCAGAATTCCATCTCCTAAAGAGCTTGTAATGCCTACTTTCTGTCAGCAGAGGACAGCATTGTCCTTTCCTTGTCTAATTATGGGGGCCAAGGCAGGAAGTCAAGTTGCAGGTTTGAAGAGGATCTGCAGTATTGCAGAATGGCTTCCAAAGGCTGTGTGTTACTGTCTGAGTTGAAGTGAGGTTAAAGGTGCCGATTATTAATTGTGAATTCAAATTTCAGGTGAGGGCCAGACACGTAACTAAATGTAGAAATTCAAAGGTTTCAGTACGTGTTAAGGTTGCTGTGAAAAACTGGCATCTGCAGAGGAAATAGACAATGTTTGGAACGAACATTGTGGACCTCCATTTTGAAGTATATTGGACTTGTCCAACCAGCGTGTGGCATTTGCCAGTTTTACTGGTTTTTCCTTATGGATGCCTGGTTTGCCATTGTATCAAATGAGGTAGAGTTGTTCAGGCTGATCAGAGCTAAACTCACCGTAGGAAGCGATTTTATCTATTCCATGTTGCTATGTACCCATTAAAAGGTGGGGATAGATTTTAATTGCAATTAGTGTGGAGCCTCATCGTTTTTGGATTTGATTGTTTTGAGGTTTTAAAAATGTTGAATGTAAAAAAACTTGCTAAAAATTAAGTTCACTGTTATGTCTTTACCTCTGTTTCAAACCAGTCTTTACAGAGTCAGAATTCCGACAGGTGCAGCAAGAAGCCATTTGGCCCATCGAGTCTGCACAGACCTCTGAGGAGTGCATCCCACCCAGAGCCACCTGTCCCCATAACCCTGCATTTCTCACGGCTAATCCATCTAGTCTGCATATCCCTGGACATTCTGGGCATTTGAGCATGGCCAATCCACCTATCCTGCACATCTTTGGACAGTGGGAGGAAACTGGAGCACCTGGTAGAAACCCAAACAGCCATGGGGAGGAACACGCAAACCCACGGCTGGCGTCAATTCCCAGTCCCTGGTGCTGAGAGGCAGCAGTGTTAACCACTGTGCCAATCTTTATTTGGAAGTTGCAGCTGCACAGTTGCCTTCCCAATCCTAGCCCTGTTCACTTCACTTCATCCTTTAATCTGCCTGATCAGGGACGTTTACAGTCCCATGCACTGTTCATTCTGATTCCTGGTTTCCCCTGAACATGATCAGCTGCCATGTGCTCTCAGCAGCTTGACAGGTAAAGAGTTTAGAGACCTCAATGTGCATTAATCCCTCTAACTAACAGCAGATAGTGACTTATCCCAACTTTGATCACTTTTAGTAGGTCATGTTTTGTTTTTAAAAGCTCACTTACTGGGCTGTTTGCTTTCAATGCTGCACGTGTGTGGAGTCTGGCCTCAGACGAGGTCCTCCATTTGCTTACTGCTTTACCCTGTGCTCCAGGAGTGACCTTTGACCCTCCCTAGGCCAGCTTACCTGCACTGCCCACTGTTCCACCTCACTGAGGTAAAGTACTGGAAATAAAACCACACCATTTCTGGAGTAATCACATAAGTTAAGGATTTTAAAACAAATTATCCAAATTCCCTACTTTCTGATTTTTCAGAAAGCACAGACCAGTTTTCTGCACTTAAGAAGAATTAGAATTTATTACAAATAATTTGACTATAGCTCCAGGTAAACAGTTATAAATTGTCAACATATAACACGAGAAATTAAAACTCTAGTTTCCCTTATAAATTCCCCCCAACATATACACAGAGCCAAACAGACAGGGAGAAATTGGTCATGCACAGAGGAAAACTGGGAGGCTGGTGAGAGGTTTCTACTCGTAGGGTGCTGACATGATCCTTAGGATTCTTATGCTGGTCAGAACATTGCTTTTCATTCTGTTTCTGAATGTTTTCATTGGTTTGCAGAAGGCACAGGGTGGCTAGTTCAATTATAAAAGATCTCTGACAGATCAGTTAAAAGTCACAGCTTACAACAATAACTGGTTATCTTCAGGTTTAAAATGGCTACAGAGAGGAGAGAGAGGGAGATCAAATCATTTAGAGTCATAGAGAAGTACAGCGTGGAAACAGACCCTTCAGTCCAACTCATCCATGCTGATTAAATATCCTAACTTAGTCCAGTCTATTTGCCAGCACTTGGCCCATTTCCCTCCAAACCCTTCCTATTCATGTACCCATCCAGATGGATTTTCAATGCTGTAATTGTACCAGCCTCCACCATTTCCTCTGGCAACTCATTGCATACACACCACCCTCTGTGTGAAAAAGTTGCCCCTTAGGTCTCTTTTATATTTTTCCCTTCTCACCCTAAATCTATGCTCTCTAGATCTGGACTCCCCCATCCCAAGGAAAAAACCTTGTCTATTTTTCCTATCCATGCCCCTCATGATTTTATAAACCTCTATAAGTCACCCCTTAGCCTCCAATGCTCCAGGGAAAACAGCCCCAGCCTGTTCAGCCTCTCCCTATAGCTCAAATCCTCCAACCCTGGCAACATCCTTGTAAATCTTTTCGGGATTCTTTCAAGTTTCACAACATCCTTCTGATAGGATGGAGATCAGAATTGCCCACAATATTCCAACAGTGGCCTAACCAATGTCCTGTACAGACTCAACATGACCTCCCAACTCCTGTACTCAATACTCTACCAATAAAAGAAAGCATACCAAACACCTTCTTCACTACCCTATCTATCTGCGACTCCACTTTCAAGGAGCTATGAACCTGCACACCAAGGTCTGTTTGTTCAGCAACACTCCCTCGGACTTTACCATTAAGTGTATAAGTCCTGCTCTGATTTGCTTTTCCAAAATGCAGCACCTCGCATTTATCTAAATTAAACTCCATCTGCCAATCCTCAGCCCATTGGCCCATCTGATTAAGATCCCATTTGACTCTGAGGTAACCTTCTTCACTGTCCACGACATCTCCAATTTCGGTGTCATCTGCAAACTTTCTTGTTTCTAATCCTAAACTCTTCAATTACCTGAAAATCAATCGTGTGGTTGCAGGCAGGCAAATGACTTTTCTCATTGGTCAGTGAGTGAGTGACCAGTTATCAATTAATGTCTTGTTGCCACCCTCTAGTTTGTCTGCAACCCGAATTTGAATGACCACTTGGTCAAACTTATTCCTCATGAAGGGCTCCTGCTCCTCGGATGCTGCCTGACCTGCTGTGCTTTTTCAACACCACTCTAATCTTGACTCTGATCTCCAGCATCTGTAGTCCTCAACTTTCACCCACTTAGTCAAACCGCTGTGTAAATGATAAATCAAAGAACTGAGGATGCTGGAAACAAAGTCAGAAATTGCTAGAAAAGCTCAGCTGGCCTGGCAGCAGACGTGGAGAGAAAGCAGAGTTAATGTTTTGGGTCCAGTGACCCTTGTTCGACCCTTCCACGTGTGAAAGTGAGCCAGCCGAATGGCATTGTGGGTCAACCTACACAACTTGGACTGCAGCAGTTCCGAAAGACAGCTCACCTCCCCAATGGCTCGGAGATAGCTATGGACAGGCAGTTTTGCTTCCACCCAATGAGTGAATTAAAACAAAAATCACGAAGCAGCTACTTGAGTTATTAAACATCTATGGCAGGGTTTGAGACAGCAACGAGGGAGAAATTATTTTGTTCCGGAAAATTTGCCGGTGACCAGAGGTCAAAGGCTTACAATCATTGGCAAATCGATAAGAAGGAAGTTTGAGGAAAACCTATACTGTGTGGAATTTTGGATTCTGCAACATTGCACCAGAGAGGATGATGAAATCACATTCCCCAGGAATGTCGAAGCCAACCTGAAGAGAATGAATCTACAGGGATATGGGGAGCAAAGTAGAGGAAAGGGCTAAATGAGTTCTGTCAGTTGACAGGTCGAATGGCCTCTGGATGTTTTATATAATCTCAGAGCAATGAAGAAATTCTACTGGTGCAGAAACGTGCAGCAGGTTCAATTGCAAGAGTTTTAAAATGGCTCTGCGATCACAAAATGATACCACCATTAGCTCAGCTTCTTGTGGTTTTTGAGAAACCTCTTTACTCTGAGTCCACAACCAATCAAGCACTGTGAGAACAGGTCACATAATCAAACACAGAACAATTGAACTCTTAACAGCCTTTCCTGTGTTGTAAGTTTGAAGGTAAGTACAGAGGAACCTCAATTATCCAAACGAGATGGGTGGGCACTGTTTTGTTTGGATAATTGATTATTTGGTTATTCGATTCAATGCCGCTCCTCTGGGGATTGGAGTTTTCTGAGGTTTCCTTTCTCCTCACTCTGCCTGCCTTGCTTCCTCTCTCTGTCTCAGGGTTGGTTTCTGAGCAGACACAGACATGTGTGTAAGGGACCTGCAGCATTGCTGAAGCCTCCTGCCACCCCCCCCCCCTCCCCCCCCTCTCCAACCCGATCAGTTCAATGGGGTTCACAGTCTGCTCCCTGTTCAGGAGACTAGGCAGCAGCACACGCGTGTGCGTGCCCCACCCCAACCCTGAGCAACACCAATCCTGTCCGCCACCGCCCACTGTCTGCGCCCCCGCCCCCACCAACCTCCGTCAGCAATCCTGTCTATCTCCAACACCACCCCACCCCCACCCCCGCCCTTTGTGTCCCCCAAAACCACTACCGCCACCCCAATCCCGTCTCCGGGGCAGCTGGACTGGACACCAACAGTAAGACTGCTGCTGCCTTTGGGGTGTGGGTGAGTCTCAAAATAGCACACACGCAGCAATACACACACACGCAGCCACACACACACACACACACACGCAGCAACACACACACACATACACACACACACGCAGCCACACACACCCACACCCAGACTCAGCCACACACGCAGCAACACACACATACACACACAGAGCTACACACACACAGCCACACACACACACGCAGCCACACTCAACCACACATGCAGCCACATACACACACATGCAGCCACACACACACGCAGCCACACTCAGCCACACACGCACGTGGAGCCACACACACACATACACACGCAGTCACACACACACACACGCAGCCACACACACACACGCAGCCACACACACACACACCCAGACTCAGCCACACACGCAGCCACACACACACACACACACACACACACACAGAGCTACACACACAGACACACACACGCAGCCACACACACACACACACGTACGCAGCCACATACACACACATGCAGCCACATACACACGCAGCCACACACACACATACACACGCAACCACACACACACACACACACGCAGCCACACTCAGCCACACACACACACACGCAGCCACACACACACACGCAGCCACACACACCCACACCCAGACTCAGCCACACACGCAGCCACACACACACACACACACACGCAGCCACACTCAACCACACATGCAGCCACATACACACACATGCAGCCACACACACACGCAGCCACACTCAGCCACACACGCACATGCAGCCACACACACATACACACGCAGCCACACACACACGCAGCCACACATACACACGCAGCCACACACACCCACACCCAGACTCAGCCACACACGCAGCCACACACACATACACACACAGAGCTACACACACAGACACACACACACAGCCACACACACACACACACACACGCAGCCACATACACACACATGCAGCCACATACACACGCAGCCACACACACACATACACACGCAGCCACACACACACACACACGCAGCCACACTCAGCCACACGCAGCCACACTCAGCCATACACACACACGCAGCCACACACACACACACGCAGCCACACTCAGCCACACACACAGCCACACACACACACACGCAGCCACACTCAGCCACACACACAGCCACACACACACACACACGCAGCCACACTCAGCCACACACACAGGCCACACACACACACACGCAGCCACACATACAGCCACACACACACACGCAGCCACACTCAGCCACACACACAGCCACACACACACACGCAGCCACACTCAGCCACACATGCAGTCACACACACACACACACGCAGCCACACTCAGCCACACACACAGCCACACACACATACACGCAGCCACACTCAGCCACACATACAGCCACACACACACACACACGCAGCCACACTCAGCCACACACACAGCCACACACACACACGCAGCCACACTCAGCCACACATGCAGTCACACACACAGCCACACTCAGACACACACACAGCCTCACGCAGCCACATTCAACCACACATGCAGCCACACACACACATGCAACCACACCCGCACACAGCCACACACACACGCAGCCACACTCAACCACACACGCAGCCACACACACACGCAGTCACACTCAGCCACACACGCAGCCACACACACACGCAGTCACACTCAGCCACACATGCAGCCACACACACACGCAGTCACACTCAGCCACACACACGTAGCCACACACACACACGCGCAGCCACACACACACAGCCACACACACATGCAGCCACACACACACGCGCAGCCACACATACACACACAGGCACACACACACGCGCAGCCACACACACACACATACATGCAGCCACACACACACAACCACACGCACACACGCAGCCACACACACAGAAATGCAGTCACACACAAACATGCACGGCCACACACACACACACACATACAGCCACACACACACACACACACACACACAGTCACACACACACAGTCACACACGCATACACGTGCAGCCACACACACACACATGCACAGCCACACACAAAAAATTTTCTTCAACTTTTTGACAAGTTCCAGGTCTTTGCCCTGTACAGGATAATGTTGGAGAGATTATCAGGGGAAGGGGGCTTTAGGGTACACCACTGTGTAGAACTCCAGGGAAAGTGTGGGGAGAGAGAGAGGGTGGGCGGTCAGTCATTTAGAGACGGTGCCTGGGCTCCCATCGATGCCCACAACTGATCTCGGCAGCATTTCAGAAGCCGAGTTCGTTTTTAATCATTGTAAACGTAAGAGTCGATCAGGGTTAAAACTTCTTTGATGGAATGTTTCTACTGAGACCTTGGGATATTGTTTGGATAAGCTGAAATTCAGAAAATTGATATTCGGATAATCGAGGTTCCTCTGTAGATGGTAGGTAAGACACATTTTGGCCATGAACCGATTGAATTTGGAACGAGGTTTGAGAGGCTGAATGCCATCTTTTAGACTCATAGACATTGAGAGCACAGGAGGAGGCCATTTGGCCCCTAGTGTCTAAAGAAGCCACAAAGGTCTGACCCCCCAACCTATTTTCCCAGTTTGTGGCCCAGTACACGGGAGACAATGCACACACGAATAAAGGTTGAAATACTGCTTGAATGTTCCCAGAGTTTCTGACTCAAACACCCTTTCAGAAACAGAGTTTCCAGACACTCACACCCAGGCCCCCATTCTGCTTCCAGTTCCTGGATATTTTACTCGGTGTCCCTTCTCACCTGAGTTCTGTCCTGGCCCAGCAAGGGGACTGTTAGGGGAAGGGGGTGGCACCACGGCCCTCAAACCTGTTCCTGTGTGTTTGCTGAGATTGCACCTGAGCTGTACTCACTGGGATTGGAGCTGAGCTGTATTCCCTGGGATTGGAGCTGAGCTGTATTCCCTGGGATTGGAGCTGAGCTGAACTCACTGGAATTGGGGATGAGCTGTATTCACTGGGAATGTGGATGAGCTGTACTCACTGGGATTGTGGATAAAGTGTACTCACTGAGAATGTGGATGAGGTGGACTCATTAGGATTGTGGATGAGCTGTCCTCACTGAGATTCTGGTTGAGTTATACGTGCTTGGTATTGTCAATGAGCTGTAATCACTGGGAATGTACCTGAGGTGGACACTCTGGGATTGTGGATCAGCTGTGCTCGCTGAGATGGTGAATGAGCTGTACTCACTGAGGTTGTGGATGAGCTGTACTCACTGGGATTGTGGATGAGCTCTACTCACTGGGATTTTGGATGACCTATGCTCACTGGGATTGTGGATGAGCTGTACTCACTGGGTTGTGGACGACCTGTACTCGCGAAGATTGTGGATGAGCTGTACTAATTAGGATTGTAGTGAGCTGTATTCGCTGGGATTGTAAGTGAACTGTACTTGCTTGAGATTGTGGATGTGTTCTACTCACTGGGAATGTGGATGAGCTATACTCACTGGGATTGTAGCTGGGGTGTACTCACTGGGATTGAGGATGAGCTATATTCACTGGGATAGCGAATGAGCTGTACTCGCGAAGATTGTGGATGAGCTATACTCACTGGGATTGTAGCTGAGCTGTACTCACTGGGATTGTGGACGGCTTGGACTCACTGGGAATGTGGATGAGCTGTACTCACTGGGATTGTGGATGAGCTGTACTCACTGAGATTGAGGATGAGCTGTACTCACTGAGATTGAGGATGAGCTGTACTCACTGGGATTGTGAATGATCTGTATTCACTGTGATTGTGGATGAGCTATTCTCACTGGGATTGTGGGTGAGCTGTACTCGCTGGGATTGTGGATGAGCTGTACTCACTGGGATTGTGGGTGAGCTGTACTCGCTGGGATTGTGGATGAGCTGTACTCACTGAGATTGAGGATGAGCTGTACACACTGGGATTGTGGATGAGCTGTTCTCACTGTGATTGTAGCTGAGCTCTACACACGGCTTGTGGATGAGCTGTACTCGCTTGGATTGTGTCTAAAGTGTACTCCCTGGGATTGTAGCTGAGCTGTACTCCCTGAGATTGTGGATGAGCTGTACTCACTGAGACTGTAGCTGACCTGTACTCACTGGGATTGTGGATGAGCTGTACTCGCTGGGAATGTGGATGGCCTGGACTCACTGAGATTGAGGATGAACTGTACTCACTGAGATTGTGGATGAACTGTACTCACTGAGATTGTGGATGAACTGTACTCACTGAGATTGTGGATGAGCTGTACTCACTGGGATTGTGGATGAGCTGTACTCACTGGGATTGTGGATGAACTGTACTCACTGGGATTGTGGATGAGCTGTACTCACTGGGATTGTGGATGAACTGTACTCACTGGGATTGTGGATGAGCTGTACTCGCTGGGAATGTGGATGGCCTGGACTCACTGGAATTGTGGATGAACTGTACTTGCTTGGATCTTTGATGAGCTGCACTCACTGGGATTGTGGATAAGATGTACTTAATGAGATTGTGGATGAGCTGTACTCACTGGGAGTGTGGATGAGCTGTACTCACTGGGAGTGTGGATGAGCTGCACTCACTGGGAGTGTGGGTGAGCTGTACTGACTGGGAGTGTGGGTGAGCTGTACTGACTGGGAGTGTGGGTGAGCTGTACTGACTGGGATTGTAGCTGAGCTGTAATCACTGGGATTGTGGATGAGCTGTAATCACTGAGATTATGGATAAACTGTACTCACAGGGATTGTGCCTGAAGTGTACTCACTGGAATTGTACCTGAGGTGTACTTACTGAGATTATAACTGACCTGTGGATGAGCTGTACTCACTGGGAATGTGGATGAGCTGTACTTACTGGGATTGTGGATGAGCTGTACCCACTGGGATTGTGGATGAGCTGTACTCACTGGGATTGTGGATGAGCTATACTCGCTGGGAATGTGGATGAGCTGTACTCACTGGGAATGTGGATGAGGTGTACTCACTGAGATTGTGGATGAGCTGTACTGACTAGGATTGAAGATGAGCTGTACTCACTGGGAATGTTGATGAGCTGTACTCACTGGGATTGTGGATGAGCTGTACTCACTGGGATTGTAGCTGAGCTGTACTGACTAGGATTGTGGATGAGCTGTACTCACTGGGATTGTGTATGAGCTATACTCACTGAGATTGAAGATGAGCTGTACACACTGAAATTGTGGATGAGCTGTACTCACTGGGATTGTGGATGAGCTGGACTCACTGGGATTGTGGATGAGCTGTACTCACTGGGAATGTGGATGAGCTGGACTCACTGGGATTGTGGATGAGCTGTACTCACTGGGAATGTGGAGGGGCTGTAGTCACTTTTTGTCCTCTACTTTTTGTCATTTACATAAATGATTTGGATGCGAGCAGAAGAGGTACAGTTAGTAAGTTTTCAGATGACACCAAAATTGGAGGTGTAGTGGACAGCGAAGAGGGTTACCTCAGATTACAACAGGATCTGGACCAGATGGGCCAATGGGCTGAGAAGTGGCAGATGGAGTTTAATTCAGATAAATGTGAGGTGCTGCATTTTGGGAAAGCAAATCTTAGCAGGACGTTTCACTTAATGGTAAGGTCCCAGGGAGTGTTGCTGAACAAAGAGACCTTGGAGTGCAGGTTCATAGCTCCTTGAAAGTGGAGTCGCAGGTCAATAGGATAGTGAAGAAGGCGTTTGGTATGCTTTCCTTTATTGGTCAGAGTATTGAGTTCAGGAGTTGGGAGGTCATGTTGCAGCTGTACAGGACGTTGGTTCGGCCACTGTTGGAATATTGCGTGCAATTCTGGTCTCCTTCCTATCGGAAAGATGTTGTGAAACTTGAAAGGGTTCAGAAAAGATTTACAAGGATGTTGCCAGGGTTAGAGGATCTGAGCAAAAGGAAGAGGCTGTACTGGCTGGGGCTGTTTTCCCTGGAGCGCGGAGGCTGAGGGGTGACCTTATAGAGGTTTACACACTTATGAGGGGCATGGAAAGGGTAAAAAGGCAAAGTCATTTCCCTGGGATTGGGGAGTCTAGAACTAGAGGGCATAGGTTTAGGGTGAGAGGGGAAGATATAAAAGAGACCTAAGGGGCAACGTTTTCACGCATAGGGTGGTACGTGTATGGAATGAGCTACCAGTGGAAGTGGTGGAGGTTGGTACAATTGCAACATTTAAGAGGCATTTGGATGGGAAGATGAATAGGAAGGGTTTGGAGGGATATGGGCCAGCGGCTGGCAGTTGGGACTAGATTGGTTTGGGATATCTGGTCGGCATGGATGGGTTGGACCGAAGGGTCTGTTTCCATGCTGTACGTCTCTCTGACTCTATGCCTGTGTGAAACTGGGATTGTGGATGAGCTGAACCCACTTTGATTGTAGCTGAGCTGTACTCGCTGGGATTGTGGATGAGCTATACTCGCTGGGATTGTGGATGAGTTGTACTCATTGGGATTGTGGATAAGGTGGACTTGCTGAGATTGTAGCTGAAGTACACTCACTGAGATTGTAGCTGAGCTCTACACACTGGGATGATGGATGAGCTGTACTCACTGGGATTGTGGGTGAGCTGTACTCACTGAGATTGTGGATGAGCTGTACTCACTGGGATTGTGGATGAGCTGTACACACTGAGATTGTGGATGAGCTGTACTCACTGGGATTGTGGATGAGCTGTACTCACTGGGATTGTGGATGAGCTGTACTCACTGGGATTGAGGATGAGCTGTACACACTGGGATTGTGGATGAGCTGTACACACTGAGATTGTGGATGAGCTGTGCTCACTGGGAATGACACCAGATGACACCAAAATTGGAGGTGTAGTGGACAGTGAAGAGGGTTACCTCAGATTACAACAGGATCTTGACCAGATGGGCCAATGGGCAGTGAAGAGGCAGATGGAGTTTAATTCAGATAAATGCGAGATCCTGCATTTTGGGAAAGCAAATCTTAGCAGGACTTATACACTTAATGGTAAGGTCCCAGGGAGTGTTGCTGAACAAAGAGACCTTGGAGTGCAGGTTCATAGCTCCTTGAAAGTGGAGCCGCAGATCGATAGGATAGTGAAGAAGGCGTTTGGTATGCTTTCCTTTATTGGTCAGAGTATTGAGTACAGGAGTTGGGAGGTCATGTTGCAGCTCTACAGGACATTGGTTCGGCCACTGTTGGAATATTGCGTGCAATTCTGGTATCCTTCCTATCGGAAAAATGTTGTGATACTTGAAAGGTTCAGAAAAGATTTACAAGGATGTTGCCAGGGTTAGAGGATCTGAGCTATAGGGAGAGGCTGTACTGGCTGGGGCTGTTTTCCCTGGAGCGCGGAGGCTGAGGGGTGACTTTATAGAGGTTTACAAAATTATGATGGGCATGGATAGGGTAAATAGGCAAAGTCATTTCCCTGGGATTGGGGAGTCCAAAACTAGAGGGCATAGGTTTAGGGTGAGAGGGGAAGATATAAAAGAGACCTAAGGGGCAACGTTTTCACACAGAGGGTGGTACGTGTATGGAATGAGCTACCAGTGGAAGAGGTGGAGGCTGGTACAATTGCAACATTTAAGAGGCATTTGGATGGGAAGATAAATAGGAAGGGTTTGGAGCGATATGGGCCAGCTGCTCGCAGGTGGGACTAGATTGGTTTGGGATATCTGGTCGGAATGGATGGGTTGGACCGAAGGGTCTGTTTCCATGCTGTACGTCTCTATGACTCTATGCCTGTGTGAAACTGGGATTGTGGATGAGCTGAACCCACTTTGATTGTAGCTGAGCTGTACTCACTGGGATTGTGGATGAGCTATACTCGCTGGGATTGTGGATGAGTTGTACTCATTGGGATTGTGGATAAGGTGGATTCGCTGAGATTGTATCTGAGGTATACTCACTGAGATTGTAGCTGAGCTCTACACACTGGGAGTATGGATGAGCTGTACTCACTGGGATTGTGGATGGGCTGTTCTCACTGGGATTGTGGATGAGCTGTACTCGCTGGGAATGTAGCTGAGCTGTACCCACTGGGATTGTGGATGAACTGTACTCGCTGAGATTGTGGATGAGGTGTACTTGCTGGGATTGTGGATGAGCTGTACTCGCTGAGATTGTGGATGAGGTGTACTTGCTGGGATTGTGGATGAGCTGTACTCGCTGAGATTGTAGCAGAGCTGTACTCACTGGGATTGTGGATGAACTGTACTCACTGAGATTGTGGATGAGCTGTACTCGCTGGGATTGTGAATGAGCTGTACTCGCTGGGAATGTAGCTGAGCTGTACACACTGGGATTGAGGATGAACTGTACTTGCTGGGAATGTAGCTGAGCTGTAGATGAGAGGATATGGAAGTGCTGGGCCTCCTCCACCGCCAATCGCCCAGTGGCTCAACATTTCAACTCCCCCTCCCACTCTGCCGAGGATATGGAGGTGCTGGGCCTCCTCCACCGCCGCTCCCTCACCACCAGACGCCTGGAGGAAGAACGCCTCATCTTCCGCCTCGGAACACTTCAACCCCAGGGCATCAATGTGGATTTCAACAGTTTCCTCATTTCCCCTTCCCCCACCTCATCCTAGCTTCTAACCTCCAGCAACTCGATCCCCTGACCTGTCCGGACTTGTCCGACCTGCCCAGCTCCTTTTCCACCTATCCACTCCACCCTCTCCTCCCTGACCTATCACCTTCATCTCCTTCCCCACTGACCTATTGTACTCTATGCCACTCTCTCCCCACACCCACCCTCCTCTAGCTTATCTCTCCACGCTTCAGGCTCTCTGCCTTTATTCCTGATGAAGGGCTTTTGCCCGAAACGTCGATTTTGCCTGTCCTCGGATGCTGCCTGAATTGCTGTGCTCTTCCAGCACCACTGATCCAGAATCTGGTTTCCAGCATCTGCAGTCATTGTTTTTACCATGTAGCTGAGCTGTACCCACTGGGATTGTGGATGAACTGTACTCGCTGAGATTGTGGATGAGGTGTACTTGCTGGGATTGTGGATGAGCTGTACTCGCTGAGATTGTGGATGAGCTGTACTCGCTGAGATTGTAGCAGAGCTGTACTCACTGGGATTGTGGATGAACTGTACTCACTGAGATTGTTGATGAGTTGTACTCGCTGGGATTGTGAATGAGCTGTACTCACTGGGATTGTGGATGAACTGTACTCGCTGGGATTGTGAATGAGCTGTACTCATTGATATTGTGGATGAGCTGTTCTCACTGGGATTGTGGATGAGCTGTACTCAATGGAATTGTGGATGAGCTGTATTCGCTGAGACCTGGGCCCCACTGCTTGCCCCTGGTAAGTCATCCCCCTCAACAGTATCCAAAACAGTATACATGTTTTTCAGGGGAGGTTGATAATGAGCTGTACTCGCTGGGATTGGGGATGACCTGGACTCATTGGGATTGTGGATGAGCTGTACTCACTGGTATTGTGAATGAGCTGTGCTCGCTGGGATTGTGGATGAGCGGTACTCACTGGGATTGTGAATGATCTGTACTTGCTGGAATTGTGGATGAGCTATACTCACTGGCATTGTGAATGAGCTGTACTCACTGGGATTGTGGATGAGCTATTCTCACTGGGACTGTGGGTGAGCTGTACACACTGAGATTGTGGATGAGTTGTTCTCACTGGGATTGTGGATGAGCTGTATCAATAGAATTGTAGCTAAATCATACTCACTGGGATTATGGATGAGCAGTCTGCACCGAGATTGTGGATGACCTGTAGTTGGTGGGATTGTGGATGAGATGTACTCACTGAGATTCTAACTGACCTGTACTCACTGGGATTGTGGAATGACGGCACTCACTGGGATTGTGGAATAGCTGTACTCACTGGGTTTGTGGATGAGCTGTACTCACTGGGATTGTAGCTGATCTGTATTCACTGGGATTGTGTATGATGTGTTCTGGCTGATACAGTGAATGAGCTGTACTCACTGGGATTGTAGAGGAGCACTACTCATGGGAATGTAGCTGAGCTGTAGTTGCTTGGGATTGTGGATGAGCTGTACTCACTGGGATTGTGGACCAACGGTACCCACTGGGTGGTTGATGAGATGTTCTCACTGGGATTGTAACTGACATGTAGTCGCTGAGATTATGGATGAGCTCTACTCACTGGGATTGTGGATGAGCTGTACTCCTGGGATTGTGGATGAGCTGGACTCATTGGGTTTGTGGATGAGCTGCACTCACTGGGATTGTGGATCAGCTGCACTTGCTGAGATTATGGATGAACTGTACTCACCTGAATTGCCGTTGAGCTATATTCGTTTGAAATTGTGAGTGAGCTTTACTCACTGGGATTGTGGATGAGCTGTATTCACTTGTATTGTGACTGAGCTGTACTCACTGGGATTGTGGGTGAGCTGTACTTTCTGAGATTATACCTGAGCTGTACTCGCTGGGACTGTAGCTGATCTGTACTCACTGAGATTGTAGCTGAGCCAGACTCGGTGAGATTGTAGCTCCGCTGTACTCACTGGGATAATGGATCAGCTGTCTGCACTGGGATTATGGATGAGATGTCTGCACTGGGATTATGGATGACCTGTAGTTGGTGGGATTGTGGATGAGGTGTACTTGCTGGGATTGTGGATGAGCTGTTCGTACTGAGATTATACCTGAGCTGTACTTGCTGTGACTGTAGCTGAGCTGTACTCACTGAGATCGTAGCTGAGCCAGACTCGGTGAGACAGTAGCTCCGCCGTACTCACTGGGATTATGGATCAGCTGTCTGCACTGGGATAGTGGATGAGGTGTACTGACTGGGATTGTGGAGAAGCTATACTCACTGGGATTGTGGATGAGCTGTACTCGCTGTGATTGTGGGTGAACTGTACTCACTGGGATTATGGATGAGCTGTACTGACTGGGATTGTAGCTGAGCTGTACTTGCTGGGATTGTGGAGGAGCTATACTCACTGGGATTGCGGATGAGCTGTACTCGCTGAGATTGTGGATGAGCTGTACTCACTGGGATTGTGGATGAGCTGTACTGACTGGGATTGTGGATGAGCTGCACTGACTGGGATTGTGACTGAGCTGTACTCACTGGGATGGTGGATGAACTGTACTGACTGGGATTGTGGATGAGCTGTACTTACTGGGATTGTGGATGAACTGTACTGACTGGGATTGTGGATGAGCTGTACTCACTGAGATTGTGGATGAGCTGTACTCACTGAGATTGTGGATGAGTTGTATCAATGGAATTGTAGCTAAACCATGTTCACTGGAATTATGGATGAGCAGTCTGCACTGAGATTGCGGATGACTGTAGTTGGTGGGATTGTGGATTAGGTGTACTCGCTGGGATTGTAACTGACCTGTACTCGCTGAGATTGTAGATGGCCTGCAGTCACTGGGATTGTGGGTGAGCTGTACCCGCTGGGATTGTGGATGAGCTGTACTCAATGGGATTGTGGATGAGCTGTATCGATGGATTTGTAGCTAAATTGTACTCACTGAGATTATGGATGAGATGTCTGCACTGGGTTTGTGGACGACCTGTAGTTGGTGGGATTGTGGATGAGGTGTACTCACTGGGATTGTGGATGAGCTGTGCTCACTGGGCATGTGGATGAGCTGTACTCACTGGGATTGTGGGTGAGCTGTACTCACTGGGATTGTGGGTGAGCTGTACTCACTGGGATTGTGGGTGAGCTGTACTCACTGGGATTGTGGGTGAGCTGTACTCACTGGGTTTGTGGATGAGCTGTTCTCACTGGGATTGTAAGTGTGCTGAACTCACTGGGATTGTGACTGAGCTGTACTCACTGGGATTGTGGGTGAGCTGAACTCACTGGGCCTGTGGGTGAGCTGTACTCACTGGTATTGTGGGTGAGCTGTATCGATGGATTTGTAGCTAAACTGTACTCACTGAGATTATGGATGAGATGTCTGCACTGGGATTGTGGATGACCTGTAGTTGGTGCGATTGTGAGTGAGCTATCCTCTCTGGGATTGTGGGTGAGCTGTACTCACTGGGATTGTGGGTGAGGTGTCCTCACTGGGCCTGTGGGTGAGCTGTACTCACTGGGAATGTGGATGAGCTGTACTCACTGGGACTGTGGGTGGGCTGTACTCACTGGGAATGTGGGTGAGCTGTACTCACTGGGCCTGTGGGTGGGCTGTACTCACTGGGATTGTGGGTGATGTGTACTCACTGGGACTGTGGGTGATGTGTACTCACTAGGACTGTGGGTCAGCTGTACTCACTGGGACTGTGGGTGAGCTGTACTCACTGGGACTGTGGGTGAGCTGTACTCACTGGGACTGTGACTGATGTGTACTCACTGGGACTGTGGGTGAGCTGTACACACTGGGCCTGTGGGTGAGCTGTACTCACTGGGATTGTGGGTGAGCTGTACTCACTGGGATTGTGGGTGATGTGTACTCACTGGGACTGTGGGTGATGTGTACTCACTAGGACTGTGGGTCAGCTGTACTCACTGGGACTGTGGGTGAGCTGTACTCACTGGGACTGTGGGTGAGCTGTACTCACTGGGACTGTGACTGATGTGTACTCACTGGGACTGTGGGTGAGCTGTACACACTGGGCCTGTGGGTGAGCTGTACTCACTGGGATTGTGGGTGAGCTGTACTCACTGGGATTGTGGGTGATGTGTACTCACTGGGACTGTGGGTGATGTGTACTCACTAGGACTGTGGGTGAGCTTTACTCACTGGGATTGTGGGTGAGCTGTACTCACTGGGAATGTGGGTGAGGTGTACTCACTGGGACTGTGGGTGAGCTGTACTCACTGGGAATGTGGGTGAGCTGTACTCACTGGGATTGTGGGTGAGCTGTCCTCTCTGGGATTGTGGGTGAGCTGTACTCACTGGGATTGTGGGCGAGCTGTACTCACTGGGACTGTGGGTGATGCGTACTCAGTGGGATTGTGGATGAGCTGTACTCACTGGGAATGTGGGTGAGCTGTACTCACTGGGTTTGTGGATGAGCTGTACTCACTCGGAATGTGGGTGAGCTTTACTCACTGGGATTGTGGGTGAGCTGTCCTCTCTGGGATTGTGGGTGATCTGTACTCACTGGGATTGTGGATGAGCTGTACTCACTGGGAATGTGGATGAGCAGTACTCACTGGGATTGTGGGTGAGCTGTACTCACTGGGATTGTGGGTGAGCTGTCCTCTCTGGGATTGTGGGTGAGCTGTACTCACTGGGATTGTGGGTGAGGTGTCCTCACTGGGCCTGTGGGTGAGCTGTACTCACTAGGAATGTGGGTGAGCTGTACTCACTGGGACTGTGGGTGAGCTGTACTCACTGGGCCTGTGGGTGAGCTGTACTCACTGGGATTGTGGGTGATGTGTACTCACTGGGACTGTGGGTGATGTGTACTCACTGGGACTGTGGGTCAGCTGTACTCACTGGGACTGTGGGTGAGCTGTACTCACTGGGACTGTGGGTGAGCTGTACTCACTGGGACTGTGACTGATGTGTACTCACTGGGACTGTGGGTGAGCTGTACACACTGGGCCTGTGGGTGAGCTGTACTCACTGGGATTGTGGGTGAGCTGTACTCACTGTGAATGTGGGTGATGTGTACTCACTGGGAATGTGGGTGAGCTGTACTCACTGGGATTGTGGATGAGCTATTCTCACTGGGATTGTGGATGAGCTGTACTCATTGAGATTGTGGATGAGCTGTACTCACTGGGATTGTAGGTGAACTGTACTCACTGGGATTGTAGGTGAGCTGTACTCACTGGGATTGTGGGTGAGCTGTACTCACTCTGAATGTGGGTGAGCTGTACTCACTGGGAATGTGGGTGAGCTGTACTCACTGGGATTGTGGATGAGCTATTCTCACTGGGATTGTGGATGAGCTGTACTCATTGAGATTGTGGATGAGCTGTACTCACTGGGATTGTGGATGAGCTGTACTCACTGGGATTGTGGATGATCTGTACTCGCTGGAATTGTGGGTGAGGTGTACTCACTGGGAATGTGGGTGAGGTGTACTCACTGGGATTGTGGGTGAGGTGTACTCACTGGAATTGTGGGTGAGGTGTCCTCACTGGGAGTGTGGGTGAGGTGTACTCACTGAGATTGTGGGTGAGCTGTACTCACTGGGATTGTAGGTGAGCTGTACTCACTGGGATTGTAGGTGAGCTGTACTCACTGGGATTGTGGGTGAGCAGTACTCACTGTGAATGTGGGTGTGCTGTACTCAATGGGATTGTGGATGAGCTATTCTCACTGGGATTGTGGATGAGCTATTCTCACTGGGATTGTGGATGAGTTATTCTCATTGAGATTGTGGATGAGCTGTACTCACTGGGATTGTGAATGATCTGTACTCGCTGGAATTGTGGATGAGCTGTACTCAATGGGAATGTGGATGAGCTGTACTCACTAAGATTGTGGATGAGCTGTACTCTCTGAGTTTGTGGATGAGCTGTATTCACTGGGATTGTGAATGATCTGTACTCACTGGGATTGTGGACGAGCTGTATTCACTGGGATTGTGGATGAGCTGTACTCACTGGGATTGTGGATGAGCTATTCTCACTGGGATTGTGGATGAGCTATTCTCACTGGGATTGTGGATGAGTTGTACTCTCTGAGTTTATGGATGAGCTGTACTCTCTGGGATTGTAGATGAGCTGTACTGTCAGGGATTGTAGAGGAGCAGTACTCATTAGGATTGTAGCTGAGCTGTACTCACTGGGATTGTGGATGAACTGTATTTGCCTTAATTGTAGCTGAGCTATATTCGTTTGGAATTGTGGGTGAGCTTTACTCGCTGGAATTGTGGATGAACTGCATGCAATGGGATTGTGAATAAGCTGGACCCGCTGAGATTGTTTTTGAGGTATACTCACTGAGATTGTAGGTGAGCTGTACACACTGGGATTGTGGATGAGCTGTATTCACTGAGATTGTGGATCAGCTGCACTTGCTGAGATTGTGGATGAACTGTACTCGCCTGAATTGTAGCTGAGCTATATTCGTTTGGAATTGTGGATGAGATGTACTCACTGGGATTATGACTGAGCTGTACTCACTGGGAATGTGGATGAGCTGTACTCACTGGGCCTGTGGGTGAGCTGTACTCACTGGGAATGTGGGTGAGATGTACTCACTGGGACTGTGGGTGAGCTGTACTCACTGGGACTGTGGGTGAGCTGTACTCACTGGGAATGTGGGTGAGGTGTACTCACTGGGACTGTGGGTGAGCTGTACTCACTGGGAATGTGGGTGAGCTGTCCTCTCTGGGATTGTGGGTGAGCTGTACTCACTGGGAATGTGGATGAGCTGTACTCACTGGGATTGTGGGTGAGCTGTCCTCTCTGGGATTGTGGGTGAGCTGTACTCACTGGGATTGTGGGTGAGCTGTACTCACTGGGATTGTGGGCGAGCTGTACTCACTGGGATTGTGGGTGAGCTGTACTCACTGGGATTGTGGGTGAGCTGTACTCACTGGGTTTGTGGATGAGCTGTTCTCACTGGGATTGTAAGTGTGCTGAACTCACTGGGATTGTGACTGAGCTGTACTCACTGGGATTGTGGGTGAGCTGAACTCACTGGGCCTGTGGGTGAGCTGTACTCACTGGTATTGTGGGTGAGCTGTATCGATGGATTTGTAGCTAAACTGTACTCACTGAGATTATGGATGAGATGTCTGCACTGGGATTGTGGATGACCTGTAGTTGGTGCGATTGTGAGTGAGCTATCCTCTCTGGGATTGTGGGTGAGCTGTACTTACTGGGAATGTGGGTGAGGTGTCCTCACTGGGCCTGTGGGTGAGCTGTACTCACTGGGAATGTGGATGAGCTGTACTCACTGGGACTGTGGGTGGGCTGTACTCACTGGGAATGTGGGTGAGCTGTACTCACTGGGCCTGTGGGTGAGCTGTACTCACTGGGATTGTGGGTGATGTGTACTCACTGGGACTGTGGGTGATGTGTACTCACTAGGACTGTGGGTCAGCTGTACTCACTGGGACTGTGGGTGAGCTGTACTCACTGGGACTGTGGGTGGTGGGTGAGCTGTACTCACTGGGACTGTGACTGATGTGTACTCACTGGGACTGTGGGTGAGCTGTACACACTGGGCCTGTGGGTGAGCTGTACTCACTGGGATTGTGGGTGAGCTGTACTCACTGGGATTGTGGGTGATGTGTACTCACTGGGACTGTGGGTGATGTGTACTCACTAGGACTGTGGGTCAGCTGTACTCACTGGGACTGTGACTGATGTGTACTCACTGGGACTGTGGGTGAGCTGTACACACTGGGCCTGTGGGTGAGCTGTACTCACTGGGATTGTGGGTGAGCTGTACTCACTGGGATTGTGGGTGATGTGTACTCACTGGGACTGTGGGTGATGTGTACTCACTGGGAATGTGGGTGAGCTGTACTCACTGGGATTGTAGGTGAGCTGTACTCACTGGGAATGTGGGTGAGGTGTACTCACTGGGATTGTGGGTGAGGTGTATTCACTGGGATTGTGGATGAGCTGTACTCACTGGGAATGTGGGTGAGCTGTACTCACTGGGCCTGTGGGTGAGCTGTACTCACTGGGAATGTGGGTGAGATGTACTCACTGGGATTGTGGGTGAGCTGTACTCACTGGGACTGTGGGTGAGCTGTACTCACTGGGAATGTGGGTGAGGTGTACTCACTGGGACTGTGGGTGAGCTGTACTCACTGGGAATGTGGGTGAGCTGTCCTCTCTGGGATTGTGGGTGAGCTGTACTCACTGGGAATGTGGGTGAGCTGTACTCACTGGGATTGTGGGTGAGCTGTCCTCTCTGGGATTGTGGGTGAGCTGTACTCACTGGGATTGTGGGCGAGCTGTACTCACTGGGACTGTGGGTGATGTGTACTCACTGGGAATGTGGGTGAGCTGTACTCACTGGGATTGTGGATGAGCAGTACTCACTCGGAATGTGGGTGAGCTTTACTCACTGGGATTGTGGGTGAGCTGTCCTCTCTGGGATTGTGGGTGATCTGTACTCACTGGGATTGTGGATGAGCTGTACTCACTGGGAATGTGGATGAGCAGTACTCACTGGGATTGTGGGTGAGCTGTACTCACTGGGATTGTGGGTGAGCTGTCCTCTCTGGGATTGTGGGTGAGCTGTACTCACTGGGATTGTGGGTGAGGTGTCCTCACTGGGCCTGTGGGTGAGCTGTACTCACTAGGAATGTGGGTGAGCTGTACTCACTGGGAATGTGGGTGAGCTGTACTCACTGGGCCTGTGGGTGAGCTGTACTCACTGGGATTGTGGGTGATGTGTACTCACTGGGACTGTGGGTGATGTGTACTCACTGGGACTGTGGGTCAGCTGTACTCACTGGGACTGTGGGTGAGCTGTACTCACTGGGACTGTGGGTGAGCTGTACTCACTGGGACTGTGACTGATGTGTACTCACTGGGACTGTGGGTGAGCTGTACACACTGGGCCTGTGGGTGAGCTGTACTCACTGGGATTGTGGGTGAGCTGTACTCACTGTGAATGTGGGTGAGGTGTACTCACTGGGAATGTGGGTGAGCTGTACTCACTGGGATTGTGGATGAGCTATTCTCACTGGGATTGTGGATGAGCTGTACTCATTGAGATTGTGGATGAGCTGTACTCACTGGGATTGTAGGTGAACTGTACTCACTGGGATTGTAGGTGAGCTGTACTCACTGGGATTGTGGGTGAGCTGTACTCACTCTGAATGTGGGTGAGCTGTACTCACTGGGAATGTGGGTGAGCTGTACTCACTGGGATTGTGGATGAGCTATTCTCACTGGGATTGTGGATGAGCTGTACTCATTGAGATTGTGGATGAGCTGTACTCACTGGGATTGTGGATGAGCTGTACTCACTGGGATTGTGGATGATCTGTACTCGCTGGAATTGTGGGTGAGGTGTACTCACTGGGAATGTGGGTGAGGTGTACTCACTGGGATTGTGGGTGAGGTGTACTCACTGGAATTGTGGGTGAGGTGTCCTCACTGGGAGTGTGGGTGAGGTGTACTCACTGAGATTGTGGGTGAGCTGTACTCACTGGGATTGTAGGTGAGCTGTACTCACTGGGATTGTAGGTGAGCTGTACTCACTGGGATTGTGGGTGAGCAGTACTCACTGTGAATGTGGGTGTGCTGTACTCACTGGGATTGTGGATGAGCTATTCTCACTGGGATTGTGGATGAGCTATTCTCACTGGGATTGTGGATGAGCTATTCTCATTGAGATTGTGGATGAGCTGTACTCACTGGGATTGTGAATGATCTGTACTCGCTGGAATTGTGGATGAGCTGTACTCAATGGGAATGTGGATGAGCTGTACTCACTAAGATTGTGGATGAGCTGTACTCTCTGAGTTTGTGGATGAGCTGTATTCACTGGGATTGTGAATGATCTGTACTCACTGGGATTGTGGACGAGCTGTATTCACTGGGATTGTGGATGAGCTGTACTCACTTGGATTGTGGATGAGCTATTCTCACTGGGATTGTGGATGAGCTATTCTCACTGGGATTGTGGATGAGTTGTACTCTCTGAGTTTATGGATGAGCTGTACTCTCTGGGATTGTAGATGAGCTGTACTGTCAGGGATTGTAGAGGAGCAGTACTCATTAGGATTGTAGCTGAGCTGTACTCACTGGGATTGTGGATGAACTGTATTTGCCTTAATTGTAGCTGAGCTATATTCGTTTGGAATTGTGGGTGAGCTTTACTCGCTGGAATTGTGGATGAACTGCATGCAATGGGATTGTGAATAAACTGGACCCGCTGAGATTGTTTTTGAGGTATACTCACTGAGATTGTAGGTGAGCTGTACACACTGGGATTGTGGATGAGCTGTATTCACTGAGATTGTGGATCAGCTGCACTTGCTGAGATTGTGGATGAACTGTACTCGCCTGAATTGTAGCTGAGCTATATTCGTTTGGAATTGTGGATGAGATGTACTCACTGGGATTATGACTGAGCTGTACTCACTGGGAATGTGGATGAGCTGTACTCACTGGGCCTGTGGGTGAGCTGTACTCACTGGGAATGTGGGTGAGATGTACTCACTGGGATTGTGGGTGAGCTGTACTCACTGGGACTGTGGGTGAGCTGTACTCACTGGGAATGTGGGTGAGGTGTACTCACTGGGACTGTGGGTGAGCTGTACTCACTGGGAATGTGGGTGAGCTGTCCTCTCTGGGATTGTGGGTGAGCTGTACTCACTGGGAATGTGGGTGAGCTGTACTCACTGGGATTGTGGGTGAGCTGTCCTCTCTGGGATTGTGGGTGAGCTGTACTCACTGGGATTGTGTGCGAGCTGTACTCATTGGGACTGTGGGTGATGTGTACTCAGTGGGATTGTGGATGAGCTGTACTCACTGGGAATGTGGGTGAGCTGTACTCACTGGGATTGTGGGTGAGGTGTATTCACTGGGATTGTGGAGGAGCTGTACTCACTGGGAATGTGGGTGAGCTGTACTCACTGGGATTGTGGATGAGCTGTACTCACTCGGAATGTGGGTGAGCTTTACTCACTGGGATTGTGGGTGAGCTGTCCTCTCTGGGATTGTGGGTGATCTGTACTCACTGGGATTGTGGATGAGCTGTACTCACTGGGAATGTGGATGAGCTGTACTCACTGGGATTGTGGGTGAGCTGTCCTTGCTGGGACTGTAGCTGATCTGTACTCACTGAGATTGTAGCTGAGCCAAACTCGGTGAGATTGTAGCTCCACCGTACTCACTGGGATTATGGATCAGCTGTCTGCACTGGGAAAGTGGATGACCTGTAGTTGGTGGGATTGTGGGTGAGCTGTACTCACTGGGATTGTGGGTGAGCTGTACTCACTGGGATTGTGAATGAGCTGTACTCACTGAGATTATACCTGAACTGTACTTGCTGTGCCTGTTGCTGATCTGTACTCACTGAGATTGTAGCTGAGCCAGACTCGGTGAGATTGTAGCTACGCCGTACTCACTGGGATTATGGATCAGATCTCTGCACTGGGATTGTGTATGAGCTGTACTGACTGGGATTGTGGAGGAGCTGTACTCACTGGGATTGTAGCTGAGCTGTACTCACTGGGATTATGGATGAGCTGTACTGACTGGGATTGTGGATGAGCTGTACTCGCTGAGATTGTGGATGAGCTGTACTTGCTGAGATTATACCTGAGCTGTACTCGCTGGGACTGTAGCTCCGCTGTACTCACTGGGATTATGGATCAGCTGTCTGCACTGGGATTGTGGTTGACCTGTAGTTGGTGGGATTGTGGATGAGCTGTCCTCTCTGGGATTGTGGATGAGCTGTACTCGCTGGGATTGTGGATGAGCTGTACTCATTGATAATGTGGATGAGCTGTACTAACTGAGATTGTGGATGAACTGTCCTCACTGGGAATGTCGATGAGCTGTACTTAGCGAGATTGTGGATGAGCTGTACTCGGTGGGATTGTGGATGAGCTGTACTCACTGGGATTGTGGATGAGCTGTACTCGGTTGGATTGTGGATGAGTTGTATCAATGGAATTGTAGCTAAACCATATTCACTGGGAGTATGGATGAGCAGTCTGCACTGAGATTGCGGATGACTGTAGTTGGTGGGACTGTGGATGAGGTGTACTCGCTGGGATTGTAACTGACCTGTACTCACTGAGATTGTAGATGGACTGCAGTCACTGGGATTGTGGGTGAGCTGTACTCACTGGGATTGTGGATGAGCTGTACTAACTGGGATTGTGGGTGAGCTGTTCTCACTGGGAAGGTGGATGAGGTGTACTCACTGCGATTATGGATGAACTGTACTCGCTGGGCATTTGGATGAGCTGTACTCACTTGGATTGTGACTGAGCTGTTCTCACTGGGATTGTCGCTGAGGTATACTCACTGAGATTGTAGCTGAGCTGAACACAGTGGGATTGTGGATGAGCTGTGCTCACTGGGATTGTGGATGAGCTGTGCTCACTGGGATTGTGGATGAGCTGTACTCACTGGAATTGTGGATGAGCTGTACTCGCTGGAATAGTGGAGGAGCTTTACTCACTGGGATTGTAGCTGAGCTGTACACACTGAGATTGTGGATCAGCTGCACTTGCTGAGATTATGGATGAACTGTACTCACCTGAATTGCCGCTGAGCTATATTCGTTTGAAATTGTGAGTGAGCTTTACTCACTGGGATTGTGGGTGAGCTGTACTTTCTGAGATTTTACTTGAGCTGTACTCGCTGGGACTGTAGCTGATCTGTACTCACTGAGATTGTAGCTGAGCCAGACTCGGTGAGATTGTAGCTCCGCTGTACTCACTGGGATTATGGATCAGCTGTCTGCACTGGGATTATGGATGAGATGTCTGCACTGGGATTATGGATGACCTGTAGTTGGTGGGATTGTGGATGAGGTGTACTTGCTGGGATTGTGGATGAGCTGTTCTTACTGAGATTATACCTGAGCTGTACTTGCTGTGACTGTAGCTGAGCTGTACTCACTGAGATCGTAGCTGAGCCAGACTCGGTGAGATAGTAGCTCCACCGTACTCACTGGGATTGTGGATCAGCTGTCTGCACTGGGATAGTGGATCAGCTGTCTGCACTGGGATAGTGGATCAGCTGTCTGCACTGGGATTGTGGATCAGCTGTCTGCACTGGGATTGTGGATGAGGTGTACTGACTGGGATTGTGGAGGAGCTATACTCACTGGGATTGTGGATGAGCTGTACTCGCTGTGATTGTGGGGGAATTGAACTCACTGGGATTGTGGATGAGCTGTACTCGCTGTGATTGTGGATGAGCTGTACTGGCTGTGATTGTGGATAAACTGTACTGGCTGTGATTGTTAATGAGCTGTACTCACTGGGATTGTGGATGAGCTGTACTCACTGTGATTGTGGATGAGCTGTACTCGCTGTGATTGTGGATGAGCTGTACTGGCTGTGATTGTGGATGAGCTGTACTCGCTGTGATTGTGGATGAGCTGTACTCGCTGTGATTGTGGATGAGCTGTACTGACTGTGATTGTGGATGAGCTGTACAGGCTGGGATTGTGGAGGAGCTATACTCACTGGGATTGCGGATGAGCTGTACTCGCTGAGATTGTGGATGAGCTGTACTCGCTGTGATTGTGAATGAGCTGTACTGGCTGTGATTGTGGATGAACTGTACTGGCTGTGATTGTGGATGAACTGTACTCACTGGGATTGTGGATGAACTGTACTCACTGGGATTGTGGATGAGCTGCACTCACTGGGATTGTGGATGAACTGTACTCACTGGGATTGTGGATGAACTGTACTCACTGGGATTGTGGATGAGCTGTACTGACTGGGATTGTGACTGAGCTGTACTCACTGGGATTGTGGATGAGCTGTACTCACTGGGATTGTGGGTGAGCTGTACTCACTGAGATTGAGGATGAGCTGTACTCACTGGGATTGTGACTGAGCTGTACTCATTGGGATTGTGGATGAGCTGTACTCACTGAGATTGAGGATGAGCTGTACTCACTGGGATTGTGGATGAGCTGTACTCACTGCGATTGTGGATGAGCTATACTCACTGGGATTGTGGATGAGCTGTACTCGCTGTGATTGTGGATGAGCTGTACTGGCTGTGATTGTGGATGAGCTGTACTCACTGGGATTGTGGATGAGCTGTACTCGCTGTGATTGTGGGTGAATTGAACTCACTGGGATTGTGGATGAGCTGTACTCGCTGTGATTGTGGATGAGCTGTACTGGCTGTGATTGTGGATGAGCTGTACTCGCTGTGATTGTGGATGAGCTGTACTCGCTGTGATTGTGGATGAGCTGTACTCACTGGGATTGTGGATGAGCTGTACTCACTGAGATTGAGGATGAGCTGTACTCACTGGGATTGTGGATGAGCTGTACTCACTGAGATTGAGGATGAGCTGTACTCGCTGTGATTGTGAATGAGCTGTACTGGCTGTGATTGTGGATGAACTGTACTGGCTGTGATTGTGGATGAACTGTACTCACTGGGATTGTGGATGAACTGTACTCACTGGGATTGTGGATGAGCTGCACTCACTGGGATTGTGGATGAACTGTACTCACTGGGATTGTGGATGAACTGTACTCACTGGGATTGTGGATGAGCTGTACTGACTGGGATTGTGACTGAGCTGTACTCACTGGGATTGTGGATGAGCTGTACTCACTGGGATTGTGGGTGAGCTGTACTCACTGAGATTGAGGATGAGCTGTACTCACTGGGATTGTGACTGAGCTGTACTCACTGGGATTGTGACTGAGCTGTACTCACTGAGATTGTGGATGAGCTGTGCTCACTGAGATTGTGGATGAGCTGTACTCACTGGGATTGTGGATGAGCTGTACTCATTGGGATTGTGGATGAGCTGTACTCACTGAGATTGAGGATGAGCTGTACTCACTGGGATTGTGGATGAGCTGTACTCACTGGGATTGTGGATGAGCTGTACTCGCTGTGATTGTGGATGAGCTGTACTGGCTGTGATTGTGGATGAGCTGTACTCACTGGGATTGTGGATGAGCTGTACTCGCTGTGATTGTGGGTGAATTGAACTCACTGGGATTGTGGATGAGCTGTACTCGCTGTGATTGTGGATGAGCTGTACTGGCTGTGATTGTGGATGAGCTGTACTCGCTGTGATTGTGGATGAGCTGTACTCGCTGTGATTGTGGATGAGCTGTACTCACTGGGATTGTGGATGAGCTGTACTCACTGAGATTGAGGATGAGCTGTACTCACTGGGATTGTGGATGAGCTGTACTCACTGAGATTGAGGATGAGCTGTACTCACTGAGATTGTGGATGAGCTGTACTCACTGGGATTGTGGATGAGCTGTACTCACTGAGATTGTGGATGAACTGTACTCACTGAGATTGAGGATGAGCTGTACTCACTGGGATTGTGACTGAGCTGTACTCACTGGGATTGTGACTGAGCTGTACTCACTGGGATTGTGGATGAACTGTACTCACTGGGATTGTGACTGAGCTGTACTCACTGGGATTGTGAATGAGCTGTACTCACTGGGATTGTGGATGAGCTGTACTCACTGGGATTGTGGATGAACTGTACTCACTGGGATTGTGACTGAGCTGTACTCACTGGGATTGTGGATGAACTGTACTCACTGGGATTGTGGGTGAGCTGTACTCACTGAGATTGTGGATGAACTGTACTCACTGGGATTGTGGATGAGCAGTACTCACTGGGATTGTGGATGAACTGTACTCACTGAGATTGTGGATGAACTGTACTCACTGGGATTGTGACTGAGCTGTACTCACTGGGATTGTGGATGAGATGTACTGACTGGGATTGTGGATGAGATGTACTGACTGGGATTGTGACTGAGCTGTACTCACTGGGATTGTGGATGAGCTGTACTCACTGGGATTGTGGATGAGCTGTACTCACTGGGATTGTGGATGAACTGTACTCACTGGGATTGTGGATGAGCTGTACTCACTGGGATTGTGGATGAGCTGTACTCACTGGGATTGTGGGTGAGCTGTACTCACTGAGATTGAGGATGAGCTGTACTCACTGGGATTGTGATTGAGCTGTACTCACTGGGATTGTGGATGAGCTGTACTCACTGGGATTGTGGATGAGCTGTACTCACTGAGATTGAGGATGAGCTGTACTCACTGGGATTGTGGATGAAGTGTACTCACTGAGATTGACGATGAGCTGTACTGACTGGGATTATGGATGAGCTGTACTCACTGGGATTGTGGATGAGCTGTACTCACTGAGATTGAGGATGAGCAGTACTCACTGGGATTGTGGATGAGCTGTACTCACTGAGATTGAGGATGAGCTGTACTCACTGGGATTGTGGATGAGCTGTACTCACTGAGATTGAGGATGAGCTGTACTCACTGAGATTGAGGATGAGCTGTACTCACTGGGATTGTGGATGAGCTGTACTCACTGAGATTGTGGATGAATTGTACTCACTGAGATTGAGGATGAGCTGTACTCACTGGGATTGTGGATGAGCTGTACTCACTGAGATTGAGGATGAGCTGTACTCACTGGGATTGTGACTGAGCTGTACTCACTGGGATTGTGACTGAGCTGTACTTACTGGGATTGCGGATGAGCTGTACTCACTGAGATTGAGGATGAGCTGTACTCACTGGGATTGTGACTGAGCTGTACTCACTGGGATTGTGACTGAGCTGTACTCACTGGGATTGTGGATGAGCTGTACTGGCTGTGATTGTGGATGAGCTGTACTCACTGGGATTGTGGATGAGCTGTACTCGCTGTGATTGTGGGTGAATTGAACTCACTGGGATTGTGGATGAGCTGTACTCGCTGTGATTGTGGATGAGCTGTACTGGCTGTGATTGTGGATGAGCTGTACTCGCTGTGATTGTGGATGAGCTGTACTCGCTGTGATTGTGGATGAGCTGTACTCACTGGGATTGTGGATGAGCTGTACTCACTGAGATTGAGGATGAGCTGTACTCACTGAGATTGTGGATGAGCTGTACTCACTGGGATTGTGGATGAGCTGTACTCACTGAGATTGTGGATGAACTGTACTCACTGAGATTGAGGATGAGCTGTACTCACTGGGATTGTGACTGAGCTGTACTCACTGGGATTGTGACTGAGCTGTACTCACTGGGATTGTGGATGAACTGTACTCACTGGGATTGTGACTGAGCTGTACTCACTGGGATTGTGAATGAGCTGTACTCACTGGGATTGTGGATGAGCTGTACTCACTGGGATTGTGGATGAACTGTACTCACTGGGATTGTGACTGAGCTGGACTCACTGGGATTGTGGATGAACTGTACTCACTGGGATTGTGGGTGAGCTGTACTCACTGAGATTGTGGATGAACTGTACTCACTGGGATTGTGGATGAGCAGTACTCACTGGGATTGTGGATGAACTGTACTCACTGAGATTGTGGATGAACTGTACTCACTGGGATTGTGACTGAGCTGTACTCACTGGGATTGTGGATGAGATGTACTGACTGGGATTGTGGATGAGATGTACTGACTGGGATTGTGACTGAGCTGTACTCACTGGGATTGTGGATGAGCTGTACTCACTGGGATTGTGGATGAGCTGTACTCACTGGGATTGTGGATGAACTGTACTCACTGGGATTGTGGATGAGCTGTACTCACTGGGATTGTGGATGAGCTGTACTCACTGGGATTGTGGGTGAGCTGTACTCACTGAGATTGAGGATGAGCTGTACTCACTGGGATTGTGATTGAGCTGTACTCACTGGGATTGTGGATGAGCTGTACTCACTGGGATTGTGGATGAGCTGTACTCACTGAGATTGAGGATGAGCTGTACTCACTGGGATTGTGGATGAAGTGTACTCACTGAGATTGAGGATGAGCTGTACTGACTGGGATTATGGATGAGCTGTACTCACTGGGATTGTGGATGAGCTGTACTCACTGAGATTGAGGATGAGCAGTACTCACTGGGATTGTGGATGAGCTGTACTCACTGAGATTGAGGATGAGCTGTACTCACTGGGATTGTGGATGAGCTGTACTCACTGAGATTGAGGATGAGCTGTACTCACTGAGATTGAGGATGAGCTGTACTCACTGGGATTGTGGATGAGCTGTACTCACTGAGATTGTGGATGAATTGTACTCACTGAGATTGAGGATGAGCTGTACTCACTGGGATTGTGGATGAGCTGTACTCACTGAGATTGAGGATGAGCTGTACTCACTGGGATTGTGACTGAGCTGTACTCACTGGGATTGTGACTGAGCTGTACTCACTGGGATTGTGGATGAGCTGTACTCACTGAGATTGAGGATGAGCTGTACTCACTGGGATTGTGACTGAGCTGTACTTACTGGGATTGCGGATGAGCTGTACTCACTGGGATTGTGGATGAACTGTACTCACTGGGATTGTGGATGAGCTGTACTCACTGGGATTGTGACTGAGCTGTACTCACTGGGATTGTGACTGAGCTGTACTCACTGGGATTGTGACTGAGCTGTACTCACTGGGATTGTGGATGAACTGTACTCACTGGGATTGTGACTGAGCTGTACTCACTGGGATTGTGACTGAGCTGTACTCACTGGGATTGTGGATGAGCTGTACTCACTGAGATTGTGGATGAACTGTACTCACTGGGATTGTGACTGAGCTGTACTCACTGGGATTGTGGATGAACTGTACTCACTGGGATTGTGGGTGAGCTGTACTCACTGGGATTGTGACTGAGCTGTACTCACTGGGATTGTGGATGTGATGTACTGACTGGGATTGTGGATGAGATGTACTGACTGGGATTGTGACTGAGCTGTACTCACTGAGATTGTGGATGAGCTGTACTCACTGGGATTGTGGATGAGCTGTACTCACTGGGATTGTGGATGAGCTGTACTCACTGGGATTGTGGATGAACTGTACTCACTGGGATTGTGGATGAGCTTTACTCACTGGGATTGTGCGTGAGCTGTACTCACTGGGATTGTGGATGAGCTGTACTCACTGAGATTGAGGATGAGCTGTACTCACTGGGATTGTGATTGAGCTGTACTCACTGGGATTGTGGATGAGCTGTACTCACTGGGATTGTGGATGAGCTGTACTCACTGAGATTGAGGATGAGCTGTACTCACTGGGATTGTGTATGAGCTGTACTCACTGAGATTGAGGATGAGCTGTACTCACTGGGATTGTGGATGAGCTGTACTCACTGGGATTGTGGATGAGCTGTACTCACTGAGATTGAGGATGAGCTGTACTCACTGGGATTGAGGATGAGCTGTACTCACTGGGATTGTGACTGAGCTGTACTCACTGGGATTGTGACTGAGCTGTACTCACTGGGATTGTGGATGAACTGTACTCACTGGGATTGTGACTGAGCTGTACTCACTGGGATTGTGAATGAGCTGTACTCACTGGGATTGTGGATGAGCTGTACTCACTGGGATTGTGGATGAACTGTACTCACTGGGATTGTGACTGAGCTGTACTCACTGGGATTGTGGATGAACTGTACTCACTGGGATTGTGGGTGAGCTGTACTCACTGAGATTGTGGATGAACTGTAATCACTGGGATTGTGGATGAGCAGTACTCACTGGGATTGTGGATGAACTGTACTCACTGAGATTGTGGATGAACTGTACTCACTGGGATTGTGACTGAGCTGTACTCACTGGGATTGTGGATGAGATGTACTGACTGGGATTGTGGATGAGATGTACTGACTGGGATTGTGACTGAGCTGTACTCACTGGGATTGTGGATGAGCTGTACTCACTGGGATTGTGGATGAGCTGTACTCACTGAGATTGAGGATGAGCTGTACTCACTGGGATTGTGGATGAAGTGTACTCACTGAGATTGAGGATGAGCTGTACTGACTGGGATTATGGATGAGCTGTACTCACTGGGATTGTGGATGAGCTGTACTCACTGAGATTGAGGATGAGCAGTACTCACTGGGATTGTGGATGAGCTGTACTCACTGAGATTGAGGATGAGCTGTACTCACTGGGATTGTGGATGAGCTGTACTCACTGAGATTGAGGATGAGCTGTACTCACTGAGATTGAGGATGAGCTGTACTCACTGGGATTGTGGATGAGCTGTACTCACTGAGATTGTGGATGAATTGTACTCACTGAGATTGAGGATGAGCTGTACTCACTGGGATTGTGGATGAGCTGTACTCACTGAGATTGAGGATGAGCTGTACTCACTGGGATTGTGACTGAGCTGTACTCACTGGGATTGTGACTGAGCTGTACTCACTGGGATTGTGGATGAGCTGTACTCACTGAGATTGAGGATGAGCTGTACTCACTGGGATTGTGACTGAGCTGTACTTACTGGGATTGCGGATGAGCTGTACTCACTGGGATTGTGGATGAACTGTACTCACTGGGATTGTGGATGAGCTGTACTCACTGGGATTGTGACTGAGCTGTACTCACTGGGATTGTGACTGAGCTGTACTCACTGGGATTGTGACTGAGCTGTACTCACTGGGATTGTGGATGAACTGTACTCACTGGGATTGTGACTGAGCTGTACTCACTGGGATTGTGACTGAGCTGTACTCACTGGGATTGTGGATGAGCTGTACTCACTGAGATTGTGGATGAACTGTACTCACTGGGATTGTGACTGAGCTGTACTCACTGGGATTGTGGATGAACTGTACTCACTGGGATTGTGGGTGAGCTGTACTCACTGGGATTGTGACTGAGCTGTACTCACTGGGATTGTGGATGTGATGTACTGACTGGGATTGTGGATGAGATGTACTGACTGGGATTGTGACTGAGCTGTACTCACTGAGATTGTGGATGAGCTGTACTCACTGGGATTGTGGATGAGCTGTACTCACTGGGATTGTGGATGAGCTGTACTCACTGGGATTGTGGATGAACTGTACTCACTGGGATTGTGGATGAGCTGTACTCACTGGGATTGTGCGTGAGCTGTACTCACTGGGATTGTGGATGAGCTGTACTCACTGAGATTGAGGATGAGCTGTACTCACTGGGATTGTGATTGAGCTGTACTCACTGGGATTGTGGATGAGCTGTACTCACTGGGATTGTGGATGAGCTGTACTCACTGAGATTGAGGATGAGCTGTACTCACTGGGATTGTGGATGAGCTGTACTCACTGAGATTGAGGATGAGCTGTACTCACTGGGATTGTGGATGAGCTGTACTCACTGGGATTGTGGATGAGCTGTACTCACTGAGATTGAGGATGAGCTGTACTCACTGGGATTGAGGATGAGCTGTACTCACTGGGATTGTGACTGAGCTGTACTCACTGGGATTGTGACTGAGCTGTACTCACTGGGATTGTGGATGAACTGTACTCACTGGGATTGTGACTGAGCTGTACTCACTGGGATTGTGAATGAGCTGTACTCACTGGGATTGTGGATGAGCTGTACTCACTGGGATTGTGGATGAACTGTACTCACTGGGATTGTGACTGAGCTGTACTCACTGGGATTGTGGATGAACTGTACTCACTGGGATTGTGGGTGAGCTGTACTCACTGAGATTGTGGATGAACTGTAATCACTGGGATTGTGGATGAGCAGTACTCACTGGGATTGTGGATGAACTGTACTCACTGAGATTGTGGATGAACTGTACTCACTGGGATTGTGACTGAGCTGTACTCACTGGGATTGTGGATGAGATGTACTGACTGGGATTGTGGATGAGATGTACTGACTGGGATTGTGACTGAGCTGTACTCACTGGGATTGTGGATGAGCTGTACTCACTGGGATTGTGGATGAGCTGTACTCACTGGGATTGTGGATGAACTGTACTCACTGGGATTGTGGATGAGCTGTACTCACTGGGATTGTGGATGAGCTGTACTCACTGGGATTGTGGGTGAGCTGTACTCACTGAGATTGAGGATGAGCTGTACTCACTGGGATTGTGATTGAGCTGTACTCACTGGGATTGTGGATGAGCTGTACTCACTGGGATTGTGGATGAGCTGTACTCACTGAGATTGAGGATGAGCTGTACTCACTGGGATTGTGGATGAAGTGTACTCACTGAGATTGAGGATGAGCTGTACTCACTGGGATTGTGGATGAGCTGTACTCACTGGGATTGTGGATGAGCTGTACTGACTGGGATTGTGGATGAGATGTACTGACTGGGATTGTGACTGAGCTGTACTCACTGAGATTGTGGATGAGCTGTACTCACTGGGATTGTGGATGAGCTGTACTCACTGGGATTGTGGATGAGCTGTACTCACTGGGATTGTGGATGAACTGTACTCACTGGGATTGTGGATGAGCTGTACTCACTGGGATTGTGCGTGAGCTGTACTCACTGGGATTGTGGATGAGCTGTACTCACTGAGATTGAGGATGAGCTGTACTCACTGGGATTGTGATTGAGCTGTACTCACTGGGATTGTGGATGAGCTGTACTCACTGGGATTGTGGATGAGCTGTACTCACTGAGATTGAGGATGAGCTGTACTCACTGGGATTGTGGATGAGCTGTACTCACTGAGATTGAGGATGAGCTGTACTCACTGGGATTGTGGATGAGCTGTACTCACTGGGATTGTGGATGAGCTGTACTCACTGAGATTGAGGATGAGCTGTACTCACTGGGATTGTGGATGAGCTGTACTCACTGGGATTGAGGATGAGCTGTACTCACTGGGATTGTGACTGAGCTGTACTCACTGGGATTGTGACTGAGCTGTACTCACTGGGATTGTGACTGAGCTGTACTCACTGGGATTGTGGATGAACTGTACTCACTGGGATTGTGACTGAGCTGTACTCACTGGGATTGTGACTGAGCTGTACTCACTGGGATTGTGGATGAGCTGTACTCACTGAGATTGTGGATGAACTGTACTCACTGGGATTGTGACTGAGCTGTACTCACTGGGATTGTGGATGAACTGTACTCACTGGGATTGTGGGTGAGCTGTACTCACTGGGATTGTGACTGAGCTGTACTCACTGGGATTGTGGATGTGATGTACTGACTGGGATTGTGGATGAGATGTACTGACTGGGATTGTGACTGAGCTGTACTCACTGAGATTGTGGATGAGCTGTACTCACTGGGATTGTGGATGAGCTGTACTCACTGGGATTGTGGATGAGCTGTACTCACTGGGATTGTGGATGAACTGTACTCACTGGGATTGTGGATGAGCTGTACTCACTGGGATTGTGCGTGAGCTGTACTCACTGGGATTGTTGATGAGCTGTACTCACTGAGATTGAGGATGAGCTGTACTCACTGGGATTGTGATTGAGCTGTACTCACTGGGATTGTGGATGAGCTGTACTCACTGGGATTGTGGATGAGCTGTACTCACTGAGATTGAGGATGAGCTGTACTCACTGGGATTGTGGATGAGCTGTACTCACTGAGATTGAGGATGAGCTGTACTCACTGGGATTGTGGATGAGCTGTACTCACTGGGATTGTGGATGAGCTGTACTCACTGAGATTGAGGATGAGCTGTACTCACTGGGATTGTGGATGAGCTGTACTCACTGAGATTGAGGATGAGCTGTACTCACTGAGATTGAGGATGAGCTGTACTCACTGGGATTGTGGATGAGCAGTACTCACTGGGATTGTGGATGAAGTGTACTCACTGAGATTGTGGATGAACTGTACTCACTGGGATTGTGGATGAGCTGTACTCACTGGGATTGTGACTGAGCTGTACTCACTGGGATTGTGGATGAGCTGTACTCACTGGGATTGTGGATGAACTGTACTCACTGGGATTGTGGATGAACTGTACTCACTGGGATTGTGGATGCGCTGTACTCACTGGGATTGTGACTGAGCTGTACTCACTGGGATTGTGGATGAGCTGTACTCACTGGGATGTGGATGAACTGTACTCACTGGGATTGTGGATGAGCAATACTCACTGAGATTGTGGATGAACTGTACTCGGTTGGATTGTGGATGAACTGTACTCACTGGGATTGTGGATGAGTTGTATCAATGGAATTGTAGCTAAACCATACTCACTGGGATTATGGATGAGCAGTTTGCACTGAGATTGCGGATGACTGTCGTTGGTGGGACTGTGGATGAGGTGTACTCGCTGGGATTGTAACTGACCTGTACTCGCTGAGATTGTAGATGGACTGCAGTCACTGGGATTGTGGGTGAGCTGTACTCGCTGGGATTGTGGATGAGCTGTTCTCACTGGGATTGTGGGTGAGCTGTACTCGCTGGGATTGTGGATGAGCTGTTCTCACTGGGATTGTGGGTGAGCTGTACCCGCTGGGATTGTGGATGAGCTGTTCACACTGGGATTGTGGATGAGCTGTATCGATGGATTTGTAGCTAAATTTTACTCACTGAGATTATGGATGAGATGTCTGCACTGGGATTGTGGATGACCTGTAGTTGGTGGGATTGTGGATGAGGTGTACTCACTGGGATTGTGGATGAGCTGTACTCACTGGGATTGTGGATGAGCTGTACTCATTTGGATTGTGACTGAGCTGTACTCACTGGGATTGTGGGTGAACTGTACTCACTGGGTCTGTGGCTGAGCTGTATCGATGGATTTGTAGCTAAACTGTACTCACTGAGATTATGGATGAGATGTCTGCACTGGGATTGTGGATGACCTGTAGTTGGTGGGATTGTGAGTGGGCTATCCTTTCTGGGATTGTGGGTGAGCTGTACTCACTGGGATTGTGGGTGAGGTGTCCTCACTGGGCCTGTGGGTGAGCTGTACTCACTGGGAATGTGGATGAGCTGTACTCACTGGGACTGTGGGTGAGCTGTACTCACTGGGAATGTGGGTGAGCTGTACTCGCTGGGAATGTGGGTGAGGTGTACTCACTGGGCCTGTGGGTGAGCTGTACTCACTGGGAATGTGGGTGAGGTGTACTCACTGGGATTGTGGGTGAGCTGTACTCACTGGGACTGTGGGTGAGCTGTACTCACTGGGAATGTGGGTGATGTGTACTCACTGGGATTGTGGATGAGCTGGACTCACTGGGAATGTGGGTGAGCTGTACTCACTGGGATTGTGGATGAGCTGTACTCACTCGGAATGTGGGTGAGCTGTACTCACTGGGACTGTGGGTGATGTGTACTCACTGGGATTGTGGATGAGCTGTCCTCTCTGGGATTGTGGGTGAGCTGTACTCACTCGGATTGTGGGTGAGGTGTCCTCACTGGGCCTGTGGGTGAGCTGTACTCACTGGGATTGTGGATGAGCTGTACTCACTGGGAATGTGGATGAGCTGTACTCATTGGGATTGTGGGTGAGGTGTCCTCACTGGGCCTGTGGGTGAGCTGTACTCACTGGGAATGTGGGTGAGCTGTACTCACTGGGACTGTGGGTGATGTGTACTCACTGGGACTGTGGGTGATGTGTACTCACTGGGACTGTGAGTGAGCTGTACTCACTGGGATTGTGGGTGAGCTGTACTCACTGGGATTGTGGGTGATGTGTACTCACTGGGACTGTGGGTGATGTGTACTCACTGGGATTGTGGGTGAGCTGTTCTCACTGGGTTTGTAAATGAGCTGTACTCACTGGGATTGTGGGTGAGCTGTACTCACTGGGATTGTGGGTGAGCTGTACTCACTGGGATTGTAAATGAGCTGTACTCACTGGGATTGTGGATGAGCTGTACCCTTTCTGGGATTGTGGATGACCTGTACTCGCTGAGAATGTAGCTGAGCTGTACTCGCTGGGATTGTGGATGAGTTGTACTCGCTGGGATTGGAAATGAGCTGTCCTCACTGGGATTGTGGATGAGCTGTCCTCACTGGGATTGTGGATGAGCTGTACTCACTGGGATTGTGGATGAGCTGTACTCGGTTGGATTGTGGATGAGTTGTATCAATGGAATTGTAGCTAAACCATATTCACTGGAATTATGGATGAGCAGTCTGCACTGAGATTGCGGATGACTATAGTCGGTGGGATTGTGGATTAGGTGTACTCGCTGGGATTGTAACTGACCTGTACTCGCTGAGATTGTAGATGGCCTGCAGTCACTGGGATTGTGGGTGAGCTGTACCCGCTGGGATTGTGGATGAGCTGTTCTCACTGGGATTGTGGGTGAGCTGTATCGATGGATTTGTAGCTAAATTGTACTCACTGAGATTATGGATGAGATGTCTGCACTGGGATTGTGGATGACCTGTAGTTGGTTGGATTGTGGATGAGGTTTACTCACTTGGATTGTGACTGAGCTGTTCTCACTGGGATTGTGGGTGAGCTGTACTCACTGTGTTTGTGGATGAGCTGTTCTGACTGGGATTGTAAATGAGCTGTACTCACTGGGATTGTGACTGAGCTGTACTCACTGGGATTGTGGGTTAGCTGTACTCACTGGGCCTGTGGGTGAGCTGTACTCACTGGGAATGTGGGTGAGCTGTACTCACTGGGAATGTGGGTGAGCTGTACTCACTGGGCATGTGGGTAAGGTGTACTCACTGGGATTGTGGGTGAGCTGTACTCACTGGGATTGTGACTGAGCTGTACTCACTGGGCCTGTGGGTGAGCTGTACTCATTGGGATTGTGGGTGAGCTGTATCGATGGATTTGTAGCTAAACTGTACTCACTGAGATTATGGATGAGATGTCTGCACTGGGATTGTGGATGACCTGTAGTTGGTGGGATTGTGAGTGAGCTATCCTCTCTGGGATTGTGGGTGAGCTGTACTCACTGGGATTGTGGGTGAGCTGTACTCACTGGGATTGTGGGTGAGGTGTCCTCACTGGGCCTGTGGGTGAGCTGTACTCACTGGGAATGTGGGTGAGCTGTACTCACTGGGAATGTGGGTGAGGTGTACTCACTGGGCCTGTGGGTGAGCTTTACTCACTGGGAATGTGGGTGAGCTGTACTCACTGGGATTGTGGGTGAGCTGTCCTCTCTGGGACTGTGGGTGAGCTGTACTCACTGGGATTGTGACTGAGCTGTACTCACTGGAAATGTGGGTGATGTGTACTCACTGGGATTGTGGATGAGCTGTACTCACTGGGAATGTGGGTAAGCTGTACTCACTGGGATTGTGGGTGAGCTGTACTCACTGGGATTGTGGATGAGCTGTACTCACTCGGAATGTGGGTGAGCTTTACTCACTGGGATTGTGGGTGAACTGTACTCACTGGGATTGTGGATGAGCTGTACTCACTGAGATTGTGGGTGAGCTGTACTCACTGGGATTGTGGGTGAGCTGTCCTGTCCTGGATTGTGGATGAGCTGTACTCACTGGGAATGTGAGTGAGCTGTACTCACTGGGACTGTGGGTGAGCTGTACTCACTGGGAATGTGGGTGAGGTGTACTCACTGGGCCTGTGGGTGAGCTGTACTCACTGGGATTGTGGGTGATGTGTACTCACTTGGACTGTGGGTGATGTGTACTCACTGGGACTGTGGGTGAGCTGTACTCACTGGGACTGTGGGTGAGCTGTACTCACTGGGACTGTGGGTGAGCTGTCCTCACTGGGAATGTGGGTGATGTGTACTCACTGGGACTGTGGGTGATGTGTACTCACTGGGACTGTGGGTGAGCTGTACTCACTGGGATTGTGGGTGAGCTGTACTCACTGTGATTGTGGGTGATGTGTACTCACTGGTACTGTGGGTGATGTGTACTCACTGGGAATGTGGGTGAGCTGTACTCACTGGGATTGTAGGTGAGCTGTACTCACTGGGAATGTGGGTGATGTGTACTCACTGGGATTGTGGGTGAGCTGTACTCACTGGGATTGTGGGTGAGCTGTACTCCCTGGGACTGTGGGTGAGCTGTACTCACTGGGATTATGGGTGAACTGTACTCGCTGGGACTGTGGGTGAGCTGTTCTCGCTGGGACTGTGGGTGAGCTGTACTCACTGGGATTGTGGGTGAGGTGTACTCACTGGGAATGTGGGTGAGCTGTACTCACTGGGAATGTGGGTGAGCTGTACTCACTGGGACTGTGGTTGAGCTGTACTCACTGGGATTGTGGGTGAGCTGTACTCACTGGGACTGTGGGTGAACTGTACTCACTGGGAATGTGGGTGAGGTGTACTCACTGGGATTGTGGGTGAGCTGTTCTCACTGGGTTTGTAAATGAGCTGTACTCACTGGGATTGTGGATGAACTGTACTCACTGGGATTGTGACTGAGCTGTACTCACTGGGATTGTGACTGAGCTGTACTCACTGGGATTGTGACTGAGCTGTACTCACTGGGATTGTGGATGAACTGTACTCACTGGGATTGTGACTGAGCTGTACTCACTGGGATTGTGACTGAGCTGTACTCACTGGGATTGTGGATGAGCTGTACTCACTGAGATTGTGGATGAACTGTACTCACTGGGATTGTGGGTGAGCTGTACTCACTGGGATTGTGACTGAGCTGTACTCACTGGGATTGTGGATGTGATGTACTGACTGGGATTGTGGATGAGATGTACTGACTGGGATTGTGACTGAGCTGTACTCACTGAGATTGTGGATGAGCTGTACTCACTGGGATTGTGGATGAGCTGTACTCACTGGGATTGTGGATGAGCTGTACTCACTGAGATTGAGGATGAGCTGTACTCACTGGGATTGTGATTGAGCTGTACTCACTGGGATTGTGGATGAGCTGTACTCACTGGGATTGTGGATGAGCTGTACTCACTGAGATTGAGGATGAGCTGTACTCACTGGGATTGTGGATGAGCTGTACTCACTGAGATTGAGGATGAGCTGTACTCACTGGGATTGTGGATGAGCTGTACTCACTGGGATTGTGGATGAGCTGTACTCACTGAGATTGAGGATGAGCTGTACTCACTGGGATTGTGGATGAGCTGTACTCACTGAGATTGAGGATGAGCTGTACTCACTGAGATTGAGGATGAGCTGTACTCACTGGGATTGTGGATGAGCTGTACTCACTGAGATTGAGGATGAGCTGTACTCACTGGGATTGTGGATGAGCTGTACTCACTGTGATTGTGGATGAGCTGTACTCACTGGGATTGTGGATGAGCTGTACTCACTGAGATTGTGACTGAGGTGTACTCACTGGGATTGTGACTGAGCTGTACTCACTGGGATTGTGGATGAGCAGTACTCACTGGGATTGTGGATGAAGTGTACTCACTGAGATTGTGGATGAACTGTACTCACTGGGATTGTGGATGAGCTGTACTCACTGGGATTGTGACTGAGCTGTACTCACTGGGATTGTGGATGAGCTGTACTCACTGGGATTGTGGATGAACTGTACTCACTGGGATTGTGGATGAACTGTACTCACTGGGATTGTGGATGCGCTGTACTCACTGGGATTGTGACTGAGCTGTACTCACTGGGATTGTGGATGAGCTGTACTCACTGGGATTGTGGATGAACTGTACTCACTGGGATTGTGGATGAGCAATACTCACTGAGATTGTGGATGAACTGTACTCGGTTGGATTGTGGATGAACTGTACTCACTGGGATTGTGGATGAGTTGTATCAATGGAATTGTAGCTAAACCATACTCACTGGGATTATGGATGAGCAGTTTGCACTGAGATTGCGGATGACTGTCGTTGGTGGGACTGTGGATGAGGTGTACTCGCTGGGATTGTAACTGACCTGTACTCGCTGAGATTGTAGATGGACTGCAGTCACTGGGATTGTGGGTGAGCTGTACTCGCTGGGATTGTGGATGAGCTGTTCTCACTGGGATTGTGGGTGAGCTGTACTCGCTGGGATTGTGGATGAGCTGTTCTCACTGGGATTGTGGGTGAGCTGTACCCGCTGGGATTGTGGATGAGCTGTTCACACTGGGATTGTGGATGAGCTGTATCGATGGATTTGTAGCTAAATTTTACTCACTGAGATTATGGATGAGATGTCTGCACTGGGATTGTGGATGACCTGTAGTTGGTGGGATTGTGGATGAGGTGTACTCACTGGGATTGTGGATGAGCTGTACTCACTGGGATTGTGGATGAGCTGTACTCATTTGGATTGTGACTGAGCTGTACTCACTGGGATTGTGGGTGAACTGTACTCACTGGGCCTGTGGCTGAGCTGTATCGATGGATTTGTAGCTAAACTGTACTCACTGAGATTATGGATGAGATGTCTGCACTGGGATTGTGGATGACCTGTAGTTGGTGGGATTGTGAGTGGGCTATCCTTTCTGGGATTGTGGGTGAGCTGTACTCACTGGGATTGTGGGTGAGGTGTCCTCACTGGGCCTGTGGGTGAGCTGTACTCACTGGGAATGTGGATGAGCTGTACTCACTGGGACTGTGGGTGAGCTGTACTCACTGGGAATGTGGGTGAGCTGTACTCGCTGGGAATGTGGGTGAGGTGTACTCACTGGGCCTGTGGGTGAGCTGTACTCACTGGGAATGTGGGTGAGGTGTACTCACTGGGATTGTGGGTGAGCTGTACTCACTGGGAATGTGGGTGAGCTGTACTCACTGGGAATGTGGGTGATGTGTACTCACTGGGATTGTGGATGAGCTGGACTCACTGGGAATGTGGGTGAGCTGTACTCACTGGGATTGTGGATGAGCTGTACTCACTCGGAATGTGGGTGAGCTGTACTCACTGGGACTGTGGGTGATGTGTACTCACTGGGATTGTGGATGAGCTGTCCTCTCTGGGATTGTGGGTGAGCTGTACTCACTGGGATTGTGGGTGAGGTGTCCTCACTGGGCCTGTGGGTGAGCTGTACTCACTGGGATTGTGGATGAGCTGTACTCACTGGGAATGTGGATGAGCTGTACTCATTGGGATTGTGGGTGAGGTGTCCTCACTGGGCCTGTGGGTGAGCTGTACTCACTGGGAATGTGGGTGAGCTGTACTCACTGGGACTGTGGGTGATGTGTACTCACTGGGACTGTGGGTGATGTGTACTCACTGGGACTGTGAGTGAGCTGTACTCACTGGGATTGTGGGTGAGCTGTACTCACTGGGATTGTGGGTGATGTGTACTCACTGGGACTGTGGGTGATGTGTACTCACTGGGATTGTGGGTGAGCTGTTCTCACTGGGTTTGTAAATGAGCTGTACTCACTGGGATTGTGGGTGAGCTGTACTCACTGGGATTGTGGGTGAGCTGTACTCACTGGGATTGTAAATGAGCTGTACTCACTGGGATTGTGGATGAGCTGTACCCTTTCTGGGATTGTGGATGACCTGTACTCGCTGAGAATGTAGCTGAGCTGTACTCGCTGGGATTGTGGATGAGTTGTACTCGCTGGAATTGGAAATGAGCTGTCCTCACTGGGATTGTGGATGAGCTGTCCTCACTGGGATTGTGGATGAGCTGTACTCACTGGGATTGTGGATGAGCTGTACTCGGTTGGATTGTGGATGAGTTGTATCAATGGAATTGTAGCTAAACCATATTCACTGGAATTATGGATGAGCAGTCTGCACTGAGATTGCGGATGACTATAGTTGGTGGGATTGTGGATTAGGTGTACTCGCTGGGATTGTAACTGACCTGTACTCGCTGAGATTGTAGATGGCCTGCAGTCACTGGGATTGTGGGTGAGCTGTACCCGCTGGGATTGTGGATGAGCTGTTCTCACTGGGATTGTGGGTGAGCTGTATCGATGGATTTGTAGCTAAATTGTACTCACTGAGATTATGGATGAGATGTCTGCACTGGGATTGTGGACGACCTGTAGTTGGTTGGATTGTGGATGAGGTTTACTCACTTGGATTGTGACTGAGCTGTTCTCACTGGGATTGTGGGTGAGCTGTACTCACTGTGTTTGTGGATGAGCTGTTCTGACTGGGATTGTAAATGAGCTGTACTCACTGGGATTGTGACTGAGCTGTACTCACTGGGATTGTGGGTTAGCTGTACTCACTGGGCCTGTGGGTGAGCTGTACTCACTGGGAATGTGGGTGAGCTGTACTCACTGGGAATGTGGGTGAGCTGTACTCACTGGGCATGTGGGTAAGGTGTACTCACTGGGATTGTGGGTGAGCTGTACTCACTGGGATTGTGACTGAGCTGTACTCACTGGGCCTGTGGGTGAGCTGTACTCATTGGGATTGTGGGTGAGCTGTATCGATGGATTTGTAGCTAAACTGTACTCACTGAGATTATGGATGAGATGTCTGCACTGGGATTGTGGATGACCTGTAGTTGGTGGGATTGTGAGTGAGCTATCCTCTCTGGGATTGTGGGTGAGCTGTACTCACTGGGATTGTGGGTGAGCTGTACTCACTGGGATTGTGGGTGAGGTGTCCTCACTGGGCCTGTGGGTGAGCTGTACTCACTGGGAATGTGGGTGAGCTGTACTCACTGGGAATGTGGGTGAGGTGTACTCACTGGGCCTGTGGGTGAGCTTTACTCACTGGGAATGTGGGTGAGCTGTACTCACTGGGATTGTGGGTGAGCTGTCCTCTCTGGGACTGTGGGTGAGCTGTACTCACTGGGATTGTGACTGAGCTGTACTCACTGGAAATGTGGGTGATGTGTACTCACTGGGATTGTGGATGAGCTGTACTCACTGGGAATGTGGGTAAGCTGTACTCACTGGGATTGTGGGTGAGCTGTACTCACTGGGATTGTGGATGAGCTGTACTCACTCGGAATGTGGGTGAGCTTTACTCACTGGGATTGTGGGTGAACTGTACTCACTGGGATTGTGGATGAGCTGTACTCACTGAGATTGTGGGTGAGCTGTACTCACTGGGATTGTGGGTGAGCTGTCCTGTCCTGGATTGTGGATGAGCTGTACTCACTGGGAATGTGAGTGAGCTGTACTCACTGGGACTGTGGGTGAGCTGTACTCACTGGGAATGTGGGTGAGGTGTACTCACTGGGCCTGTGGGTGAGCTGTACTCACTGGGATTGTGGGTGATGTGTACTCACTTGGACTGTGGGTGATGTGTACTCACTGGGACTGTGGGTGAGCTGTACTCACTGGGACTGTGGGTGAGCTGTACTCACTGGGACTGTGGGTGAGCTGTCCTCACTGGGAATGTGGGTGATGTGTACTCACTGGGACTGTGGGTGATGTGTACTCACTGGGACTGTGGGTGAGCTGTACTCACTGGGATTGTGGGTGAGCTGTACTCACTGTGATTGTGGGTGATGTGTACTCACTGGTACTGTGGGTGATGTGTACTCACTGGGAATGTGGGTGAGCTGTACTCACTGGGATTGTAGGTGAGCTGTACTCACTGGGAATGTGGGTGATGTGTACTCACTGGGATTGTGGGTGAGCTGTACTCACTGGGATTGTGGGTGAGCTGTACTCCCTGGGACTGTGGGTGAGCTGTACTCACTGGGATTATGGGTGAACTGTACTCGCTGGGACTGTGGGTGAGCTGTTCTCGCTGGGACTGTGGGTGAGCTGTACTCACTGGGATTGTGGGTGAGGTGTACTCACTGGGAATGTGGGTGAGCTGTACTCACTGGGAATGTGGGTGAGCTGTACTCACTGGGACTGTGGGTGAGCTGTACTCACTGGGATTGTGGGTGAGCTGTACTCACTGGGACTGTGGGTGAACTGTACTCACTGGGAATGTGGGTGAGGTGTACTCACTGGGATTGTGGGTGAGCTGTACTCACTGGGAATGTGGGTGAACTGTACTCACTGGGATTGTGGGTGAGCTGTACTCACTGGGACTGTGGGTGAGCTGTACTCACTGGGATTGTGGGTGAGCTGTACTCACTGGGACTGTGGGTGAACTGTACTCACTGGGATTGTGGGTGAACTGTACTCACTGGGACTGTGGGTGAGCTGTACTCACTGGGATTGTGGGTGAGCTGTACTCACTGGGACTGTGGGTGAGCTGTACTCACTGGGAATGTGGGTGAGGTGTACTCACTGGGATTGTGGGTGAGCTGTACTCACTGGGAATGTGGGTGAACTGTACTCACTGGGATTGTGGGTGAGCTGTACTCACTGGGACTGTGGGTGAGCTGTACTCACTGGGACTGTGGGTGAGCTGTACTCACTGGGATTGTGGTGAGCTGTACTCACTGGGACTGTGGGTGAGCTGTCCTCACTGGGATTGAGTGCAGTGCCTGTGCCACAGGTGTGTAGCTGAAGCGGAGAGTTTTAATTGTTATTTGACACAAACAGTTCCGGTTGGGGTGCGGTGTTGCATCAGCTGTGTTCCTGCTTTTGAGGTGAAGCGGATCGTCTCCAGCGCTCACTCTCCGCCCAGTCCCCAGCAGAGTTTCTCGCTGGGATAGGTTTCGCCTGTCAGCCCTTCGAGCTGCTGCTGTCCTGTGTTTTACCCAAGTCCCGCCGGCCTTCCAGACCGAGCCGGCCATGCAGCCCTCTGTCCCGGGTGAGTGCTTCCTGCTCCTGCTGTTAGTTTCTGTTTGCTGTGGTGGGTGGTGAGGCAGGGATTCCCCCCTGTCCTGCTGCTGTTGCTTTCTCCCGGGCTAGTCCCTGGCTCAGGTAGGACTGAACATCCTGATAACGTGCTCAGTTCCCCTCCTCCCCCGTCGTGAGGGGGGTCGGTGCAATGGGAGCAGGATCCCTAACAGGGGAGGGGTTGTATGTGTGTGGGGAGGAGGGGTGGTCCCAGCTCCTGTTCTCAGGAGCTGACCAGTCCCACAGCAGAGACCGTCCACCCCTTCACTGGGATGGGGATGGACCACACCGACATGTCAGAATTGCTTGCCCACCTCCTGCGCTGAAAGATGTCCTTGTGTGAAGGTCTGTGCTGAGGGGGGGTGCATCTGTCAGCTGCTGGGTAAAAAAACATTCCTGAGCTGCCCTGGCTCTCGGTGCAGAGCATTTGGAGAAGAAACTGAAAGACCGCCCCTCCCAGAAGTTTTGTGTCCAAGCCCTTCCCCTGCTAGCAGCATGTGATCTCGGCTGACACCCTGTTTACACAACTTCAGGACAAAGCCAAAGAGCTTTGTCATGCCTGGAGGGATCAGCTGATGCTCTAGAATTTCAGCAGTATGATTGCACAACCAGCAGAGAGGGAGCAGTGGAAGTATGGTAATATAATGGGGTAGTAATTTGGAGGTCCAGGCTATTGGGACACATGATGAAATTCCACTGTTGCAGTGAATGGCATTTAAAATCAATTCATAAATCTTCCAAAAAAAAGGAGTGGTTATGACAGTATTGTCATCAGGGTCACTAATGTACCTTAAGGAAGGAAATCTGCCAACTTTTCCTGGTCTGGCCTACATGTGACTCCAGACTCATGGTTGACTTTAAATTGCATTTTGAAGTGACCTGATAAGCCACCTCCGAGTTCGGGGGCAGTTAGCAAATGCCAGTCTTGTCAGTGATACCCACAATCCATACAAGAATGAAGAGACCTGTTTTTTTAGTGTCAATTGAGTGATGGGTATTGACCCAGAGGAGAACCCCTTTGTTCTTCTTTGACACAATGGCCATGGAATCATTTGACATTCATCTAAGCAGGTAAAAACAATGACTGCAGATGCTGGAAACCAGATTCTGGATCAATGGTGCTGGAAGAGCACAGCAATTCAGGCAGCATAGAGGAGCTTCAGCAAAATCGACGTTTCGGGCAAAAGCCCTTCGTCAGGAATGGACAGACAGACAGACAATTTATGATAGTACCTCCAGTGGTGCAGCGCTCCTTCACTAGCATGCTGTAAAGGTCAGCGTAGTTTATGCACAAAGGTCAGAAGAAGGTCTTGAATCCATGACCTTCTGACCTGGAAGTGAGAGCACTACACACCAATGACATAGATTTCCAAAAACCTGACACCCTGCTAAGTGGATGGGTATGTAAGTTGTGGGCTTTTTGTGAATGATTGGAAGAAATTTATTTTAAAATATTGAGTCAGTCGCTGTGCTAACTCAGAGTGATTAGGCTTGAGAGTCAAGTGCCTACACGTTCGTGTCCAATGACATTGGTTTCTCTTTTTTTTTTCAAAGTCCATCAAGTTTATCTTGTAACACCCTGGTATTTGATTCAAGGGGCCTGCTGCTTATTGCTCACAAGTCACAGATTTGTCCAAGTTTCTTTATTGCATTTGTCAGGATAATTTGCAAGAATATCAATACCAAAGAGAACAGCAATATATATTGTATACACAATGATGGTGATTAGTTTACACATGGACTTCAATGGGAGGGATGTTGCCATGGAGAATGTACCAGTTAGCTGACGACAGACAGTTAACTGTCAAACTTTATTTAAACTTAAGGCAGGCGCTGATGGTCAAGGCATTGCCTTGGGGAATGAACTAGAGAATGGCTGTCACTTGTCTGAAGACAACATGTGTATATGTTCTTTCTGTCTGCAAAGTCCTTTGTAGTTTCTAGTATGAGTGGGTGCACCACATGGTGAGCCCAACTCTCACATGTAAACAGGGATGTTATTGTAGTCATCACTGTCTATCAGCAAGTCTACAAGTGACTCAGATGGAAGGTAAGGCCAGTGGTGGAGAACTTTGGGAACAATGCACCAAATATTAATGGGTGAAATATTAATGGGCGGCACGGTGGCACAGTGGTTAGCACTGCTGCCTCACAGTGCCAGAGACCCGGGTTCAATTCCCGACTCAGGCGACTGACTGTGTGGAGTTTGCACATTCTCCCTGTGTCTGCGTGGGTTTCCTCCGGGTGCTCCGGTTTCCTCCCACAGTCACAAAGATGTGCGGGTTAGGTGAATTGGCCATGCTAAATTGCCCGTAGTGTTAGGTTAAAAGGGGTAAATGTAGGGGTATGGGTGGGTTGCGCTTCGGCGGGTCAGTGTGGACTTGTTGGGCCGAAGGGCCTGTTTCCACACTGTAAGTAATCTAATCTAAGTAATCTAAATGGGTGGTTTTGAATGGGGTTCCATAGACCTGAAATCACCTGTTCCTCTTTAGCACCTCACTCTCAACACTGCTTGTTGGTGATGGGGGATGGTCAATTTGTGACTCCCACACCCTAAGACTGAAGGCTAATATTATCAACAATATTTACAGGGGCAATAAGCCCTCCCAGTATGCTGTACATCCTGAGAAATGAAGAGATTGCCAAGTTGCGACCTTTAATCTGAAAAGAGCACGAACAATGGTGGGCCTGCTAAGGGGCTTTTCCTGACTATATTTGGTCTGTTTCTTGGTGGCCTGAATTGATTGTGAGCTCTAAGTAAAAAAGTAAAGAAGTCTGAGTGATGGTGAGCCCTCCAGCTTGCATTGTCATTCAATAAGTTCATGGCTGATCTACCTCAGTCCCACCTTCCCACCCAGTGGAGATTTCAAGGATATGTTGGTCTGATCATGAACCCATTAAAAACAGAAATGGGCATCTTTGTTTAGAAAATGCCAAAAGCTGAGAATCCTCCAGAGCCAGTTTTCCTGATCTCGTCCTAAATGATCATCCCATTATTTTGAGACTGAGTCTGAACTCACTCATCAACAACAACCTGTATTTATATAGCACCTGTTCTGGGAGTAAGTCTCCCAAGGCGTTTCATGGAGGCATTATAAAACAAAAAATTCAACACCGAATCATACAGGACAAATGATCACATGTTTGATGAAAGCTGTGCATACACATGAATATACTAATTAGGGGCAGGATAGCCCTCCACTTGACCTTACTATTTAATAAGATCACAGCTGATCTGGTTACTCTGCATTCCTGCCTCCCTCTGCAAATCTTTCAGTGTTTTGCTTATTAAGAATCTGTCCCCTTCTGCCTTTAAAATATTTGAGGAGTCTGCCTCCACCCTTTTGAAAATTTGGCTTCCAAAACCTCTCCATGTTTGTGAGAGTTATCTCTTATCCCTTATCTCTGTCTTAAATGGGTGGCCCGTAATTTTGAAACAGTGACCCTGTGTTCTAGAGTTTCTTACCACAGGTTTTCTAAGGAGGATCGCAACAGAGAGAGAGAGAGAGAATCAGCAATGTTTAAGGAGGTAATTCCAGAGTTCAGGGACCATGAAAGCCTGACAGACAATGTTGGAGTGATTAAATTCAGAGATAATCAGGAGATTTTGGAGGATTGTACATATGCGTGTAGGAAATAGGAGCTCGAGTAGGTCTTTCAGCTCCTTGAGACCACTCTGCCATTCTAGATTGGGGTTGAACACGTATCTCAGTCTCATGTTGCCATGTTCACACCATACTCCATGATGTCATTAGTGTTTAGATATCTATTAATTCCTGTCTTGAGTATAATGGTTGAGCTTTCACAGCCTTTGGGATAGAAAATTCCAAACAATTACCACTCTGAGTGAAGAATGTTTCTGTTCCATGTACGGCAGTAACTGAGCCATGTGAGATTGGTCGTGTATCTGTGCTTTGACTTTGCCCTTTAACCTTGTGAGATGAGCATGCTGGTCCTTTTGAGAAGGCAGCATTAGACTTGCCTTTCGCACTGCCCTCTCCCCTGAATATGGCAGGTGTGCAAAAAACATACCAGATGTAGTCAGTAGAAGCTTGTTTCCTGACAGGGGGACCATCAACTCAATCTCTCCTCTGCCAACAGATTAAAAAATCTTTGATGGATAATGGGGTAAATGGATTGGGGGAGAGAGAGGGAGATAATTTGTCATTTTTATTGCGTCCTTCACTACCTCAGGACGTTTCAAAGTGCCGTCGAGCTAATGAAGTAATTGAATTGTAGGAAATGTGGCAGCGAGTTTGCAAACAGCAAGTTCTGACAGACGGTTAGCTGGTCTGTTTTTAGTAGTGTTAGATGGAGAATTGATATTCTGTATGGACCCTGGATCAAACTGCTCAGCTCTTCTTCAGAAGAGGACTAGGGGATCTCTTACGTACCCCTAAAAGGACAGGTAGTTTCATTCTGAAAGGTAACATTACTGACAATGCAGCACTCCCCCCCCCCCCCCCCCAATAATGGAAGTGTGTAGTGATTTGCAGAGGTCACACAAGGCTGATTTAGAAAGATTTTAATAAGAAATGGATATTAGGGAATTGACAGTAGGCTGACTGACTGGAAATATAGGCGGAAGTGGGTACTGCCGATGCTGAAGACTATAGAGTCAAGATTAGAGTGGTGCTGGAAAATCACAACAGGTCAGGCAGCATCCGAGGAGCAGGAACATCAACGTTTCAGGCAAAAGCCCTTCATCAGGAATGAGGCTGGGAGCCTCAGGGGTGGAGAGATAAATAGCAGGGGGGTGGGGCTTTTGCTCGAAACGTCGATTTTCCTGCCCCTTGGATGCTACCTGGCTTGCTGTGCTTTTCCAGCACCACTCTAATCTTGACTGGAAATATGGCGTGACACTGATGGCTGTTGTTAGGTATTACAGCATATAAGTGATATACCTTTATGGGACATGCCCATGATTTAACTACCATATAAGGAAAGTTCTGTGCTCCATTCATGCCCATCACTGTGGAAGGGGTTTCAATCTCATTCATACTAAGATCGGTTCATTCTAGAGTTCATACCAACTAAAAGAATGATCACATCACATGATGTCACACCAGAATTGGTATTGAATTGAAGAAAAGAAATTGATGGAAGAACTGACCACTGCACAGGGGTAAACTTCTTTAAGTTAGAAAATTAAATTTTAGTGTTCAAATCACCGATCGTCTGCATAAGGGTTTTCAGATTAGATTCCCTACAGTATGGAAACAGAGCGGCATGGTGGCTCAGTGATTAGCACTGCTGCCTCACAGCACCAGGGACCCAGGTTCAATTCCAGCCTTGGGTGACTGAGTGGAGTGTGTACATTCTCCCATGTCTGTGTGGGTTTTCTCCGGGTGCTCTGGTTTCCTCCCACAATCCAAAGAGGTGCAGGACAGGTGAATTGGCCATGCTAAAATGCCCATAGTGTTAGGTGCAGACTTCTCAATGCTGTTAGGCCCAGACAGTCAAGGGTAAATATAGGATAGGGTAGGGGAATGGGTCTGGGTGAGTTGCTCTTCGGAGGGTCAATATGGACTTGTTGGGCCAAATGGTATAACACTCTCAGCCTTCATCTTGTGAAGTTCTGTCTCCTTGTAGCATCACACACCAAGAAAAGCTTGTTATACCATATTCAAATTGCTTATGTTGAGCCTAGACTGGCAAGTAGATATCAGGAGCTGTAATAAAAGCTCATTGAATCCTTCAGGACAATGTGACTCACATCTCATTCATATGTTATGAGAGCTAACCTAATTCTCTCATCACAGTATCTGCTGCTTCTCCCCTTCTCACTATGGTGGCAATGTGATTGGAACTTCCAGTAGTTGCTTATAAAAGAATCTAAAGTGAAGGTTAGACAGCTCTGAATCATTATGTATTCAGATGATCAATCACAGTTTAATTGAGTTTACATGAATACAGATCTCCAATTTAAATAGCCAGGAAGCAGATTTACCTTCTTTTCAATTAAAGTCCATAACTTATGAACCTAAAAGCCTCCTATCTCTTTTGCAAAACTCAAAAAAAAAATTAAATTTCAGCTTCCCATCATAAAAGTTAAGATCCAGCAACTTAGATGATTTCTTTTTGTTGAACCACATATAGATTCCCTACAGCGCAGGAGGCCATTCACCCATCAAGTCTGCACTGACCCTCTGAAGAGCATGCCCCCAATACCCTATCCCTGTAACCTGCACATCCCTAGACACTACGGGGCAATTTGCCATGTAAAATCTACTTAACCTGAACATCTTTGGAATATAGGAGGAATCTTACAGAGGCACAGGGAGGACGTGCAAACTCCACACAGTCACTCAAGGTAGGAATTGAACCCAGGTCCCTGGCATTATAAGGCAGCAGAGCTAACCACTGAGCTGCCATCCCTCCCAAATAAAGGTTAAAAAGCAAAACAGCAGCTTAAAGTCTTCCAAGCAATAGTGAATGTCACAGGAGACTGTCGGTTTAATGACAGAGCGGCACGGTGGCTCAGTGATTAGCACTGCTGCCTCACAGCACCAGGGACTCAGGTTCAATTCCAGCCTCGGGTGACTGTCTGTGTGGAGTTTGCACATTCTCCCCATGTCTGCGTGGGTTTCCTCCGGGTGCTCCGGTTTCCTTCCACAATCCAAAGAGGTGCAGGACAGGTGAATTGGCCATGCTAAATTGCCCATAGAGTTAGGTGCAGAGATCTCAATGCTGTTAGGCCCAGACAGTCAAGGGTAAATATAGGATAGGATACGGTAGGGGAATGGGTCTGGGTGGGTTGCTCTTCGGAGGGTCAATATGGACTAGTTGGGCCAAAGGGCCTGTTTCCATACTGTAGGGAATCTAATCTAAAAACCCTTACGCAGACAGTCATTGATTTGAACACTAAAATTTAATTTTCTAACTTAAAGAAGTTTACCCCTGTGCAGTGGTCAGTTCTTCCATCAATTTGTTTTCTTCAATTCAATGCCAATACTGGTGTGACATCATGTGATGTGATCATTCTTTTAGTTGGTATGAACTCTAGAATGAACCGATCTTAGTATGAATGAGATTGAAACCCCTTTCACAGTGATGGGCATGAATGGAGCACAGAACTTTCCTCTATAGAGATAGTGGAGGATGAAATAGATCCATGACCAGTGAACAGATACACAACTGTTATACACTCGGTAGAGAATGCAAGTCAGAAATCCAGTCACACATTCCTGGATATCAGCAAAGGGTTCCAAGATATACAATGGCCCTGGTTGGATGAAGTCATTACCGATCATGATGCTACATTGAAAAGGAACAGAAGCCAGCTCAGACCAAAGTACAGCACACCAATCATATCAGGATATGAGGAAGAACACTCTGAAGCTGATTGATTGATTGATGCTGACTGACAGCAAGCAGCAGGAAGATAATCAAGTTACCAGCCAGAAACTTACCGAGAACAATACATACCTGTGCAGGTGGGAAGATGATTGTCAATGTAGGATGAGCTGTCAATTCTCCAGGACATTATCTTGAAATCTGAATGATCAATCTTCTCAATACTGTTCTTGCATCTCTGTAAATTTGTACAATTACCTATGTACAGCAATGCTATTCTAGGATTCCTTTCCTTTTTGAAAAGGGGGATGCTGTGTTCTCTTTCATGGCTAATGAGCAATATACCTTTCAGTGGGATGTTCTTGTGTCATCGCTGTATTGTGAGATGTGACCTAATGGTGTGAAATTCTTAGTCTCTATCTTACTGGGTCCCTTTCCTCTTGTATTGCTGAGGTAAGCTTGTGACAGTGCATCTGAATTACTTTACTTGAGCCCACACAGGCAAGTGCCTGTGCTTATTTTATACTTGTGTATATACAGGAACTGTAATAAAATTTAATTGCGTACTACATGACCTATATACAGGAGTGAACATAATTTGGAGATGCCGGTGTTGCTCTGGGGTGTACAAAGTTAAAAATCACACAACACCAGGTTATAGTCCAACAGGTTTAATTGGAAGCACACTAGTGAACAAAAGTATCACATCACGACAGTTGAGATTCTTCAGCTATCAGGGTTATCGCTTCAGTCGGTGTCACTGAGCTGAGAGAAGCTTTGAAATAATCTACCCCAAGGCTGAGCGGTGGCTCAGGCTCATCCATCTCCAAAGTGCCTGAAGACTGGGAAATAAGATACAGAAATAGCTTAGTACATTGGGAAATGATGGGTGAATCCACTTTGGGAAATGGGTACACCCTCAGTGGAAGGTTGCTTAAAGGGAGGTTGTTGGCAGCTTAATCTGCAGGACATTTCTAAAGGAAATTGTATTTAAAAAAAAATTGCAGGGATAATGGAGAAGGGCCAGGGAGGAGCTAGTAGCAGCACAATGGGCAGAATAATTACCTTTTCTGCCACATCACCTGAGAAGCATTGCATGAAGAGACAGAGCCTGTTTTATATGGGGAGAACAGGGAAGTTAATATTGAATTTCTCTTAAAAAAAAAAATTGGCTAATTAGCCGTCACAAACATCCGCAGTAACAAATGGCATCAGCTATCCACACACTTCCCTGTGAATGCACATCTTGTGCTTGATGTTGCAAACAATGTTTTTCCCATCCTGTACACAAGGGGGAGGCAGAGGTCTTTACTTGTGAAATGTGTTTGCTTCACATTTGCAATACCAGTTCAGTAGCTGATACACCGCAGCGGGAATAGCTCTTAACCTGTTATGCTGCAGAATATTATGTCACATACTTCTAATGCATTGGAGTTGTTCCATTTTTAGTTACTTCCCCTCTGGTGACAGATCTTTCCCCAGCAGTACTGTGCCATAGCGAGGTACAATGACAGACCTGTCCCCACCAGTACTGTACTCCAGTGTTAGACAGTGACAGATCTGTTTCCTGCACCCCCCACCCCGCACCACAAAAGGTGCCCCAGTGTTATACAACGACAGACCTGTCCCCCCCAGTACTGTATCCCAGTGTCATACAGTGACAGACTTGTTCTCACCATAAGTTACCCCAGTATTAAATCTCTCCCTCTTCAAATACATTCTTAAAAAAACTTGCCTGTTTGAATAAGCTTTTAGTCACTGTCGCAACTTCTCTTTACCTGTTTTTATTGGAAACATGGTTTAACTTAGATTTCCTCAGAGCCCTAACTATCCACAGATTGTCCTAAGGGTGATGTCTGCACTTACATGCACTGTGATGCTGTGCACTTGCAGTCTGGGACATTTCCTGGGTAGCTAATGGAATTTCATGCTCTTTCACCATTGTAAGATGAGTTCTAGTAATCCAGAGGCCCTTGCCTGGTCTGGCCTATTTTTTCAAAGTGTTGGCACTATCTGACCTGACTGAATGGCCTCCTTTCTGTGCTGTAGAATTCTACAATAGGGCTAATGCACTGCATGTGTTCCTAAATACTTTATACACACTCGATATATATTTAAAGAAGCATGTAAGTGCTTTGGAGGCAGGTTTACTAGGATTGATACCTGGAATGAGTGGCTTGCACTATGAGAAAGTTAACCAAACTGGACTTGTTCCCACTGGAGTTTAAATTAGTGAGGGGTGACTCGATCATGCAGTTCTGTCGCTGTGTAACACTGGGGGACTTGATTTGAAGTGCATAAGATCTGGAAGGTCCTAACAAAACAGATGTGGACAAGTTGTTTCTTTTTGTGGGTCAGTTCAGAACTAGGGGCACTGTTTTAAAAATTAGGGAATCACCCTTTTGGGACAGTGATGAGGAGAATTTTCTTCCCTCGGATTGTTGTGCAACTTGGGAACTCTGCCTCAGAAGATGGTGGAGGCGACATTATTAAGCATTTTCAAAGAAGAGGGTGGATAGCTTCTTGTTTGGAATCAGAGGTCAATGGGGCAGATGGGAATGTAGAATTCGAAGCAAGTAGGTGAGCCATCAGCAGAGTCGAGGGACAGAATGGCCTGGCCTCCTCATTCTCCGATTTCATATTGAATCTCTGAAAGATAAGGCCAGCAGCAAATAATTATGGGTTGAGAAATCTTGGAGGTGTTCCTGGGTTTGGTTCACTGATTTCCATGAACAGCTGAGAACAAATACTAGCTCTCACGACTCCAGAGGTAGCAGCAATTTGAGTCAGTACCTGGAATGGTATGAGTATTGTCATTACATATCAGAAAGAGGGAGACACGCACTGCGGAATCTCTGTAAATGTCAGTGCAGTCAGTTTATTCCTGCTTTCATTTTTTTTGACTGCCTTTCTGGATCCTGTTTAATGGGATGTACTGGCCAATTCTTCAGCCTTTCCATTTGAGCCTTTTTTCTTGTTGCCATGGTCGAACTGAAGAACAGTGACAATGGAAAGACCTTGCATGGTTCTGTGCTTGATCACGCCTCGAAAACCTCCCGACCCACTTTGGAGCCCAGTCACAGCCGTCACTTCTAGAATGCTGCATGCGATCCTGGTCGCCCTGCTATAGGAAGGATGTTATTAAACTAGAAAGGCTACTGAAAAACTTACCAGGATGTTGCCGGGACTGGATTGTTGAGTTGTAAGGAGAGGCTAGATAGGTTGGGGGCTTTTTTCCCTGCAACATCGGAGGCTGAGGGTTCACCTGATTGAGGTTTATAAAATCATGAGGGGCATGGATAGGACAAGTAGCCAGGGACCTTTTTCAAGGTTATGGCAGTTCAAAACTAGAGGGATTAGGTTTACAGTGAGAGGGGAAAGATTTAAAAGGGACTTAAGGGGTAACTTCTTCAAGCAGAGGGTGGTATGTGTATGGAATGAGGAAGTGGTGGAGGCTGGTACAATTACAACATTTAAAGGATATTTGGACAGGTACATGAATAGGAAGGGTTTAGAGGGATATGGGCCAAACAAGGCAAATGGGACTAGATCAGTTTAGGAAACCTGGGCAGCATGGATGGGTTGGACCAAAGGGTCTGTTTCCATGCTGTGTGACTCTATGACTATGCATATCAGACACATGGTCGACATAATCCACATGGTCATTGGACCCATTTATATTTTATACGGCAAAGAGTTTGATTCATTAAGATTCCACACATTGGGCATGAATGGACTGCAGTGGTTCGAGAAGGAATCTCACCTGCTCCAGGACAACATCTGACAGGCAATAAATGTTGGCCCAGCTAATGATGCCCACATCTTCTGAATGACTGAAAAAGGGAACGTATTTTGTCCTTTTGAAGTTTTAGAAGGAGAACCATATTCTAGTTTCCCTGTTGTATCAGTAGTAGCATCAATCAGATGGAATAAATCGAGAACAGTACCTGACTGGGGAGATTACCTATAATCATCCCAACTTCAATATTTCTGAGAAATTAGCTTGTACGGCAGGCAGAACCACCCACAAAAAAGATTGCTGAGCTAGAATAGTGAATTTTAATTAGTAGAGAGCTGCAGGTTGGAAAGGGAAAGTCACAAGAATACAAATTGAATGTATCTTTCTGATTTTCTTGGAATGTAACTCAAAAAAAAGTATTGACTTTTTGATCCAGACTCATTGACTTTCATGTGTTCATTGCAGTAAGCATCATTGAAGACCAAGGAGTGTAATTATTGACTGAATATTAACCCATACTTACAAAGATACAAATTAGGAGCAAAAAGTGGACTATATGCCCTTCACTCTCCTACTCATTCAATGAAATAATTGTGGATGTGCTTGTAATCTCAACTCAACTCAATTTAAAACTTGATATTGGTTTATTTTGACGGGTTCAAGACAAAAAGCTTCAATAATGTCTCTATTTTCAATAAAAAATACTCAGACACTTCAGCATCAAGATCTGACCTCGACTTAACGGTATCCATCAGATGGATTTCACTGTAATTTTTATCCTTTTGTTTAAAAAATCTGAAAGCCTTAGTTAAAAGGCTGGTTTTTAAATTTTCAGTTGTTAATTGTCACTGAACCAATCATTTCCAAGAAAGACAGAAAATATCACCATAACTTTACCTTATACGTCACTCCTAGCTGAAATTACTGTTCATCCCTTAAGTCCTTTAGTCTCCTACTCACAGTAAGATAATTGTGGATGTGATTGTAATCTCAACTCTGTATTGCCACCTACTCCCTACAACCCTTCACTGCCTTAATTAACAAAAATCTATCATTTCACCATAAAAGATATTCAGAGGCACTGCTTCCACTGCAGAGAGTTGCAAAGACTTTCAACCTTCTGTGGGATAAAATTCCTCCTTATCACTGTCTTAAATGGGTAACCCTTTGTTTTTAAACAATGATCCCTAGTACTAGATTCTCTCACAAGAAGAATCATTGTTTCCTGGTGCACCCTGTCAAAATCCTGCAGGTTCTCAAATGTTTCAATCAAGTCACTTCTTCCTTTTTGAAATTCTAGCAGATACAAGGCTAGCTTGTCAAACCTTTCCTCATAAGACAACCTGGTCCACATATGCCTTCTCTGAACCACCCCCAACTGCTTTACATCCCTTCTTAAATAAAGTGACCAATATTATACTTAAGATGTGGTCTGACCAATGCCCAGTCCAGGAGTGTGACCATTGGCTGAATACAGAAAGCTGATAATAGAACATAGAAGAGTACAGAACAGTACAGGCCCTTCAGCTCTCGATGTTGTGCCGGCCCTTTATCCTACTCTAAGATCAGAGTAACCAACATACCCTTCGTTATACTAACTTCCATGTGCCTATCCAAGAGTCGCTTAAATGTCCTGAATGTATCTAACTCTACTACCACTGCTGGCAGTGCATTCCACACATCCGCCACTCTCTGAGTAAAGAACCTACCTCTAACATCTCGCCTAAATCTTCTTCCAATCAACTTTAAATTATGCCCCCTCATGATAGGTATTTCTGCCCTGGGAAAAAGTCTCTGGCGATCCACTCTATCTATGCCTCTCAACATCTTGTACACTTCTATCAAGTCACCACTCATCCTTCTTCACTCCAATGAAAAAAGCCTTAGCTTTTCATGCAAGCTGATCTCCACCACCTCCATGATCCCCAAACACCAAACCAAGGATTGTTGATAGGACTTCCCCCTAGACGGTTGGAACCAAATTTCTTCCATTCAGTAAATGAAGTACATTAACTCATACAATGTTAAGCAGAGGTCTTGACGATCCATGAATTGTTTTAATTATAGAAATAAGCTAAAGTGTTTTCAGTTCCAGAGGCTTTGGTAAACAAAAACAGAGATAAAGGTCATTGTCAGAATGAGAGGTAACATGATGGAAAAATATATTTCATGCAGCAAGATGATAGGGTAAATCAACAAGGTCTTTTCCCAGGGAGGGAGTCTCCAAAATGAGAAGGCATAGGTGTAAGGTGAGAAGGGAAACATTTAAAAGGGACCTTAGGGGCAACTTTTTTCACACACAGCGTGGTGGTGTGTATTGAGTTGCTAGAGGAAGTGGTATAAGCTGGTACAATTACAGCATTTAAAAGGCATCTGGATCGGTATTTGAATAGGAAAGGTTTAGAGGGATATGGGCCAAATGCTGGCAAATAGGATGAGACTAGGTTAGGGTATCTGGTCGGCATAGATGAGTTGGACAAAAGGGTCTGTTTCTGTGCTGTGTATGTCTATGACTCTATGATATGATTTGGAATTTGCTACCTGAAAAGACACTGGAAGTGCAGGGAATACAGTGAATTGGATATTGCTTTCAAAGAGATTTTATAAGTTGTGAACCAGTCATTCTGTGCTTCCTGAAAGTAAATGAAAGTACCTGGAGAACGAAGTCCTAACAAGCCAAAGGATCAACCCAATGAGCCCTTGGACAGGAACCATTGAACTGCCTACCCAGTCTTTCCCTTTGGCCGTGACACCCATGTATTTTCGGTGTGTGCTTGTATATGCGTGTAGGGAGAGTTAACAAGAGGTTAGTGTTTTAATTGGTAGAGTTGCATATTATTAATCATTGATTACCAGTAGCTAGAATTGATTTACTTGTTTGAATAGTATTTCTCGTCAAGAACAGAAACCTGTTCCTTGTTTTCTGTTAACCTAGTTCAAAAGGACGGGTAAATTGGGGAATTTTGAGTACTTTTATATTTAGTTTTGTCACAGCTCTGGGAATGGTGGGTTATGATTTGCAGCGCACTAATCCAGGAAAGTGTAATAAGACATAGCATTGCACATTAAGAACATCAGAACTAGGAATCAGAGTAGGCAATTCAGCTCCTCAGGCCTGGTCTGCCATTTGATATGGACATGTTTGATATCACAGAATCCCTACAATATGGAAGAAGACCATTCAGCCCGTCAAGTTCACACCGATCTTCCGAAGACCATCCCACTACAGACACACACCCCTGCCCTTTCCCTGTAACCCTGTATTTCTCACAACTAATCCACCTAGCCTGCACATCCTTGGCCACTATGGGGAAATTTAGCATGGTTAGTCCACCTAAAGTGCACATCTTTGGATTGTGGGAGGAAACCAGACCACCCAGAAGAAGTCCGTGCAGGCACAGGGAAAAGTGTAAACTCCACACAGACAGTTGCCCGAGGCTAGAATTGAACCCAGGTACCTGGTGCTGTGAGGTAGCAGTGCTAACCACTAAGCCATTGTGCCACCCATAAATCACTTTGGCCTTAACTCCACTTTCCTGCTTGCTTCCCCGAAGCCCTCGACCTAATTAGAAATCTGTCTATCTCCTCCTTAAATTTACTAAATGTCTCATCTACAGGTCTCTGGGTTAGTAAATTCTATAGATTCATGATCGTTTGGGAGAAATAATTTCTCTCTACTATCTCTAGTCCTTATCCTAAAATGATAACTTATTGCAGATTACCCACATGAAGAAATATTTCTCCACATCCATTTTGTCTGACCCCTTTAACATCTCATGTACCTTAATTGGATCTCCTCTCATTCTTCTAATCTCCAGAAAGTATCAGCATAAACTGCACCATCTGTCTTTGTAAGACAAACCCCTTATCAATTTTTGAGAAGATTTGTAGCTCAGGTTGATGATAAGTCTGTAAGTTAGCTTGCTGAGCTAGTAAGGTTTATTTTCAGACCTTTCGTCACTATGACTAGGTAACATCATCAGTGAGATTCTCTGGTGAAGCGCTCGTGGTATGTCCCATCTCTCTATTTACAGGTCTTGGTTTCTTAAGGTGGGTGATGTCATTTCCTGTTCTTTCTTTTCAAGGGAAGGTAGATAGGATCTAAATTGATGTGTTTATTGATGAAGTTCTGGTTAGAATGCCATGCCTCTAAGAATTCTCATGCGTGTCTTTGTTTCACCTGTCCTAGGGTGTGTGTGTCGTCCCCATCAAAGCAGTGTCCTTCTTTGTCTGTATGTATAGAAACTAGTGATAGTGGGTTGAGACTTTTGGTAGCCAATTGGTGTTCATGTATCCTGGTGACAAGTTTCCTGCTAGTCTGTCCAATGTAGTGTTTTTTACAGTCCTTGCCTGGTATCTTGTAAATGACATTAGTTTTGCTCTTAATATCTAATGGATCTTTTCGGTTCATTAGTTGCTGTTGAAGTGTTTTGGTAGGTCTGTGGGCTACTATGATGCCAAGGGGTCTGAGTAGTCTGAAAGTCATTTCTGATATGTCTTTGATGTAAGGTAATGTAGCTACAGTTTTTGGTTGCTTTATGTCTGCTTGTTTGGGTTTGTTTCTGAGGAATCAGCAGATTGCATTTATTGGGTACCCGTTTTTCTTGAAAACGTTGTATAGATATTTTTCTTCTGCTTTTTTAGTTCTTGGGTCCTTCAGAGTGACGTAGCTCATTGAAATAATGTCTTGATGCAGCTCTGTTTGTGAGTATTGGGATGATTACTTCTGAAGTTAAGTATTTCTGTAGATGCTGGTTTGAAGTTCTCCATTAACTGTACGTTCAGCTGTCACGTCTAGGAATGGGAGTCAGTTGACATTCTCCTCTTTTGTGAATTTAATGCCTGTCAGGATATTGTTGATGGTGTTGTATGTTTCCTCTAATTTGTTCTATTTTGTGATCACAAAGGTGTCACCTACGTAGCGGACCTGAAGTTTGGGTTGGATAGATGAATCTCTGGAATGAATCTAATGAACTGACTCAATTACAACTACCTATTAAAATTGGTTCTTCCGAGTGTGGATCATTTCTGCACAGTTCCTCATCAGGAAAAGTGCCTGTCAGAAGGATTGTAGCCTTACAAACAGAATATCTGATCCTGACTCTGTCAAAGAGGGATTTTTGTTGAGCCTTTTTCTGTCATTATGCCATAGTTAAGAGTGGGAAACATCAATTGAGGTTTAATTGTGTTGCCTTGCAGAGTTTTGACCCCCCCCCCCCAACACACACACACACACACACACACACACACACACACACACACACACACACACACACACACAGAAAGTAATGAGGATGATATATTGAAGCCTGGGAATATGACAAGAGTTACTGCCCACACATTCTATCCTATGTCTGTGTGCATTACAAACATACATTCCTCACTTGCTGCCTGTGAAAGACAATGAGGGAAAACCGAACTGGGAGTTTCCTCTTCGACCCACATAGGCAACCAGTCCAGACGGTCACGTTGGCCTAGATTTACATAACAGGATATTTAACCCGCTGTAAGAAATGATCTGCAGCTCGGGAAATCAGCAGTCACTCAAAGGAATTTAGTCGAACCACATGCACTGCAAGAGTCGTCAGGCTCTTCCTTGAGCCCATGGCTCAATTGTTAGTGAAACTAGAACAGCCAATCTAGTTCTGCCCTGTCACAATAAGCAAACTTGATTGTGTGTTTGTAATAAGTAGCCCAGATAAATGAAATCTGGTCTGTTCAATATTTTCTAAACCTCAAGCCAATCACCACCAAGTTGACACTTCTTTGAGATTATCTGGGTAAAAGAGGTGTTTCGTATTAGAAATAAATTTTACTTTACTTCCTTTTCAAAACCTCATGCACATGTGGAGACCAGTGAGGAGACTGTCACTGTCATTGTCATTGTTAGCAGCAACACGTATTGCTATCCATGGATCCTTATATTCCTAAATAGACACTGCTGCCAAGCACTAGTTCAATGTCACTGTCTCTAGTGCCCTTTCTAGCTTGTCATAGAGTTAAACAGCATGGAGACAGATCCTTCAGTCCAACTCGTCCATGTCCTCAATTAATCTGGTCCCACCTGCCAGTATTTGGCCCACATCCTTGTAAACCCTCCTTATTCATAAACCCATTCCAGATGTCTTTTAAATGTTATCATTGTACCAGCCTCCAGCACTTCCTGTGGCAGCTCATTCCATACATGAACCACCCTCTGTGTGGAAAAACTCTGAGCATATTTTAATGGTCCTATGAGTTGTTGATGGTTTTCTGACTCCTTGCAAGATGGAAAACCTTTTCCATTTCTGGCCACACTTGCCTATGATCCAACAGCCTTTTACTTTATTGTTCACTTGTGGGATGTGAACATTGCTGGATTGGCCAGCATTAATTGCCTATCCATAATTGCCCTTAAGATGGTGGGATACCCTCTTGAAGCATTACCATCTCTGTGGTGTAGTTAAACTTGATTTAAAATTTTACTTAGTTTCTCTTTGTTTACTGGATGACTTGTTGCGCGTGATATTGCACACTTCTAATTTTGAAGAAAAACCCTTTTATGTATATCTATTTGCCTTTGTACACAAAGTAGGCCACTCTTGCTTCCAATTCTTAGGGTTTCCTCTTTCGATTTTGGATATTTACACATTTTGACTTATCCATATACACTTGTGATTTATCCACCAGTTTCCGCAGCATTGTGCAATTGGTCTGTTCCAAACTTTTCTGCCGTTTTATTAAAGTTCCAGTCTTGCATTACCAGATATTTGGCACTTTTGGTCCAATTGAAATGTTGTAGTGTTGAGGTGATTATTTCTCAGATGATTTCTCACACGGAAGCCTATTACCATTTTTGCCCATTACCATTTTTGCCCATTACCAATTTCACCATTAATAACTCACGCTTCCTCTTTGATATGACGGCCACAAAATTATTGCAGATTGATGGGGGAGGATGTCTTAACTGCAGGCCATCTTGGTCAAGATTTGCAGCACAGACTTCTATCTTTGGGAAGTTGTCTCATCCAGAAACACTGGCTGTCCTTCTGGCATCTGCAGAGTTTGAAGGTGTCCCAGTTATTGTCACAGCCAAAAGTGACACTGATGCATTTCCTGTGATTTGTGTCTGAATTGTTATTGTCTAGACATATGCTTTGAGAGGCTGATTTTACAGTGCTCACTCTCACATTAGCTGAATGGGCAGGATTTGTAGTAGTCTATTTCAAAATCTTTTAACTATCACATCTAACAGCTGGATTCTGCCACTCTCAGTTTCTCACTCTTGCATAATGCACATTGTAGGATACTGCTACATTTTTCCCCCTTCATAGGATCACTCTGTATCTTGTTCATGAAAAACCTGAGCAATCTTGAGCCGTTCTGTTCTCTTCTACTTCTGTTCTCACTGTATAATAGCTCATACTTCTACAGCAATCAGTTCTCAGGACATTCACATCTTCTGCAAGCCATTGACTATTGGCTGGCAGATGGTGAATATCTGGATTCAACAAGTTGGAAACATGCATTTAGTTTTATCATCTCATCTCCCCTTCTTCCTCTATCAACCTCTGTTACAGAACTGAGCAAAATTGTTGCCTGGTAGCACTTGGAAACCAGCCCATTAATTACAGCGCCTCAGAGATTGGATTTCTTCCAGATTTATCTTTTCTGATTTAATCCTACATCACAACACTTGGATCTGTTTCCACCTGCAACTTGGAGAATTGAAACAAATGGAAATTCGCTTTAAATTTTAAAAGCATTTCCCAGAATGTATATGGGACACACACACAAGGCTCAACCATGTTAAGTGTTTCCAACACTCCTACATCAGGTCAAGTATTGGAAACAAATCTTAAATTGTATCGGTAAGCTATATGCATCGAAAGGTTTCAGTTGACTCCGTTGTTAACAAAAGCTCCTTAATCAGATTAAATAATCCTCCTTTTCCTTTAGTGTTTGCAAGGAACTTGAGTTTTCCCAGAATAATAACCTTAACTATTTTAGCACTCATTCATTTAACTGAATTAATTGAGGATCTTTTCAGATTATAAGTACTGCACTCCTCTTTCTTGATTAAGGGGCAATCTCATTGAGATATTTAATATGATTGAAGGACTTACTCGATAGAAAGGAACCATTTGCCCTGGTGGGAAGGAGTCCAGAACAAACGACACAGGTTTAACTTCAAGCCAGCATATTCAGGGATAAAGCCAAGAAACACATAAAGTGGAGTGAAAATCTGGAACTTTCTTCCCTATGGTAATGAGTTGGTGGTGGTGTGTTGGTCAGTTGAAAGTTTCAAAGCCATGATTGATGGTCAAGGCTATTACGGAATAAGGAGTAAAATCAGATAGATGAAATTGAGATCCAGAAAATCCATGATTTAATGAAATGGTGATATAAACTCAGGATGCTGAAAGATTTCCTTCTGTGTTTAAACACTCAGGTGTCCTTTGAGAGAAAGCATACCGAGTCCACCAACACGTTAGGGTTAGGTCCCTTTAGATATCAGTGGCCATTGCAGGGATAGGGTGTATCAACCTCTCTGATAATGATAGTTTGATTTTATTTTGGTTAAGTTTCTATTAACTGTAGGTAGATTTTGTTCCAATACCCCACCCAGGGCTGTCTAATTTGTTTAAGTCTTTTTTTTTAAGGAGTGGAAAGAAGGAACAGGTTCAGGCACTGGACCATGTGGGGAATTGTTGTACCCAACTGCATGCCCCTATTCTGTGGTTACATCTGCAACCTGGTGCCCTTGGAGGGGGCGAGAGAGAGAGAGAGCACGGTGCCCATCAGAACACTCCAGACCTTCTGCAACCAATGGGCACCATGAGTGTTGGGGTGCATCCTCATCCCTGAACTGATATGTTATTTAGAAGCTTTTTATTTAAAATAATGAGCTAATGGGGTTGTATTTTAAAATTAGTAGAAAGGAGAATTCATGGTAGCATTTTATCCCAATCACTAGCCACCACTGTTTGGTACCTTTACGTAGGACTGTGCCAATGATCAATTTATTGAAAAGGGTTAAGGAGATTTTTGGGAGAGCACTCAAGGTTTACCTTTGGATTAATAGGATGAGGTAATATTTCCTCATTGATACTCCAGTTTGATAATTTGCATTCAATCTTTCCTCTTTCAGAATCTGCGTTGCTAAGGAGCAGAAATGCTCCATTAAAGTTTGAGCAGGTGCCATTAAATCTTCAAGCTTTCTTTGCTTAGTTTATATATTTTTCAAACATATTTAACCTATTTTGCCTCATCAGTCTGTTCAGAGATGTTATGACACAGCTCTAGAGTAGGTGAGACTTGGTCCAGGGGTAGGGATACTGCTATAAGAGCACCTTCTTTGCTGAGTTTAAGGTTCCGTAAAATCTTGCCAGTCGAACTCCATTTAATGGTCCTTCCTGCAGTGTTTCTACAATAACAATATGGACTTTTATCCAGTCAAAAATATGTTTTCTAATATTAGGGAAAGGAACTAGACCTGATGAAGTCAAGCAGATTTCCAGGAAAGCCTCTTGTGTATGTCTCTCCCATTGCTGAAGATGATAAAGTGATTGCAGTAAAATAAGCGGTGAAGCTTTCAAATGACTGATCAAATGGTTCCCTCTGGAGATGGAAACATACTGCCCTTATCTCATGTGGGTCTCTATGCAATGTTAGACCTATACCGTCATGTTTGACTTCTAACTGCCTCTAGCGTGACCTGGTAAGACACCCATTTCATTAAAGCCAACAATCCAGGATGGACAATAAACAGTAGGCTTGCTAATGCTGCCCACATTCTGAGAATGATTTTTTTAAAAAATAAAAAGCCTGCGTGATTATCTATGCATGTGTGTGGGTGTCACATTCACACGCAGATGGATTTGTAAACAACAATCCATGAGTGCTGAGTGCTTGTCTGAGTGCCTTTAAAAGTCTATTGTAGCAATTTTAAACCGAGCTGCTTGTCTCACGCTGATGAGTTTGGGTGAAATTTGGGTTTTCCACCCTCAATTTTTCATTGTGTGTGGGGATTCACTTCAGAGGGAGTCTGAAACAGGTGTTCCTCCTGATCCAATGGTTTTCCTATCCACGTGATCAGATCAAGCTTAGCCCCATCTGACTCCCAGGTATTCTTAGTTCAGGTATCAGGGATGTACTATGTATATCTAAGTGAATGTGTTTTTTTTCTGCCAGTAAATATCTAAGCGTGCTTATTGTGAATGTCTTTGTGATTCTCTCTATGTAAAACTCTTTAGCGTATATCACTGCTAGTATGGACCTGCCAGACTAAATAGCCTGTTTCTGTACCATCAGATTCTGTGTTTCCAGCTGCATTTGTTTCTCTATCTGTAGCTGTGCTTCTTCCTGATGGTATGAGTTGTGATTGTTGTTGGCAAGGCCAGCATTTGTTGCCTATCCCTGGAATTGATTGGCTTTCTAGGCCATTTCAGAGAGGACTGCTAATTGTAAATCACATTGCTATGTGTTTGAGTCACATATAGGCAAGACTGGTTAAGGATGGCAGATTTCCTTCCCTAAAGGACATTAGTGACAAGATGGGTTTTCAATCACACAGTCACTTTTGCACCAAGATGGGATTTGAATGTATCCCCTCAAACATTAGCCTGGGACTCTAGATTATTGGCTTGTAACATTACTAGTACCCCACTGCCTTCACTTAAGTGTGTGCCTGCCTGTGTACACTCTGCAGTGTGTATCACTGTGTATATAAGAAATAGGAGGAGAAGACCATACTATATGTCAAGTCTGGTCTGCTATTCAAGATTAAGATCGTGCTGATGTGCTGCCTCCATTCCACTTTGCTTGTTTCCCTACAACTCCAATCCCTGACAGGCCAAATCCCTATCTCCAATCCTAAGTATACTCAATGACAGAGGTTTCACAGTCCTCAATTCCAAAGACTCTAAACCCTATCAAAGAGGTCTCTACATAGGAATAGGAGTAGACCATCTAGCCCATTCTAGATCATGGCTGATTGTCTTCTTGATGTCATTCTCCTGCACTATCTCGTCTCAATGTCCATAGTCTCCAGAAATCAACTATTTTCTGTCATAAACACACTCTGTGATTGTGCTCCCATAGCCCTCTGGGATAGGAACTTCCAAAAGTTCCCCACTTTCTGAGGGAAGAAATCCCCATTTAGCTCACTCTGTCTCTTATCCTGAGATTGTGTTCCTAGATCTAGAGTTGTCAGCTAGGGAAAACATCCTAACTCCATCCACCCTGTCAGAAATTTGTAAGGTTAAATCAGATCACCTCATTATGCAAAGCTTTGGAGAATACAGACCTCCTTATAAAATAATACCACAATCCCAAGGATTAATCTGGTAAGCCTCTGCTGTACTCTGTCTATAGCAGGTATATCCTTCCTTAGATAAGGCAAAGTATACAATACTCCATCAAGGCTCAATACAATAGCAGCAAGACATCTTTTTGATTTCAGTACTCAAATCTCCTTGTGATAAGAGCCAATGTACCATTTATCTTCCAAACTGCTTGCTGACCTGCATGCTGGCTTTTAGTGACTTAGGACCAAGGACACCCAGATCCCTTTGGACCTGCACTTCACAATGGTCCAGCATTTCAGAAACAATCTCATTTTCTGTTTTATTTTACCGCGTACATAACGACATATTCATTCAAATGATACTCCATTTACCATGTCCAGGGGCATGTCCTACCCTATTCATTTCAGTTCTGCCAAAGTGCTATTGAAGTCTCCTGCACCCTCTACACAGCCTACATTCCTACTTTGTTCTGTGTCATCGACATATTATTACAGTTGGCCTCCACGTGTATCCATGTAGCCTGTTTGTATAGCGTGTTTCTGAAGTGTGTCTGTGTGCAGTGTGTACAGTATATAGAGTACGTCTGTATCTGTTTGCATGTTTTTGTGTATGTTGTGCATATCTCTGTGTGCAATGTGTTTCTGTGCACACCTGTATGTCTGTGTCCACTCTATTTTATGTGTGTCTCTGTGCCCACTCTATGTTGTGTGTGTTTCTGTGAACACTGAGGTGTATTTGGAGAAGGATAGATCCGAATAGTCCAGGGGCATGTGCTCGCAGCCGCAGTTCCTCTCCCTTCCTCTTGGCACTACTTCGATCTTTAAGCTTCATCCAAATCTCACTCACGTACAATTGCGTAGCAGTTTGGGAGAAGCTGCACAAGCGGCAGGAGGCTCGGAGAGTGACCCAGTCCTGCACCTTTCCTGCTCCGGGGATTGAGAAGCCGGGGCTCCATGTGGAGCAGCTTCGGGACATATCCAGGGAGCTGGTGCCAAGCTGGAAACTGCCCGATGCTCCCTGACGGGTCGTTTTCTCTTTGGGAGACAGGGGACTCTCGGTAGAGGCTGCCCGTGTTGCTGAGCCCGGGAGGACGAGAAGTTCCAGCCCGGGCTGGTCTCCGTGAGCAGGAGCAGGAGCTGGAGGAGAGTGGGCCAGTGGGAGGGTGCTCCGGGAGAGATGGTCTGGATAAGGAATGCCTGGGAGCCTGTGCGAAACGGTGTGCAAGCAGCGTGCTCCCCAGCCCGGCGCTCTCTAAAGCCGGACTGCTAGAAGCTGAGAACACAGGCAAGGAGCCTGCACTTGCCCTTTTACTGGAATTAACAGCGGCATTCACCCCCTGGACTTTTTCAGAGAGAAAGGGAAGACTTTTTTCCGACTTGTCTTCAAAGGGGCGTCTGTGTGAAGCAGCTTTGCAACCTCCGAGCTTCGAACAGGAGCATCTAAAAGCTGGGATCTTCCTGTTCATCAGTGTCTGGGATCGGGGATGTCCCTGGTCCCTGGTGGGAGGGAGGGAGTTCCCTGATGTTTTGACTCGATCCCTGATGTTTTGACTTGACCCCCGACTCCCAGTTTTGTTTCTCTTTGAAGAGGGCAGCTTGTCTTCTCCATGTTTTTTTGTTAATTTGCACTCCTGACCCGGGTTTGATTTTGTTACCCCCCCCCCCCCCTCTGTCTGTCTGGTGAATGCTGCCCCTCAGGCGGGGATATGGCAGCGGCTCTTGCCAGCTCCCTGATCCGGCAGAAGCGGCAGGCGAGAGAGAACAACGCCGACCGAGTGTCAGCCACCAAGCGCAGGAGCAGCCCCAACAAAGCCAAGAAGTCCCTGTGTGAGAGACACGGCCTCGGGGTCTTCTCCAAAGTCAGGTTCTGTAGCGGCAAAAAGAGACCAGTCAGGAAGAGAGCAGGTTAGTGTTAACTCTTCCTCTGCCGCTGAACGCCGTTTGTCCACCGTTCTCTCCAGTTCCCCGCATGTTTCCAGTTGAAACCCTTGGAAGACCTTTTGTGGAATATTCTTCAAAGTGCATGTACTGGTCTCAAACTAGTTAATGCTGTGTGTGGGGGGATTGGGGCGAGGTGGGGTGGTGCTGTTGAAGGTGTGACATTGTAAACACAGGAAGCCGGATAGAACGTGCACACCTATGAGTTTCTAGGTTCAAAACCTTTCTTTCTCGTTTCCTTCCCCTTTCACACACTTGCACTCTCTCTCACAAGCGTACACACTCAGTCTCTCCATCTCCCTCATTCTCACTTCTCTCTCTAACACCACTTTCACGTACTTTCTTTCTCATGTTTCTCCTTCCCCATCCCTCCCTATCCTTCCCCATCCCTTTCTTTCCCTATCCTTCCCCATCCTTCCCCCCTCCCTATCCTTCCCCCCTCCCTATCCTTCCCCCCTCCCCATCCTTCACCATTCCCCATCTTTCCCCATTCCCCATCCTTCCCCATTCCCCCACCCCATCCTTCCCCATTCCCCCACCTCTATCCCATCCCTCCCACCTTCCGTTCCCCCCTTGGTTCTCTCCCGTTCCGTCCACCCCCTTGTGCCCCTCTCCATCCCCAATCATCAGCCCCCTTCTAGACTGTACCTTCCCTTCCATTCCCCCCTTCTATCCCCATCTCTCTTCCCCCACTCCTCATCTTTGTCCCCTCTTTCTGCTCCCTTGTGCTCTCTTCCTGTTCCCTCTTCCTCCTCCCATTCCCTTTTCCTCTTCCCTCCATTTCCTCTACTACCACCCCACCTTCCCCCAATCCTTTCCTTTCTCTTTCTTTCTTTCTTTCTTTCTTTCTTTCTTTCTTTCTTTCTTTCTTTCTTTCTTTCTTTCTCTCTCTCTTTCTCTCTCTCTCTCTCCCTCCTCCCTTTATCTTTTCCCACTTCTTTCTCCTCTTCTCCATTCTCTTTCTCATTGCCCTTTCCCCTCTTCCGTACCTCGCTATATTTGTCACTTATCTCACCACTCTCCCCCCGCCACCCCTCCCCCTCATTCCCGCACTGTCTCTCATGTATGGACTCATTTTCTTTCCCTCTCTATCTCTCTCTCTCTCTCTCTCTCTCTCTCCCATTCACTCTCACAATGTCAGGCAGCATCCACTGTGTGCAGTGCCTCTGCTGCAATGGAATTGAGAGTGAATCACATTCACCAGGAATATACAGTAACCAGCAAAAGTCTCTCACTTTGCGTCAGCGTTTGCATTGTGTGCTGTACCGGGCTCACATCTGGCCCACTTATGCCTTTGTCTATGTTTAACATGGCTTTGGAACCTTATTTTACATTATTCAGTTGCCCTGTGTGCTAGTATCAGGGTGCACCTTGCACATTTAATTTGTGTGGATCATGCTGCTGAGGGTATTCATTGCATAAATTTAATTTAGTGGAGAGGAGATAGATGGGAGCTGCAGGATGGAGGAACTTGTAATGATATCTTGTACAACCACTAGGTAATAATTGATTGTTGGGAGGGTAAGTATTGCTTGTCATGTATTGGGTGACAGTTGCTTGCGATCACTGACTTGTCACGCTTCATTTGTAAAGCAATCTTTTTGTTTGCATACTTCTGTACAGAAGTTTAAACTTGGTACAAGTTGGTGAATTGTGCATGATCACTTGGTGTCTGTGTGTGTGTATATGTCTCTGTGTGTATCTATCTCTATCTGTTATGTATGTTTTTCTGTTTCTATGAATGCCCCTGTGTATGTCTCTGTGTACACGTGTATGTGCCTGTCACTCTGTGTCTGTCTCTATGTGTTTGTATCTCTCTGTTTTATGTGTGTGTATTGTGTGTCTGTCTGCCTGTCTTTGTGTGTCCATGCATATGCCACGATAGGTGTCTCATTCAAACTAATACGAGATGTCCCTGTCAATCATCTAGTTGTGCAGAGGGACGTGCATTCAGCTGCATCCATCTGAACCCCTCCACAGTCTGCAACCCCAACTCCTTCCTTAAACCCCATGCCCAAACTTTCCATTGTTTGGGATTTGATCCCATTTCCTTTTTGAAGGTGTTAATTGAATGCTGGGGTTTCTGGTCACCTTTCTGTTATTACAGAAACAAAACACTGGGAACTTGAAGTAAAATCCAAAAATCATGTACTCAGTGGCCCTGTTAATATCGGTCGAGGGAGAGAGAGGCAACATTCCAGGCCAGAGAGCATTCATGCAGATATGATTCCGTATTGGTGGAAGATCATCGATCTAAAATGTTAATTAACTCTCTCTCGTTGTCCACAGAGGTGACTTATTCCTTATACTGCTTCCTGCTTTCACATCCGGGAGCGGGATAGTGCATTTCCCTGGGTAAACTCAACTTCAGCAGGCAGACTGCGGAAACGAAAATCGCAGTCAGGTCCTGTGGTCAAGAAAAGTTAATCCTAACAATGTAAACACAACAATTAAGGTAGGATGGGTTGCCTGCAAGAGACATGGTACCCCTAAGCTGTAATTAGCTTTAATGGAAGAATACTTTGTATGCCCAAATGCTTCATTGTGTAAGGTTGTTCTGATTTTTAGTTGGATCCATTGTCCAGCTGTCACAGACCGATTTCCCCCTGACCCCATGGTGTCAACTTTGCTATCCCCGGGCATGTGCTACAGGGTCCTGATGTTCCCCCCACCCCATGTGCTAGCTGCCAGTTTTGACTTGATGATTTCATGGATGTTGCTATTTAGATCAGGAGGCCCAACTAGCAACAAATTGCATTTGTATAGCATCTTTAATTAGATTACGGATTAGATTAGATTACTTACAGTGTGGAAACAGGCCCTTTGGCCCAACAAGTCCACACTGCCCCGCCGAAGTGCAACCCACCCAGACTCATTTCCCTACATTTATCCCTTCACCTAACACTATGGGCAATTTAGCATGGCCAATTCATCTAACCTGCACATTTTTGGTCTGTGGGAGGAAACCGGAACACCCGGAGGAAGCCCACACAGACACGGGGAGAATGTGCAAACTCCACACAGTCAGTCGCCTGAGGCGGGAATTGAACCCAGGTCTCTGGTGCTGTGAGGCAGCAGTGCTAACCACTCTGCCACCGTGCCGCCCATAAATGCATCAAAATATCCGAGAATGCTTTTCAGGTGCATAATCAAATAAAAGTTGACATTGAGCCCCATAAGGTTTTCTTATGTCAAGTGTGTAAAAGCTCCGTCAGAGAGTGAGGGTTGGAGTGCTGCCATCCGAAAGGAGGAGAGGGAATTCCAGAGAGATAAATAATGTTGAGCAAGAGGCCGGAGCTTGAGGGACACTGGGATCTTGGAGGGTAAAGAGTTGGAACAAGTTACAGAGATAGGGAGGGATTTGAAAGCAAGAGTGGGAGCTTAAACAAAACAGAAAATGCTGCAGAAACTCAGCAGACCTGAAAGTATCTGTGGAGAGAGAAGAACAGTTAACTTTTTGAGTCGAGTATGACTCTTTGGAACCCATGTTCGTTGTGTGACAGAGCCATGTAGGTCAATGAGCATATTTGGGAGTGTGGTGACGGGGGAGAGAGGGTGGGGTATTGTGCGCTCGGATACAAGCAAAGGTGTGTTCACTGAACTGAAGATTCTGGAGGATAGAAGATGGAAGGCCAGTCAGGAGAACATTGGAATGCTTGAGATTGGAGGAGGAAGTGTAAGATGGTCACCATGGTACAATGGGCAGGAATATTCAAAAAGGCAGATGGATAAAGGGGAAAGGTCTCACGGGATACACAATACTCACTGCTGTATTCAGCCATCAACGGCAGCTGTGTCTGACCTGTAAAAGAGAGAGGCGCACACTGGATCTCAGCATAAAAATATTCAATGAGACATCACCCAAGAAATGCCATTGAAACGCCTAAGTGTTTAATATATTTCTAACTGAGGGCTTTTGGTGGTTACTGGTTGTGTAAATTATGGACTTCACAGACATGTTTAGACATAATAGTGAAGGGACTTGCTTCCCATCATTGCAGGATGCCCAAAGGATCCTTACATTACTTCTTGCATTAGTCACTGTTATAATGTAAGAACTGTGGAATCCAGTGTGAACATGGCAAGATCCCACAAACTGCATTGACGTAATTTGTGGGCGGCACGGTGGCACAGTGGTTAGCACTGCTGCCTCACAGCGCCAGAGACCCGGGTTCAATTCCCGCCTCAGGCGACTGACTGTGTGGAGGTTGCACGTTCTCCCCGTGTCTGCGTGGGTTTCCTCCGGGTGCACCGGTTTCCTCCCACAGTCCAAAGATGTGCAGGGTCAGGTGAATTGGCCATGCTAAATTGCCCGTAGTGTTAGGTAAGGGGTAAATGTAGCGGTATGGGTGGGTTGCGGGTCGGTGTGGACTTGTTGGGACGAAGGGCCTGTTTCCACACTGTAATCTAATCTAATCTAATCTAATCTAATTGATCAAATTATATTTTCAACATCTGTTTAAACGAGGGATAAATATTAGTCAGGAGAATGTAGAGCACATCACTGCTCTGTCATGCACAGTGTCGCCAGATCATCCTCCACCAGCAACAAACAAAAGGCACATCATCTTTGTGGTACTTTGTTGCTGCTAATATTCTGGTGTAAACCAGCTTCATATCGGAGAGGAGGACAGTCACCAAAATTGATTTGACTCTTTCTTCTCTCTTGTTTTATGCTTGCTTCTCCCTGAATATTAACCTGAATTTGAACATCCTGCTTTTTATTAAATCCTTATATGTGGCTGCCCCGAGCACAGTTGACGTTGTACATACCAGGAGCCAGAACTGCGGCCATTTCTGATTTGTCAGACTGTGTTGTTGGTTTAACCATGTGAGGAACTGAGGCAGCTTTCTGAGGTTCTCCTGGGTCCAGTCACTTTCCCAGTGCCAGGCTGACATGTGATTGATGCATTCAGTGAGCTGGCACATTCAGGCTTGTCCAATTAGATTCCTTTATTCCCTCCTGCTTACCACCTCTCACCCTGCCCCTGCTCTGTGTTTTATTTTGCTTCAGTTTCAGGGGTTCCCAGGAAAGGGGAATATCGAATGTGAAGCACACAATGCTAATGTTTCCTATGCTGAACTGTGTTCACCTTGCTATTGTTACTTTCTGGGCTTGCCCTGGGATAAGTGAAGGCAGTTTATTCACAATTTTATGAATTCACCTTCCTACATGCTGCTCATGTTTTGGCTGATGTCCCATTATCGTTCTCAGAATAGATGATCCCTCTGAAGACACGGCACCATTTTCCAATTTAGAAGAAAATGTTTTTAAGACAGAATTCACCCAGGCCAAAAATTCATACTAAAAGTTAAGACCATTTTTCCCCTAAAAAGATGATTCCTGTCTGAACTTGACCAAGTCTTAATGCTGTCAAAGGCAGCTTCAGAAAAGTCCAGATGAAATTGATGCTAGAATAAGGCTGATGTGTTCTCAGTAAACTGGAGAGAGCCCTGTTTTAGGCAAGATTGACTCGACCCTGTCCTCTTTCTTGTTTATCTTTGGTTCTCCCTGAATATTAACCTGATTTTGAGCATCCTGATTTTCACTGTATCCTTATGTGTGTCTGCCCCAAGACCAGTTGGTGTTGTATGAGCCAGGAGCCAAATTAGAGGCCAAAGGTTGAAGGAGAAAAGTTAGAGTTGGTAAAGGGTAGGGAAATGACGCCACAGTTTAACACTGGATGCCATCGCAGGGTTTACTCTGACTATGATTGATGGATTCTTGTGGTTCAGTGTTGGTGTTGCGTTCTGTGGATTCACTCTTCCTTTGATTGGTGAAATCTCTGGAATCACTCTGTGTGATTGGTGGAATTCCAGGGTTCAGTATCACTGCGATTGGTTTAGCCCCTGGGTTCACTAGTTTTGATTGGTGGAGATCACAAGTTTCTCTATTACTGTGAGTTTGAAATTATTTCAGTCCAATCATTTTTCCCTCAGTAGGTTACGGTCTTTCTATCATTCCAGCAGTGCAGACCACTAACCTCATTAATCCAGATGTGGGAAATCTTTCTGATCTGACTTTCCCATCTAGGTCCTGGATCAGTTTTAATTCCTTCACGTCAACTGAGAGGAAGCATTCATCTGCCTTCATTAGCCTGGAATGTTAAACTCTTGCATCTCTTGGAGAAAATCCACAGTGTAGATGGGGATGGGAGTAAATATATGATGGTATACCAACAATGGCAGGTTGTGGGTCACACCAGACACACAGGTTGATTTTATCCTGCACGTAAATTGTTCATGTGTTCACCTCTTCTCCGGTTTCACCCATTGGAGGAAAATTTTAGCGTTGTTCACCATTTGCAACTTAAAATCTTGTAGTGGTTTTCTGTTCATGGTCTTTCTGTCACCCGCATAGTTTTTGGCACAGTGCATCAACTCTGTTGTCCCCAGCGCCTTTGAAAAGATTAATGTTGGAGCTTCATTAAGCACCCAGCTATGTGAGCTGGGATGCCTTTCAATATTAATTTGCCCACCTGCTTCAAGAATTCCTGCAGTATGGATGGGCCCACTCGCTAGAATTGAGTGACAAGAGTTCTCACCTGCCATATGTTCCTTGGAACACATTGAATCTATCGTGGTGGCAGACGGTTGCCCAACTGATCCTATCGAGCAATAACAATCATTAATCTTGAGTGTTGGCAAAGCTCGCATTTTTTTCCAAAACCTTGTAACCAGAAAGTTGATGGCCGGGGACACAGCAGTGGAATGAGTGATTATTGCCCCAACAGTCACTAAGGAAGGGTGTGTACATTTTAGTGCTAATCTTGAAACATGATGGGAGGAGGTTAGAAGGATGCTACACTTTTATGGACCCCTCTGCTACAAAATGGTGTTGCGATGTCTGAGGTGCATTTACCAGTTCCCTTACACTGCAGCAGCAATGCACTCTCAAACTTACAGGAGCTATTGGTTTTTTGGGAGAACAGAAGTAAGCAGTTTAGAGTCGTAGTTGTTCATCATTAGCCGACAAAGATTTAATGCAATTGTTCATTTTAAAATGACTAGGTTCTGTGCAAAAAATGTAAAACATATCGTAAGAGCTTTCTGTCCAACTTTGCCTTGGAAAGAGTACAGAGGAGATTTATTAAGATGATACCGAGGATGGGGATTGTGAGGAGTGACCAAAAAAAAATTAGAAATAAGGGATCTCTCATTTAACACACAGATGTGCAGAATTTCCTTTCTCGTAGAGGGTTTTGAGTCTTTGGAACTCTCTTCCACAAAATGCAGCAAACGCAGTGTCTTTGATATTTTGAAGGTAGAGGTGAATTGTTTCATGGTAATTAAGGAGTGGAAGATTTTCAGATGAATGAGACTGTGAGTAATTCAATCAGCCATGATCTTGTTGAATGGTAGTGCAGGTCCGCGGGGCCAAGAACTTGAGTGGACAAATAATTATGCTGAACGTCAATTGTTTTTCGTCAGTCAGACTAATTCCAAACAGAAAATGCCAGAAAACTGCAACAGGTCAGGAAGCATCTGTTGAGAGAGAAATAAAGTTAGTAGTTCACCTAAACTCTTGTTTCCCTTTTTAGTAATTCTTTATTGTTTTGATAATCTACTCTGGTCTTCACAACTTCCCAAGATCTCTACATTGCTGTATTTCTGGCTTACCCACTTTTAAACATTCTCCCACTGGGGGATGTGCCTTTGGTTGCCTGAGCCATATTTCTGAAATTCACTCCCTCAACCTCTTCCTTACCTTTTAAGACCTTACTTAGAACATATCTTCCTTGAGCAAGTTTTTAGTCATATGACCTATTATCTCCTTATATTGCTCAGTATCAATTTTTCCTTTATTATGTCCCTGTGAAGTGCCTTAGAAGACTTGCTTATATTAATTGTGCTGTATAAATGGAAGTTGTTTTACGGGCAGGTTGGGTCAGGTTGTCTCTTGCCATGTTGTTCAATTTTTGGACCCTATGTTCAGTGCAATCCCTGAATTAAACTGAAGTCTAATCATGGCTTTAATTTAAAGTGCTCGCACAGTCCATTCAACTTTATGCACCAAATAGATTGGGTAAGATTTCAAACTGTTATCCCATTCCCAACTTGCCTCTGTTTTCTTCCTGGGAAGTTGGCTTAAAATTGGAGCTCTGTACCGAAGATGAGAGAAGAACCTTACTTTTCCAAACTCAGAGTGATCCGAGTGAAGTTTGAAGATGCAGCAGAGCCAAAGATTTTGCTTCCTCAATTTGCTTAATGTAAATTCAGTGTTAAAGTTGCTGCCCTTTTCCCTGAGCAGCTTTTCAGCACAAGCAGCTGTCTGTTTCTCTGACACATAGCTGGGTGCACAATATTCAGACACCTTCTGCTGACAGGCAATCTGCTTAGTCTGAGTGGGCAGAACAGTCTGTACTTGTTTGCACACTGCAGTGTTATTAAAAGTCTCACCAGACCTACTCAGGGTTGTTCTACAGCCAAATGTATTTTTGTGTCAGGTGAAGCTCTATAGGTACTGTCATGACAGCACCCAGTTTGTCCGTCGTAGCAGTGGACTAAATGACTAGTTATCTGTTTTAGTGATGTTGTTTGGGGGTTAAATAATAGGCAAGAAATGCCATGCAGAACTCCTTTGCATTATAAAGCATGGAATCATTTATTCCTACTTGACACTGCTGACAGGTTCTCGGTTTAACATCTCAATCTGGTGTGGTGACAGTGCAGCACTCACTCGGTACTGTACGGGGCATATCAGCATGGATTAATTGCTCTGGTGTCCAGAGCTGGGATTTAGCAGAGGGGAAATTGCTAATTGGAGATTGTTGTTGTTTGATGGCCTGTCAACCCAATCTGAGAGAGAGCTGCTATTGTACTCCAGTAAGCTGCAGACTCTCGAGCTGATCCTTAGCAGGAATCTCAATGTATTGCTCGAGTATTTAGAAATGTAGAACATAAAAACATAGAAAATAGCTGCATGAGGAGGCCATTTGGCCATTTGGCCCTTCGAGCCTGCACCACCATTTAATATGATCATGGCTGATCATGCAGTTTCAGTACCAACTCCCGCTTTCTCTCCATAACACTGGATCCCTTTAGCCGCAAGAGCCATGTCCAGCTCCCTCTTGAATCTATCTAATGAGCTAGCCCCCACAGCTTCCTGTGAGAGAGAATTCCACAGACTCACAACTCTGAGTGAAGAAATGTTTCCCCATCTCAGTCCTGAATGTCTTACCCCTTATTCTTAGCCTGTGACCCCTAGTCCTGGACTTCCCCAACATCAGTAACATTCTTCCCGCATCTAGCCTGTCCAGTCTCACCAGGATTTTATATGTTTCGATGAGATCCCCCTCCTCCTTCTAAATTCCAGCAAGTACAAGCCTGGTTGATCCAGTCCTTTATTATATGTCAATCCTGCCATCCTGGGAGTCAGTCTGGTGAACCTTTGCTGGACTCCCTTAATTGCAAGAATGTCCTTCCTCAGACTAGGAGACCAAAACTGCACACAATACTCAAGGTGTGGCCTCACCAAGGCCCTGTATAACTGCACCAAGACATCCCTACTCCTATAGTCAAATCCTGTTGCTATGAAGGCCAGTATGCCATTAGCTTTCCTCACCACCAGCTGCACCCCCTCTCCTTGAAGACCTTACTTAGAACCTGTCTTCCTTGACCAAGCTTTCAGTCATATGCCCCAATATCTTCTATTGTTCAGCATCAAAGTTTGTTTTATCATCTCCCTGTGAAGTGCCTTCAGGCATTTCATTAAATTAATGGTGTTGTACAAATGAAAGTTATTGTTTTCACAGAGAGGGTAGATCAGGTTGTCTCTCCTTATGTTGTTCAATTTTTGGATCCAATGTTCAGTGCAATCCATGGATTAAACTGAAATGGCAACCTCTGGTGACTGTTCCACCATGACACCCAAGTCTCATTGCACGTCACCTCTTTCTCAACTGCCATTATTCAGATAATAATTTGCCTTCCTGTTTTTACCACAAATGTGGAAAACTTCACATTTATTCAGAGTTGACCACATTGCTGTTGGTCTGGAGTCATATGTAGGCACGGCTGGCTGAGGGTGGCACATTTCCTGCCCTGAAGGACATTGGTGAGTCAGACTGGATTTTCTGACAATTGATAATGGTTTCATGGTCATCAGTAGATTCTTAATTTCAGAAACTTTTATTCCCCAGCTGCCGTGGCAGTATTCAAACCCTTCATGTTCAAACCCGTTGCAGAGTAATTCTTGAGCATTCCTTTTTATGGCGATCAGCTCCACATTCAAAGAAACAGCTCTATTGTTATCCAAAGGGTTCGACTTGGTATATAATTCCACTAAAATTATAAATCGGTTTTCACTGACATTGGTCTTTCCCAGCTCCAATGTGTACTGCTTTCATCTGATATTAAGATAATGATATTCTTGGCTGCAAATTTGGAAGTTTCTCTTCTGCTTTTTGGGCCCACGGTTATAACATAGTGAGTTACTGGGCTCTTGTGGCTATATCTCTGGACCAGAAGGTCAAGTCCCCCCTGCTCCAGAGGTTATGTCGTAGCATGTCCGAAGAGGTTGATTGAAAGTATCTTCATGGGTATTCAAGTTCAGCACCCTCTTCCTCAACAAGTCTGTCTTTTTGAATAGATTGCATTTGGTTAGAACTGAGAAACAAAAAAGGCTATGATCATGCTAATGGGGTTTTCTTTAGAAAATCTGTGGACAATCTGGATGAACAAATCTGCAAGGAAATCAGTGATATGCAAGCAAAATAGACTCACAACAATGTGAGACTGTAATTAGCCAACTACTTGGCTGTTCGTTGGCTCAGTTGGCTGGATGACTGGTTGGCAATGTTGATTGATGCCAACAGCATGGGTTCAATTCCTGCCCTGACTGAGGTTATCATGGAGGTCCAGTCTTCTCGATCTCTTCCCTCGCCTGAGGTGTGATAACCCTCAGGTTAAACTCGCCACTCATTGGCTCTTTCTCTATTGATAGAGCACCCCTGTGATCCTCTGGGACTCTGGCAACTTCACTGCTAATTATCCAAATGTTAGTTGGGTTAATGTCAGGATAAAGTGTAAGCAGAGAGAGGTATTTCTGAAATGCATACCAGAAATAATGGAGAATACAGGATTCAATGAAAGGGAGGAACTGAAGCAAATGTGTATCCTTTGAAAAATGGTGTTGGTGGGGTTGAAGGCTGATAAATCCCCAGGGCTTGATCATCTTTTATTTTTTATTTAATAAAAATAAATATAAATTATATCATTAATACAACTGATTTGGATGTGAGCCTAGGAGATGTGGTTAATAAGTTTGCAAATGACACCAAAATTGGAGGCATAATGGACAGTGAAGAAGGTTATCTCAGAGAACAACAGGATCTTGATGAGATGGGCCGAGGAGTGGCAGATGGAGTTTAATTCAGATAAACTGTGGTGTTGAATTTTTGTTAACGCAAATCAGGGCAGGACATGTACGCTTAATGGGGAGTGTTACTGAACAAAGAGACCTTGGGGTACAGTTTCATAGTTCCTTAAGTGAAGTTGCAGGTAGACAGGGCAGTGGGTAAGGCATTTTGCATGCTTGCCTTTATTGATCAGTGCATTGAGTATAGGAGTTGGGAGGTCATGTTGCAGTTGTACGGGACATTGATTCAGCCACTTTTGGATTGCTGCATTTAATTCCAGTCTTCCTGCTGTAGGAAAGATGTTGTGAAATGTGAAAGGTGTAGAAAAAGATTTACAAGGGTTTGGAGTGCTTGAGCTGTGGGGAGAGGCTGACTAGGCTGGGGTTATTTTCCCTGCAACATTGGAGACTGAAGAGTGACCTTATGGAAGTTTAAAAAAAATTGGGGAATAGTTAGGGCAAATAGCCAAGGTCTCTTTCTCCAGGGTAGGGGAGTCCAAAACTAGAGGGCATAGTTTGATGGTGAAAGGGACCTAAGGGACAACCTTTTCATGCAGAGGGTGATGAGTGTGTGGAATGAGCTGCCAGAGGAAGTGTGGAGGCTGGGACAATTACAACATTTAAAAGACATCTGGATAGAAGGGTTTAAAGGGATATGGGCCAAAAGCTGGCAAATGGGACCCGATTAATTTGGAATATCTGGTTGGCGTGGATGATTTAGACCAAATGATCTGTTTTCATTCTGTACAGCTCTGTAGCTCTATGACTCTATCTACATCCCATTCAGAAATAGTGTATACATTGGTCGTCATCTTCCAAGATTTCTTAGACTCTGGAACAGTTCTCAGAGATTGTAGGGTAGCTAATGTAAACCCACTATTTCAATAGGGAGATAAAGAGAAAACAGGGAATTATAGAGCAGTGAGCCTGACATTGGTAGAGGAGAAGATGTTGGAGTTCATTTTCAAGGGTTTTTCAACTCAGAAAGCAGTGGTAGAATCAGATACAGTTATTATGGATTTACAAAAGGGAAATCATGCTTGACATATCTACTGGTTACAACCTCAAAGAATTCCAGTATAATTAAGGGAAATTTGTTTAGCTGACAGGCAACAAAGAGCAGGAATAAATGGGTCTCTTTCAGGCTGTCAGGCAGTGACTAGTGGGGTACTGCAGGGATTGATACTAGGACTCCAGCTATTCACAATACATATTTAGTTGAAGGGACAAAATATTATATCACAAAATTTGTAGATGACACAAAGCTGGATGGAAGGGTGAGTTGTGAAGAGGATGCAGAGACGCTGCAGTATGATTTTGGATAAGCTGAGTGGGAAAGTACACTGCAGATGCAATATAATGTGGATAAATGTGAAGTTTTCCACTTTGGTAGTAAAAGTAAGAAAGCAGCTTATTATTTGACTGGCTGTAAATTGAGAGAGGGAAATCTTCAATGAGACCTGGGTGTCATCAAGCACCAGTCGCTGAAAGTAAGTGTGCAGGTGTAACAGGCAGGAAGGAAGGCAAAGTGCATGGTGGCCTTCATTGTAAGAGGATTCAAGTACAGGAACGGGGATGTGTTGCTGCACTAATATAGGGCATAGGTGAGGCCACACCTGGAATACTGTGTGCAGTAATGGTCTCCTTATCTGAGGAAGAATGTTCTTGCTAGAGAGACAGTGCAATGAAGGTTTACCAAATGGGTTCCTGCGATGGCGGCACCGATCTATGAGGAGAGATTGAGTCCATTAGGATTGTATTCATTGGAGTTTAGAAGAACGAGGGGGACCTCTCAGAAACCTAACATTCTAATTGGGCTAGACAGGTCAGATGCAAGATGGATGTTCCCGATCGTGTGGGACTCCAATACATTGGTTCATAGTTTAAGGAGAAAGGACAAACTTTTTAGGGTTGAGATGAGGAGAAATTTTTTTCACCCAGAGAGTGGTGAACCTGTAAAATTCACTATCACAGAAAGTGGTTGAGACCAAAATATGTGTTTTCAAGAAGGAGGTAGCGATGGCACCTGTGGCTAAAAGGATCAAGGGATTGTGGGGGGGTGGGTAGGTAGGATGAGGGTATTGAGCTCAATGATCAGCTGTGAGTATATTGAATCGTGCAGCAGGCAGGAGGGGTCAAATGGCCCCCTGCTGTTTCTATCATCTACATTTAAAATTTAAACAAGGTTTGGAAGCTGTCAATCAGCATTAATGTGCGCAATCTCCCCAGCAACGCCACTGCCAACCATTCAACACTGTAAAATAAGTGTGCGCTTTTCCTTTACGTTGATATTCTTGTGAGTAATCCTGATGAGTGCGAAACAAAAAGCTTTGACAAAGTGTGTCTTTTTTCACCAATACTCAAGTTCTATCCTGCCAATGACTTGTTTGAATGTAGCCAGTGCTGGGCTAATATTCAACAAAGGGTGTAATAACATGGCTAGTAAACTACAGTCTGGTCAATTTAACATCAGTAATGGGTAAGGTTTTAGAAAAGATAATCAGGGAAAAAGAAATCAACAGAGATTTGTGTTATTTAAGGAGAGCCAGATGGAATTATAACAAGCAGCTTGGCTAATCTAATTGATTTTTTTGACAAAGTAACAGGAAAGGTTGATGAATGAAAATAAGTGGATTTTGTCCATATGGATTTTAAGAAAACATTTGGCAAATCATGAGAAAGGTTGTTTAACAAATGGAGGCACAAGGAATAGGAGGGTAAACCTGGATAAAGCAATTGGCTTAAGGACAGCAAAAATAAGCCATGGGAAATGTCTTTTTTTAAAACCTTGCAGTCTGGTCGACAGTGGTGTTCCTCAATAATTGGTGCTCTGACTGCTGTATTTTAAAGCAATATATGCTTAAATGTACTTGGATGTTGCTGCTCCAGTTCAAGTGCAACACTGGCAGCTACTCAACAATGTGAAATATTGCCCAACCATGTCCTGCCCACAAACAAAGTAGGACAAGTCTAATCCCGCCAATTATCACCAATTAGCAATGACCCATTCACTAAAACTCCCATGGGTTCTGTCTGGGACACTCCGCTCCTAACCATGACAGAAAAGATGAACATGTGTAAATGTAGATTTTTGTTTCCCTTTTCTAGAATGAAAGGTCACTCTCTTAAGATCTAGATGAAGAAGAATTTCTTCTCTGTAGAATTCTTTTTCATGGACTGCTATAGTGGCTGGGCCATTGAATATACTTAATGTTGAGACAGAGATTTTTAATCAGTAAGGGAATCAAGGGTTATAGAGGAGTTGAAGATTATCAAGTCAGGCATTGAATGGAGCACAGGCTCAATGGACTGGAATGATTTACTTTTGTTCCTGTGTCTTTTGTTTTATGGGTGAGAATGAATGCCCTTTCCATCAAGGAGTCCCAGTAAAACTGGATTGAATTGGAATTATGGGGTGAACAAACCATTGGTTGGAATCATGCTTAGCACTAAGGGAATGGTTGTGGTTGTTGAGGTCAGTCAGCTCATTCATAGAATCCCTACCGTGTGGAAGCAGGCCATTCGGCCCATCGAGTCTGGACCAACCTTCCGCAGAGCATCGCTGCACGAGTTCTTCAGTGTAGTGTCCTGGCCTAAGATCTTCAGCAGCTTTGTCTTTCCTCCATCATAAGGTCAGAAGTGGGGATGCTCACAGCTGATTCCACAATGTTCAGCCCCATTCTAGATTCCACACGTACTGAAGCAGTCTTTGTCCATATAGTCCACATCCAGGTTTGGGCTGGCAAATAATATTCATGTCATAAAAGTTCTAGGCAGCCACCATCTCCAACAAGAGAGCATCTAACTGTCCAACGTCTGAGGCTAGGAATGCTGTTCTGAGTAACTCCTCAAAGTTTATGCACTGACTCGGGGCTCAGTTAGTTTAGTTGGCTGGACTGTTGATTTACAATGCAGTGTAATGCAAACAGTGTGGGTTCAATGCCTCACCAGCTGAGTTTACCATGAATGATTCTCCTTCTCAACCTCTCCCCTTGCCTGAGGCAGCAACACCCTCAGCTTAAACCATCACCAGTCCTCTCTCTCTCTCTCTCTCTCTCTCTCTCTCTCTCTCTCTCTAATGAACGAACAGCTTTATGGTATAGTCAGTCTATGGTGACTTTAGTGCCACCTACAAGGCACAAGTCATGAGTGTGACAGAATAGTCCTCACTGCCAGGATAAGGATACTTCAGCAACACTCACAAAACGTAATGCCATCCAAAATGCTTCAACCAACTTGCTTGGCCCCACATTCACCACCATTTATTCAGTCCCTTCACGTCTGACACATAATGACAGCAGTATGTGTCATTGACAAGATACGTTGCAGCATTTCACCAAAGCCCCTTTGCATCCACCATCGTGAATGGCAAGGCTGACAGATGCACATTCAAATTCCCATGCAAGCTGTCATCTGATCTGGAACTATAACAGTGTTCCTTCCTTGTCACTGGGTCAAACTCCAAGAGATTCATTCCTAACAGCACTATGTGTGTACCTACACCACATGAACTGTGGTGTGGTGGCTCACTCCCTGATTTTCAAGCAATAAATGATGCTCCAATCAGCAATGTCAATGTTAGAAAAATTACAGCTAATTTCAAACTTTGCCAGGGATTTTAAACTCTAAGGTGTGGCAAGCAATGAGCATAATACTAAGCGATTAACAGGACATAGACAGTCAAACAGAACAGACAGGCAAATGACGAAGATGTGCAGGCTGCAGTAATTTCACTGATGGGTAGGGAAATGGAATGTAAACCTGAAGACACATTTTTATTGGGTGTTCAGAGGCAGTGACTCTTGGGGTTCATGTGCATCAGCTTTTGGAAGGATCTTGCACTTTGAAGATGGTACAAGTGGTATTGAGGGCAAAGGTCAGGACGTTATGCTGAATCTTTATAAAACTCTGTTTAAGCTATTTCTATCAGATTGCATCCACTTTGATCATCACACTTTCGGAGCGAGTTGAGGGTTGTTGAGAGGGTGAGGAGGAGATTTGTCAGAATGGTTGCAGACAGGAAGGATTTCAGCGACAAGAATAGTTCTGAGAAGCTGGATTTGTTCTCCTTGGAGCAAAGAATATCGAGCAGAGACTTGATGAAAAGGTACAAGATTGTGACAGGGTTAGATAATATAGACAGGGAGAAGCTGTTCCCATCGGCAGGTGGGACAAGGGTTGGGGGAGGCAGATTTAAAATTTTGGGAAATGTGAGTGGAAAAGAGCTGCTGCTTACAATGGGCGTGGAAGAGACGATGAATATTTTCTAGAGGAATTTGGGTGGTTGCTGGAAGGTGCTAAACTCACAAAGCAACAGGCAGAGATTGGGGAATTGAACAGATTGGATCGCTCCATTGAGAGCCAGCATGGGTAATGGACTGAAAGGTCATTCCGTTCTGTAATGACTTGATCACTCATTTGCCCTCTCGCCACTGGTTCTGTGTTTGATGAGATTTGCCCTTCTGGAGGTGCTGAGACTGTTCTGTCTAGTAGACTGATTCTCAATTATTTCATTCTGCACATTGTAGAGGTTGAGTCTATAATTTCATTTTTTTAGTAATTGGAATATGGTGGCCCCGGCCTCATCTTTGACCCACTAAATTAAACTGTAGTAGTTAACATCTGTCACAAGCAGACAGAGCCTGGCCTGGTTTAGCCGACTGCAACAGAATGGAATTTGGAATTTGGAATTATCAACCATGGCAAATGCTATCTGCGTCATTAAGGGTTAAATTATGTTCACCAAATGACTGCCCGTGCAGAAATCTGTTAGAATGAACTTGAAGCATTTAAACCTTTTTTTTTTGCAGGTAACATATTAGAAATTTCATGTCAAGAAAACAATGCTGAGAAGGTTTATTTTGATGCGCAGCATTACTACACATACCTGATGTCATTGTGAACAAATTTAAATGCAAATGTTAGAAAAATGTATTGTAGCATGCTGAAATGTTTTTTGACCGACATTACACTGAGACAAATGGTAAACTCATTTAAGTGTGGAAACAGCTATCCCTTATTGCTTCCAAACAAAATATGTGGCTGATTGTGTGTCAAGCCAAACTTTGTTCTTAACCTTGGCCTGTTAAAAGATCACTGACTTAGATTGTCTCCTGACCATTCATGGTTTCACAATCACAATACGGAATTTTAATTGATTATAAACAGCGATAGGGCATGTGTTCAGTTGTATCATTATTGCTGCCGCATGATGATTATATTCTTTCTGTCTCTTTGTGTTTACACTCAATGACTGTTCCCATCTCTCAGTCTCTGTCTGTATCCCTGTTTTGCTGTCTGCCCCAGCCTGGCTCTCTGCCCTTGTCTTGTTTTCTGTCTGTGTCCCTGTCTGGCTGTTGGTGTTTCCTTAGAAGACCTTGGTTCACCAGATCTGGAATATTTGCACAAGTCAGGGGCACTAACCCTCATTGAGTTTGAGGGGACCCAGAGCTGACCAATCAAGGTGAGGTTGAGGGACATTGTCCACTATAGTGCTAGTCCCTGGAGACATGAGTTTAGAAGTCCGAAAGGATTAAGAAAGGAAATGAGTTCAAGCTTTGATCCCGGTGAGAAAATGTTAAGTGGACTGGTGAATGGATTATCTGGCCACTGCAAGATGATTCCTTCATATTTAGTGAGTTTGAGTCCATCTGCCGCAAAGCCTTGGTTAGATTACACTTGGGATATCATGAGCATTCTGGACGCCACACCTCAGGGACGACATAGTGAGCTTGAAGAAAGTGCAATCTAGATTGGTCAGAGTTGAGGTGAGACTGGCTGCCCTCTATATCAAGGCAATATTTGGTTGAGTGCAGCTAAACTAACTGGAGTTAGGGGAACAATCTCCATTTGTTACACTCATCTCATCATTGGTTGTGTTTGTTTGAGGTTAACCAGCTGACCCAAATATATCTTCAACATTAAACCATCTCAAGTGGCTTCATCAATGACTTTCTGGCCATGGTAAGGTGGAAGTGGGGACCTTTGTGCAATCATCAATGCTCAGCCCCATTGGTGACTCCTCAGGTACAGAAGCAGCCTATGCTCAAATGTAGCAAGGGCGCAGACAATGCTGAGGCATGGGCTGATTGTTGGAAGGTAGTTTTTGCATCATGGAATTACCCAACGGTAAAATCTTACTGTTCGCTCATAACACTCAGTGGTGTACATTGGTAGATCTCCACTGTCAACATTCTGGTGTGAGCACTAATCCATGACTGAACTGGACCAGCCATAGGTGGAGAAAAAACAAGGTCAGAGGTTAGGAGTTCTGTGGTAAATAATTCTTCTCCTGCCTCCTCAAAGCCTGTCCATCATCTTCAGGACACCGGTCAGGAATGTGATGGAATACTCCCCAGTTGCCTGGGTGAGTGCAGTTCCAACAGCACTCCAGAAGCTCAACACCAATTGGAATAAAGCAGCCCACTGGATTGGCCCACCACATTCAATATTTAGAGGTCTACCACTGATGCACAGTGATAGCAGCGTGAACGACCTACAAGAAGAATTGCAGTGACTCACCAGTGCTCTTTGACACCAGCTTTCAAATCCGCAACCTTTATCATATCATATAGAAGGAAAAGGGCTGCAAATACTTGGGAACACGACAACCTGCAAATTCCCCTCAAAGCAGCACACCATCCTGACTTGGAAATACATCACCATTCCTATATTGATGTTGGGAAAATCCTGGATCTCCCTTCTTAACAGCGCTCTTGCTGTCTTCACCCAAAGGACTGCAGTGGTTTAAGAAGGCAGCTCACGACATTGCCTCCAGGGCATTCAAGGCTGGCAATAAATGCTTGCTCAGCCAGTGATGCCCAGATGCTGTGAATGACATTTTAAAAAAAAAAAATCTGTTGAATCATGAGGGGAGATTAGTCAAGCTTTAGAGTATCTTCTACAGTTTAAAAATGAATGGTTAAGATTTTTTGAAGTTTTCAAGGTACAAGGGTTAATCATAAGTTAAATAGAGAGAAACTATTTCTGTTAGTCACAGGGAGGGTGGCGGGACAAAGAGGACATTCAAAAATGAAGAGCCACACATTTTAGCAGTGAGATTAATCAACACTTCTATAGTAACGTCTTCATTTTGGACAGAACTGACAGATTTAGTTCAGGAATATTACAACCCCAAGTCTCCTCTAATTCCGAGACACTATCAGTTTAACTCGGCAGTTCAAAAACCCGGGGAATCAGTGTCCGGATTTTTGACTGGATTAAGATGACTGGCAGAAGCATGTGACTTTTAGTAAGATGCTGAGAGATCATTTGTGATGTGAGATGAATGATGTAACCGTGCAAAAGTGCCTGCTAGCTGAAACTCAACCGGACTTCAAACGGGCTCCACCACTGGCTCTGTTATTCGAAAATGCAGCAAGTGGAACATATGAGTTACAGAGTATTCCGATGGAAATGAACACCCTCACCAGGCTGCCTGAGCTTGTGGGACTCCACGTGAGGGTGAATCAATTTTGTCCCATCAAGCTTGGGCCCGAGCCTTTTACTACAATCAGTGGGAACTGAACCCGTTGCTTCTCATGAGACCGCAACCAAAGTTGTATCCTTAATCAGTTAAGGATCCCCATTAGGGTTTATACCAATATACGAGACTGCCATCTGGGGTATTGTCAGGCTCTGCCATTTTTCAGCAGACAGTGGAGAATATTTTACAAGGTCTACCCCAGGTCGCCATTCATCAGGATGACATACTATAACCAGGAAGTGAAGACAATTGCATAGCCTCACTCAGGACATATCCTGAACCGAGGGACTCTAGATCAGCCAACAGCAAAACCCCAAAACAAAGCCAAGCCTTGGCCAAATGGTTTACATTTCCTTTGCACAGCGCAAGAGTCCACTAGGCCTGAATTGAGTAAGAGAACTCATAGGCCGGTATCCAGGAGATGGCACACCTTGGTCAGCCCACCGACATCTGGCTTGGAACATTAACAACATTCAAATCAGAACCGATCAAACATCTGGTTAAATGGTCATCCAGTTCTCAGGGAGGTTGGTACTGGTGCAGCTGTATCAGTGATTGCAGAACTAATCTTAAACAAAATTCGCCCTGGACTCCAACCCTTAAGTTTGCATAAGACCTCGGCTAGACAGAGAACCTATACTAGGGATCCTTAACTGATTAAGGATACAACTTTGGTTGTGGTCTCATGAGAAGCAATGGGTTCAGTTCCCACTGATTGTAGTAAAAGGCTCGGGCCCAAGCTTGATGGGACAAAATTGATTCACCCTAATTGATTCAACATGTTTCAATTAAAAAATGGCTGTCTAAGTGAAGTTCTCACTAAACACCCGAACGTTTTTCAGGAAGGTCTAGGGTCTGTCAAAGGAGCCAAGGCCACCTTACATGTTGACCAGGAGATGATTCCACGATTCTGCAAGGCCTGCCCAGGGCTATTTGCCTCACTGGCAAAAGTATAGGCAGAAATCAGGAGGCTGGAAAGTGAAGGAGTCATCGAACCAGTCCAGTTTGTGGAAAGGGCTACACCGGGCATACCGAATGTGAAGCTGAATGGGGCAGTTTGCCTTTGTGGGGATTTTAACCAAATAGTAAACCACTTCTCGCAGCTAGATAAATACTTAGTGCCTCATGTAGAGGGCTTAAACACAAAGCCCTTTATGAAGCTGGACATGAGCAGTGTGTGCCTGCAATTGCGGTTAGATGATGATCCCCAAAAGTACGCTACAGCTAATACCCATTAGGGTTTATACCAATATACGAGACTGCCATCTGGGGTATTGTCAGGCTCTGCCATTTTTCAGCAGACAGTGGAGAATATTTTACAAGGTCTACCCCAGGTCGCCATTCATCAGGATGACATACTATAACCAGGAAGACCAAAAAGGAGCTGAAGAGAACTTGGGCAAAGTCCTTAGACATTTCTCTAAGGCATGCATATGCCTTATAAGTGGAAAAAAAATGTATTCTGGGCATTTCAAGTGACCTACCTAGGCTACAGAGTTGGCATGACTGGCTTACACCCTTTGGAAGATAAAGTGAGAGTAGTCAAGAGTACCTCGGCTCCTGTGTCTATACCACAGATTAGGTCTTTCCTTCGATTGGTGAATTACGACAGCTGGTGGTTGATGGAAAAAACAAAGGGCCATCACAACTGGATTGAAACCTTTCCAGACCCAGCAAGACCAGGTCACCATTTAAGATGACATTTTATTCTGGGGAGCAGGAGTGATTGTCCTGAGCAACCATGGCTGCCAGATACTGGCTGAACTCCCTCCAGAATCAGCCCGGGCTTTACAAAATAAAGAGATTGGTGAGAAGTTATGTCTGTTGGCCAGAACTGGATATAGATATAGACACGTCAGTGGGGTAGTGCCCCGAGTGCCAACAAGGACAAATATTACCACCAGCTCCCTCAGATTTGTGGGAATGGTTGGGTAAACCCTGGACTCGAATACACGTCAACTGTGCAGGTCCTTTCATGGGCTCAATGTTCTTAGTCATTGTGGACACCCACCCAAGGTGGTTGGACATGCAATGAGATCAAATACAGGGACAATGTGAACATCTCTTGCAGTGCACAGCCTCACGGAAGTGTTTGACACAGTCAGTGGGCCGTCATTTACCAGCATGAAATTCAAATGCTTCCTAAAGTCAAATGGCATTTGGCATATTTCAGACATCTCCATGCCATCTGTTGCCAATGGTCTGGTGGAAAGAGCAGTGCAAACTCTGAAGACAGACTTAAAGAAACAGCCTACAGCCTCACTCAATACCAAACAGTCCTGGTTCCTGTTTGATTATAGGACCACCCCTCATGCAACCAAAGGGATAGCTCCAGCAGAGTTGCTGATGGGGAGAAGATTCGCACCACATTAAATCTGGTCTTTCTGAACTCGGGGGGAGTGGAGGCTGAAACAGTATCAAGAATGCCGATGCCAGACACAGAACTCCTGTAAGTGAGAGAGACAGTTAACTTCAGGGGATGAAGTTTGGTGCCAAAACCATGAGACGTCCAAAGTTCGGGTCATTGAGACGGTTCTGAACAACCATGTGGGCCACATGAAAGCTGCAAGCTCTCAAAATTGGTGCAGGAGCAAAACATACCTGGCCTCTCAGAGCAGCCAGAAAAGCTGTTGGAACCCATGGGTTCTCCCCCTCTGTGTAGTGTCAAAGAAATCCTGGATTATGAGATGGATACGGCAGATGTCGCAGCCTTGTCACCTTTACCGCCTGAAGAAGATGATGAATTTCTTCTGAGGCCCTCTGGGTGAAAGAGGTGGGCTACAGTCCGGTACATGACACTTGTACCTGAGGCAGAGTTGGGGGAACCTGACCTGGTGCTAAAACAGCACTGGAGGGGCTACAAAAGAAATAGAACTGGCCTATGTCCTCAGACTCCGGGGGGGATGGATGTAGTGATTGTAACAAGATTGGCCAGGTAGACCTCATAGAATATGAGTTTCCTGGTTGGGACTGTTACCTGGTTCAATCAGGGAGGCCTGGCTGACAGATATAATCAGGAGTGTCAGAGGGTCTGTGGACTCTTGAGAGCTGGCTCTGAGGGGGCTAGACCACTGTCCAGTATTATGCACGTGTAAGTAAAGGGTGACTTGGTGATGGGTTACCGACGTGTGCAGAGTTATTTAAATAACCGTGGTGGAATTTAGCATAAGAGGGAGAAACATGGATCAGAAACAACAGTGCTAAACTTAAATAATGGTAATTCCAAAGGAACAAGGGCAGAGTCAGCTGGAATTGACTGGGAAAGGAGATTAGCAGCAAAGATGGTTAAGGAACAGAAGCAAATGATTAAGAAGATAATTCATAGCTCGCGACAAAGATCTACGAAGAAGGGGGTAAGCAAACCATGATTAATGAGAGAATTTAAGAATTAAAAGAAAAACATACAGTTCAGCAAAACTAAGTGCTAGAAGTTTGGGAAAGTTCTAAAATCAACACAAAATGTCTAAAAATACTAAAGGGGGGATATAAACTTTGAGGGTAAAATTGCAAGTAATAGCAAGATGGAGAGTAAAAGCTTCTTTAAATGTATAAAAATGAAGAGAAAGGCCAATGTTAACAAAGGTCCTTTGGAGAATGATGCCAGGGAAATAATAACGGGCAAGTGGGAAATAGCAGAGGAATTGAATAAATACTTTGCATCAGTTTTCACACTAGAAGACACTAATTGCATTTCAAAAATTCTAATTTATCAAGGGACGAGAGAGAGGAAGTAATAACTATCACCAGAGAAAAAGTATGGAAGAAGAGCAAAAACTAATGGGAGTAGAGACGAAAAAGTCTCCCAGACCTGATGAGATGCATCTTAGGATATAAAACAAAATAGCTGCAGAAATGTTAGATGCACTGGTGGTGATTTCCCAAGAATCCTTCAACTCTAGCAAAGTCCCTGTGGATTGGAACACTGGATAAATTTATTAGAATTCTTTTGAGGAGTGAAGTTGTGGAGTTATTTAAATAATCATGGTGGAATTTAGCATGAGAGGGAGAAACATGGGTTAGAAACAACAGTGCCAAACAGGAAGTAGTGAATGTAATGTGTTTTAATTTCAGAAGACAATTGCTAAAGTACCATATGTTAGGCTACTTAATAAACTGCTATTCTATTCTAATTTTCACACACAATTTTACAAACAAAAGTACAGTGTAAAGGTTTATAAGTCGCCATCATGGTGTCTAATCATCATCATTAGGTAAGAACCCATGGTGTTATAGGATGGATAGAAGATCGGCTAACTGATATAAAACAGAGCAGGAGGCATTTTCAGGAAGGAGAAAATGAGGACTATAGATGCTGGAGATCAGAGTTGAGGAGTGTGGTGCTGGAAAAGCACAGCCAGTCAGGCAGCATTCGAGGAGCAGGAGAATTGACAATTTGAACAAAAGCTCTTCATAAGCTCTTCGGCATTTTCTGGAAGTCACCCTGTAATGAATGGAGTGCCACTCGGATCAACACTGAGGCCACAACTATCTGTTACTGATTCAAATAAGGAAAGTGAATATAGTACTGCCAGGTTGGCAGATGACACAAAAATAGATGGGAAGGCAAGTGGTGAAGCCAAATCGAAGGGTCTGCAGAGGGACGTAGACATGTCAGGAGAGTGGGCAAAAACTTGGCAGTTGGCATATAATGTGTGAAAATGGGTGATTATGACTTTAACAGGAAGACTAGAAGAAGTGCATATTATTTAAATGGGGAAAGACTGCAGAAAGCTGCAGCACGGAGGGATTTGGGAGTCCTCGTATAAATCAGCGAAAGCTAACGTAACAACTTCAGCATGTAATCGGGAAGGCAAATGGAGTATTGGCATTTACTTAAAGGGAATGGAATATTAAAAATAGGCAAGTTTGTTAAAACTATACAAGGCACTAGTCCGACAATGTTGGAATATTATGAACATTTTTATCAAAGGTGACGGAGGTACTCTAGACAAGATTTGCTTGGCTTATCCTGGCTATGGAGGGAATGGTTTATGGAAGAGCTTGGCTCTTGATGTCATTGGATTTTAGAAGAATGAGATGCAACTGTATTGAAAGATACACTGTTCTTAGGGAGAGACTTGATGGATAGATGTGGAAAGCATGTTTCTCTTTATAGGAATGTCTAGGACCAGAGGGCATAATCTCAGAATAAGGGGCTGCTCATTTAAAACAAAGACGAGGAAGAATTTCTTCTCTGAGGCTAGTGAATCTGTGGAATTCTTAGGTGCAGAGGATTGTTAAAGCTGGATCATAAAGTACATTCAAGACTGAGATAAGGAGACTTTTAACTTTTAAGGGAGACAAGCGTTATGACAAAAAGGCAGGAAAATGGAGGTGAGGATTATCAAGTCAGCTGTGATCTTATTGAATGGCGAAGCAGAGCTGATTGGCAGAATGGTCCCACTTGTTGCAGTCTTATCATGGGACAAAGATTGGTGTGTGGAATCGGGTGACAGATCAGTCACCTCATTAAATGACAGAACAGGATTAAAGGGCTAAATGGTCTCCTCATATTCCTCATGTGTGAAGACATCAAAGTGGAATTAATAAATGGGAAAGGGAGAGTCTGGTTGAACCTATAGTGATCTTTTCTTGTATTTCCCTCTATGTGAATACTTTGTCAACTTTTCTGTTTGCGTGAAGATATATTTTGTTTGCAACCTGTTACAATTACTCTGTTGTCAAACCTTCATCCTCCTGTATCTCTTAGCAATCTATCGCCATCTCTGTGAGCTCTTGTGCAGAAATGTGTTGGTGTTGGTGTTTGTGTGTTTTTGTGTTTGTGTGTGTTGTGAGCTTTTTTTAAAAATGTGTGCCCGTGAATCAGAGTCCCATTTGTGAGAGCGCGAAAATAACCCTGATTGTTCTTTTCCCCTTTCCTTTTATTCCCCTTTTCAAGGAGGTTACACAGCTCCAGAGGGTGAGGAGGGTAGGGAGTGTTTCTCACAATGATGTGGGGGGTAAGGGTGCTTTCCCCATGTTTGTGTGTCCTGCATGTATTGTGCTGACAGACCAATGGAGGCTGTGCATGTGGTGATTATGTTGCATAGTCATAGCTCTCCCCCAACTTCAGTGGCCACCTTCAGTGAGGGGGCTTCGAGCTATAGATTTCAGCTCCGGGCACCACCCAAGTTCAAACACACTCATTTTTTTTAAGAAAAAAAATTTCTTTCTTTAAAAAAACAATAAATGTGACAAGTTTTCTAATGCCATGCATCTCTTCTTCTTTGTTCCAAATTGATGTCCCCCCTCATGGCGAGCAGTTTGCACAGGTGAGTGGACAGTCCTTGTTTCTAATGGAATGAGTGACGAGATGTTTCTGGGAGTGACTGAATGTGTGGCTGGGACTGACAGTGAGTGAGTGAGGGAGGGAGGCCCATGGTTGAGATGGCTGCCAATCTTTGCCTCCCTAGCATTTCCTCTGGCTCTCAATTAAAGTGCTCCTATTAATTAGAGAGTCAGACCCTTCGGCCCCCATCCATGCTGATCAAATTTCCCAAACTAAACTAGTCCCATCTATGTTTAGCCCATATCCCTCTAAACCTTTCCTAGTTATGTCCAAATGTCTTTTAAATGTTGTAAATGAATGTACATCGACCACTTTCTCTGGCAGTCCATTCCACATATGATTCACCCGCTGTGTGAAAAAGTTCCCTTTCAGGTTCCCTTTAAATCTTTTTCCTCTCAGCTTAAAAATATACACTCTCGTTTTGAACTCCCCACCCGAGGGAAAAAGACCTTTACTATTCACCTTATCTATGTCCCTAATGATTGTTAACAAAGAAACCTCTATCAGTGTTGTCACTTGGTCACTGTGGTCTATTGGAAATCTCTGACCAGCCAGGAATGCTGCAATGCTAACACTGTTTTAACTACTTGTCATCGTTGTAGTCAAAGTTTCGATATATGCCTATACTTTTTATATGTAGATTTACTTCATAGCCATGACAGTACAGCACTCAAACCAATCAGAGAACTCACCATCTTTGTTTTTCTGTTTTACCAATAAATACACAGGCCACATGGGTATATATTGAGATCACATGACCAACAATAGTGTTGCCTGTTTATTCACTAACCTGAATTACAGTTAGCCACGTCCCAATTCCCAATGGCTACACGATATTCAACTTTCAATGTGAGACAGTAAGGGTGTGTTTGTTTGGACACAGTTTCTGAGCCTCCTCCTTCCAGTCGGTAATATAAACCCCGTTGTTGGTGGGGTTGTGCAGGGATGGATAATTGCAGGTCACCACTAATCACTGTGCAGATATAGTCCAGCCTGTTGCACTGATGGAGTCCCAGCACTCATCCAGGGAACAGAGGCTGCAGCCTTGATTTTCCTCTTAGAGTAGAGAAAGTAAAGAGGACCTTTCATAGGAGTGTTCAACATCATGAGTTAAGAACGTACTTAGTAGGAACGTGAATGGACCACACAGGACCTTGAACCAACTCTATTTCTTCCAATAACATTGAGACTAATCTTCTCTTCAACCCTGTTACCAACTCACCACATCCCCATAGACGGCGAGAAGTTGGCATGAGGCTTAGAAACCAGAGGTACAAATAAGCGAGGAAGTTAGATTTTTTTTTGTGTAGTGAGGAGTTGCAATTGGGTTCATGTTGCCAGAAAGGATAGTGGAAGCAGATTGAGTGGTGACTTTCAAAAGGTAACTGGATAATTACTTGAGATGGAGAAAATTGAAGAGCTGTGGGGAAAAGGGACCAATTGGACGCTCCTTTCAAAGAGCCAGCACAAGCACATTGGGCTGAACAGCCTCTTTTATGATAGTGAAGGGCAACTAGATCATCATCTGAAGGAGGAGGAGAAGCTCCAGAAAAACTGGGAATGTCTGAGTTGAGAAATGGTAGCCATAGAGAGATTTTACTAAAGATGTGATCAGATAAACATAACTTGATTCTGAAACATCTATCACCTGAAACTCTCCAAATTGGGTGCAGCTTTCATCACAGAAAATAAATGGTTTGGGTTGAATGAATTGGCACAGGGAACAGTAAATATAAGATACACAGTTAGCAGACTTGCAGGAACAGTGCAAGCAGGGAATCTTAATAAAGGTGTTCCTGATTTAAGCTAATAGGTAATTGGCAGTGGAAAAGTGTGGGTGCATATGAAAAATATTTTCTTCAACTCTCTTCCCCTGGAAATACCAGTTTGCTGGATGCAATGGCCAAAGGCAAAACAATGGAGATTCTAATCTTTGAGAGAATGGGTGTCCATCTCATGTTTTAGGTTTGGCCTAGAATTCCCAGAGGTTTCTTGGGCTTGGCAAGGTGAAGTAGGTTGGGGTAGCAGAGATTGGGCAGTGTGACTCCCTAGATTAAGGCCCAGTGAAGCAATGAGAGTAGGGGTCTCCCATCGGCTGCCTGCTTTCTTCAACATTGACTTGTCTGCCTTCCATCTGGAAGATTATCAGTGACTGTCAAACCTCTGGACATCCTGGTGTTAGCCCAAAGATCCAGGACTGACTGAAGATAGTTGGAGGACAACCACTGTATCAGACGTCCAAGGGTGGCACCACACCTTATCAGGGAGTCTCTTCGATTCATAGGCTGAGGATATGACCTGTTTCTGAACCAGCACTGGTCCTTGCATGAGGATGACAGGCTGGTAATATAAAGATTTGTCCCTTAAATCTATGTGCCTTTTCAACTTGTGACTAATTGGACTGGTGTGGCTCCTCCAGGCCAGACTGTTTCAGTGCATCTAGAAGAAAGAATTTGCACTTGGTAAATCTGTTCTTTTTTTTGTGGTTTGTAGGGCACAAGAAAGATCTCCCCCACTCTTGTTGAATATTACTCAGAAACATGAGTGATAGCCATTTTAATTTCATTCTTCCAGTCAATGTGTTGACCTGCCTAGCTTAAATTTAAACAATGCTTGTCAGTTAACTGTCAGTCACCACCTAATTGGTGTATTCTCGCCTGTACCGATCAAAGTTCACCTGCCAACCAATCAGTACTCTATTCTCATACAGTATAAAGTGTTATTTTCCCTTTGCATTGGTGTTCCTTCCAAACATCTTGATGATGAAAAACTTCATCAAAATGTGTCTCCAATCAGCAACACTCAAGTTCTGTGCCCCAAATGGCTGCTCCTTTGAGTAGTGCATCTCTTAAGAGATTCTCAAACATATAAGTCTGCACTCGGTGGTTTGGGAGAAACAGTTCCCATCAGCAGAAGGATTGAGAACCAGTGGATACTGAGTTAAGTCATTTTGTAAAAACAGTAATGACAACATGAGGAAAACATTTTTCTTGCAGCAAGTGGTGAGAATCTGCACTGCATTGTCTGAGAGTGGGATGAAGATCTTTCAAGAAGTTCAAAAGGCAGAAATCCACTAGTACTCTTTAGACAGCACTGTCCAATCACATGACCATTACAACTGAGAAGGATAAGGGCAGCAGTTACATAAGAACATTCCCATGCATGACCAATCATCAAGCCACACCATCCTGGCTTGGAAGTATATCACCATTCCTACAATATCAAAATCTTTGATTTCTTCCTAACTGTGACTTTGGGATTAGGTGCCTCAAATGGATTGCAGCAATTCAAGATGGCAGCTGACCACCACCTTCTAAAGGGCAACTGGGGACTTTTGCAATAAATGCAGACCTACCCAGCAGAGCCCATATCTGATGAATGATCAGAAAGGTAGAATAACTACTTAGCAATATAACTTTCATAGCATACAAACTATCTTTAAAAATGTTTCTGGAGAGGAAAAAGACAACATGGTTATGAGAAAAGACCAGGAGAGTGGGGTTAGCTGAATGACCTTTACAAAAAAGTTAGGCCAAAAAGCCTCCTTTTCGTGCTGTAACCATCATCCAAGATTATTTATGAAGAGTAGGTTGCTGCAGTTTTGGATCTGATGCTTGCTGTCCCAATCAGCTGCAGGAGCCTAGTGACAACACTGTTAGGTTCCACCTTTTGCATTAGATGGATTCCTCTTATAACTATTTCAGGGGGATATATTAAAGAGGAAGCTTTAAACCAAATCCCACCCTACTCTTGGACAATATAGATGAATGGAAACAATTTGAACTGGTTTGTGTGTGTATTTTCTGTGGAATGATGCTGTCAGTGCCACCTGTGAGCCTGGGTGACTGGTGTTGGAATGTGACAGATAATGGTCCCTTACATATTGTGATTTCACCACCCTCTTTAGTAACCACACGGTTAAGGAACTAGAGATCCCACTTTTTCTTCCTTCTCCCTGTCCCCCTGAGGTTTGGGGAAATCTGCAGGCACTTGTCAAGAGGATGTGTTTTGCAGGTTTGGGTGAGAGTCACTTCCTGATCACAGAACCCACAGAGGAAGTGACAGCTCTCCTGATTTGAACCCTGAATGCTCTGGGGTAGGGAGTAATGGAGAGGAAAAAAGGTACAGAAAGAGCATGGATCTGGGTGTAATCCTCCATCAGAAATGGGAATATGAGAAACTGTCCTTTTGCCCTTTGACGGATGCTGATTCCCAAGTCAAAGGCAGGATGCTGGGTTCATTTCAAAATCTGATGGCTCGTCTTACTGTGAGGTGATACTCCAGGAAGGCTGAGATCTCCTCATCAGCAGCTATGTTCTCCTTTTCAGATGTTAATCATTGAGTTTGCTATGTGTCTTCTACACTTTGGGTATTCTTTGATTCCCAGTGCTCACCCTCAACTCTCCAATTACCAAACATGGAAACTCTGAGTATCTCATCACAGTCAAAATTGTGTATCACCACATTCAGTGGTAGAGGTGATCTGGGTCAGTGCTGTTAGATCATTACCTGTGATTCTTTGCTGGTCTGCTTCAAATGAGAATTCTGGGCAAAATTGTTCCTAATGCCAGCGAGATTGGCTGTGCAACCATGGATCATTCCCGGTAATTCATCGTCCCTGAGCTTCCCAATGGACAACGGCCTGAGATGTCTCACCCAATTAACTCTGGGCTCATTCATGAAATATCTTGAAGATTAAATTAAAGAGTTGGAAAATTGGTGCAATGCTTGTTTGATTTCTGCTACCCCTTGTGTTAAAATTTCAGTCAGCAACTTCATCTGAATGAGAAGCTCCTTATGATCTTTCTGAGCGATGCTGTGAATCTTTGTGTAAACACTAACACTTGCTGTTTCCTCCTGTACACTACATTTCTTATTTTCACCGATCTGGCTTTAGAACTTGACTTGTGCACTTCTTAAAAAGATGAAAAACGTAGATTAAATGTCAACCAAGTGATTCAAAGCCATTTGGATTTCTGTGTTGAGAAGGGGAAACAATGAGGTAAATTTACGTTTTAGGCTCTGGACAGACTTCAATGGTTCAGCTGCATTTTCTGAGGTCTTTTGGATTTCAGATTTCAGAGAATAATCACTGCCTACAAGGAGATGGAGTACTTTAGAAGATGGTTGACGTAGAAGACAATTAGAGGTATCTGGAGTCACCTGAGGAAGAGGAGTGTGGATGGGAAGAGGTGGAGTGGGGTCAGACGTTGTTGGTGATGTGGTGCCCAGCTGTTCTGCTGGTACCCCCTCAACTGTGAGCCCTCCCATGTGTTCCCAGGCAACAGGATCAAAATAACCAGGGGGCACACAGGGCTGGGTTAGCGTACCAAGCATGCTGCTTTTTCCTGGAATTGAGGATTTTAGGTCACTCAGGACTTAATTAGAGGCTTAAATGACACTTTTAAGAAAAGAATTCCTTTGGCCAATTTTGATGACCGTTGACAGATCAGAAGGAGGGAAGATGAGACAAAGGGTGTTAGATTGAACCATCCAATCAGACAATGAGAGGCTCTTTCACATTTCTAATGGTTGGGGTTGTTGTACGTGCCAAGAGGCCAATGGGAGAGGAGCATTGTGAAGACCATGTGATGAAAGCTCCATGAATATGCCCCACGGCAACATTGGAGTTGGGGTTGGGCATTGAGGGGCATTGTGTATCTCTGATTTTGGCCCCCTCTATACCTGCCATCAGCTAATCGTTACCATCCAGGAGAGATTGTTGGAGAGCAGCCAGCCCTGCATCAACCCATCGGTTAGACCTGGGGACCATGTTTCCATGTCCATTGTACAATGGGCTGTAACCCTCTGTCATGATGAGACTGTCCAGTATTCTTTACATCATTGACTTTGGATCTCATTGATGTACCACCTTCACTGCCTTCAGTGAAAAGAGACTGATCCACCTGATAGTCAGATTGCGGATCTTTGGATCTTTTTGAGAATCCTCCAATCCCTTGATGGTCTTGTGCTTTGAGGTTCTATCCGCCAGGACTTCACTGCTCGCTCAGTCTGAGGCTGAAGGCCCACCGTGCCATTGGGTCAAGTACCAATTGTAAAAGTGGACAAACTGACAGCAGCAAACACTGCCGGCTGTGGGTGGCACTGTGCAGTTGTACCACCAAGAGGTAAAGTCATCTTTATAAAGAAGACATGTCTCTGCGACTCACAATCTGCCAGGTTGAGCCAATCATGTTGGCAGAACCTATATCACTGTTCAAGGACTGAGACTCTGGACTTCACTGTCATTACTTTGCTTTTGTCTCTTCCCTCCTCCCACTGGAAGGAGTGTTTGCCTCTTTGGTGGGCTTTGGTTCCACGTGGGATACTAAACAAAGTGGGGGGAGAAGAACCAGTCACTCCTCTGGGAGATCTGGCTCAGCAGGCAGGTTGTGTCCAAGCCCAGATGCAGTGAGTGTTGGCTCACTATTAACGCACTGTGGACATCACACGGGAAGCTGACCCCATAATGGGCATCACACAGGGAGATAACCCCACCAAGTTCTCTTATGTGAGGGCTCAGGCCCTCGCCTAAGAGAAGTTGCTGGGGTCACCTTCAGTACCTCTTCAATTCATCCAGTCAACACTATAGACGGCAAGTCAGATCAGTGGTGCTTCAACAACTTTCCTTCTTATCAGCTCAGCAACAACAGTGGTCATCAACAACCAGCTTTCTTGGACTCTTCATGTGGATGCACTGGTTATAAAGGCACAACAACGTCTCTTCTTCCTCAGGTAACTGAGGAAATTTGGCATGATGGCGAATACTCTTGCCAACTTTTATAGGTGTGCCATCGAGAGCATTCTGTCTGGATGTATCACTACCCGGTATAGGCAAAAGTGATGACTGCAGATGCTGGGCACCAGAGTTTAGATCAGTGTGGTGCTGGAAAAGCACAGCAGGTCAGGCAGCATCCGAGGAGCAGGAAAATCGACGTTTCGGGCAAAAGCATCTATTCCTGATGAAGGGCTTTTGCCCGAAACGCCGATTTTCCTGCTCCTTGGATGCTGCCTGACCTGCTGTGCTTTTCCAGCACCACTGTAATCTAAACTCACTACCTGGTATGGCAACTGTACCATTTAAGATTGGAGATGGTTACAGGGAGTGGTTAACTCGGCCCGGACAATCTCAAAGACCAACCTCCCATCTATAGAATCCATCTACCAGGCCCGCTGTCAAGGAAAGACCACCAGCATTCTCAAAGATCCATCCCATCTTGGCAATGTTTTTCTACAACCTCTACCATCTGGGTGAGGGTACAGAATCCTGAACACACGGACCAGCCGGTTTCAAAACAGTTTCTACCCTACTGTTAGAATACTGAATGGACTCACAAACTCTTAACATTCTCCTGTACCTCTGTTTTTGTTTTTGCTGCTGTTTACCTGTTATTTACTATCTATGCAACTTAACTCTGTAATCTGCCTGTATTGCTCACAAGACAAAACTTTTCACTGTGCCTCGGTACATGTGACAATAAATACAGTACAATTCAATTCGAAAAGGGTTTAGTCTGAAAAAGAAGTTGCACCACATTTTTATTTATTTTCACTGGAACGTTTGAAACCGTTTTTTGTTGACATGGTGAATTGTTGTGGTCAGGACCACACTGCCAGGAAGGGCAGTGGAATCAGTTTCAACAGGAACTTCCAAAAGGCAATTGGGAAAAAAAAACTTGATCATGAAATAGAGTTAATTGGTTAGCTCTTGCAAAGGGCTGGCACAGGGCGGGATGGGCTGAAGGGCCTCCTTCTACACCGAATTATTTTCTAACTCAGTTTTTTTCCCTCCAATTCCTTTGCTGCAGACCCCCAGCTGAAAGGTATAGTGACGAGGTTATTCAGCCAGCAAGGCTTCTACCTGCAGATGCAACCTGATGGCACCATCGATGGTACCAAGGACGAGAACAGTAACTACAGTAAGTCGTGAGTCTCACTCCTTGTGGACTGGTTCAGACAGCTCAGCACCAGGCCGGGGGCTGTCCTGACATGGCTCAGTGCCCAGTGGTGCTGCTGGGTGACATTGAAATGGGTGGGTGATGGGGTAAGGGAAGGGTATTGTTGCCAGGAGACTGTGCAGATGTGGTGTCGCTAGGTCTCAGGGGAATGATGGTGTTGCGAGGTGACGGGGAGGAGCGACGATGTTGCTGGGTGACGGGGGGTGGGCGGGGGAGTGACGGTGTTGCTGGGTGACAGGGAGGAGTGACAGTGTAGCTGGGCAATGCGGGGAGTAACGGTGTTGCTGGATGAAGGGCGGAATAACGGTGTTGCTGGGTGACAGGGGGAGTGACTGTTGCTGATGACGGTGGGGTGAGTGACGGTGTTGTGTGACGGGGGGGAGTGACGGTGTTGCTGGGTAACAGGGAGGAGTGGATCGTGTTGCTGTGTGACGGGGAGTGACAGTGTTGTTGTGTGACCGTGGGGAGATTGACGGTGTTGCTGGGTGACTGGGGGAGTGACGGTGTTGCTGGGTGACGGGGGGGGAGTGACTGTGTTGCTGGGTGACGGGGGGGGAGTGACTGTGTTGCTGGGTGACGGGGGGGGAGTGACGGTGTTGCTGGGTGACGGGGAGGAGTGACGGTGTTGTGTGACCGGGGGGGGGAGTGACGGTGTTGCTGGGTGACGGGGGGGGAGTGACAGTGTTGCTGGGTGACGGGGGGGAGTGACGGTGTTGTTGTGTGACCAGGGGAAGTGACGGTGTTGTGTGACAGGGGGAGTGACGGTGTTGCTGGGTGACCGGGGGAGTGACGGTGTTGCTGGGTGACGGGGGGGAGAGACGGTGTTGCTGGGTGACGGGGGGGGTGAGACGGTGTTGTTGTGTGACCAGGGGAGTGACGGTGTTGCTGGGTGACCGGGGGGGGGAAGTGACTGTGTTGCTGGGTGACGGGGGGGAGTGACGGTGTTGCTGGGTGACGGGGAGGAGTGACGGTGTTGTGTGACCGGGGGGGGGGGGAGTGACGGTGTTGCTGGGTGACGGGGGGGAGTGACGGTGTTGTTGTGTGACCAGGGGAAGTGACGGTGTTGTTGTGTGACCAGGGAGAAGTGACAGTGTAGCTGGGCGGCGAGGGGAGTAACGGTGTTGCTGGGTGACGGGGAGTGACGGTGTTGCTGGGTGAGAGGGGGGAGTGACGGTGTTGTGTGACCAGGGGGAGTGACGGTGTTGCTGGGTAATGGGAGGGAAGTGTTGTTGTGTGACGAGGGGGAGTGACGGTGTTGTTGTGTGACGGGGGGGAGTGACAGTGTTGTTGTGTGACGGGGGGACTGACGGTGTTGTTGTGTGACCGGGGGGAGTGACGGTGTTGTTGTGTGACCGGGGGGAGTGACGGTGTTGTTGTGTGACCGGGGGGAGTGACGGTGTTGTTGTGTGACCGGGGGGAGTGACGGTGTTGTGTGACCGGGGGGAGTGACGGTGTTGTTGTGTGACGGGGGGGGGGAGTGACGGTGTTGCTGGGTGACGGGGGGGGGGAGTGACGGTGTTGCTGGGTGACCGGGGGGAGTGACGGTGTTGTTGTGTGACTGGGGGGAGTGATGGTGTTGTTGTGTGACCGGGGGTAGTGACGGTGTTGTTGTGTGACGGGGGGGGAGTGACGGTGTTGCTGGGTGACGGGGGGGGAGTGACGGTGTTGTGTGACCGGGGGGAGTGACGGTGTTGTTGTGTGACCGGGGGGAGTGACGGTGTTGCTGGGTGACGGGGGGGGAGTGACGGTGTTGCTGGGTGACGGGGGGCAGTGACGGTGTTGCTGGGTGACGGGGAGGAATGACAGTGTAGCTGGGCAGCGAGGGGAGTGACGGTGTTGCTGGATGAAGGGCGGAATAACGGTGTTGCTCGATGACAGGGGGAGTGACTGTTACTGGTGACTGGGGGGGAGTGACGGTGTTGCTGGGTAACGGGGGGAGTGACGGTGTTCGGTGTTGCTGAGTGACGGAGGGGAGTGACGGTGTTGTATGACCGGGGGGGACTGACGGTGTTGTTGTGTGACCGAGGGGAGTGACGGTGTTGCTGGGTGACGGGAGGGAGTGACGGTGTTGTTGGGTGACAGGATGGGAGTGATGGTGTTGTTGGGTGACGGGGTGGGAGTGACGGTGTTGCTGGGTGACGAGGAGGGAGTGACGGTGTTGCTGGGTGAATTGGGGGAGAGATAGTGTTGCGTATAAAAAATGGTCATCTGAATTGCCTCTTTCTGTGCTGCAAAGCTGAATGGATATCTGTCCCACTTAGGTACATGTCTTGCACAAGTAATGGCGCAAGGTATTTGTCTAGGGAATTTAATGAGTTATAAAATTTATCACAACTTCATCTCTGGATCTGAGCCAGCAAGCCTGTTGGAAGAGAGGATTTGTTCCTGGCACTAACAGATATGTCTTAGACACGGAAACGGATGAAGTCTGTCTGGGTGTGAAGGATCCTTTCACTGCCAGAATCCTGCGCCAGCGCAATCTAACTTTCATTCTGACAAACCTGGAAATTGCCCCTTCCCCCACCCTGGCGTTCAGCATCTCTTGTACGTTTGGTTTTGTCGGATGGCAATGCGGCATTGATGTCAGAACAGGGCAACAAAATGAGGCCATTCATTGTCTCCAACCTGTTTGATCACTCACTTAGATGACAGCTAATCTTGTCTCTCGCTGCTGTTGTTGCTTGCATTTCCATTTAATATTCTTACCACCAGTAAGATATTTTTAGCTTCTTGGATAGATTTTATTGTTTGGTAGGAACACTAATGAACTATAATGTTTTATACATTATTGTATGTTTTTTCTGCAGCAATGGGAAGTGTGCAATGAGTTTGCAGACATGATTGGAGCCTTTCTGGGGATCTGGCTTTACCATAGAAAGGAATCTAATTGCTAGCCAGTCTGTTCTAATTGTTAGTGATGAGCACAGGAGATTCCCCTGTGTCATAAAGCTGCTGGGCCAGAATCACTGCTGCTGTGCGTGTTTTCTTGGAATCCTTCTCCCAGGCAACTGCATGGATTTTTTTTTAACCTCTATTCCCTCGCCGATGATGAACAGTTCCCGCTAAAGTTTTGGAACGCCCACACACTCTTCAGGCACAACAGCTCTGCTATCATTGTTTTCCTGGCCAATTTGTTTCTGAGATTGTGGTAACTGAGTATCACACTCGTCATATCCAGGCATGTCCATTTAGGGATGACTGTGGAAGAATATTGAGCACTTCATCTATGACAGGACAGTCAGATTTTGGGTAAAGATAAGTACTGCACAGATTAGATATCCAGCTATTCTCCTCTATAACAGTGTGTCCAATACTGATGGCTGTTCATTAGACAGGCCTCTGCAGCGTTCAGTTTCAAACTTGGTTTTCTCGATAAAGCCAATAAAAGGGGTACTTTTGGAAGCAGGGTTCTGGGAGCTGATGCACAGCGTAACCCCAGAGTGTATTGTTAATTGGGGTGACTTAAGAATTGGGAACTAAACAGTGGGAACAAAGAAGGAGGACGAATTAAGGGTCGGTTTAATGTCAGCTAAGAGATAGAAAATACAGTAAGGAAAGAGAAAGAAAAATTGAGTTTAGAGAAAGAAGTGAGCTACATAAAATTATAAACACAAAGGCAATAATTTACAACCTGATATTTTAAAAATTTCCTTCAATAATTTATTTGCTTGTTAGAAATTTACTTGTGCTTATAATTACTGGCCTTAAATATCAGATATCACAACATATCATAGAATCACTACAGTGTAGAAAGAGGCCATTCAGCCCATTAAGTCTGCACCACCCCTCTGAATACTCAGTGGAAGCCCACACAGAAGGAGAATCTGCAGACTCCACACTAACCCAGGTTCATAGTGCTGTGAGGCAGCAGTGCTAACCACTGAGCCACTGTGCCACCCATGTCGTTTATTGTAAAACTGAAGGTAGAACTGCAAAACTTATAACATTTCACTGCACACGCATGCCTTATCCAAAATTACTGTAGCATTTACGTCAATAACGATTGCATTCCATTAGCCTCACTATTACTGCAGTTGTACATAAAATCTTTTATACACTGTCCCCATCAAATGCTCCCAAGACAGTACAGGACGAGGTTAGATACAGGCTAAAGCTCCTTCTACACTGTTCCCATCAAACACTCTCAAGCCACCTATAAATAGGAACATAGGGACAGTATAAGCTACTAAGCCCATCAGCTTGTCCTGTCATCCTAGATCCTAGCTAATCATCAACTTCAATGCCATTTTCTCATCCTATCCCCATATGTCATGAGTATCTCAAAATCTATGGAAATCTGTTTTAACCATATTCAATATGTCAAGGACTGCTGCTTCAACTTTTCAGCACGTGTTGTTCTCTTGCTGGTCCCATTGTGTGTCGAAGGCTAAGTTAGTTGTTCTTGGTTTTCATCTGCATAGCACAGAGGTAAAGGAGGTAACAATTCATTAGTGACCCTGTTGGTTGAGAGCCAGATTTGCTGTGTTTCCCTCCCTCTGGTTTCACCCAATGTGCTGGGCTACTGTCACTGAGCGTGCAGGGCAGTGGCCGGTGGGGAGTTGCTGCATGTGAGTCTTCAGGAAGTGTCAGGAATTATATCAACACTTTATATTTCAGTGCCAGAGGCCAGGCATGTGTTTTGGTAGCTTACCTGCTTGTGACAAGCTTTGGATTCAACTTGTGCAGTGAGTTCAGGTCTAAGAACTCCAATTCCATCATAACAATGCAATACTGAGGGAATGCCGCACTGTCAGGGGTGCTGTCTTTTAGATGAAAAGCTAAACCAATTTGCTTTCTCAGGTGGAGGAAAAGTAAGGGAGTTCTCCCAGGTGTCTGCTCAACATTATTTCTTCAAGTTTTTTTTTGTTATTTATTCCTGGGATGTGGGTGGTCTTGACTGGGCCAACATTTCTTCCCTAGTTGCTCTGGAAGAGCATAGTAATGAGCTGGCCTTCTTGAACCATTGTAGTTGGTGTGGAAAAGCTGTTCCCATGGTGCCATGAGGGGAGGAGTTTCCAGGGTTTTGACCCAATGACAGTGAAGGGACAGCGATATGTTTTCCAAGTCAGGTTTGTGGAAGGGAACTTGTAGCTGGTGGTGTTCCCATGTGTCTTCTGCCCTAGTCCTTTTGAATGGTAGAAATTACTGAAAGATTATTTTATCACTATCACTAGTTGTGGGATTGTACGGTATGTTAATAACTCCTGACTTTCAAGCATTGTTACACAGCATATACTTTGCAAATACACCATTGGATATAACAGTCTTTGCCGTGACATGGGGGCATGAAAGGAAGTGAAATCAATGCCTCATTTACAAGTTTACAAAGTTAAACATCTCACAACACCAGGTTATGGTCCGACAGGTTTATTTGGAAGCATTAGTTTTCGGAGCGCTGCTCCTTCATCAAGTGGTTATGGAGTATAAGTTCATAGGATACAGCTTTACAAGTGTACTTGTGCTTAGAATTACTGGCCTTGAATATCTGATATCACAACTTATCATAGAATCCCTACAGCATATTAAGTCTTCACCAATCTTATGGGTACTCAGTGAAAACCCACACACATAGGGAGAATGTGCAAGATCCACACAGACATCACCCAAGCTTGGAATTGAACCCAGGTCCATGGTGGTGTGAGATAGCAGTGCTAACCAGTATGCCAGCCCTAATGAGATGGAGTTGAGCATGTGAATGATGGAGATGAATATTTTGTCAAGCACGCTATAATGATCCCCAGTAGCGCCATTTCCACTTTGTTGGAAGTGTGAAGTTATGGCGTTCTGCACTGCTCTAATGAGGCCATTTAAATTTTTTTGCCTGTCGGCAAATATTTCTGATGATCATTTGAAGGGACACAAGCTGGTAACAATCCACTTTGTTTAAATGTGGATGGCTTAAAACTGGATTAACCCACGTACAGGCATCAAAGTCAACCGCAGTAATCATACACAGAATTAAAGAGTTGAAGAATTGTTTGTTGCACCAGTGTTTGCACGTCTGGCCAGCGCAGATAAGATTATGTTGTGACAGTACAGATTTACTTCTGCTTATCTCTTCAGCCAGCAGACGAGTTTTGGTTTGAGTGGAATTGGAGATTAGAATAAAGGTTTGGGTGCAACCAGCTGATATTCAGCTGATTCACAACTTTGCCCAGAATGCAGATGGATCCAACTGTTTCCTGGTGGCACGGCTGACCCCAGTTTTAATTGGATGTGTGTGAAATTTAATTGCCCAGGGACGGGTGTGAAATTTCCAAAAGTTCATTCTGTCAGCATGTGCTTGCAATTCACTGAAAAACCAATTTGTTCAAAAGTAACATGTTTTTAAATTGTGCTTCCTGATGGCTCCAAATTGCAATTGTTCAAAGCAGATCTGAATTTTCTCAACTTCTGTACACACTGACTGTGTAGTTGGCTCGGTTAGTTGGCACAGAAAGGAAGTAATGAAAGAAAGCTGTTTAATCAGCCTCCACACTCCATTTCTTCCCTTTCATTGAAGCTCACCACCATCCACCCACTCTCTACCCACCAAACCCTGCTGGCCATGTGACTGCCATATCTGTATGCATACTTTAATTTGTTTTCAACCCTTCAATGTTGCTTGTCACTGTTCCAAGCCCTGAGGTAATTTCTTACCAGAGTTCTCCTCTGAAACCGGTTTCCAGCCTTCACACAGTGTAAATTTCTGAATCACCATCTCCACTGATCTCCTTCACATCTCTCCATCTCCAAACTCTCAATCTGTGGCTCAATCTCATACCTGCATCTCTTTTTCATCCCAACTATTATCTTCCACTCCCCCATGACATAATTCCAGTTTTTTCTCTGGAATGTCCTCAATTTGGCATTTCTGTTGATTCTTGCTCAATAACATTTTTAGCCCTAACAGTCACTTGGTATTAAAGATCTTGAGCATTGCTGAAGACATGTCAAAGCTTTTCATTGTGCACTCTTTAGGACAGATGCAAAAATGTTAAATTTCAAAAGAAACAACAATTTATATTGTATCAATGCAGTATTAATTGTTTTTCCCTTTGAGGCTTTTTATTCTTGGTAAATGTTATGATGAGCTCTGGAAGACAAGTTTCAGTAACACGTGTCTTTTCAGCAAGACCCTCATTCCCAGTAAATCACATAGCCAGCTGCCCTCACCATCAGGGATCCAGGAATTGTTGGTTGTAAAGAAACCAAAGTTCATTGAGTTTGTCTTCTACTTTCCTATTAGTTGTACAAGTCAGTAGTGATCATAGCAATCCCTATTCACTTGGTCTCTGTAATCTCCTACACTACTGCTTAGATGTAACTGTGCCTTCCTTTTCAAATTCCTGAATACGTTGTCACTTCATGATAATTTTTCGGTTAGTCACTGACAGGACCATGGGTGAAACAGCAAAAACATCCAGTGCTCGCGAGCTTTGAGGAACCATCAGTTCAAGCCCACTTGTTCCTCCCAAACGTACCAATCATTCTGATGAAACAGTTCCCACTTCTTAACCATCAAGGTTAAAGACTACAAAATCAAGACAATTGTTGGTTGACTGGCTTATCATCATGAGAGGCGCGTTGCGCTCCCATGTTCTTTTGATCCATTTCTGCTTTGAGGTTTTATTATGTTATTCTAAGATCATCCTGAAAAGTAAGGAGAACAAGCTGACCCCTAAATATCAGATACAAGGAATGCATGGATTCTTTTGTCACAAAGATAAAGATTATGGAGCTGCCTTCACCTTAGCTGTGCTCTTTGCTCTTCATACACCAATATTCTGAAGCTTCCTCAAGCCTTTCTTCAATCTGGCTCATTATCCTTAGGTAGTTTTTCCCTACAATGTTCAGTCATGGAAACCATCAGAAGAACTACCTTCGCAAACAAAATCAGAAATTGCTGGAAAAGCTCAGCAGGTCTGGCAGCATCTGTGGAGAGAAAGTGACCCTTCTTCAGTTCTCAGTGCTGCACTCTTACAGGGACGGGATGTTAAACCAATGTCCCATCTCCCCTGTCAGGTGTCTGTATAAAAATCCCATGTAATCATTTTAAAGAAGAGCAGGGAAGTTCTTCTTATGAACTGGAAGGGTTTGGAGGGATATGGGCCGGGTGCTGGCAGGTGGGACTAGGTTGGGTTGCAAAATCTGGTCGGCATGGACGGGTTGGACTGAAGGGTCTGTTTCCGTGTACTCTATGACAAATGCATTGTGCTGTTTTTGGGAGGCACTAATTGTCTTCCACTTTCAAAATTGTCAATATTTCCAACTGATCTGTTAAAATACATGTCTGAGACAGGTGGGATTTGAACCTACGCCTACAAGTCCATAGGTGGGGACATTACCATTATGTAATAGAACCTTTAATTTCCATATTGTAGCCTTGGTTCCTTCAGCTGTAAAGCACATATGGATAGCCTATCTTAATGAAGAGTTATACAGAAGTACAAATCGATGTTCTTTTCAAATTGCTTTTTGTGTATTGTTGTTGGAGGTAACACCAGTACACCTTTATAATTAGCTAAAGTGCAATTGAGAGCAGGTTTGTGCCACTGTAGTCGTTGATGTAAATCACTTTTTTGCTCCTCAGCTCTGTTCAACCTGATTCCTGTGGGATTGCGAGTGGTGGCAATTCAAGGCGTGAAGTCTGGTCTCTATGTGGCCATGAATGGGGAAGGTCTCCTCTACAACTCAGTGAGTACAGATGCTTCATTTCCCCACTGTTCGATCAGAGCTATCATTGACCCCCAAGACACTTTGCTGTAGATCCTGGTCATTCACTAACCTCCCTGGGTTACAGAATTCAAGTGAGCAGTTTCATAAGGTAGAATCCCTACAGTGTGGAAGCAAACCATTCAGTCTATTACCTACGCTTTAGAAAGCATCCCAAACCCCCTACTCTCTCTCCTCTCATCCTGTATTTCCCATGGCTAATCCACCTAGCCTGCATGTTCATAGACATTATTGGCAATTTAGCATGGCCAATCAGCCTAACCTGCACATCTTTGGACTTTGAGAGAAAACCAGAGCATCCAGAGGATATCCACACAGACATGGGGAGAATGTGCAAACTCCACACAGTCAGCCAAGGGTGGGATCCGAACCCACGTCCCTGATGCTGTGATGCAGCAGTGCTAACCACTGAGCCACCATGGAAAGGTTTTGTCAAGTTCACCTCAGGCTTGTGAATTTATAGGATGGGGGCAGTAATCAAAATGAGCTCTGAATTCATGACATTTATTCTTCTGAACTATTGTTCAAATAAAGGTTTTGGTTAAATAAAATTTCAGCATCTCTCTTGTTAGCATTATACTTCCTTTCTCCTCCCTCTCCCAGGCGGTGCTCTTGCCTGAAGTTGAGTTGAGCTCTGGTCAGGCTCCTGTGAAGTTGGGTCTTTCCTCTTTTGACTTTATAGATGTTGGTTATGGGCCCTGAGGTCTGAGCCCCAGTAAGGTCGGTGGTCCCTTCCCTCCCGTTCTCCCCCAATCCATCTCCCATCTCCCATACACAGTAAAGGTGGCTTCCTATCTGATAGATGGAATAGCGGGAGAGGGGGTGGAGAGACAGGATGATTTGGGAGGTGGGTGTTACACTTAAAACTGTCTCAGGATATTGATGCAGGGGAGTGGGTTTGACAGCAGCATGGGATCTAATCATAGCAGCTGTTTTGGTACATAACAACTGGCTGAGTCTGTTTTACTCGCGTGGGTATTAATAAAGCCATACTGGTACTCATTCGATCACAGACTACAGAACCAGTTTTACACTATTCTATTTCATCTTTGTGCCTAAATGAGTTTGTGAACAGCTCAGTAAATTAGGTATTTATTTGTTGCTTCCATTTCTGCACAAACCCATCACTACATTTGAATACTTATGGCTAATTGTGTCAGTGCTCTGGGAGATGTCAGTTAAGCAGTTTACAGAACCTACCAGTTAAATCGAATAATTCAGTGGTCATGAACTCAAATCTCATCCCTCAACTCTCAAACAGAGAAACTCCATGATTCCCTCATTTCTTTCTAGCTTTCTGCTTTTTTTTTTTGGCTGATTGATGTCTTTTGTTGTTGAGTTAGAGTAAATATTTACCAAATGTCTGGATGGTGCACTATTCTGTAATGTACCTTATAAATCTGAAACATTAATGGATCTAAGGCAGGTGGTGAAAAGTTGCACAAGAGATCAGTGCTGTCTTGAAAGGCTTCATGGAATGTGAAAAGTAATGGTTTGTTTAGCAATGAATGCTCCTTGTGCCTGATTCAATGACTACACATAGTGGGCAGAATTTTCCAGGCCTGCTTGGAGCTTTTAAAAGGATGGGGAATTTAATCAGGCAGGACAAGAAATTTCAGTTAACTGATGGCAGGTTACATTTTTATACTGTTATTCTTTGATGGAATGTGGGTGTCGATAGCTGGGTCAGCATTTGTTGCCTGTTCCCCTAATTGCTCTTGTGAAGCTGTCTTTTTGAAGTGCTGAAGTCCATATTGTACAGTTACGGAGGGTGCAAGGAAGAAAGTTTCAGGATTTTGACACAGCAGCAGTAAAGGAAGAATGATATCATTCCAAGTCTGCTTGGAGGGAGGCTTGACGGTGAAGTTGCAGGTGATGTATTCACTTCTGGTTCCTGCAGCCATTGCCGCATACAGACCTTGGGGATCTGCACTGTGTCTGGCGGAATTAAAGGGGATGGTAGGTCATGAGATTGCTGCAAGATTCCAAGCCTCTGACCTGCTCTTGTAGCCACAATATTTATCTGGCTGTTCTAGCTGCTGCTTTGTCAATGGGAACTCCCGGAAGTTGGTTGTGAAGGATTTAGCTAAGGGAATGCCATTGAATATCAAGGACCGATGGATAGGTTCTCACTTGGTGGAGATGGCCATTGCCTTGCAGTTTTGAGGCACTTGCTTCTTATTAGCACAAGCCTGTTTATTATTCAGGAGTTGCTACATTTAGAAGCCTCAGTGTTTGAGGAATTACAAATGGCACTGAACGTTATGCAACCATTCATGAACACCCCCACCCTCCCCTTATGATAGAGGAGAGGTCATTGATGAAGCAACTAAAGATGGCTAGATGCAAAAAGAGTGATTGTACTTCCTACGTAAATTATTGGCTTTGATTCAGAATGTCTTAAGGATTGATACAATGCTTTTTCTTCATTCCCATTGTGCGTTTATTCTTTGGCTTCATCTTTACTTGTGAATGCGTCATCAATGGACTAGGATCCTTGGATGACTGGGTGGTAGTGAGGAAGAGGTGTGAAGAGAGAATCATAGTGCTGTACACCACAGGAGAGGCAAGGTGTGATTTTCTAGAAATGTCGAACATTATCATCGACTTTGATGGAGAAAATGCAGGAGAACTGTTTCCAGTGGCAGAAAGATCAGTCAGTAGATTGAACGTATTTACAAAAAGAACCGGAGGGAGAGATGAGGACTTATTTATGACAATATAAAACATGGTGTCCAAAAGGACAACGGAAGCAGATTCAAGAGGAACTTTTACAAGAGAATTTGATAAATACTCGAAAAGCTAAAAGGAATGTAGGACTATCAGGAGAGAACAGAAGAAGCGTGATTAATTGGATATCTTATTGGAAGAGCTGTCATACATTGAACGCCTCTGTTTCTGATCTAAGATTTTATAAGTTTATCAATGTAGCAGAATTTAATATCATCTGTGCCCACTTTATATTTAACTTGTCAACTTGCTGATGCTCCTTTTGACAGTTGGCTGTGGGTTGAACAGCACTTTTATTGGGTTCTGACTGCATTAGCCTTGTGTCCAATCTCATTCTTCACTGAGTACTGCAGCAGGGAATTTCCTGCTTGTTTCTGTCTTTGGCTGTCCATTTGAAGCTGCTAAAAATGAAATCGCCTCATTAAATATTTATTCTGCGAGTCTCTTCAATGTGAAAATTGTCCCCTGCTGCTGCAGTTTCGGGTGTCTTTGGTAACATTTGACATTAGAAATGTACAGGCCAGATTTGACAAATATCATGAGGCTTATCATAAATTTCATAGCTTGTTCACCTGGCAACGACTGACTTATCTGATCTGCTGCTGCACTGAAAGGTGGTGTGATTCAGGTCTTTCAGATTCTGAATAGGGTAGAGATGGAGATGGTGCTCCATTTGCGACTGAGATCAGAACAGAGGACCATGGATTTCAGAGAGCTGCTAATAAATCCAGTGGAAATTCAGGAAAACAAACATATTAGCCAGACCTTATGCCCGAAACATCGATTCTCCTGCTCCTTGGATGCTGCCTGACCTGCTGCGCTTTTCCAGCAACACATTTTTCAGCTCTGATCTCCAGCATATTAGCCAGAGTGGAGACAGTGTGGGACTCAGGGAGGGGTTGAAGTGAATAGTAATGATGCATTTAAAGGGAAGCGGGATAACAGATGATGAAGGAAGGAATGGAAAGATGGGATGATGGGAGAAGATGAAGAGGCGATGGAGGGGACTAATATGGGAAATGAAAACTGAAATGGTTAGTGTGTGGCAGTAGTTGCCAAATTCCAATTGAATATGATCTCCCAATGCAGGCTTGTTGGCCTGAGCATGGGTCATCAATTCCCATTCTGCCTGATTGCTCTGAGTAGATGTTATCTGAGCATTCAGACTTAAAACAAGACAATGCTGAATTGTTCTGTGACTGGGTCAGTGGGACTTGAAGCCGACTTTGTTTTACACCATGCTGAATTCAAACCTGACTTATTGCTTAAAGGCTGCTGTCACCTTTTCCCTCTGGTGGTTTCAAATAGAAAATTGAGAATGAGAAGATGCCAAAGCTGTTTGGAGTACCCAAGATTTTTATTATATAATTTGTTAACCAGGAGGAATGCTGTTTCCACCACGGGGTGTATCCTTAAATCCAATGAAGCAATTTACTTGATCCTTGTCACTATCTCCAATTTTTCCACAGTATTTTGCACAAGGACAAACAGCCTGTTCAGGTTGCTGCGGTGGAAATGCATAGGTAGCGGGAAGAGGACCTCGAGCCTCATACTGTTCAGTTGAGCCGAGATGGATGGTCTCTTTCAAAGGCCGACTGAGCTGTTTCTTGTTCACTTTGATTCTGAGATCACCAGTTGGGCAGTTTGGTTTAATAAAAAGGGGGATCTCAAGCTGGTGAAATCAAATGAAAGCATGGCTTGTCTTCCAAGTCTGACAGTCCAAGGATGTAAACATCTGTGATGAATGTTGCTGCATGACGTTTCCAGGTCAGGCCGATTAAAGCACAGTAAATTGGAACAGACAAGCCAAGGTAAGTTCAAAGCACAAGCTTTCCTGATAGCTCATCCATGTCCAATTTCTTCAATCTTTGCAGTGAAGTGAAGCTACTTCAAATGGTTCTGTCACTAAGTCTTTCTCTGTGTCTTTGTCTGAGTTTTCTATTTGTGTCTTTTTGCTGTTCATTTATCTCAATAGTTCTTGTGTCTCTCTGTATCTCTCTGTGTGTTTCTGTCTCTGTGTGTAAGCTTTCCTGTTTCTATGTTTCTCCCTCTCTCTTTCAGTCTTTTTCTCTGTCACTTCTACTCCCCATTTACCTGTATGACCATCGGTAGACCATTTGGCCCTTCAAGTCTATTCCACATTCAGTGAGATTGTGGCTAATCTCACAACCCTTAACTCTACACTGCTGCCTTTTCCTTGTAGCCCTTGGCTCCCTTGTGTATCTGTCTCAGCCTTCAGTATAATTAATGGCCCAGCCTTGACTGTCCTCTGCAGCAGATGTTTCCACAGCTTCACTACCCTCTAAGAAAAGACATTCCTCCTCACCCCTGTCTTCAGTGGGGGACTCCTCACTCTGAGATTATGCCTCTGGTCCTAGACTCTCCCATGATGGAAGCAACTTCTCTGCAGCTACTCTCTCAACCCTACTAATATTTCAATAAATTTGCCTCTAAGCTTGCCAAAGTGCATAACCTGATGTTTTCTCTCATTATATTTCATCTGTCAAGTTTGTGACCTTTTGTGAAGGGCAGGTCGTGCCTCACAAACCTTATTGAATTCTTTGAGAAGGTGACTAAGGAGGTGGACGAGGGGAAAGCGGTAGATGTGGTGTATATGGATTTTAGTAAGGCGTTTGATAAGGTTCCCCATGGAAGGCTACTTCAAAAAATACAGAGGTATGGCATTGAGGGTGAGTTGGAGGTTTGGATTAGGAGTTGGCTGGCCGGAAGAAGATAGAGGGTAGTAGTTGATGGCAAAGGTTCATCTTGGAGTGCCGTCACTAGCGGTGTTCCGCAGGGATCTGTTTTGGGACCATTGCTGTTTGTCATTTTTATAAATGACCTGGAGGAGGGGTCCAGGTGAGCAAGTTGGGTGAGCAAGTTTGCAGATGATACGAAAGTCGGAGGAGTTGTAGACAGTGAGGAAGGACGTGGCAGGTTACAGCGGGATATAGATAAGCTGCAGAACTGGGCAGAAAGGTGGCAAATGGAGTTCAATGTAGCTAAGTGTGAGGTGATTCACTTTGGTAAGAGTAACAAAAAGATGGGGTACTGGGCTAATGGTCGGATACTTGGTAGTGTGGATGAGCAGAGGGATCTTGGTGTCCATGTACACAGATCTTTGAAAGTTGCCACCCAGGTAAATAGTGCGGTGAAGAAGGCATATGGCGTACTAGCTTTTATTGGTAGAGGAATTGAGTTCCAGAGTACTGAGGTCATGTTGCAGTTGTATAAGACTCTGGTGCGGCCACATCTGGAGTATTGTGTGCAGTTTTGGTCGCCATACTATAGGAAGGATGTGGAGGCACTGGAACGGGTGCAGAGGCGGTTTACCAGGATGTTGCCTGGTATGGTAGAAAGATTGTATGAGGAAAGGCTGAGGCACTTGGGGTTGTTTTCATTGGAGAAAAGAAGGTTTAGGGGTGACTTGATAGAGGTATACAAGATGATTAGGGGTTTAGATAGGGTCGACAGTGAGAATCTTTTGCCACGTATGGAGTCAGCTATTACAAGGGGGCATAGCTTTAAATTAAGGGGGGGTAGGTATAGGACAGATGTTAGGGGTAGGTTCTTTACTCAGCGAGTCGTGAGTTCGTGGAATGCCCTGCCAGTAGCAGTGGTGGACTCTCCCTCATTATGGGCATTTAAGCGGGCATTGGATAGGCATATGGAGGATAGTGGGCTAGTATAGGTTAGGTGGGCTTGGATCGGCGCAACATCGAGGGCCGAAGGGCCTGTACTGTGCTGTATTCTTCTATGTTCTATGTTCTATGTTCATCTAACCTGTCAAAGCCCCTCTGTAATCCTCACCACTTACCTCCCTTATCCAAGGTGCTAATACATATTGGAAATGATTGTGGCCCTACCACTGATCCCTGTGGTACTCTGCTATTTACAGGTTGTCAGCCTGAAATGTTCTCTTTACCCCAACTCTCTGTCTTCTATTATTTATCCAAACCTATGTCCGTGTTAATATCCTACCTCCAACAACTTGGACACATCTTATTATGTGCGATACTTTGTTGGAAGTCTTTTGGAAACCAAATACATTGCATCTACTGGCTCTCCTTTATCTATGCTGCCTGCTACCTTCTCAATAAATTTGCCAAGCATGACATTCCCTCTTGATGTAATGCTGTTTAATAGTCTGTCATATTTTTTCAATGATAGTCATTAAACTCATTGCCTGATTAGCTTTTTTGTTATCCCTGTCTCTTTTTGAGCAGGATGCTACATTGGTACTTTTTGATTTTATTTGGGACTTTTCCAGACCCCAAGGATTCTTGGAGGATTATCATCAGTGCACTTACTATCTCTGTAGCTAATTCCTTTTGTCGTCTTGTTTGCAACCCATCAGGTACAAGAAACATATTGACCTTTTAACTAATTAGTTTCCTTAGCACTTCTTCTCTAGTGGTAGTTATTGTGGTTATTTCTTTCCACTTGCCCCACAACCTCCTGATTATTTAGTATTTTAAGAATGTTGTAAGTGTCCTCTTTCATGAAGACTGATGCAATGTATTTGTACAACTCACTGTCTTTTCCCATTTCCTCTTATTATTTCACCAACTTGGCTCTCTTAGGGGCTTATTTTCACTTTGATCTTCTTTTCCCTTTTGTATATTTACAGAAGCTCATACGGTCCATTTTAATATTACTTGTGAGTTTATCCTCATGGTTTTCTTTTGAGTCATCTTTTGCTGGCTTTTGAAATGTTGCAAATCCTCTTGGTTCACCACTAATCTTTGTCACATTGAATGTTTTTTCTTTCAGTTTGATGGTGCATTTCCTTGGTTCACCATGGTTATTTCATTCCCTTTCAATAATCCTTTTCCCCATGTGATATTCCTTTGCTGTAAGTCATGAACTATTAAATGTCTGTCATTGTTCCTCAACTATCTTTTTTGCTAAACTGCTTTCTTGGTGGTCTCCATTCAACTCAGCTATCATTTCTTAAGAATTACCTTTATTTAAAATTTAGCGCTGATGTTTCTGACCCAACTTTCAAAAAAGCCTGAATGCTAAAATGTGTTGTGTTATGGTTGCTCTCTATTGGTCTCTCTCTCTCTCTCTCTCTCTCTCTCTCTCTTTCTGTCTCTGTCCCTCTCCCCCCTCCTCTCTCTCTCTCTTTCTCTCTCTCCCCTCCCCACCAACTCTCTCTCCCTCTCTTGTCCCCCACCACCCCTCTCTCTCTCTCTCTCTCTCTCTCTCTCTCTCTCTCTCTCTCTCTCTCCCCCCCCCCCCCCCCCCCCCCCCACCTACACACACACACAATGCCTGTCTGACTGTCTCCTACTTTGTCTTAGGAGAGGGACCTCTTATGTTAGGGCCTATCAGAAAAGCAGAGTCATTTTCAGATTAGACCCGGAACAACTAAGTTGCATACTTTGTTGCTTTTTGCCAGAACAGATTAATTACTGTCCTGTCTCTGAAAAGTCGGAATGTCACATCCTTCCTGTCAAAAAACAGTTCCAGTGAAAATGTCCACAATAAGGGTTATGAGGAATCGCCAGCAATTGGGTATTTCAGACTGCAGCAAATGCAACAGAAGAGGAAACAGGGAAGGTTGTTCCATATCCCTTATCCCCTGACACCACTTTTATCTGGAGGCAGGATCTGAGGGACTGCTATGCGGAGAGGTGCCTGAGAGTCCAACTGAAGAGGAAATCTGCTCTGATGAAAGAAGCATTGATGAAGGAGGTTAGTGTAGAATGATGATCCCTCCAATCTGGATCAAATGCACCAAGAAAATCCTGTGGAGTGTGGAGATGGTGACTGGAAGAACACATTGAGGTGCCAAATGTCACAGTCTGATTTTGCCAGAATTCTCACGTACAGCTCTTTTCAGAGCAACACAGTCTGCAGCTCCACTCATTCCTCTATCTTTTGAGGCACCTTCTCATATTCCACCTGAAAGGCAGCACCTCACTCACTGACCTTCACTTTATTGTCCTCTCATTCTGATATATATGCCTCAGAATCACATTGCAGGAGTTCCTTAGGTTAGCCTCCTAGGCTCACCCATCGGGGAAAGTGAGGACTGCAGATGCTGGAGATCAGAGCTGAAAATGTGTTGCTGGAAAAGCGCAGCAGGTCAGGCAGCATCCAAGGAGCAGGAGAATTGACGTTTTAGGCATGAGCCCTTCTTCAGGAATGAGCCCTTTTCCAGCAACACATTTTCAGCTCGGCTCACCCACCTTCAGCTATTTCGCTGCTCCTTGGATGCTGCCTGAACTGCTGTGCTCTTCCAGCACCACTAATCCAGAATCTGGTTTCCAGCATCTGCAGTCATTGTTTTTACCATCTTCAGCAATTACTGAATGTAGAGGTCATAAGGCTGCATATTGATGTCCTGATTTTGTTGGCATCGTTCTGGAAATGGGTATTTTGGGTTATCTGTAGTTTCCACTGAATTGGGCTGGTTTAGGAGAGTGATGTGATTCCCATCCAGAGGTGTTGTAAATTATGAAGAGGACAATCAGGAACCATACAAAAGGTAAGTTGAAAAAGTGTTGCCAACTTCACATGTACTTATAACGTTATTTATGTTCACAGCTTCATTTTCAAAAGCTAAATGTCACTTCTCCCTGGGGTAGTGGATTGGAAATAAAGCCCTGCTATCCCCGGAGTTGTAACAAACATTGAAGGTTTTTAAAAGAGTGAAAAATTCCCATTTTACTTGAGTTTCAGACCCAGATTGCTAGCAGGGACCAGGCTTCTGTTCTTAACAAGAATGAGTATTTATTACAGGTGATTTGATTCCAGTTACCGATGAGCAATTGTAAATCTTTAACTACTAGTTAAACTCCAATCACCTTATAAACTCCCCTTTACACAGATATACAAACAGATACAGATAGAGAAAACAAAATGTGGGTATTATGGGTGGAGGGAAAAGCTGGGAAGACCGTTCACAGGATCTGCTAGGATGATGCATATGCTCATCAGAATGCTACCACTTTGTCTTCCTTCTCAAGGTGCTTTCACTGGTTTGCAGGAGGCTCAGAGTGGCTGGTTCACAATTCTGAAAGGTCTCTGACCTATTAATTAAAAGTCATACTGTACAGCAAGTGCTGAAGGGAAAATAAACTGTTTTTCTTCAAATTTACACTAGCGTTTACTGCAGAGAATACAGAATCCTGAGCTGGTGGAGGGTTGTCTCAATCTTGTTTATAGCCCCAGGCTGGTTAGCTACCTAAGAACCAATTACATAGTTGTTGGAAACCTTTGCTATCAGTGCTTATAATTTATGAACTTTGGGTTAGTTGCTTTTTAAAACTACAGTATACCTTCAATAATACTTGGTTTTAAGGTAGTCCTTCTCCCATGGAGACAGTGAGGACTGCAGATGCTGGAGATAAGAGTCGAAGAGTGTGGTGCTGGAAAAGCACAGCAGGTCAGGCAGCATCCGAGGAGCAGGAGAGTCAACGTTTTGAGCATAAGCTCTTCATGCTCGAAACATTGACTCTCCTGTTCCTCGAATGCTGCCTGACCTGCTGTGCTTTTCCAGCACCACACTCTGTGACTAGAGTTCTTCTCCCACTTCAGTCCACCATCAAAAATGCATAAAAATAAAAATATATGTTACTTAAAGCTAAATTTATATAGTTTCCAGATTGTTACATCTAGCCAGCTGCTGAGGCAATGAACAGCATTCTGTAAATGAAATAGATTTCAACTGTATTAGAGTATATTATCCATTAGAAAAGTATATTGTACCAGAGTGAAATCCAGGTGAACAATGTGCATGCCCATAACTGTTATCTTTTCCCATGAATTTCAGTTGTCTTTGGCTATTTCAGTGCCTTGACCTGGCTGTCGTTCTTATTATCATAAAGCCCTAATGTATTCAGCTCTGATGGGTTTATTGGTACAGTTGTTAAATGGAATGTTATTAATGGTTCCTGCCTGAGTTCCAAATATATTAATGATTATGCTCAGTAGTGACTGTTGACATATCTGTCAAGCAGGATGTGACCATTTTGTTTATTTTGAAAGATTTGTGAACTAAGAGGATAAAGAGTTTTATATTCTTTTCAAATAGTGTGCATTTACTTTGAAAAATTATTAATGTCTCAAAAGGCATTCCAATGTTAATAGAAATCTGGTGAGTTAATTTTGGAATGGACTGGTGAGTGCATTGGGGTTAATGGGGTTGGGGCATGCAAGTGAGGGGGAGGTATTTAAGTGGAGGCTTAGACTTGCACCTCATCTCACCTTGAGAACTGGGAAGTTAGTGTCATAGACCCATAGAGTCATAGAGATCATACAGCACAGAGGACGACCTTTCAGCCCTTGTATTCCCACTGGTGAAAAAAAAAATCCAACCATTCTAATCCCATTTTTCAGTACTCGGCCCATAGTCTTGTATGCCTTGGCATTGAGATAATACTTAAATGTCATGAGAGTTTCATCCTCTACCACCATTTAGGCAGTGATTTCCGGATTCTCACCACCTTCTTTCCTCACATCTCTTCTAAATCTTCTGTCCCTACCTTGAATCTATGCCTCTGTCATTGGTCCCTCCATCTAGGGGATATGTTTCTTCTTGTCTCCCTATCTAGACCCCTCATAATTTTATATATCCTAATCATGTCCGTTCTCAAACACCACTGCTATATGGAAAACAACCACAGACTGTCTTAACTTTTCTTCCTCACTGAATTTCCCTAGCCCCCTCCCACCAAAGCAACATGCTTGTTAATCTCCTCTGTACCTTCTCTAGATCTATCATGTTCCTCCTATAACATGGATTCAAGAGCTGCACACGCCTGAAACCTAACCAGTGTTTTGTACAGTTTCTGATAACCTCTCTGCTCTTTTACTCCAAGCCTTGACTAATAAAGTCAAGTGTACCATATGTCTTCTTACCCACTTTATCCACCTGACTTTATACCCTTAAAGAATATGGGGGTATTCGCACCATGGTCTTCTGATCCTCAGTGTTTCCAGGGTCCTACCATTCAACATGTTCATTGCCTTGTTTATAATGTCCAAGGGATCACCTCACACTTATCCAGATTAAATTCCCAGTGAATGGAAGCTGACTGTTGAATTTTGCCATCTTCAGTTCAATCTTGTGTTTCTAGTATGTGGTCCATACTTATCATGAAAATAGCAATGGTACGTATTACCAGTCAGGAGGTGGGTTATCAATATCGGGAAGTCTCCTAACTCTGCCTCCAAGATACAAATCCTGCTCTAACTGCCGGAATGGAAAATATTCTAGGAGTAATACCATTAAGTTTATGAGGGCATTAAAAAGGTCTTTAAAAAGTATACTTCATTTGTAAATATTGCATTAATGTATTAACAAAATGATCAAGCTGGGAAGGTGGGGATGATGGAGTTCAACTGAAATGTTGGTTCATTTCTGTGGCAGTGTTTCCTTTTTATAATTTTTAATTATGTTTCTTTTTCTAAAATGCTAATTATTTCTGCAGTTCATTCCTCACTGGCATTTCCCCAGCATATGGTCAATGCTTATTCAGCATTCGCTGTTCTGTGGAATTTTCAGAGGGTGTCTTGTAGTCAGATTGTAACTAATGAGTTGTTTGAAATGACGGGGACTCCCAGAGCAGGTGAAAATGTAAATGACAGAATTTTTCATTTCAGAAGCAGATTATTTATTGCAGTGCTGTACAAACTTGTGAGAAATAAACAGACAGGGAGAGAGCGCCTTGTCTCTCCCATGGGTATATTGTCATCACACGTTTTCAACCGAATATATGTAGCGGTGGGGGAAGATGATGGCTTAATTATTATGATCTCAGCTGATGGAAACACTGGAAACGTTGGATCCCAAAGTCAAACTTGGATTGATTGATTGATTATAACTTTAATTCTTAAAGTTGGAGATCCAGTGATTAATAGTCACTGAGCATATAAATAAAAATCTGCAAGTGTTCCTTATTTGAAGAGAAACATAAGCCTGTGGAACTCACTAGCACAGAAAGCAGATGAGGCCGAAACATTGTATGAGTTCAAGGAGGATTGGATATAGCAGGTGAAGGGGCAGCACTCTGAAAGCTTGTGATTTCAAATAAACTTGTTGGATTATAATCTTGTGTTGTGTGACTTCTGACCTTGTCCAGTCCAACACTGGCAGCTCCACGTCATCATTACATTGAATGGTGGAGCAGGCTTGGAGGGCTGACTGTGCAATAAATGCTGGCCTTGCCAGTGATGCCCATATCACTGAACAAAGAATAGAAGCTACATTAGATTCCCTACAGTATGGATACAGGCCCTTTGGCCCAACTAGTCCACACTGACCCTCTGAAGAGCAACCCACCCAGACCCATTCCCCTACATTTACCCCTGACTAATGTACCTAACACTATGGGCAATTTAGCATGGCCAATTCACCTGACCTGCACATCTTTTGGATTGTGGGAGGAAACCGGAGCACCCGGAGGAAACCCACACTGACATGGGGAGAATGTGCAAGGGGGAGTGAGAACCCAAGGTGATATGCCCTGTACTGTTGCCTTGGGGTATTAATGTAATTACAATACTCTGACTGAACCATGGGTATGATGTCATTAAACACCAAGAAGTGATGATTGGATTCTCCTTTTTAAATCACTCCTGCAATGTGAACATCTCGAGCTCGGCCACAGTCATTGCCCATCCCTAATTGCTCAGAAGGCAGTTAAAAGTCAGTCACATTGTGGGTCTGGAGTCACATGTAGGCCAGATCAGGTAAAGATGACAGATTTCTTTCCTGAAAGGGCATCAGATGTGTTTTTCCCAACAATCGACAATGGTTTCATGGTCATATTAGACTCTTAACTCCAGATTCTTTATTGAAATCATGGAGGGATTTGAACCCAGGTGCCCAGAACATTAGTTGAGGTTATGGATCAATAGTCCAGCGTAACACCCGAGGCCGTTGCCTCCCATAAATGGTCATTGCCTGGAGCTATGCGGCTCAAACGTTGCTTGCCACCTATCAACCCAAACGTTGATTCTTGCCTGGTCTTGCTGCAACTTCTTCGCCAGAATCAAGGCCAGTGCAAAGTGTGGTTCAGATAGGCAGTAACCACCAAATCCAAATATGATTCAGCACTTTCAGGAGGTCAAGGGGAAAGTAATCAAATGAATTACACTATTTAGACAGAGTGAATGGGGAAACTGTTCACATTTGGAAAAACATCAAAAGCAAGAGGGAAAAGATTTAATGTAATTGGTAAAAGTAGCAGAAATTCTGTGAGAAGAAGTTGCATACGTTAACACACAGGGCCCTATTCTTCTGTGGACAGAACAAAAAACATGTGCATGCACTCTGCCTGTTTCAACTGTACAAAATAGATGACAATCTGGTGCATTTCTTAGTATTATCTTGAGAAATCAGAGCCAACCTGCCTGATTTAAAATTTAAATAAAGTTTGACAGTTAACTGTCAATCAGCATTAACACATTCTCCAAGGCAATGCCTCTATCAGTAAGAGTCCACTTGCCAAACAATCTTACACATTGTAAAATAAAACAAGTATGAATGCTGGAGATCTGAAGCAAACAAGACCCAAAATTACTGGAGAATCTCAGCACTTCTGGCAGCATCCGTGGAGAGAAAACAGAGTTAACATTTCGAACCCAGTAAATGCTTATGCTGATGCTGTTGAATTTCTCGAGCAATTTCTGATTTTGTTTGTTACACAGTATAAATATAGGTGTTCCCCTTTATTGGTATTCTTCCCAGTCATTCTGATTAGTGCAAGATAAAAAGCTTCGATACAATGTTTTTTTTCCCTGATAATCCTGAAACGCTTTCTTTCCTCAAACTGAGTATTTAGGGTCTGGAATGAACTCCCTGAGGGTGTGGTCAGGGCAAGCTGAATCAATGCATTCAAAAGAGAGTTGGAATATTATTTGAAAAGGAACAGTGCATTGAGTTATGGAGAGAAGGCAGGAGCTTGGCATTAAATGTCGAGAGCTGAAAATGTGTTGCTGGAAAAGCGCAGCAGGTCAGGCAGCATCCAGGGAACAGGAGAATCGATGTTTCGGGCATAAGCCCTTCTTCAGGATTCCTGAAGAAGGGCTTATGCCCGAAACGTCGATTCTTCTGTTCCTTGGATGCTGCCTGACCTGCGCTTTTCCAGCAACACATTTTCAGCTCTGATCTCCCGCATCTGCAGACCTCACTTTCTCCTCATTAAATGTCGAGAGTGTGGTGCTGGAAAAGCACAGCAGGTCAGGCAGCATACAAGGAGCAGGAGAATCGACATTTCGGGCATAAACCCTTCATCAATGCCCGAAACATCAATTCTTCTGCTCCTCGGATGCTACCTGTCCTGTTGTGCTTTTCAAGCAGCATGCCCACAACTCTGATCCCCAGCATCTGTAGTCCTCACTTTCTCCTAGCATGGTGTTAAAAGGCATGATCATTTGGAGAGCTGAAGTAGGCATAATGGGCCAAATGGCCTCCCTCTGCTTTGAAATAATTCTGTGACTTTATAATACTGTGACTGAAGAATGAAGTTATCTCATCTGATCAGGATATCCTTCAGTGCCTTTCTCCATTCTCTCTGTATCTGGTGTTCCCTTGAGTCTCACAATGCTGTTCACTTCAACGTCTCCATGGTCTCAATTTTACCACTTGCAGTGATCTCCATCTCGCAGGCTTCAGGATGGGTAGGGTGAATCCCCTCCCCCCTACCATGTCAATAGCTACCTGTGGCATTAGCGGCGTTAAGGAAAGATATCAATCATCCATAGAGGAAGACCCACCTCAAAGATTTTCTGTCCAATCGGATAGCCAAGAACTTTGGGTCTGCTCATCAATTTCTGGACTTTGTTGACCTATTTTCCTAATCAACAGAGATGTTATTCTGCACCTTTGGAGCAGGTAGGATTTGAACCTGGGCCACCTGGTCCAAAGATATGGATGCTACCACTGCACCACAGTATGGCCTTCTGTGATTTTGTTGATCATCTAACCTGTATTAGAGACCAAAATCAAATGAACTTTTTCCGCACCTAATCGCCCACCAAATATTTTGAATCTGAGCAATGATTTTGCTCATCAATAAGTGATATTATCAATTTGAGTTTAAGATTCTGAAATGATTATTTTCTTCAATGATTCAAGCCAGTGAAGCATGCACCAATGTTGATTTCCGTGCTGTCCTTTGCTGCTCGAAAGCCCTATTACTCATTATTTCAGGTTTATATTTTTGTTGCAGATCAACTTTTGTCCAAACTTGACATTTCATGCAAAATTAGCTTTGTTTCATATTTCTAGTAATAGAGTCACTGTATTGTTCATTCAGGTGCTGCTTTGATAGAGAAGTCATACTTAATCCCAAAGCCCTGCTCATTCCATAACCTTGTCAGTTCTCTGTACTCAACTCCTGGTGTGATTACCTTTTAATGTTCTGCATGGAATCAGCTTCCCACACCACCTTTTTCAAGGTGATCATTCCAGATTCTGGTAACATTCAACGAGGAAAGATTTTCCTTATCCCCACTCTCAACCCCTGCAGACACAAAAAGAAAACAGAAAGTGCTGGAGAATCTTGGCAGGTTGTGCTGCACTTGTGGAGAGGCAGCCAGAGTTAACATTTCAAGTGCAATATGACTTCCTCACAACCGCAGAGCCAACACTGCATCCTTCTTTGTTGGATTGAAGTCTTGCTTTAAAAAAAAAAGTCTTTTATGAGATGTGAGCATTGTCAAGCTTTGTTCCCCGTCCTTAATTGTTCTTCAACTGAGTAACTTGTCAAGCCATTTCAGAGAGCAGTTCAGAGTTGACCACATTAGAGTAGACCTGGGGTCGTATGTCAGCTAGAGCAATGAGGTCAGCTAATTTACTTCCCTAATGGCCATTAGTGAACCTGTTAGACTTCCACAAAATCAATAAGAGTTTCACAATCAGCATCACTGGCACTGGCTTTCAATGCCAGATTTCCTTCGAATTGATTGGATTTAAATTCCACCAATTTTCGTGTTGGGATTCAATCTTTTTTTCCCCAGATCACCAGCCTGGATCTCTGGATTACTGATCCAATAGTATTACCTCTCTTACCATCACCTCCCCATCTGCCTTTTAAACAAAAATCTATAAATGCATTAAGTGTCAAATCTTAGATGCTATCTGCACCTTCTGTGAACTGTAGGATGTTTTACTGTGTTAAGGGCATTGTAGAAATATAAAGGCCTTAAGTAATTCCAAGTGCTTTCTTAAAAAGATTTGCTAGTACTTTGTGTTTTATAAATTGACAGAAGGGGAGAAAAGCCTACTTGTATATCCCCTTTCACGATTTCAGGACATGATAAAGGATGTCACCATGAATGCAATACTTTTGAGGAGTAATTTAAAGGGACGTGGCAACAATTTATCCACAGGAATAAAATAAAGGACTGTGGCCTGAACAAGGTTAATGTCTCATCTGAAATACTTTCACAAGTTCTGCATTGGGATTGCCCCTTGGGGATATGTTTCAAGTGCCTAGATTGGGACTTGAACCCACACCTGTCTGACCCGCAGGCAGGATTCCTAACTGCTGGTTGGCACCATAAATAAGAGCTGGAAATGTGTTGCTGGAAAGGCGCAGCAGGTCAGGCAGCATCCAGGGAACAGGAGAATCAACGTTTCGGGCATAAGCCCTTCTTCAGGAAGGGCTTATGCCCGAAACCTGCTGCGCCTTTCCAGCAACACATTTCCAGCTCTGATCTCCAGCATCTGCAGACCTCACTCTCACCATAAATAAGAGTATGGTTTTCAAAATTGATGGAGTAAACTAGCAAATTCTGACTCCTTTGAGCACATGAAAAGTACTGACCTCTTCTAGAGAATGCGCTTAAATAATTGACATACTTCTGGGATATGGGAATCCTATAAATAGTTCCTGAGAACTCTGTATCATCTGATTTACTGAAATATTGTGGAAACATCAACATCGTCCTGAGGCGCTTCCTCCACCAAGTCTGTGCAAATTCTGGTGTTTTGCTGGGGATGCCCTGCAAATTATTAATGCATTCTCACAGACTCTTTACAAAGAGTGACACACTCCGGGATGAATAACATCTGAAAGGTTATATGTGGAATGTGCGCCATGAAAGCTATTGAATTTACAAATACAGTGGGAAAAATAGTATGTTTCTTATGATACTTTGCCCATGGGTGTGGTATCATTATGTTCAAATGGGCAAAGTCCTGATCATTTTGACAACCCTAAAAGAGTAGGACACACCAATTGAAAAGTTTTAACCTGGTGGCTCACTGAAGTGTTCTCTCTGAGAGCAACAGAGATACAGAATTAACCTGTTAATCTCATTTTAAAAATTTCCTGGAACATTAATATCAAATTCCAGTGTTAGTTGTACTGCTTGCTGATCAGTACAAATACGTTTTGCTAAATTAGGTTTACACTTGGGGAATGATTATATGGATGAAGATTTGTACCAAGTGTTGATGAATCAGATTATCGTCAGAATTTGAATATTGTAAAACTGGTGTGCATGACTGGACTGAACAGATGGTCTTTGACTCAACCACTGAACTGACAAACTGTTTGAGCTTGCAGACTGTAGCTTGTAACCACATCTTGTCAATGAGGTCTTATACTGTTGTCCCTGTCAGTGGGATAGTCACTAATGTAAGATCCTGTGTTAAATGTGAAATGTCAGATCAGGAATTGATCTGAGTACAGTTTTTTTTAACTTTACAAATAGCTTGTAAACTTCTACTGTAACTTCAAATTGCTCTTTCTCAGGATTGTTTAGGGTATAGAACATAGGACACAGAACATAGAATAATGCAGTGCAGAACATGCCCTTCGGCCCTCGATGTTGTGCCAACCTGTGAACTATTCTCAGCTCATCCTCCTACACTATCCCATCATCATCCATGTGCTTATCCAAGGATTGTTTAAATCTCCCTAATGTGGCTGAGTTGACTACATTAGCGGGTAGGGTATTCCACGCCCTTACCACTTTCTGAGTAAAGAACCTGCCTCTGACCTCTGTCTTAAATCTATCACCCCTCAATTTGTAGTTGTGCCCTCTCGTACAAGCTGATGTCATCATTCTAGGAAAAAGACTTTCACTGTCTGCCCTATCTAACCCTCTGATCTTCTTGTATATCTCTATCAAATCCCCCCTTAGTCTTCTTCTTTCCAATGAGAACAGACCCAAGTCTCTCAGCCTTTCCTCATAAGACCAGGCAACATCCTGGTAAATCATCCTGCTCCTCGGATGCTGCCTGACCGGCTGTGCTTTTTCAGCACCACTCTAATCTAGACTCTGGTTTCCAGCATCTGCAGTTCTTGTTTTTGACCTATCCTGGTAAATCTCCTTTGCACCTTTTCCAATGCTTCCACATCCTTCCTGAAATATGGCGACCAGAACTGTACACAATATTCCAAGTGCAGCTGCACTAACGTTTTGAGTAGTTGCAGCATGATATTGCGGCTCCGGAACTCAATCCCTCTACCAATGAAACCTAACACACTGTATGCCTTCTTAACACTATCAACCTGGGTGGCAACTTTAAGCGATCTATGCACATGGACTCCAAGATCCTTGTGCACATCCACACTACCAAGAATCTTTCCATTGACTCAGTACTCTGCCTTCCTGTTATTCTTCCCAAAGTGCATCACTTCACACATTAGCAAAACTAATGTAGTGTACAAAATCCCATGCAAGGACTGCACAAAACATTATATAGGACAAACAGGAAGACAGCTAACGATCCGCATCCACGAACATCAACTAGCCACGAAACGACACAACCAGCTATCCCTAGTAGCCACACACGCAGATGACAAGCAACATGAATTCGACTGGGACAACACTACCATTATAGGGCAAGCCAAACAAAGAACAGCCAGAGAATTCCTAGAAGCATGGCATTCATCCACAAACTCCATCAACAAACACATCGACCTGGACCCAATATACCAGCCACTACAGCGGACAGCTGAAACTGACAACCGGAAGCGGCAGGGACAGGCCACTATAAATGCCGGAGGAAACACCACAGAAGCGCTTCACAGGAGGCTCCCAAGCACTGAGGATATCACCTAGACAGGGGACGAAACGTTTGCAACAAAAACTTCCAGCTCGGCGAACAGAACCACAGCAACACATATCTGCATTGAACTCCATTTTCCACCTCTCAGCCCAATTCTGCAGTTTTTCCAAGTCCCCCTGCAACCTGTAACATTCTTCCAAACTGTCCACAATTCCACCAACTTTAGTGTCATCTGCAAATTTACTAATCCATCCACCTATGCCTGCGTATAAGTCATTTATAAAAATGACAAACAGCAGTAGTCCCAAAACAGATTCTTGTGGCACACCACTAGTAATTGGACTCCAGGATGAATATTTTCCATCACTGCCTTCTTTCAGAAAGTCAGTTTCTAATTCAAACTGCTAAATCACCCTCAATGCCATGCCTCTGCATTTTCTCCAACAGCCTACCATGTGGAACCTTATCAAAGGCTTTACTGAAATCCTGCCCTACCCTCATCTACATGCTTGGTCACCTTCTCAAAAACGTTTTGTGAGACATGACCTCCCCTTGACGAAACCACGTTGACTATATCCAATCAAATTGTTACTTGCATGTATCAATGACATTTAACAAGGTAAAGGTTTGTTCACTAGAAGACTTTTGTTACAAGTAAAGCCTGTAACAATCTCTCCATCCCCAGATAACAGGGTACTCCATTAGCAAATTTTGAGAAGATTTGTAACCAGAAATGACGTCACCATAGGAATTGACATCACCAGCCCAAGGAAATCCAAATATGTAAATAGAAAGTAGGAAACAACAGCAGTGCTTTGGCTGGAGGCTCACTGAAAATGTTACCTAGTATGGTGACGAAACATCTGAAAATGAACCTTGCAGCTCAGAGAGCAAACCTAAATCCAGGGGACTCTATGTTAGAAAGAGGAAGACATTGGTCAACAGTTCACTTTGGAAATGGTTCTTGTTAAGAGATGGCCATGTGGGATTAGAACTTGAGAAAAATTTATACTTTCCCTTATAAATTCATTGAAAGTCACGGGACTGAAGAAACATTCAGAAAAGTTTGGACTAAGAGTGAAATCAAATAATAATGTTTATTTTCCATACAGCAGACTCTGAAAGTAGTGAGTGGGTCAAGAATCTAGCAACTTCAGTAAACATATGATTGGGAACTGAAGTAGGATTTTCAGCCCCTTGAGCAGGCTCTTTTAATCATTCAGATCATGGCTGATTTGATTGTAGGCTCAACTCCACTACCCTGCCTACCTCAATCCACTACCCTGCCTACCTCAACTCCACTACCCTGCCTACCTCAATCCACTACCCTGCCTACCTCAATCCACTACCCTGCCTACCTCAACTCCACTACCCTGCCTACCTCAATCCACTACCCTGCCTACCTCAATCCACTACCCTGCCTACCTCAACTCCACTACCCTGCCTACCTCAATCCACTACCCTGCCTACCTCAATCCACTACCCTGCCTACCTCAATCCACTACCCTGCCTACCTCAACTCCACTACCCTGCCTACCTCAATCCACTCCCCTGCCTACCTCAACTCCACTACCCTGCCTACCTCAACTCCACTACCCTGCCTACCTCAATCCACTACCCTGCCTACCTCAACTCCACTACCTGCCTACCTCAACTCCACTACCCTGCCTACCTCAATCCACTACCCTGCCTACCTCAATCCACTACCCTGCCTACCTCAATTCCATTACCCTGCCTACCTCAATCCACTACCCTGCCTACTTCAATCCACTACCCTGCCTACCTCAACTCCACTACCCTGCCTACCTCAACTCCACTACCCTGCCTACCTCAATCCACTACCCTGCCTACCTCAATCCACTACCCTGCCTACCTCAATTCCATTACCCTGCCTACCTCAATCCACTATCCTGCCTACTTCAATCCACTACCCTGCCTACCTCAATCCACTACCCTGTCTACCTCAACTCCACTACCCTGTCTACCTCAATCCACTACCTTGCCTACCTTAATCCACTACCCTGCCTACCTCAATCCACTACACTGCCTACCTCAATCCACTACCTTGCCTACCTCAATCCACTCCCCTGCCTACCTCAACTCCATTACCCTGCCTACCTCAATCCACTACCCTGCCTACTTCAATCCACTACCCTGCCTACCTCAACTCCACTACCCTGCCTACCTCAATCCACTACCCTGCCTACCTCAATCCACTACCCTGTCTACCTCAACTCCACTACCCTGCCTACCTCAATCCACTACCCTGCCTACCTCAATTCCATTACCCTGCCTACCTCAATCCACTACCCTGCCTACCTCAATCCACTACCCTGCCTACCTCAACTCCACTACCCTGCCTACCTCAATCCACTACGCTGCCTACCTCAACTGAGGAGAAAGTGAGGTCTGCAGATGCTGGAGATCAAAGTTGAAACTTTATTGCTGGAACAGCACAGCAGGTCAGGCAGCATCCAGGGAACAGGAGATTCGACGTTTCGGGCACAGGCCCTTCTTCAGGAATTGAGGTAGGCAGGGTAGTGGAGTTGAGGTAGACAGGGTAGTGGATTGAGGTAGGCAGGGTAGTGGAGTTGAGGTAGACAGGGTAGTGGATTCCTGAAGAAGGGCCTGTGCCCGAAACGTCGAATCTCCTGTTCCCTGGATGCTGCCTGACCTGCTGTGCTGTTCCAGCAATAAAGTTTCAACTGCCTACCTCAACTCCACTACCCTGCCTACCTCAATCCACTCCCCTGCCTACCTCAATCCACTCCCCTGCCTACCTCAACTCCATTACCCTGCCTACCTCAATCCACTACCCTGCCTACTTCAATCCACTACCCTGCCTACCTCAACTCCACTACCCTGCCTACCTCAATCCACTACCCTGCCTACCTCAATCCACTACCCTGTCTACCTCAACTCCACTACCCTGCCTACCTCAATCCACTACCCTGCCTACCTCAATCCACTACCCTGCCTACCTCAATCCACTACCCTGCCTACCTCAATCCACTACGCTGCCTACCTCAATCCACTACGCTGCCTACCTCAATCCACTACCCTGCCTACCTCAATCCACTACCCTGCCTACCTCAACTCCATTACCCTGCCTACCTCAATCCACTACCCTGCCTACTTCAATCCACTACCCTGCCTACCTCAACTCCACTACCTGCCTACCTCAACTCCACTACCCTGCCTACCTCAATCCACTACCCTGCCTACCTCAATCCACTACCCTGCCTACCTTAACTCCACTACCCTGCCTACCTCAACTCCACTACCCTGCCTACCTCAATCCACTACCCTGCCTACCTCAACTCCACTACCCTGCCTACCTCAATCCACTACCCTGCCTACCTCAATCCACTACCCTGCCTACCTCAACTCCACTACCCTGCCTACCTCAACTCCACTACCCTGCCTACCTCAACTCCACTACCCTGCCTACCTCAATCCCTTTGACTTCCTTGTTAATCAAAAATCGGTATCTATCTGCCTGCACTTTTGACTACAGTGGAGACTTCCACAGACTCATGACCTTCTGAAAGAAAAATCTCTTCATCTTAAATGGGAGACTGCTTTATTTTTGAATGATATTCCACATGCCTAGTCTTTTCCCTAAGGAAGAGCTCCACAGTAACTAGTTCTCTCATAATCTTTGCGTGGTTCACTTGGATCCCCTCTCATTATTTCCACTATTTATTTCCAGAAGGCATTTGATAAATTAGTGCATCCAAGGTTATTGTGGTAAATAGAAGCTCATTGTTTAGTAGGTAATATGTGGCGTGGATAGAAGATTGGCTGGCTAACAAAAAGTAAAGATGAGGAGTAAGTGCATCTTTTTTCAGGCTGACTGATGCCATGACTGATGTGCAACCAGGGTTGATGCTAGGTCCTAGCTCTTGTTTCTTCATTCACTTTTGGATTGTTGTCAAGCAATTTATTGCCCATCCTGAGTTGCTCTTGAGAAAGTAGTGGTGAGCTGCCTTCTTGAACTACTGCAGTCCATGCTGTGTAGGGAGGTGGCCTTAGGGAGGGAATTCCAGGATTTTGCCCTAGTGGTAGTGAAAGCACGGAGATATATTTCCAAGTCAAGATAGTGAGTGGCTTGGAGGGGAGCATGCTGGTGGCGGTGTTCCCAAGTATCTGCTGCCCTTCACCTTCTAGTTGAAAGTGGTTGAGAGTTTGGAAGGTGCTGCCTGAGGATCTTTGGTGAATTTCTGCAGTGCAGGTCCTCATACATACTGAAGGATGTAAATGTTTTGGAAGCAATTCAGAGAAGGATTACTGGACTAAAACCTAGAATGAGCAGACTGCCTATGAGAAGAGGTTAATAAGGCTGACACTGTATCCTTTAGGATGTAGAAGAGTCAAATGTAAATTACTTGAAACATATAAGATCATGTGGAGTCTTGATGGGTGGATGTTGAAAGGATGTTTTTGGGAGAATCTAGAATTAGGGGTCATAGTTTTAAAACAAGGGTCTGCCCATTTAAAACAGAGGTGAGGAAACATTTTTTTTCTGAGGATTTGAAAGTCTTTGCAATTCCCTTCCGCTAAAAGCTGAATATTTAAATACTTTTTAAGGCAAATGTAGTCAGCATCCTGATTGCCAAGAGGTTAAAAGATGATCGGGCATGTGCAGCAATGTAGAGTTGAGCTGAAAATCAGATCAGCCATGTTCTTCTTAAATGTTGGAGCAGGCTCAAAGGGCCGAGAGGCCTACTTTTGGTCTTGGTCAATTTTTATAAATTCAAATGAATAAGGATCCAAACTACTTAATATTTCTTTGTGAGATAACCTCGTCATCCAAGGAATCTGTTACTGAAGAGTTTCTAATGCAGTTATGTTCTTTTTTACGTAAGGAGACCAATACTGTAAACAGTGCTTGAGATATGGCCTCACCAACATCCTGTAGAACTGCAGCAAAATGCCAATGTTTTCATATTCCATTCCCTTTACAATGAGTGACAGCATTCTATTCACCTTCCTAATTACTTGCTTTTCCTGCACACTAACTTTTTGAGATTCATGTTTCAGGACCCTAGATCCTGATGTACCTCTCAGTTCCACAATTTAAATAGTATACTGCATCTCTATTCCTCCTGCCAAAGTGGATAGATTTACATTTTCCCATACTATACTTGTCCACTGAATTAACCAATGCAATATCCCTTTGCAGACTCCTTATGGTCTCTACACAACCTACTTTTCTTCCTGTCCTTGTATTTTCAGCCAATTTTAGCTGCCATTCCTTTCATCCATATTGTTGATATGGACTGTAAGTAACTGAGGAACAGGCATTGATACCCATGGCACTCCACGCGCAACAAGTTGCAGTCCATTTATGCCATCCAAAAACAATCAATTTATATACATTTTCTGTTTCCTGTTAGCTAACTAATCCTCAATCTGTGCCAGTATGTTACCCCTACTCTATGACTTTTTATTTTGTGTAGTAACCTTCGATACAGAACCTTGTCAAATACCTTCTGGAAATCCTAGTTCAAAGTAATCAGAACATCTCCTTGTTCTTTGTTACTTGTTACTACTTCAAAGACCTCCAATAAATTTGCCAAATGTGATTTCCCTTTCATAAATCTATATTGATGCAGCCCAACTGCTTACAAAATCTCAATGCTCTGCTATAATCCTGCAATCAAAATTCATTATCAAGGGAAGCAAATTTCAACTAAAATAAATGTCGACAAAGACACGGGGGGATTCCTGGTTGGAAGAAATCTGCTGTGCTTACCCAAGAAGGCAGAAAGTACCTCTTTAATATGGGATCCAAATGATGGTATCTGCTACAAAGCAGCACTCACTCAGTGCTGTACTGGGAATGTCAGCCTGATAATTGTTGACTCCCTAATGGGATTATCAGCATATGTATTGTGCTCAGTGCTTTGGGGTGCACTCCAGTGAAAATTGAGCTGTTATGGAGCTCCATCATCCACCATCAGATCAAGGAGAACTCAGTGTCACCCTGGGGTGAATTTGAGCTCCCATCATGTGGGCGAATTGACTCACTCTGACACTACACCAACCCACTTACTGTTTTTCTGTCTTCATTGAAATCAAAGACATATCAGATGTCTTATTGTTAGGTGCAGTGGAAGCCTCCAGCCTAATAAACAGAGAGCTTTCAGTCTCTGTTATCTACAGAAAAAATTCCCTTTATGCATTTGCAATAATTGGCACAAGGTAACAGTGAAGGTGTAGGAAGATGAAAAGGCCAGATGGAAGAGGAAGGGAATTGGGTATTAGTAAATTAATAGGACATGGACAGACATGATGCTATTAGCGGTGTTGGCATCTAATATCCCTCTTTTTTCTGACCTTTATTTTTCACTTTCCAATAAAATCACCCACACTTGCTGGAACAATGTGTGATTGCTTCTAATTGCCGTAGCGAGATTTGTGATTAAAGTTCCCCCAGCTCTGCCTTTGGATCAGATTAATATTCAGTTGAATAGTATCTGGTATTCAAATGGGATTGTGTAGAAGTTTCAGTTTTCTCGAAAGAGAGCCTGACACTTGCATGGATACTGGATGAATGAGTTTGAACTGGTGCCAAATCCAGGCCTGTTGAGAGAGACTGGGTGGTTAATTCAAGGTCAACACACAGAGTGGCTCACTCTTGTTCCTCGTAGCTATGGTGTACTGATTTAAAGAGACAAAACATTTCTTTATAGACTCGATTGTGTTTGGTCGAACTGTGCTGGATATTCTCTCAAAATGTCCGGTGTGAAACATTTCTCAGTGAACTTGGTTGAGGGATTATCGCGCAGCTTCTTTGATTCAATGAGGGAGCTCACCTGGAGCTGGAGAAAGGAAATGAAAGCATGGATGTGCTCCTGTATCTGATGAATAACAGAATCCGAGGTTGTAAACATCCCTGATGGAAACAACCTCCACAAACAGTCAAGTCAGGCTGATGAAAGGACCGTAGGTTGGAACAGACAGCCCGGCTAAGATCAAAGTGTAGGTACATTAAGGCACAGGTCTCCAGGAAAAATGGCATCATCTGTTTTTGATTTTTGCAGTGAAATGAAATTGATTGCAAACCAGACTCTTGACTCTGAGTACTGTCTTTTTGATCTGCAACATGTACTCCTAACCTTCTGTCTCTCAGTTTGTTATCCTCACTTTCTGTTGCAATATTTTGATTATTTCTATTTTTGTATTTTTCTTTCTCTCTGTTTAACCTTAATTGTGTTTCTTTTCTCTTTTTCATTTTTTCTCTCTCTTTCACTCCAGCCTTCTTTCTTCTTCACCAGGAGCTTTGTGCATTTATCTCTTTTTCTCCCTCTCTCTCCTCATTCTGTCTAATCATGTGTAAAGCACGGCTCAGTGGATAGTACTCATCGCTGACTTAGAGCGCTGGCAAATAGTACTGAGTCAAAATGCTTGTTGGAGAGCTGTTCCACTTGTGATGCGTTGAATGGCCTCCTCCTGCACCGTGACAGTTCTGTGATTCAGAATTCTTATTTCAAAACATGAGCACAAAATCCAGGCTGAGAGAATACTGCACCATGAGAAGTCCCATTTTTGAGATGAGATGCTAAATTGTGGTTTTCTCTGTCCTCTCAGGTAGATGTAAAAAAATCCCATGGCCAAAATTTTGAGGGATAGCAGAAGAGTGACTGTTAGACTAACATTAACCCCTGGATCAATGTATCTGGTCACTATCACACTGTATCTGTCAGCACTTACTGTGCTCAAATTGGCTGCTATGTTTTGTACCTTTTTTTTTTACAATTTTTTGCCTTTCAAACATATTTCACTGGCAATAGAAAAATTGCTTTGGGGCAGCCATTTATCATGACAGGTGCTCTGTGAGGCCAAGTTTTTCTTTCTTTCTCTTTCTCCATCTCATTAATTCTCATTCTCTTCCTTCCTTCCCTCCTGTTCTGGTTATGTTGGCACCTTCATGTTATCTCCTTTGTGTTGACTCTGGTACAACCAGTCATGCCATCTAATTGTGATCTTATAAACTGAAGACTGTGGAGCCTAGGCTCAGCAGTAAAGCTAAGACCATAGATTGTGCCCAGGGACTGGAACTGACCAATGCCTCAACAGTAGGTAACTTGAGTCGCAGGCATAACTGAGCAAACTGTGTTCACTGGACCCCATAGCAGTTATGTATCAGGCATCTGAAACAGCTGAATACTGGGTAAAATCTGTATGAATAGAGCAAGGGCGAGGAGGGAGAAGCTGTTTGCTGCAGCTAGTGGTTTGCTAATCAGAGGTCATACATTTAAAACAACTTGACAAAGAATTAGAGGAAAGTTGAGAAAATACTCCTTCACTCAGTGATTGGGAAGGGACTACCTGAAAGAGCAGGGAAAGCAGATTCCACAGATACTTTCAACAGGCTTTTGGATATATACTTAAAGAGGGCTAATCAGTGAGGTTACAAACAGGAAGCTAATGTGTGGGACTTCCTCCTTCTTAGATAATAGAATCAAAACTGATCACAATATTCCAGCTGTGGTTTGACCATTACCTTGTCTAGCAAGACCTTCCTATTTTGTATACTCCATTCCCTTGGGAATATGACCCAATATGACATTTGTCTTCCCTGTTACCTGCTCAACTTGGATACAGGCCTTTTGTAAATCATGCAGTAGGACACCCAAATTCCTCTGTGCTGCAGCTTTCTGCAGTCTTTCCCCATTTAAGTAATATCCAACTCTCATATCTTTCCTGCCGTCCCCACCCCCAAAATGCATCCCTTGTCCCCACATATTATTCCATCTGCCAGGTTCTGTCTACTAACTTAACCTGTCCATATCCCTTGATGGAATTTTTGCATCAGCATTGCTATTTGCCTTTCTATCTATTTTTGTATCATCCAGAAACTTGGCTGTTGTGTATTCACTTCCCACAACTCAGTCCCAGCACTGCTCCCTGTGGCTCTCCACTAATTACAGATTGCCACTTTGAAAACTTCTCCTTTGTCTCTTTATTGAAGCCATCTGTTATTTAGCTTGTCCTTTATCCATGCTAATATATGACCTCCAATACTAGGGTTCTTCACTTATTAAGTAGCCTAATGTGCAGTATCTTATTCAAAGACGTTTGGAAGTTCAAATATAGTGTATCTACTGGTTTCCTTTTATCTATCCTGTCTGTTACCGGCTCAAAGGATTGTAATAAATTTGTCAGGCATGATTTCCCTTTCATGAAGCCACTTTGAGTGTGCTTGATTTTATTATGTAGCTACAACTGATTTACTATTAAATCCTTAATAGATTCCGATATTTTCTGAATAACAGATATCTGAGTACAAAATTTGTTTGAAATTGAAGAGTGAATGGATGGGGTGTGATGTGAAAACTGTAATGTAGTCACTTCTGAAGTCAGAGCACAAATCTAATCTGTGCTGTGCGTGTCCTGGGAGTATTTGATGGGGACAGTATAGAGGAAACTTTCCTCTGTATCTAACCCAGTGCTGTGCCTATCCTGGGAGTGATTGATAAGAATGGTGTAGAGGAAGCTTTACTCTGTATGTAACCCTGTGATGTCTCTGTCCTGAGAGTGTTTGATAAAGATGGTGTAGAGGGAGCTTTACTCTGTATCTCACTCCATGTTGTCTCTGTCCTAGGGTGTTTGATAAAGGTGGTGTACAGGGAGCTTTACTCTGTATCTAACCCCAATGCAGTATCTGCTCTGGGAGTATTTGATAAAGGTGGCGTAGAGGACCTTTACTCTGTATTTAACACCGTGCTGCCCCTGTCCTAGACATATTTAATGATGACGGTGTAGAGAGAGCTTTACCTTCCCATACATTATCTGATATTTGATCAGTGTCTATCTTTGAATGCAGGGAACAATAATGGAAAAATTTCTGTTCCTCAGCCTTCAAATATCCATGAAAATAAAGTTTCAGAAATAATCAGCGTTTCTGCAGAGTTTTGTCTGTGCTACACTGAATTCTGTGTTACTGTAAATGACAGCTCATTCTATTGGGTTTAACTTATCGCTGCGCTTACCTCTGTCTTGGCTATTTTGCTTTTTTTAAAAACCTCTCCTTTGCTTTCTTCTGGGTTGTTCCGATGATGCAGGCTAACCTGCAGTGCCTGGATTGAGATGAATCATCCCTCTTCGATTCCAGTGTAATATATTCCAAAGCACAGTGACTGTCAGCACTCGGACAGAGGTGATCAGTCACTGTACTATGCAGTAACGTCGCTGGGTATCGCCATCCTGCATTTGTCATCATTCCCAATCTCTGGCTTACTCCGTGCTCTTCCGACACCGTAGTAGGAGGAGGGCTCCCCTCTTGTTAGTGGTGGTTCACCTCAGAGTCAGAAGCCAACAAAACTCAGACTCCTGGTGCCAAGAGAGAAAGAGAGCTACATTGTTGGAGATGCTGTTTCTCCGATAACAATCACAGAGTAGTTAGGGTTCAGGAGGAGACCATTTGAGCCATTGTGTCTACACTGAGTATTTTCACTTCGTACCAGTTTCCTGCCTTTTCTCTATAATCCTGCACATTGTTTCTGTTTAAATAGTCAAGAACAAAGGCAATGACATTGGTGGAATAGGAGAGATGGAGATGTAAAATCAGTGTATGTGTTGGATGTGAAAGGATCTGGCACCCTTTGTCCACTCTGCTGTTTCAGAGGGAAGTTCAGGGACAACCAAATTGCTGTGGTCTGGAGTTACATGAAGGCCAGCCAGGTTAGGATGGCAGATTTCCTTCCCTGAAAGACATTAGTGACCCAAATGGGTCTCCACGGACAGTCCACCTGTAAACCCATTGTCCACATGAATGCCTCGATTGAACCTGCCTCCACCATCTTTCCAGGCAGCGCATTCCAGACATGAACTGCATAAAAGATTATTCTCACCTCGCTCTTGCAAATTAAACAAAGGCCTCAGTCTATCTGGGAAATTCACGATCCTGGAGTGGAACACACTGCTTCAGGCCTAAAGGTTAGATGAATTGTCCATGCTAAATTGCCCGTAATGTTCAGGGATGTGTAGGTTAGGTGTGTTAGTCAGGAGTAAATGTACGTTAATAGGATAGGGGAATGGATCTGGGTGGGTTACTCTTCGGAGAGTTGGTATGGACTTGTTGGGCTGACGGGCCTGTTTCCACACTGTAGGGAATCAATTATAACTTCTATGGTGACTGAGTGGTATTTCTTGAGACATGACTAACACTCCAATCTAACGCAACCAATGGACACTGTTTCCTTCTGACTTATTTTCCAAATGCCATTTGGTTATATTTTGCAATGGCATCAGTTCCCATGGGTGCATGAATTTAAAATGACTACTTTTATTTGCCGTTGTTACTACAGAGTAAGGTATGGCGATCCATGTACCAATTCCCCTTGTCTCCCAAAAGCACATGCCCAACACTTTAAATAAAAGCAAAATACTGCAGATGCTGAAGGTCTGAAATAAAAAGAGAACGTGCTGGAGAAATCTGGTAGCATCTGTTAGGAGAGAAACAGAGTCAATATTACAAGTCAAGTATGACTCTTCTTTGCAAGTGAAAGGGACTAGAACTTTTATGCTGTAGACAGAGGGGGAGGAGGAGTGATTGGAACACATTGAGGGTGCCCAGAGTGAAAAATAAAGTCTGTGGCAGTGGTGTTTTGGATAGATGAAGATATAAAATGCCCTGGATGTGGACAGAAGAAATTTGAAATCAAAGAATAAATATGAAGTTAAAAAAGCTAACCTGATCCACTGTTACATGTTGATTTCCATAAACACCCATCTGGGTCTCTAATGCCTTTCACAGAAAGAAATCCGCCATCCTAACCTTGTGTGGCTTTCATGTGACTCCAGACCTACACCAATGTGGTTGACTCTGAACTTCCCTCTGAACTTCCCTCTGAAACAGCAGAGGATGCTAGGTCCTTTCACATCGAACATATACACCCATTGCACATCTCTATCCCTCCTATTCCACCATTATCACTGCCTTTACCTTTGCTCTTAACATCCACATGATCTGCTTCACCCTCTCCTCCTCTCTCTGTGTCAATAAAATTTTAAAACCTATCAATCTCCAGCTTCTTTCAGTTCTGAAAAGAGTTATACTGGACTTGAAACAATAACACTATTTCTCTTTACACAGATCTGCTGAGTTTCTCGAGCACGTTCTGTTTTCATTTTACCCAGACACCAAGGCTTCAACCATGCTGTGTAACTGTGTCTGTGTCAATAGAACTGCTTTTGCCATTTTTAAGTTCCAGCCACTTCTATGTTGCTCCCCAATATTAGATTGGGCGCTGATTGATTACTGTTTTATTATAGCTTGGAATAAACTGACCAACTTGTTATTTCAAGCTGCACACTCCATTACACACATTTTCAGTTCCTAAAGTGTATGAACAGGTTTATATGTGAGCAACTGTGGTGAAAGATGTTCCCTCTATGCTCTTTACATTATCACAGCTCATGTGTCTCATGCTTCTCCAAAACACTTTTTAAAAAAGTGCTCACTGTTCTCGCTATAGTGATTGTAATGAGGTCAGCCAGGTGGACCTGATGGGATATGAGTTCCCTGATTGGGCTGTTAATCTGGTCCAGTCCGGGAGCTCTGGCTGACAGTGGCATCAGAGGATCACAGTGAAATCCAACAAATCACTTCACCAAGTGAACATTAAGTTCATGGAAGATGGGCATCACTGGCAAGACCAGCATTTATTGCCCATCCCTGAATGCCCTGGAAGTAAAAGACTTGTTCAACCATTTCAGAGGGTACTTAAGAATCAGCAACATTGTGATGGGTCAGGACTCACATGTAGCCCAGCATGAGTAAGGGAAACAGATTTCCCTCCTTAAAGGACATGAGTGAACCAGATGGGGTTTTATGGAGATCAACCATGCTAATGTGGTTGCCATTTGGTTAGGATTTTATTCCACATCATACTGAATGCAAATCCTACCATCTGCTATAGTGGGATTCAAGCTCATGTCCCCCACAGCTTTTGCCTAGGGTTCCGGACGACTGTACTGTCTCCCTTTGTTTGTGAGGGTAAAATTGTGAGGGTTCAGGGATTGTGAGGGTGAGGGTGTGTGACCTACTGTCTTGTCAGCACACCGAATGCACCTGCAGATTGCCACATCATGAGCAGGAATCCTGAACTCATTTTTTTACCTGCTACAGTGCTGCACAGACTGAGGCACCGGAAGCACCACAATGCCGGCACTGTAAGCAATAAGGAAGACAAATGGTCTGTCAGCCTTTACTGCTACAAATTGGAGCATAAGAGTACGTAAGTCTTGCTGCAGCTATGTAGAGCTTTAGACAGACCAGCCCTGGAGGACAGTGTACACTAAAGGAGGATATACTTGCTTTAGAGGGGTTGTTCATTTGATTAATTCCTGCATTGTCGCAGCCATCCTGTGAGGACTGATGATGTAGAATTAGCCGATATTTCATATCGTTTAGGAGGATAAAAGTTGATCACATTGAAACATCCACAATTCAATGATGAGGGTCATTGTTTCAGGATAGGATGTTGGCCAATTAGGGCTGAAATGAGGAGAAATTACTCTTTGAATCTTTTAAATTCTCTACCTTGAGGTTTATGGATGTTCCATCGTTAAGTATGTTTGAGACTGAGATGATTAAATCTTTGAGCTTGAAAAGCATCAGGTATTTGAGGGTTGTGTGGGAATATGGTGATTTTATGGAAGGGTAGATCATGTTGATGGGGATCCCTTTCTTACATTCCAGAGTTCTTAAATCTGCAATTCTGACTCAGTGCCATATTGTTTGATTGTTAATTATAGATCAGTTGTTTTTAATTATCTGTAATGGTAGCCATTAACTGGATTTTTACTTGAGCAGGTTTGAGAGACATTGACTGACCCTTCAAATGGAAGCTTGTAATATTTCCTTCTGAAAATATTGGTAAGGCTGAGTAAAGATTAGCTCTCTTACCATCCTTCAATTGACTTTTTTTGAATAGAACAGTCGGATGTACCACTGTAGTTGGTGTTAATAGAATTTTCTGTTCGGTTCTATTCATAGTTCAAACAAAAATTAAATTTGAAATATATTTTCCACACAATGTGTTGCGTGAACACATCAATGTCCTCTGCCTTGCGGAGAAACAAAGCCTGATTTCAACTTTGCAAAAGTGAACGGGTTTTAAAAGAGTTATATGTTCACTGAGGAGATCTGTGATACAATTGGCTAGTCCCTGCCTGCACACTGGGCTGAGACATTAAAACTACCCTGACACAGGAATGTAAAAATATCCTGTGTTTACTATTCTGAGGTCCTGGTGTCTTACCTGATATTTATATCTCAGCTTGGCTTTGAGCAGTGGAGAGAACCAGACCCATGGGAGACCCCTCTATTTGAGAGCAGATAAAAAAGAGAGCAGGCTCAGGGCCCTCACTAACCATCAGAAAGTGCAAAAAAAAGGACTTACAGGAGACACCTCACTCATGAAATTTGAAAAAAAACATCAAAAGCAATGTCACATGAGAAGTGCAAGTTCATTGGTTGTAGAACAGGAAAGCAGAGATCCCGAAGAACAAGCAGTCAGCAGCATATGGGTGAGTGTTTCTACTGTACAGTCATCCTTTAGTTCTGATCACATACTATTTACAGTATAAAACATAAGGGAGGATCTTTAGTATTGTTAATATTCATTAAGCTAGAGGAATTAAACATAAAGGAAATGATTTAATGGTAAGGCATGGCAGGGTGGCACATCCAAGTGGAAAGCTCCTCCTGTGTAATGTGGGAAATCAGGTACTCTTCTCGTGTCCAGGGTGACTCGGTATGAGGAAGCTGTTTGAGCTGCAGCTACTCAAAATCTGAATTTTGGATCTTGAACTGAGAGTGGTGTCACTGTGGAGGATCTGGAAGACAGATAGAGTCATGGAGTCATAGAAATGTACACCACGGAAACAGACCCTTCGGTCCAACTCATCCATGCCGACCAGATATCCCAATCCAATCTCGTCCCACCTGCCAGTACCCGGCCCATATCCCTCCAAACCCTTCCTATTCATATACCCATCCAGATGCCTCTTAAATGTAGCAATTGTACCAGCCTTCACCACTTCCTTTGGCAGCTCATTCCAAACACGTACCACCCTCTGTGTGAAAAGATTGCTCCTTAGGTCTCTTTTATATCTTTCCCCTCTCACCCTATACCTATGCCCTCTAGTTCTGGACTCCCCCACCCCAGGGAAAAGACTATATGTCTATTTATCCTATCCAGGCCCCTCATGATTTGATAAGGCCACCCCTCAGCTTCCGACGCTCTAGGGAAAACAGCCCCAGACTATTTAGCCTCTCCCTGTAGCTCATATACTCCAATCCTGGCAACATCCTTGTAAATCTTTTCTGATTTTCAAGTTTCAGAACATCCTTTCGATAGGAAGGAGACCAGAATTGCATGCAATATCCCAAAAGTGCCCTGACCAATGTCCTGAACAGCCGCAACATGACCTCCCAGCTCCTTTAATCAATACTCTGATCAATAAAGGAAAGCATACCAAATGCCTTCTTCACTATCCTATCTACCTATGGCTCCACTTTCAAGGAGCTATGAACCTACACACCAAGGTCAGCAACACTCTCTCGAACTGTACCATTAAGTGTATAAGTCCAGCAAAGATTTGCTTTCCCAAAACGCAGCACCTTGCATTTATCTAAATCATCTGCCACTTCTCAGCCCATTGGCCCATCTGATCAAGATCCCATTGTAATCTGAGGGATCCTTCTTAGCTGTCCAGTACACCTCCAATTTTGGTGTCATCTGCAAACTTGCTAACTGTACCTCTTATGCACACATCCGATTTACATAAATGATGAAAAGTAGTGGACCCAGCACCGATCCTTGTGGCACTCCACTGGTCACAGGCCTCCAGTCTGAAAAACAACCCTCCACCACCACCCTCTGTCTTCTACCTTTGAGCCAGCTCTGATTCCAAATGGCTAGTTCTCCCTGTATTCCATTAGATCTAACCTTGCTAATCAGTCTCCCATGGGAACCTTGTCGAACGCCTTACTGAAGTCAATGTAGATCACATCTACTGCTCTGCCCTCATCAATCTTCTTTGTTACTTTTTCAGAAAAGCTCAATCAAGTTTGTGAGACATGATTTCCCACGCACAATGCCATGTTGACTATCCCTTATCAGTCCTTGCCTTTCCAAATACATGTACATCCTGTACCTCAAGGTTCCGTCCAACAACTTGGCCGCCACCGACATCAGGCTCACTAGTCTATAGTTCCCTGGCTTGTCTTTACTGTCCTTCTTAAACAGCAAACACCACGTTAGCCAACCTCCAGTCTTCCAGCATCTCACCTGTGACTATCAATGATACAAATATCTCGGCAAGGGGCCCAGCAATCACTTCACTAGCTTCCCACAGAGCTCTAGGGTACACCTGATCAGGTCCTGGGGTTTTATTCACTTTTATGCATTTCAAGACATCCAGCACTTACTCCTCTGTAATACTGACATTTTTCAAGATGTCACCACCTACATTCTATATCTTCCATGTTCTCTTCCACAGTAAACTCTGATGCAAAATATTCATTTAGTATCTTCCCCATTTTCTGTGGCTCCACCAAAAGGCTGCCTTGTTGATCTTTGAGGGGCCCTATTCTCTTCCTAATTACCCTTTTGTCCTTAATGTATTTGTAAAAACCCTTCAGATTCTCCTTAACTCTATTTGCCAAAGCTACCTCATGTCCCCTTCTTGCCAAAGCTACTTCATGTCTCCTTTTTGCCCTCCTTATTTCCCTCTTAAGTATACTCCTATTGTCTTGATACTCTTCTAAGGATTCACTCGATCTCTCGTCTATACCTGACATATGCTTCCTTCTTTTTCTTAAACAAACGCTCAATTTCTTTAGTCATCCAGCATTCCTTGCACCTACCAGCCTTTCCTTTCACCCAAACAGGAATATACTATCTTTGGATTCTTGTTATCTCATTTCTGAAGGCTTCCCATTTTCTAGCCGTCCCTTTACTTGTGAACATCTGCCTCCAATCAGCTTTCGAATGTTCTTGCCTAATACCTTCAAAATTGGCCTTCCTCCAATTTAGAACTTCACCTTTTAGATCTGGTCTATCCTTTTCCATCACTATTTTAAAACTAATAGAATTATGGTCACTGGCCCCAAAGTGCTCCCCCACTGACACCTCAGTTACCCGCCATGCCTTATTTCCCAAGAGTAGGTCAAGTTTTGCACCTTCTCTAGTAGGTATATCACAAACTGAGTCAGAAAATTGTCCTGTACACACTTAACAAATTCCTCTCCATCTCAACCCTTAACACTATGGCAGTCCCAGTCTATGAGGAAAAAGTGAGGACTGCAGATGCTGGAGATCAGAGCTGAAAATGTGTTGCTGGAAAAGAGCAGCAGGTCAGGCAGCATCCAAGGAACAGGAGAATTGACGTTTCGGGCATAAGCCCTTCCAAGAAGGGCTTATGCCCGAAATGTCGATTCTCCTGTTCCTTGGATGCTGCCTGACCTGCTGCGCTTTTCCAGCAACACATTTTCAGCTCAGTCCCAGTCTATGTTTGGAAAGTTAAAATCCCCTATCATAACCACACTATTATTCTTACAGATAACTGAGATCTTCTTACAAATGCGTTTCTCAATTTCCCTCTGACTATTAGGAGATCTGTAATACACTCCCTTTCTTATTTCGCAGTTCAATCCAAGTAACTTCCCTGGATTTATTTCTGGGAATATCCTCCCTCAGTACATCTCTAATGCTATCTCTTACCAAAAGTGCCAATTCCCCTTGTCTCTTGCCTCCCTTTCTGTCCTTCCTGTAGCATTTGTAACCTGGAATATTAAGCTGCCAGTCCTGCCCATCCCTGAGCCACATTTCTGTAATTGCTATGATATCCCAGTCCCATGTTCCCAACCATGTTCTGAGTTCATCTGCCTTCCCTGTTAGGCCTCTTGCATTGAAATAAATGCAGTTTATTTTATCAGTCCTACCTTGTTCTCTGCTTTGTCACTGACTGCCCTGACTGTTTGACTCACTTCTTTTATCAACTGTACCAGTCTCAGATTGATCGCCTTTCCTCACTATCTCCCTGGACTCTCGAGGATCTTTTTAAATTCTCTGTATTCTCCCTTCAGAATCTCATCCATTTCCCTTCCTATGTCATTGGTTCCAATGTGTAGAATAACCTCCTGGTGGCCCCTCTCCCCCATGAGAACATTCTGCACCCTTTCTGAGACATCTTTGATCCTGGCACCAGGGGGGGCAATGCACCGTTCTGATTTTCGTTGCTAGCCACAGAAACATCTATCTGTGCCTCGAACTAAAGATTCCCCTAACACAATTGATCTCTTGGAACCTGACGTACCCCTCGTTGCATTAGAGCCTGTCTCAATATCAGAAATTTGGCTGTTCGTGCTACATTCCCCTGAGAATCCATCACCCCCTATATTTTCCAAAACAGCCTACTTGTTTGAAATCGGGATAGTCACAGAAGACTCCTGCACTACCTACCTACTTCTCTTACCTTTCCTGGAGTTAACCCATCTGTGTGATTGTAACTGTGACTTTTCCCCCTTCCTACAACTGCCTTCCAACCCACCCCCTTGCTCTTGTAAATTCCTCATTGCCTCTAACTGTCTCTCTAATCGATGCATTCAATCTGATAGGATTCGCAACCAATGGCATTTATTACAGCTATAATCCTCTGTAACACATAAACTCTCCCTATACTCCCACATCTGACAAGAAGAGCATATTACTCTACTAAAGGCCATTATTGCTTCTTTCAATCTACAGACCCAGAAAATAGCACTGTCTTATTCCTCTACAAAACACTGCTCCAAGCAAAATTAATACTTATGGCTTATCTTTTTAACTTTACACAAGAGACATATCTCAATAAAACATACAATCAAGACAGAACCCACTCTACTCACTACTGCAGGCTTACTGTAAGACCACACTTAAAAATATTCACTTATCTGTTCCTGTGCTGTGACCTCTCCCAAACAGGTTCCTCCAAGATCAGTTGTGAATTTCACTGTTTGTTAATGTTCCCATATGCACTCCGATGTCCAGTGATACATGAATTCAAATAGCAAAGGCAGTAAATGCGCAGCTTCACTGCTGTGTTAGTGTGGGTTTCTCTCTCTCTCTCTCTCCTGCACTGACCTCACCATGTGCTCCCTTTGTCCGTTCCTCTCCCCTTTAAAAGTGCTGTTGTTTTGACTTTTTTTTCTCCAAAGTTACAAAATAATGCAACAGCACGTAAAACAGTAATTACTGCTCCTGGAATTCAAGGAAATCACCTCCAATGCCTAAAATACCTCAAAAAAGGAGCAGCCTGTTATCGCCAGAAATTTTTCCCGTTCTCCATCTTGGATTACCCAGAATCCCATTTCCCCAGAATCCCATCTCTCACGTACAGCAAGGTGGTCAAAACGGAGTTGAAGAAAGCACAACAAGAAGGAGAGTGGGTGACCTGCTGACAGAGTAAAAGCAGTAGGTGAGCAGTGCCAGGGAGCCCTGGGTCAGTATTCCCCTATATCGGTCTTTCAGTTTTCAAGACTGCCGAGGTGGGGGAGCGGTTTCTCAGGGAAAAGAGGGAAAGCAAACTCTGTGGCACCATGAATGCCTCATCTGCACAGGGTAAGGGAGAAGAAAGAGTGGTAGAGCAAGACTGATGGAGGGTCCTATCATAAGGACAACGAAAGGGGAGCAGATAGAAACAGCTCAGGAGCAGGCTTTTCAAGATTTAGTATTGTGCCGTGAAATGGGATCATTTATAATATTGTTATGCCAGGTCTTTAAAGAAAGAGTCACCATAAAATTACTTCTTAATTGGAGTAGAAAGTGAAGTCGTGCAATCTGAAGCTTGGATTCTGAATCTAAACAAAGGAAATGACAAAGCTATGAGGCCTGAGTTGATTGCGATGGGTTGGGTAACTTTGTTAAAAGGCAGGATGGTGGATAGGCAATTACTAATATTTACAGAATCAGTGCATGCACTGCAAGAGTCATACATTCTACAAACGTGTAACAGGAACAATGACCCACCCATGACTTGCAAAAGAAGTGAAGGATAGTATTAGTTTCAAAGAGGAGCCTTATAAAGTTGCTAGAAAAATGTAATAGTCCTCAGGACTGTAAACAGTTTAGAATTCAGCAAAGGATGAAGAGCTTGAGTATGAACGTCAGGGACTTTCAAAAAAGCAAATGGTACAAACTGCTTCAGGCATTTAAAAAGAAAAAAAGATTAGTAAAGACAAATGTCGGTTTCTTGCAGTCTGAAACAAAAGAATTGATCATGGAAAACAAGGAAATTGCAGAGCAATTAAATAATTCCTTTAGTTTTATCTTCATGGAAAACAAAGATACTTCACAGAAATGATAGGGAAGCAAAGATGTGTGTGAAGGAGGAATTAAAGAAACCAGTACTAGTTTAAAAAAAGTGATGGAGAAATTGATGAGACTGAAAACTGTTAAATCCCTTTGATAGTGTGGATCACCAGGTACGAGAGGTGGCCAGGAAAATAGTGAATGCATTGCCTGTCACCTTCTAAAATTCTCTAGATTCTGGAACAGTCCTGGCAGATTGGAAAGTGACAAATATAACCCTGTTGTTTAAAAATGGAGGGAGGGAGAAAACAAACTAGCAGCTTGATATCAGTAGGAAGTAAAAGGGTAAAGTCTGTTATAAAGAAAGGAGGATACTTAGAAAATACCAATGGCATTAGACAAAATCAGCATGGATATATGACAGGGAAATCATGTTTGACAACTGAGAACATAATTAGTGAAATAAATGAAGGAGAACCAGTGGATGTGATGTATTTGAATTTCCATTGTCCCACATGAGAGGATTGTACACGAGATTAAAGCACATGGGATTGCGGATAATAAATTGGTATGGATTGGGAATTGGTAGCAGGTAGGAAACAAAGTGAAAGGTTGGGAAGTGTTGATGTATAAAGGATGCTGGATATCCTTGCAAGCCAGCATACAGGTACAGCAAGCAGTTAGGAAGGCAGACAGTCTTCATTACAAATGGATGGATTAGTGCAGATGTACTAGGCCTTGGTAAGACCACACCTGGAGGATTGTGCTGTTTTGGTCTCCCTCCCTAAGAAAATTGCTGCGAAAGAGAGAATACAGCAAAGGTTCACCAGTCTGATTCCTAGGGTGACGGGATTGTTGTAGGTTAGGTTGACTGGAGATGTATTCTCAATGAAAACTATGGAATTCTGACAGGGCTGGACAGACTAGCTGCAGGGATGTTGCGTAGCGGATCAATTGTTCCTAATTTCTGTGTTTCTAAAAACAAACACTCAGACCATTTGTGTTGGCTACCTGTTAGAGCTTGCTGTGTAAAATTGGGTGCCTTACATTACCGAAACTCCTCCAAAAATGCCCTTCCCATTTCTCCCGAACCTTTGCATCCTCCAAGTGAAACTTCTGTCCAAACAGTCACTGGTATCTCAATGTGTAACAGTGAGAGTGCCTATCAAACCCAACTTGCATTATTCATCTTGCCATGCCAACTCTACAGCTTCCTGTGATCATCTCTTGTTTATAGTTGGAAAAGCTTATCACCGTTCATTGTTGACTGGTAAAATGAGCTTTAAAAGTTATATTCACAGTGGCAGGATCTACGTGCTGTGAATCTTGTGCAGTTGCAATTTACTTCAGTCTTACAGGACTCTGCTGAACAGTCCTGCAATATGCTTGCTCACAGTGCCATTAGAATTCATGCCACCAACACTCAGTATCAGGAGCAGGAAACAAAAGAGCTGGACTTAAGATCATGGTTTTGATCTGTGTTTTTGGCAGCGTTATCAAATGAAGGTGTCAGAAGTTGTGGATATGGAATCTGCTGTTGTATCACAGCTGATGCACACTGTAATGCAAACTGTTCAAAGTACTGTTTAAGGGCTCTTGTGGTGCAGTGGCAGTATCCAAACCTCTGAACCAGGTAGCCCAGGTTCCAGTCATGCTTGCTCCAGATATCATAACATCCCCTAGCAGGTTGATCAAAACATGTTTAGGGTTGCTGTTTAAGGGCTCTTCTCGCTCTGTGGTAGGGTCCGTGCATCTGAGTTGGGAGACCCCAGTTCAAATCTGGAAATGTGTAACAACATCTCTGAACAGGTTGATTAGAAAATATATTAAGAAAGCCTTTTATAAATTATTTGATCTCATTCCATTGCCCCAATGGGTGAGTTGATAGTGGGAAAAAGAGGTGATAGTGCTTGTTAATTAGTTGATTATTTAAGTGACTTTGTATTGGGTTTTCAATAAAGAAGCTTTTGTACAGAGGTGGCCACCGCAAGGTACATTATCTTTCCCTACAACGCTGTTCTGATTTAATTCCTTCCATTGATCCCTTGCATTTTTATTGTTACAGTCCCCTCCCACCCCCGGATGTGCTTGGGTATTTTGTTTAATTAGTGGTGGGTTTCAAAAATAAAAATAAAAGTTGGGGTTTTTCCTATTAAGGGAGTTGGCCTCTGGAGATGGAAAGGATCCAGAAGAGAAAGGTGGGCACTTACAGTCATAGAGTCATAGAGATGTACAGCATGAAAACAGACCCTGGATCAGTGGTGCTGGAAGAGCACAGCAATTCAGGCAGCATCCGAGGACAGGCAAAATCGACGTTTCGGGCAAAAGCCCTTCATCAGGAATAAAGGCAGAGAGCCTGAAGCATGGAGAGATAAGCTAGAGGAGGGTGGGGGTGGGAGAGAGTGGCATAGAGTACAATAGGTCAGTGGGGAAGGAGATGAAGGTGATAGGTCAGGGAGGAGAGGGTGGAGTGGATAGGTGGAAAAGGAGCTGGGCAGGTCGGACAAGTCCGGACAGGTCAGGGGATCGAGTTTCTGGAGGTTAGAAGCTAGGATGAGGTGGGGGAAGGGGAAATGAGGAAACTGTTAAAATCCACATTGATGCCCTGGGGTTGAAGTGTTCCAAGGCGGAAGATGAGGCGTTCTTCCTCCAGGCGTCTGGTGGTGAGGGAGCGGCGGTGGAGGAGGCCCAGCACCTCCATATCCTCGGCAGAGTGGGAGGGGGAGTTGAAATGTTGAGCCACTGGGCGATGTGGTTGATTGGTGCGGGTGTCTCGGAGATGTTCCCTAAAGCGCTCTGCTAGGAGGCGTCCAGTCTCCCCAATGTAGAGGAGACCGCATCGGGAGCAACGGATACAATAGATGATATTAGTGGATGTGCAGGTAAAACTTTGATGGATGTGGAAAGCTCCTTTGGGGCCTTGGATGGAGGTGAGGGAGGAGGTGTGGGCGCAGGTTTTACAGTTCCATTTCCGCCACCTCCAAACAGACCCCACCACCAGGGATATATTTCCCTCCCCACCCCTCTCCGCCTTCCGCAAAGACCGTTCCCTCCGTGACTACCTGGTCAGGTCCACGCCCCCCTACGACCCACCCTCCCATCCTGGCACTTTCCCCTGCCACCGCAGGAACTGTAAAACCTGCGCCCACACCTCCTCCCTCACCTCCATCCAAGGCCCCAAAGGAGCTTTCCACATCCATCAAAGTTTTACCTGCACATCCACTAATATCATCTATTGTATCCGTTGCTCCCGATGCGGTCTCCTCTACATTGGGGAGACTGGACGCCTCCTAGCAGAGCGCTTTAGGGAACATCTCCGAGACACCCGCACCAATCAACCACATCGCCCAGTGGCTCAACATTTCAACTCCCCCTCCCACTCTGCCGAGGATATGGAGGTGCTGGGCCTCCTCCACCGCCGCTCCCTCACCACCAGACGCCTGGAGGAAGAACGCCTCATCTTCCGCCTTGGAACACTTCAACCCCAGGGCATCAATGTGGATTTTAACAGTTTCCTCATTTCCCCTTCCCCCACCTCATCCTAGCTTCTAACCTCCAGAAACTCGATCCCCTGACCTGTCCGGACTTGTCCGACCTGCCCAGCTCCTTTTCCACCTATCCACTCCACCCTCTCCTCCCTGACCTATCACCTTCATCTCCTTCCCCACTGACCTATTGTACTCTATGCCACTCTCTCCCACCCCCACCCTCCTCTAGCTTATCTCTCCATGCTTCAGGCTCTCTGCCTTTATTCCTGATGAAGGGCTTTTGCCCGAAACGTCGATTTTGCCTGTCCTCGGATGCTGCCTGAATTGCTGTGCTCTTCCAGCACCACTGATCCAGAATCTGGTTTCCAGCATCTGCAGTCATTGTTTTTACCACCATGAAAACAGACCCGTCGGTCCAGTCCATCCATGCTAACCAGATATCCCAACCCAATCTAGTCCCACCTGCCAGCACCCAGCCCATATCCCTGCAAACACTTCCTATTCATATACCCACCCAGATGCCTTTTAAATGTTGCAATTCTACTAGCCTCTACCACTTCCTCTGGCAGCTCATTCCATACACGTACCACCCTGTGCATGCAAAAGTTGCCCCTTAGGTCTCTTTTATATCTTTCCCCTTTCATCCTAAACCTATGCCCTCGAGTTCTGGACTCCCCCACCCCAGGGAAAAGACTTTGTCTATTTATCCTAACCATGCCCCTCATAATTGTGTAAACCTCTATAAGGTCACCCCTCAGCCTCCAACACTCCAGGGAAAACAGCCCAGCCTGTTCAGCCTGTCTCTATAGCTCAAATCCGCCAACCCTGGCAACATCCTTGTAAATCTTTTCTGAACCCTTTCAAGTTTAACAACATCTTTTTACTTTCGCATTGAAATATAGGTGAACAATAAAATAGTTGTATATCCCTGAAAGTCTTCTGCAGATCGATTCAGCAAGCAAATGTCCATCTAAGGAACCTATGCCAGTTTACCTAACGTTGTCAGGTTGCTCTGGGTCGTTTAGCCATAGGACTGTTGCTGTTGATGTTTGCAACAGAGGGCCACTTGCACGCTAATGTTACTAACCTTGCCCCTCAGCCTGAGGTGTGCCTTGTCCTGATACACTGTTCCACTCTAGAATACTGCAGACCCTGGAGATCCAAAATAAAAGCACAAAGTGCTGGAGAAATTCAGCAGGTCTGCACCTTTTGGGGAGAGTGAAAAAGGTTAATGTTTCAAGTGCAGTGTGAATTTTGGTGGGAATATATCATTCTACTCTGGATTGAAATGTAATTGGTTTCCTTCATTTCTCTGTTGATGGAGAACTGCAGGGCATACGAGGTCACAGGGTCTAAGGTTTTATTGGGACTCAGTTCTGCTGCTGTTGCTGATCAGCAAAAGCATGTCATTGATGTCCAATGTTGGGCTGTTGGATCTCACTTTAATTTGTTACATTGTGTGCTGCGTAACAACAGCACTGCAACAAAGCAAGTCTTCACTATGAAGACAAAAATCCAACACCAAGTGCACTGAGGCAATTACTATTATGAAGAGCTAATGGCCTTGTGACAATATTGTTGAATTAATAATTCAGAGCCCAGGTTAATGTCCATGGGACAGCCTTCAAATCCCACCATGGCAACCTGGTGAATTTAAATTCATATAGCATCTAGAATTAAAAGCTGTAGTGACTGTTGTTAATTGTAATGACCTGGTCTGACTGACATATGATTCCAGACCATAGCAATGTGGTTGACACTTAATTGCCCCTTGAATTGGCCTGTGGGGAAATTAGTATAGACAACAAATGCTGATCTTGCACACATCCAATGCAAGGAAAGCAAAATGAGTGACATGCTGGATTGGTGAGGATCAGATCAGGTAGTTTAAGTCCGATAGTACTAGTTCACTCACCATCTGATGTTGCCTCGCTGGGGGAGCAATAGCCTTCAAAACTTGTCCAGCCATGAACTACTGAACTATTCTTCATGAAGATTGAAGACTTTTGCCTAAAGCACATTCATTACCCTTGTTCTTCCACTCCATCTTTCCTCTTCCATGCAATGCTCAAAATGGAGATCCATAACGGACAAAGGAAGGAGATACTGCACTTTTACACAGCAAGTTACTGAAACTCATTGCACATTGTGTTTATTTTGTTGCTTTGGAAGCAGAGGGGGAAGGTGTAAGTAAATGGCATGGAATCAGAGGCTGTGAATGGAGTGAGATTTGATCAGCAACAAGTAGCTGATTAGTTTGTGGAATTATGACCCACTGTGGGTGCCGAAGGCCATCACCCTGACACACCTCTCTCTGATTGGTTCCTGGGTAGCCAATCAGCTTGCAGATGTGAACAATACAGCAAGGAGCCCTTGGACCTCAGAAGGGGAGGTTGTGTGTTTGTCTCCTTCCAGTTAAATATCTGACAGTACAGAAAGCCACGGTGTTTCGTTCCTGAGTAATTTGTTGCTTTTGTGTAGTTTGTGAACCAGTTGTTCTGTGCATTCTGTGAAGAAGAGAAAGAACCTGAAAGAAAAGCTCAGGGAGCTGAAGATTTTGGAAACAGAAGGAACCCCTCTCTTGAATCCGGAGGGTCGGCACCATTGAACTGCTTCCTCAGCACTTTGTACCCTCCATTTAAATGTGTGTGTCTGTGTGTGTGTCGGAGTGTTTAGAAGGGGGTTCACAGTTTTACCTAGCAGAGTTATATGTCAGCAGTTCATAGTTGCTGGCTGCAAATAAACAACTATTTGTTTGTAATAAATGTTAGTTTCTGTTAAGCAGAGAAACCTTGTCTGTGTTTTCTGTTAACTAGAGTCCATCAGACAGATATAAATAGGAATGTCAGAGGCTGTCCTCACTCTGAGAGCTGGCTGTAAGGAAGCCAGACCAATGTCAAGTATTATGCACATGTAAATAAAGGGGAACTTGGTGAGGGGATACTGGTCTCTGTAAAGTTATTTCACTTTTGAGTGAAAAATTTCTCCTCATCTCAGCTGTATGTCTGAGATTTCCTATCTAGAGAAAATAACATCCCGGCATCTACCCTGTTAAGCTTCAAAATTGGGAAAATTGAGAGAGGATTTTTAACTTTAGTGACAACTCGAGAATAAAGGGGTTTAAATTCCAGAACACCACCCCAGGGAGATATAACAGATGATTCACTGTAGACCGTACTCAAGCTGGAAGTCTCTGCGTCACCTTTTCCACCTGCCAGATCAGTGCCACTGATGTGGTGTTGGAATTTGAGGGTTGTTGAGCTTCTTGAAAATTGTTAAGGGAATTTGAAATTGAGCATTTCACATAGTCGCCAGGTGGCTGAGACCATTGCAAGCTGTAAAAGTAAAATTGGACAGGCGGTAGGGTCTGTTTATGTCTCGAGTGCTGTACAATTGATCCCTTGGTATCTCCCAGCAGCTTGTTTCAAACATACTGGATTAGCTCTTGGCAGCAAATGCTGTATGAGAAGTGGCTCGCAGCCAGTTTCTTTTGAGGGTTTTGGTTTGCTGGCAGATTTGAGAGACAGACTCTCTCACCTTTCCATATGATAGATCCTGAGGGTCTATGACAGCAAAGAAATAGACAGGTTCCCCATTTCTTTCAAATTTGATTGAAACAGGCAGAGTAGGTCACAGAGTAAAACAGTGTTCACTTTCATTCTCCTCAGATGCTGAAGCAGTTTGTGTCCAGATGCAGTCAGGCCTGGGTAACATTTGGTTTGAGCCGATAAGTTGTAAACAACATTCTTGCCTTGAAAGCGTCAGACAGCTATCACCTCCAATCAAAGAAATTCAAAGCACCTTCCCATGGTATTCACTAACATTTACAGCAGTCCGTGCACTGAATCCACCACCATCAACGCTCTCGGATCTCCATTGACCAGGAATGTAGCTGGAGCAGCCACATAAATACTCTGACACTCTGTCTACAACAGCAAAGCAGTGGCTGATAACATCCCAATAAGTAACTCTCAAAAGCATATCTGCAAAGCACATGTCATAGGGTCATAGAGATGTACATCATGGAAACTGACCCTTCAGTTCAACTCGTCCATGCCGACCAGATACCCTCAACTAATCTAGTCCCACTGGCCAGCACTTGGCCCATATCACTCTAAACCCTTCCAATTCATATACCCATCCAGAAGCCTCTTAAATGTTGCAATTGTACCAGCCTCTATCACTTCCTCTGGCAGCTCATTACATTCATGCACCACCCTCTCTGTGAAAAGGTTGTCCCTGAAGTCTCTTTAAAATCTCTCCCCTCTCACTCTAAACCTATGCCCTCTAGTTGTTGATTTCCCCCACCCCAGAGAAAAGACCTTGTCTATTTACGCTATCCATACACGTAAGGTCACCCCTCAGCCTCTGACACTCCTTGTCTTGACTTTTACTGCATTGGTATATCATCCAGACTCTTAAAGTCTCACAATACTGCTGTGTTGATTTGCTGTTTAGTGCAGGCACAGTCAGGCTAGATGTCACATCTGTCAGTCAGGATCAGTCCAGGCAATAAAGCAAGAGAACACTCCCAAACCGCCTGGGTGAGTACAGCTCCAGCACCATTCAAAAAGCTTGATGCCATCCAGGATAAAGCAGCCCAGCCAATTGGCAGTGTACCTATCACCTTCAGCATTCACTGGCTCCACCACTGAGACCTGTGGCTGAGAGATGATTTAAAAGATTGGAGATTTTGAAGCTTAACAGGGTAGATGTTGGAATGATATTTTCTCTCAATGGGGAATTTTGGATATACGGCTGAGATGAGGAAAAAATTCTTCACTCGAAAGAGTTGAGTGTCTTTGAGTCTCTCTACCCCAGTGAGCTGTGGAGATGGAGGTCAGTAGATTATTGGTTTTGAAAGGAATTAAGGGATATTGGCATTGTGAGAAAGACTGAGTTGAAATTGGTCAGCCATGATCAATGGAGCATGCTCAAAGAACCAAATCGCCTCCTGAACATCCTAATTCTTATGTTCAGTGTGTGCAATTGGCCAAATACCCTGCAGCAATTCTTCAACAGCACCTTCCAAACCCATGACCTCTATCATCTTGAAGGACAAGGGCAGCAGATGCTCAGGAACCTCAGCAAGTGCAAGTTCCCTTCCCACAACACAGCAACCTCCCTTGGAAGTCTTCACTTTGACTGGATCAAAAACCTGCAAATCCCTTCCAGACAGCTTTGTGGGCGTTCCTACACCCTAAGAACTGCAGAGATTCAAAAAAGGCAGTTCAATTTCACTTTTTCAAGAGCTATGACAGCTCATCTGACTATGGCTGCCTGCTATAAAAAAAAGCATTTAAAAAAAGGCTCCCAAAAATCTGTGCATCTTCAGTCCTAGCGTCAGGTTCACTGGTAACTGGTCCCATCAAAATATGTGGGTCACGGGGCAGTCACCGCTTCTAAGTGGATGACTGTCAAACTCACACTTCATCCTGGAAAGTGGAGGCCGGGTGTGGGGGGAGCTTGAAGGAAAGATCTTCATAGTTAAAACAACAGCATCAAAAACAATTTGAATTAATGCAATGCCTTAAATGTTATTAATTTGTACCAGGAAGCTTTACAGGCACACTGGCATCCAAGCATCCTAAGAGGAAGTCAGGATAATGAGCTATAGCTTATAAGGTATGTCTTAAGCAAGGAGGGTCAATGGGTTTACAGAGGGAATCTCTTTGGTTGCTGAAGGTTCATCTGCCAATGGGAAGGTACACACATTTAAATAGTCTTTTGAACATAGAACATAGAAAAGTACAACATAGAACAGGCCCTTTGGCCCACGATGATGTGCTGAGGGTTATTCCTAATCTAAACTAAAATAACCTAACCTACACACTCCTCAATACACACTCCTCCTATCCAAGTGCATGTCCAGCAGTGGCTTAAATGTCCCTAATGACTCTGCTTCCACCATCACCACCACTGGCAACGCATTTCATGCATTCACGACTCTCTGCATAACAAACCTACCTCTGACATCTCCTCTATATCTTGCTCCTAATATCTTAAAACTATGACCCTCGTACCAGTCAATCCTGCCCTGGGGAAAAGTCTCTGGCTATTGACGCTATCCATGCCTCTCAATACCTTGTATATCTCGATCAGGTCTCCTCTCTTCCTCCTCCTCTCCTGAGAGAAAAGTCAGAGCTTAGTCAACTTCTCTTCATAAGAGAAGCCCTCCAGTCCAGGCAGCATCCTCGTAAACCTTCTTTGCATCCTCTCCAAAGCCTCTGCATCTTTCTTATAGTAGAGCGACCAGAACTGGATACAATATTCCAAGTGTGGTCTCACCAGGGTTTTGTAGAGCTGCAGCAAAACCTTGCGGCTTTTAAACTCAATCCCCCGTTAATGAAAGCCAAAACGCCATATACTTTCTTAACAACCTTATCCACATGGGTGGCAACTTTGAGGGATCTATGTACTTGCACACCCAGATCCCTCTGTTCATCCACACTGCCAAGAATCCTGTCTGTAATCCTATATTCGCAGTCAGGTTCGATCTTCCAAAATGCATCACTTTGCATTTATCAAGGTTGAACTCCATCTGCCATTTCTCAGCCCAGCTCTGCATCCTGTCTATGTTGCGCTGCAGCCTGCAGTAGCCCTCGATACTATCGACGACACCTCCAACCTTTGTGTCATCGGCAAATTTACTAACACACCCATCAATTTCAATTTGGTAAGGCAAAGCTTGAGTATTTCTGAAAAAAGACACCATTTTATTAGAGCTTTTTAATTTGTGGATTCTACCAATCCACCTGCTAACCAGTGAACATATAGTGTAGATGTTTTTTCCCCAATACTTAGGTATTTATTGCAAGTGCAAGATTATCAGGTTCAACAAAATTTGTTTTTTACCACTGTGAAATAATTGAGCGATATGCAAAAGGATAGTAATAGAGAAAGACTGAGGCCTTGGAGCATTGTGGGAGGTAACAGATCTGTGGAGGGCGAAAGACAATGAAGGGATTGTCAAGATTCTTGATAGAGTAGGTTGTGTGCGTAATCTGTCAAACTCCAAATGAAGTGGATTAGCCAGCCTTTCTATGAGGTGATAGATCAAATATTATTGGCTTTTCCTTACGTTCTCTCAACCCAAGTCAATCTGGAGCTCATTGAGAAGTGAATTCCAATTGGAATAGTAAATTTAGAATGGTGCTGATACTATTTCTGCCAGTTATACAGAGCCAGGAGTGCAACACTACACATTGAATGAGCCAAATGCTTGCAGAGCCACTGTGGGAAAGACTTGGCAGGTGCTTGAAAACGCATGTCAATTTTCATCTCATTCAACTAAAATAATTAATGTGTCTGTTCAAGTGTGAATTCAATTCATCTGCATGTTAATCTTCATAACTGATGTAATTTCTTCTCATAAAAGTGCCGGCAGTTTCTTATGTTATACAGCATGCAGTTATTTGCTATTCCATATTCTGCTACCCTGATGATGATGATGACTTTGATTCAACATAGATGCCTTCCGAATGGTGAATGATGGGGGCGATTTGACTTCAGAAGGTCATCAAAGCTGAGTCTGGTCATCTGAGCTCCTAATGTTCAGACAAATGTCCCAGCAGAGGAACGTTGGGTTAGGAATCTTGACTTATTTCTTCATCCCAGGGATTTGGAAATCAGTGTTGAGGGGCTGGAGGAGATTGGGAGAGGTGACCATATTTGGAATTGTTGTGCTCTTGCTTTGGTCCAAACAGAGAATAGTTGCGTTTCTGGAGAAAAATTTCTGGTTTTTGAGATGATGACCTTGAAAAATGACCATTCATAGAGTCTCGAGGATGGTTGAGGGAAGTGAGTCGATGAAGGATGGGGAGTCAGATGGTTGAATGAATTGTGGTGTATAGCTATTCCTTGATGTTTAATTGTATTACCTAAACACAATCACCAACAATTTCAGAATAAATTGGTAGAACAGGATTCTCTTGGACACAAGGATAAACCTTTCGATTATCCTGTTACCACTTTCTGTGCTGTTCCTGACTCCCAAGCTTGGAATGATCTAGAATGAGTATTTATAGACATTCTCTTACTTTAGCGTCAGAATTTTATACTCATTTGCATAAGTAATTTAAAGACCTTCCCTTAATGATCAGTATCCGACAATTTACCAGTTAAGCAGCTGGTTAAATTCAGGCAGCATAAGCCATTAGTTTGAAAGATAGAGTTTGTAAGCTCACGGAGAAGTTGTTTTCAACTTTAATATTTCTTACTGCCGTACATTTCCTGTTCAAGGTTACATTTCATTGAACCCTGAAATTAGTCCATAAAAAGAACTTTATGAAGGTATTTAACATCTGTTGTTTAAGTAAGTAAAGCATTTGAGAAGGGACCATGCGGAGGACATCATGCAGTGTGTATAGGGAAATGCATATTGAGCAACTGTTTGACTCAGTGGGTCAGATGCTAGTATTTTGTGTCGAGAATCTGGTTTTTAATTTAGCCCAGTGCCAGTGTGACAGTCTCTTACCTAATGGCTGTAAGGCATTGTTGTGAAATAAATTAAGACTGTCACAGACTTGGTCCCAATTGACCTGAGCCAATAGCACAAAATTGTCCTTAATTTGGCTTCATTTATAGACATCTAAACTGTATAATAAAGTGCGGTTATGTAGCAGCCTTCACATAATGAAACATCTGCAGATGCTTTGCGGGGGTGTAACCAGGCAAGGCCTTAGATATGGCTCAGGGAGTAACTTCCTTCTGTCTAACGCAGAAGGTAGTGTGTCTCAGGCCCAGTTTGGAGCTGACTTGAACAGAGAGATGGAGACCTGCACCCTGTTTCCCCCAGCCCCACCTTTCCCTCCACCCACACTGAAGGAAAGACAGCAGCCAGCATTAAGCTTCTGTATCACCAAACGAGCTTTTTCCACGTTGTGCACCAAGGTTACTCCAAGGCAATCGATGAACTACCGAAACTGTGCAAGTGATTGTTTGTTACTTTGGTGCTACAAGTTGTCAAGAATCTGGAATACACTGTCTGAAAGAGTGGGAGGCAGACCCAAACAAGACTCTCAAAACAGAATTCATTGCATGCTTGACAAGGAAACAAAATGTTGAGCTCTGGGGGCGAAATCACGGTGGATGATGCTACTGTATTTGGTTAGCACTTGCAACAAAGCACAATAAAAGGAATGGCTTCTTGCTGGCATCGTCCGAAAACCATGATTCCATGATATAAGTTTTTAGCACTGTTTGGCTCAGTTGGTCCTTCAAGGGTTTTATGCTGCACACAATCTTCCTTCCACCTTCCATCACCTCTCATTCCTGTTATGGACCATACTAGACCAGACCTCCTCAAGATACGTTACAAAGATAGCCCAGATCCTATTTTATTTCATATTCTGAAGGCAAATGTGAAGTGCTGTGTTCCAGATTCGATGCAACTACTTGACATTAAGCAAAACACAATTTATTCAAACACTACAGTTAAAATACAACAAAAGAAAGAAGAACTTAGAATAGCTTAACTCTATTGGAAAACTTAACAGAATAATAGACACAGTAACTATTAACTGTTCCAATATAGTAACATCCCATCCTTGACAAAAAGGCAAATTCAGAAAACAGATTTTCTCACATGCACAATGCTAGCAGTAGGAAGAGAAACCCCAGCTTCGAGCTGTAACCGAGGGAAAGGCAAAAAAAATCTTCTACTTCAAAAGATTCCAAATAAATCTAGAAATGCTGGTCTGTGAGAACTGGCCACATCCGTCCAGGCTGCTTTATTGTTTCAATTTTACAGAAAAACCCAACGTTCCACAAGCTGTGTACATTACCACAGACTGTTCAGTGCTTCTCGTTCAATCTCTCTCTTAAAGAAACCAGAACAAAATACACCTCTAAAGCCACAGCATCATGACATTCCTATCAGCCTAATCTTCTGTAACAAAAGCAAAGTAGCGCAGATGCTGGAAATCTGAAATAAAACCAGGAAACGCTGGAGAAATTCAGCAAGACTGGCAGCATCTGTGGAGAGAGAAACAAAATTAACAGTTCAAACCTGATAGCTTTGTCTGAAGGCAGAGGTGGAATAGTGATGGGATCTGTGCTGTAGAAAGTGGTGGGGAGGAGCAAGAGAGACAGAGGGGAAGGTTTAGGAAAGATTTGAGGATGAAAGAGAATAGAAGTCATGGATGTCACAGAACAAAAGGCAAAGAGAGTTGTAAAGAACAGAGATTCAGGGTAGGTTTAATAGTAGTATAATCTCCTGTTCCTTTCCTCTTTGCCTTCTTACTTGCCATCAATGCTATTTCATTCAACTACTCCCTATAGTTAGATATTCCCCATTCTAACCACTGTCAGGCTAGTTCATGACATTAGAATGTGAATGATCATAGAAGCCCTACAGTGTCAAAGCAGGCTTTTCAGCCCATCAAGTCCACACCAACCTTCCGAAGATCATCCCACCCCATCCCTGTAATACTGCATTTCTCATGACCAATCCATGTAACCTGCACATCTCTCGACTGTGGGAGTAAACGGGAGCACCCGGAGGAAACCCTCGCAGGCACTGAGAAAATGCGCAAACTCCAGACAGCCAGTCACCCAAAGGTGGAATCGAGCCCAGGTCCCTGGCACTGTGAGGCAGGAGTGCTAACCACTAAGCCACAGTGCCACCCCTAAAGCACAGTCATCGGGTACAGTGGTGTTGTTTTACTTGTACTAGGCTCATAATCCAGAGGGTGTGATTCCAAATTCCACCATGTTATTTTCAGAAATGTAATGTGCATTAGAAACAAAAACTGATCTCAGCTAAAGTGAATGTAAAGCTGCCACGAAAATGCTCGCAGTTCACATGTATACCTTTAGGAAAGGAATATTGCTATTCCGTACTCAGTCTGAACTGATATGTGTTTCCACACCCACGCCAATGTGATCAACTCTTAACCTCCGCCATCCCCTCACAACAGCCAAGGGAGCCACACAGCTCTAAATGGCTCAAGATGAAAGCCAACCATGACTTTCTCAGGTCAGTTAAGGGTGAAATGGCAGCTTGGCCAGCAATGCTCAAATCCCAGGAACCAATATACAAAGAAATTCCTGCAGAAAATCCTCAGCCCCTACACTTCCTGCCAGGTTACCCTCTCGACCTTGATGAAAAATGTTCATTTTTTGAGATGTGGCTATCCCCCCCAATATATTGCCCTTCCTCAGTTCCCTTTGAGAAGGTGGTGGTGAGGTGCCACCTTGAACTGTTGCAGTTTGGATGGTGAAGATACTCCCATGGTGCTGATAGGGACAGAGTACCAGTATCCCAGTAACGATGAAAGAACACAGTTATAACTTCAAGTTAGAATAATGTCTGATGGGTGTTGTCATTGTAATATTTTATAAATGCACAAGGGCTCAGTCATGCAGTGATTGACCTCTCTCCATTATCTCACATTATTAAAGCAAAACTGAATGCATTAGACCAGGCGTTCTGAGAAACGATTTCAGACCATGAACTCTATTTTCAATTTTGCCGATACACCTCTTGCTCCTCCCCACCAGCCAGTATCTTGTTTGCATAGGATTGCTCTCATTACGGCTGACCTATTTCATGCTATTAACACCTACCATCGCCACTCACACACCTCTACTGTCATGAGTACTCTCTTTGCCTTTTGCTCAGTGAAAGCTTTCCAAACTGTTCTACTTGCTCCTCCCCTCCCACGTTTTCTACAGCGTAAAATCTATCATGTATCCAGCAGCTCTTAATTCCGAAAAGAGAGTCATGTTGGACTTGAAACTTTAACTCTGTTTTTATCTCCACAGACTGCGGGACCTGCTGAATTTCTCCAGCACTCTGTACTTTCATTCCAGGTTTCCAGCATTCAGTAATTCCATTAATTTTATTGTGTCTGAGTCCAGATATTAGCCTTGGCCCCAGTGCAGGGTTCTCCAGCTTCCACTTCGAGGTTATTTCCTGTTGGATCCAGGATACATGTCCTGGGTCTCTCAGAAATTGGGAACAAGCTTCAATTCATGTGTCACCTTTCACAACCCCAAGTATATTCCAAAGTTCCACTGAAATCCTTTTTAAGTGTAGTGACTGTTGAGGGAAATGCAGTTAGGACAGGAAGATTCCAAACAAATAATGTGATAACCATCCTATCTTTTGGGCATGTGCTTTAAGAGATAATTGTTAACCATGAATCCTGTTGAGAACTTTGATCATTTTTTTTGAGTAATGCCATTGGATTTTTTTACTTTCTCTGCCTCAATCTCCAGGAAGGAGATTATGCTTCGGTTTTGTCTTGGAAACTCTGAGTGATTGTATTTGCAAGGTGCCCATGGCTGCCAATGCACCATGCCACCGAGGCTGTCATCAGCCCATTGTGGAAGGGGGCCAGACTAAGCAGCAGGAATCTGAGACGCTCTACAAGAGAGCAGAAGCACGGGCCTTACTGCAGCCCTCAGGTGCTGCTACTTCTCATTGACTCTGATTAATGTGTGTGCTTTGCAGATTGTGGTCATATGCCATTCTGTGAAGACGACTGATGAAGCACAGATTGAGGTCCTAACCTGTGAGCTTGCAGACAAATTGTCTGCAGTGGGTTTTTTTTCCCTGCTGGCTGTCGGCAAAAAGACAGACATACAGAGGCTACACAAGATTCAAACAGTTCTGCAGGGTTGAGGACTTGTTAAAGGGACAATGTTTCACAATAACATTCATTGAATCCCTATAGTGTGGAAACAGACCCTTTGGCCCAACAAGTCCACATCGACCCTCCGAAGAGTAACCCACCCAGACCCATTCCCCCCTACCATATTATCCTATATTGACCCCTGACTAATGCATCTAACCTACACATCCCTGAACACTGTGGGCAATTTAGCATGGCCAATTCACCTGACCTGCCCATCTTTGAGTTGTGGAAGGAAACTGGAGCACCCGGAGGAAACCCACGCAGACACGGGGAGAATGTGCAAACCCCACACAGTCACCCGAGGGTGGAATCAAAAAGTTAACAATGTTAACAAATAGTTTCAAAAGTGATATTTATCATTCACTTTTGAGGACTCTTCGAATGTGGTATCGCCTCAGGGTTGAGAATCAGCAAGCAGCAAATTGAATAATTTTTGTGACTTTAGCTAACACTCAGTGGGGTTCCAGTTGTACAAGGTGTTTGTGTTACCTCCATAGTCACCAGGTCCAATGTCTTTTCAGCCAGGTTCCCACCCTGCATTTTAAATAAACCTGAGCTCATTTAAGTCTCTGTTGTCCATTTAAGTCTGTTGTCTAACTTGCATCAAAATCTCATTCACCCATCAGTTCCGATCTACACAGGCTCCTGATGTGTCAGTGGCTCAGTTTTAAAACTCTTATCCTTGGTTTTTAAAGGAGAAGTCTTCCCCCTTGCTTTCTTGGCAGCTTTCTGTGGCCTACTGAGATCTCTGCACAGTGCCAATTCAGTTTCACACTTAACTGTGAGGTTAGGCCTTGGAGTATAGTCAATGACTTATGATGGGACATAGTGTTGGATATGATTGATAATAATTAATTTATGACTGCCAGCCCCTAGGAAAGAGACTAGTGTAAATATTACCTTTCTGAGTATTTAATGTTGGACAGAGGTACTTAGTCTTTGGTCAAAGACTTATCATTCCTGAAGGAAAATTGTTGTAGTGGACAACGAAGAAGGTTATCTCAGAGTATAACGAGACCTTGATCAGATGGACAGTTGGGTCAAGGTGTGGCAGATGGAGTTTGATTTAGATAGATGTAAGATGCTGCATTTTGGTAGGGCAAATCAGGGCAAGACTCATACAGTTAATGGTAAGGTCCTGGGGAGAGTTGCCTAACCGAGACCTTGGAGTACAGGTTCATAGCTCCTTGAGGGTGCAGTCACAGGTAGACAGGATAAGAAAAAAGTGTTTGGTACGCTTGTCTTTATTGGTAGGTGCATTGAGTATAGGAGTTGGGAGGTCATGTTGTGGCTGTAATTGAAATTGTTTTGGCTACTTTTGGAATACTGCCTTCAATTCTGGTATTCCTGCTGGAGGAAAGATGTTGTTAAACTTTAGGGTTCTGATTTACAAAGAGTTTGCCAGGGTTGGAGGATTTAAGCTGTAGGGAGAGGCTCAATAGGCTGGGGCTATTTTCCACAGGGGTTGGAGCTTGAGAGGTGACCTCATAGAAGTTTATAAAATCATGAGGGGCATGGATATGGTGTGAACAGTCAAGGTCTTTTTCTAGGGGCAGCTTTTTCACATGGTGCATGTATGGAATGAGCTGCCAGAGGAGGTGGTGGAGGTTGGTACAATAACAACATTTAAAAGCCATCTGGATGGATATATGAACAGGATATATGAACAGGGATATGGACTAAATGCTGACAAATGGGTCTACATTAATTCAGGATATCTGGTCGACATGAACACGTTGGACCGAAGGGTCTGTTGTTTTGATGTACATTGCTGTGACTCCAAGACTCTATGAAAGACATAATAATGATTGAGTTTTGTTGTTCAGAATTTTCAAAAGCCACAAGTGTCCATTGTAAAATATTTCTATGAGTTGGTTACATCTTTACATGAGTAAATAAATATTATCGCTGTCAGATGTATTCTGTCATGTAGGTGGCCATGAATGATAGTGATTAGTTTTGAAATGATTACTCCTCTGGTACTAATCACTGACCTGACTCCGCTATCCCTGCATCCTTACCGCAATGGCCATTCCTCAATAATGTGTGTTCTATATTGGGCATCATGTATTAGTTGCACATTTTACAGCTTAAGCAACCAGTGGACAGGAATTGAGAGCAGGAACCCATCTCAAGGCAGGCGGTATGTAGCAATCTCAGTTGCTGAGTGCATAATTACAAAATCAGAGATGTGAGTTGGCACTTTGCCAGTCTGCTACATTCAGTGACATTGAAGGAGCTATGGTTTTCCAAGAGGCACGAGTGAGAATTATACAACATAAGGCAGTGCCTCACTCTCTCTGAATAGCTCTACCCTTTAACACGCTATGCTTCTCCATTGACCACCAGGCCTTAGTCCTAACCTTAGGGATATTTTCCCCTTAATTTTCCATGTCCCTGGCCAGGTACATTTTTTGTTTTGGCTATTACTGATTGCCTTGAACTGAGTGGTATCCTTGACAATTTCAGGTCAGAGTTAGAGGTACATCAGACCAGGTAAGGATGGCAGATTTCTCTCTCTAAAGGGTATAAGTGAACAGGGTGAGGCTTTTTTAATTATATGTGGACTGGGTTTTCAATTCCAGATTTTATTGAATTCAAATTCCATGAGTTGCCCTGGTGGTTTTCAAAGCCATGTCTAGAAACTTGTAGCCCAGTTCTCTGCATTACTGTTCAAAGATGTTACCACTACTGCACTGTCTTCCTCCTTGAAAGCCTTTGTAAAGCCTTCCTCTTTGACTAAGCTATTGGTAACTTGGTCTAAAATCTTCTCAGGAGCTCATTATCCAATCTCCTTTCAGTAAATGTGCCAGTGAAGGGTCTTTTTATGTTTAAGCATGCAATTTCAATGCTGATTTGTTGTTATAGAGTCATAGAGATGTACAGCATGGAAACAGACCCTTCGGTCCAACCCGTCCATGCTGACCAGATATCCTAACCCAATCTGGTCCCACCTGCCAGCACCTGGCCCATATCCCTCCAAACCCTTCCTATTCATATACCCATCCAAATGCCTCTTAAATGTTGCAATTGTACCAGCCTCCACCACATCCTCTGGCAGCTCATTCCATACACGTACCACCCTCTGCGTGTAAAAGTTGCCCCTTAGGTCTCTTTCTTTCCCCTCTCACCCTAAACCTATGCCCTCTAGTTCTGGACTCCCTGATCCCAGAGAAAAGGCTTTACCTATTTATCCTATCCATGCCCCTCATAATTTTGTAAACCTCTATAAGGTCACCCCTCAGCCTCCGACGCTCCAGGGAAAACAGCCCCAGCCTGTTCAGCCTCGCCCTGTAGCTCAGATCCTCCAACCCTGGCAACATTCTTGTAAAACTTTTCTGAACCCTTTCAAGTTTCACAACATCTTTGCGATAGGAAGGAGACCAGAATTGCATGCAATATTCCAACAGTGGCCTAACCAATGACCTGTACAGCCGCAACATGACCTCCCAACTCCTGTACTCAATACTCTGACCAATAAAGGAAAGCATACCAAACGCCTTCTTCACTATCCTATTGACCTGCGACTCCACTTTCAAGGAGCTATGAACGTGGACTCCAAGGTCTCTTTGTTCAGCAACACTCCTTAGGACCTTACCATTAAGTGTATAAGTCCTACTAAGATTTGCTTTCCCACTTCTCAGCCCATTGGCCCATCCTGTCCAGATCCTATTGTAATCTGAGGTAACCCTCTACGCTGTCCACTACACCTCCAATTTTGGTGTCATCTGCAAACTTACTAACTGTACCTCTTATGCTCGCATCCAAAGCATTTATGTAAATGACAAAAAGTAAAGGGCCCAGCACCAATCCTTGTGGCACTCCACTGATCACAGGCCTCCAGTCTGAAAAACAACCCTCCACCACCACCCTCTGTCTTCTACCTTCGAGCCAGTTCTGTATCCAAATGGCTAGTTCTCCCTGTATTCCATGAGATCTAACCTTGCTAACCAGTCTCCCATGGGGAACGTTGTCGAAAGCCGTACTGAAGTCCATATAGATCACATCTACTGCTCTGCCCTCATCAATCTTCTTTGTTACTGTTGCAGAGATAAATAGTATTGTTCTCAATTAATTGGTCTTTGTTGTGGAGATTTATCTTTGAGATTTGAGTTTGCATCGAATGCTTTACCTGACTGGAGCTCAGCTTACTGATGGAGGGGCATTGAAAGTTGAAGAGCACAGACTGTGCTGCTCTTTATTGGTCCTCACTGTGAGGAACTGATTGTCACGTGTCATTGATACTCTATCACTCTAGCAGCTACTCTGTCAGTTCAGGCAAAAGAAAAGCAAGAACTTGTCTCTCCGTGATGACTTTCACAACATGTGGGTATCCAGACCACTTCACAGTCAATGACCATATTTCATTAATCAGTGCTGTCGTGCAGGAAATGTGACAGTCAACTTACACAGAGCAAGTTCCTACAAGCAATAACATGATGATAACACATTAGGAGCAAATTACTGCAGATGCTGGAGTCTGTATTGAAAACAAAAGTGCTGGAAATCACAGCAGGGTCAGGCAGCATCCATGGAGAGAGAGAGGAAACTACCATTTTGAGTCTAGATGACTCTTCATCAGAGCTGACATGGTGTGTAGGATGCAGCATTTATGCTAATGTCAGTGTTGGGGGTGGGGGGGGGGGAGTGGAGTTCTGGGGCAGAAAGGATGCTGCTACTACAGGTTAAGTGATCAGAAGACTGTGCCCCCTCATCATGCTGCAATGCTTCAGTGAATCACAGAGTAAACTGGAGGATCAACATCTCATCTTCAGACTGGGCACTTTGCAGCCTTCTGGACTTAATATAGAGATCAACACCATCTGATTGTAAACCCACTCCTATTTCTTCCTTTTCTTTTAGCTTTACTTGTTGCATTCTCCGTCACTGTGTCCTCCCACCCCCCGCCACCCCACCCACCCCCACCCTTGTGGGACTGTCTGTTTTCCGGTCTGGCAGTGAAACACACTGTCATTCTGCCGTTCTCCCATTCCGATCCCTGAATCAGCAACCTTCTTCCCCCAGAGCTCCATCGCCCCTCGACAATAGCGTAAATCCTGTCCTCCTCGCATTTCACGTCAGCTCTGATGAAGAGTTATCTTGACTTGAAACGTTAGCTTCTTCTCTCTCCATGGATGATAACAGATTGTTTTCATGATGCAGGTTGAGTGATGAAGTTTTGTCCAGTGCATCAGAGAGGAATCCTCTTCTCTCACTGGGAATGATGTTTTCCACTGAAGAAGACAAATTGGGCTGCGCCTGGTAAGTCCAGCAATGCCTCACTGAGAATGACAATCTGGATTGGGAAGGGTCTCAAACCCACAGACTTGGGACACACACAGATTGTGACTCCTCAGACATTGAAACAGTCCATTCCCAAATGCAGCCAGAGGGATATGGACAGTGTCTGGGTTTAGGATGACAAGTGGCAAGTGACTTTTGTCCCACACCAAGACCAGATAATGATCATCGCTAGCAAGAGAGCATCTGACCATCGCCCCATGACATTCAGTGGCATCGTCATCATTGAATTTCCTGTTTTTTACACCCTGGGGGTTACAGTCGCTCAAAACCAAACTGGACTCGTCAGGTAAGCATTGTGGCTACATGGGCAAGTCAAAGGCTAGGACTGTTGCAGTGAGTCACTCATCTCCTGACTCTCCACAGCTCATCTGTCATCTACAAGACACAAGTTTGGAATGTGATGGTATATACCTTACTTGCTTGGATGAGTACAGCTCCTACAATACTCAACTAAGAACAGCACAGCATAGAGACCGGTCGTTCAGCCCTCCAAGCCTACACCACCACATTTTGTCCTTCCATACTAAAACTGTTTTTGTTTCCAGGATTCGTATCCCTGTATTCCCTTCATTTTCATGTATTTGTCCAGGTATTTCTTGAATATTGCTATTGTGTTTGCTTCCACAAGAAGTTTGACATCACCTGGGATAAGGTAGCCCATTTGATTGGTACCCCATTCATAAGCATCCACTCTCTCTACCGTCAAATCTCAGTAGCAGCAGTGTATACCATCTACAAGATGCACTGTAGCAATTCATTAAGCCTCCTGAGATATCACCTTCCAAACCCATGACTACTTCCATCTATTAGGACAAGGACAGCAGATACATGGGAGCACCACCATCTGCAAATTCCCCTCCAAGCCACTCATCATCCTGACTTGGAAATGTGTCATCTCTCCTTTACTGTGGCTGGGTAAAAATCATGGAATGCCCTCTCTAACAGCACATGGACTGCAGTGATTCAAAAAGACAGATCATCACCACCTTCTCAAGGGCAACTAGGAAATGCGCAGTAATGCCAGTATTCCATGAATTTGTAATAAAGAAATTCTGTTCAGACCATTGTGATGAAAAATCCACAGAGGCTTGATGAACATTACCTCGACTTTCAGTGTCTTTTCAAACATTTTTTAATTAACACCTCAAACACTCAAGATATAGGGAAAAGGTTCATTGCAATGACTTTAGATTTTAACTTTTGTTAATTAAAGAAGTGTGATTCTTAACTTGTAACACCTTAAGATAGTTAGAAGTCAAATGTGCAATACAGACAGAAAATCTACCCTTCATTCATTAGGAGAGAAATTTTGAACAAAGCCGTTGTCTAAAGAAACTGATATCTTGGATTTGCAAAGTAAAACATAGAACATAGAACATTACAGCACAGTACAGGCCCTTCGGCCCTCGATGTTGCGCCACCCTATGAAACCAATCTGAAGCCCATCTAACTGACACTATTCTATTCTCGTCCGTATGCTTATCCAATGACCATTTAAATTCCCTTAAAGTTGGCAAGTCTACAACTGTTGCATGGCAATGCGTACCATGCCCCAACTACTCTCTGAGTAAAGAAACTACCACTGATATCTGTCCCATATCTATCACCCCTTAATTTGAAGCTATACCCCCTCGTGCTAGCCATCAATCACCATCCAAGGAAAAAGGCTCTCACTGTCCACCCTATCTAACCCTCTGATTATCTTATATGTCTCTATTAAGTCACCTTTCAACCTTCTTCTCTTATGAAAACAGCCTCAAGTCCCTCAACCCTTCCTCATAAGACCTTCCCTGCATATCAGGCAACATCCTATTAAATCTCCTCTGAACCTTTTCCAAAGCTTCCACATCCTTCCTGTAATGCGGTGACCAGAACTGCACACAATACTCCAAGTGCAGCTGCACCAGAATTTTGCACAACTGCAGCATGACCTCATGGTTCCGAAACTTAATCCCTCTACCAATAAAAGCTAACACACTGTATGTCTTCTTAACAACCCTATCAACCTGTGTGGCAACATTGAGGGATCTATGTACGTGGACACCGAGGTCTCTCTGCTCATCTACACAACCAAGAATCTTACCATTAGCCCAGTTCTCTGTATTCCTGTTACTCCTTCTGAAGTGAATCACCTCACACTTTTCGACATTAAACTCCATTTGCCACCTCTCAGCCCAGCTCTGCAGCTTATCTATGTTCCTCTGTAACCTACAACATTCTTCGTCACTATTTACAACTGTACCGACCCTAGTGTCGTCTGCATCCTTCTACGCCCTTATCCTGGTTGTTTATAAAAATGACAACAGCAGTGGACCCAAAACAGATCCTGTGGTACACCACGAGTAACTGAACTCCAGGATGAAACTTCCCCATCAACCACCACCCTCTGCCTTCTTTCAGCTAGCTAACTTCTGATCCAAACCACTAAGTCACCCTCAATCCCATGCCTCTATATTTTGTGCAGTAGCCTACTGTGGGGAACCTTAGCAAACACCTTATTGAAATCCATATACACCACATCAACTGCTTTACCCTCATCCACCTGTTTAGTCACCTTCTCAAAGAACTCAAGAAGGTTTGTGCGGCACAACCTACCCTTCACAAAACCCTGTTGACTACCCCTATTAAACTTATTCCTATCAAGATGGTTATAAATCCTATCTCTCTCTTATATACTTTTCCAACACTTTACCCGCAACCGAAGTAAGGCTCACTGGTCTATAATTACCAGAGTTGGCTCTACTCCCCTTCTTGAACAAAGGGTCAACATTTGCTATCCTCCAGTCTTCTTGTACTATTCCTGTAGACAGTGATGACAAGAGCAGCACGGTGGCTCAGTGGTTAGCACTGCTGACTCTCAGTGCCAAGGGCCTGGCTTCAATTCCAGCTATGGGTCACTGTGTGGAGTTTGCATATTCTCCCCATGTCTGCGTGGGTTTCATCCGCATGCTTTGGTTTCCTCCCACAATCCAGAGATGTGCAGGTCAGGTGAATTGGCTATGCTAATTTGCCCATAGTATTCAGGGGCGTGTAGGTTAGGTGTATTGGTTAATGTAGAGTAATAAGGTAGGGGAATGGGTCTGAGCAGGTTACTCTTTGGAGGGCCTGTTTCCACACTGTAGGGATTCTATAAAGATCAAAGCCAAAGGCTTGGCAATCTCCTCCTTGGTTTCCCAGAGAATCCAAGGATAAATCCCACCTGGCCCAGGGGATTTATCTGTTTTCACACTTTCCCGAATTTCTAACACCTCCTCCTTGTGAACGTCAATCCCATCTTGTCGAGTAATCTGTTTCTCGGTATTCTCCTCGACAACATTGTCTTTTTCCAGTGTGAATACTGACGAAAAATGTTCATTTAGCGCTTCCCTTATCTCCTCTGACTCCACGGACAACTTCCCACGACTGTCCTTGATTGGCCCTAATCTTACTCTGGTCATTCTTTTATTCCCGATATACATATAGAAAGCTTTAGGGTTTTCCCTGATCCTATCCGCCAATGACTTCTCATGTCCCCTCCTCACTTGTCTTAGCTCTCTCTTTAGGTCTTTCCTGGCTACCTTGTAACTCTCAAGCGCCCTAACTGAGCCTTCACATCTCATCCTAACATAAGCCGCCTTCTTACTCCTGACAAGAGTTTCAACTTTCTTAGTAAACCAGGGCTCCTGCGTTTGACAACTTCCTCCCTGTCTGACAGGTACGCAATAGCTGTTCCTTGAATAAGCTCCATATTTCTATTGTACCCATGCCCTGCAGTTTCCTTCCCCACCCTATGCATCCTAAATCTTGTCTATTCGCAGTAGGGAATGATGTTAAAGCAAAGGAGCTCTCTAGCTATAATGACTGGACAAATTCCGCCACGAATATATTAGTACTGAGTGATAACTGTAGCCTCGCTATAAAACAGACTTATTCTCATCCAGAACAAATGTTGAAAACACGTTAAAAAGTAGCTGTTGTAACAGATACTTGAGAATTTGATTAATATGTATTAAATATATACTCAAGTCAGAATCACGATGCATTTGAGTTTCTGTGCAAAAGCCATAAAGTTTTCTCATAAGTACAGCTGTTAAATGAATGTTTAATTATTAAACACTTCATAAATCTGTGACATCTGACATTCTAGGATGCAAATCCGATTGAAGGAGTAGATTATTTATCCTTCAACTAACAAGGTCCACTCTTACCACTCATCATTTCTGCTGCTTTTCTTACATTACGGAATTAGATGATCTTGGCTTCAGACCAACAGCTGAAGTGAACTATTTAATGATTTGTTTAGATAGTACTGGAGCTTGGTAGTACAGAACAGACATTGAGAATTGACGACAAAGGAGAAGAGCTTTTGTCTTGCACTCAACAGGACCAAATTTCAAACAACGATAACATGTTGCACGAGAAAAGCTTGCGGATTGGCTGATATGTGGACTCTGAATGGTTGAAGAGTGACCATGGAGAATACAGTATGGAATAATTGTTGCAAAGCTTTTCTTCAATTCAAAGATGTACAATGCCTGGATCTGTTCCTTATGTCAGTCGAGGACAGATATGTTGAATGTTGGTTCGAGCAGCGCTGACTTGGAACTACCTTGAGATAAGTGGGGGTCTCTAAGTACCAAGGACATCAGTGGTTTAAGAAGACAGCTCACCACCACCTTCTCAAGGGCAATTGGAATGAGCAGTAAATGCTGGCCCAGCTAAAGGCATTGCATTTCATGAATGAGTAAAAAAAAGCAAAAGAAAAGTGATCTACATTGCCAGCCCAAGTGATAATCTGAGACGTTTTATTCATTAGCAGACCTGTGATTGCTCAGCACAGTTGAACATCTTTTAATTAAAAGCGAAGTAATGTGAGAGCAAGAGATCTGAAAAAAAAACAAAATTCTTGAGATTCTCAGTATGTTTGGCAGAATTGGTAGATAAACAGTGCTCATATTTCAAGTTCTCTACAGCTCTTCTTCACCTTCTGCCTGAGTTTTTAAAACAGCTGCTATTTTTTTAATTTCCAGAATTACTGACTTCAACCAGCAGCCATAGTGGGATTTGGCCCCATGTCTCTCGACCAATTGACTTGACCAGCAGATTATTGCTTCAGTGACATTACCACTGTAACACCATGTCTTTCTGAAGCAGAGGAGCGGCGGACAGATAGAAAGGCTGCAGGAAGGATTTCCAGAATTTAAGTATTAGGCGGCTGAAGGCACAGTTGCCAATGGTAGGGCGTTAAAATCAGAGAACTGCAGGAGAGTGGAGCTCTCCCAAATGTTCTGGTCCCAGAGGAGGCAGGAAGAAAGATGATCAGGGGAACTTAATTGGACAGTTGGCCAAAAATACAGAATTCCAATGGTCACGCAATCTTTTACAGAAGAGTCTCTGACTTTAGATGGTAGTCAGCCTTCACAATTACAGGAGTTGCAAAGCGGATTTTAAGTTTAGGTTGTAGATTTGCTCGCTGAGCTGTCGGTTTGATATCCAGACGTTTCATTACCTGGCTCGGTAACATCATCAGTGGCGACCTCCAAGTGAAGCGAAGCTGTTGTCTCCTATTTATATGTTTGTCCTGGATGGGGTACCTGGGGTTTGTGATGATGTCATTTCCTGTTCGTTTTCTGAGGGGTTGATAGATGGTATCTAGATCTATGTTGAAAATGTGTTGCTGGAAAAGCGCAGCAGGTTAGGCAGCATCCAGGGAACAGGAGAATCGACGTTTCGGGCATAAGCCCTTCTTCAGGAATGCAACACATTTTCAGTTCTGATCTCCAGCATCTGCAGACCTCACTTTCTCCATCTAGATCTATGTGTTTGTTTATGGCATTCTCTGGCATGTCTTTGCTTAGCCTGTCCCAGGATAGATGTGTTGTCCCAGTCGAATTGGTGTTTTTATTTCATCCGTGTGTAGGGCTACAAGGGAGAGAGGGTCGTGTCTTTTTGTGGCTAGCTGGTGTTCGTGTATCCTGGTGGCTAACTTTCTTCCTGTTTGTCCTATGTAGTGTTTGTGGCAGTCCTTGCATGGAATTTTGTAGATGACATTTGTTTTGTCCATGGGTTGTAGACTCATCATATGAATACAGTTTCTACAAGAACAGATTGGAGGCTAGGAATCCTGCGGCGAGTAACTCACCTCCTGGCTCCCCAAAGCTTGTACACCATCTACAAGATTAGATTAGATTACTTACAGTGTGGAAACAGGCCCTTCGGCCCAACAAGTCCACACCAACCCACTGAAGCACAACCCACCCAGACCCATTCCCCTACATTTACCCCTTCACCTAACACTACGGGCAATTTAGCATGGCCAATTCACCTAACCTGCACATTTTTGGATTGTGGGAGGAAACCGGAGCACCCGGAGGAAACCCATGCAGACACCCGGGAGAATGTGCAAACTCCACACAGACAGTTGCCTGAGGTGGGAATTGAACCCGGGTCTCTGGCGCTGTGAGGCAGCAGTGCTAACCACTGAGCCACCGTGCCACCCATAACAAGGCACAATCAGAATACTCCCCATTTGCCTGCAGATGACATCTCCAACAGCACTAAATAAACTTGATATCCAGGACAAAGCAGCTTGCTTAATTCACGCAACATCCACTCTCAGTAACAGTAGTGTGCACCATCTACAATATGCACTGCAGAAATTCACCAAAGCTCCTTTGACAACATCTTCCAAAACCACAACCATTACCAGCTAGAAGGACAAGGGCAGCCGACACATGGGACACCACCAGATTCCACTCCAAGCCATTCACCATCCTGACTTAATGGAATGGAACATTCTTCTCATTAATAAATTACAATGAGTTTTGATACCCTCTCAGTGTCACTTGTGTACAGTCTGCACCTGGGTGAAACCGGCTATTTTACTGAATCCCACCATACAGGCTGCAGCACGACCTTATTGTGGGGGAACTGACCATGTACAAATGGTATCAATCACCATCCTGATGCATTGTGGGAGCATGACTTGGAGATCGCACATAGACCGCCTGTCACTCCCTGGAAGGAGCCAGGAGCATCGAAGTTCACAGCCATTCATGTTCACAGCCACTGGGAGAAGGTGACTTCCCACTCCTGCAGTCTTGAGGTCCCACTCCAGCATATGGCAAAAGTTTTATCACCGTATCTTCACAAGTAGCCACACTGACCCACTCCCACCAGCAGGGCTTAGAACCCCTTGTGAAAACAACCTACGTTGGGAAGAGGACAGATTAGTTTCTTGGATGTTGGAAGAGTCCACAGTGTAATAAACTGCAACTGTGCATATGCCTGTCTACAGTGTGAAATGCAGCGCCCTGGTAATGAGGGTACATCCTTCAGTCGTCCATTCAGCTTCTGCCTCAGCCTGTGCAGCAACTTGGTGAAGGTGCTGCACTAACAAATTCACTCAAAGAGGGACGGCGTGCTGCTTTACAGATCCTTTCCGGTCTCAGACCCACATCAATCATTCAACGTCCCACTGCAGTCAGTACACATCATCATTAAACTGACATGGCAGATGATGAAGTGATGGTCTCTGCCTCCCATTGCAGCCTTGGACACTGCACAAATAATGGTTGGACTTTGGCCAGCATTGTCCTCTTTTTAACATCATTGCTACTAACTTCAGCATCATCGAGATGCCCCAGTTTAATTTACAAACACCAATGGCATGGTGTAAATTGGTTTGATATAGCAATTAGCAAAGCACCTTCACCTGCATGGATAGCACCTTCTCAAGAGCAACAATGTATATTCAATCATTAAATAAATTAGATTAGATTCCCTTCAGCGTGGAAACAGGCCCTTTGGCCCAACAAGTCCACACCGGCCCTCCAAAGAGTGACCCATCCAGACCCATTTCCCTCTGACTAGTGCACCTAACACTATGGGCAGTTTAGCATGACCAATTCACCTAACCTGCACATAGAGTCATAAAGATGTACAGCACAGAAACAGACCCTTCGGTCCAACCCATCCATGCCAACCAGATATCCCAACTCAATCTAGTCCCACTTGCCAGCACCCGGCCCATATCCCTCTAAACCCTTCCTATTCATGTACCCATCCAAATGCCTCTTAAATGTTGTAATTGTACCAGCCTCCACCACTTCCTCTGGCAGCTCATTCCATACACGTACCACCCGCTGCGTGAAAGAGTTGCCCCTTTGGTCTCTTTTATATCTTTCCCCTCTCATCCTAAACCTATGCCCTCTAGTTCTGGACCCCCCGACCCCAGGGAAAAGACTTTGCCTATTTACCCTATCCATACCCCTCATAATTTTGTAAACCTCTTATAAGGTCACCCCTCAGCCTCCGACTCTCCAGGGAAAACAGTCCCAGCCTGTTCAGTCTCTCCCTATAGCTCAAATCCACATCTTTGGACAGTGGGAGGAAACCAGAGCACCCGGAGAAAACCCACGCAGACATGGGGAGAATATGCAAGCTCCACGCAAATAGTCACCCAAGGCTGGAATCAAACCTGGGTCTCCAGTGCTGTGAGGCAGCAGTGCTAACCACTGAGCCACCGTGCTGAATCTGGAATTACAAAGCTCTTGTCAGAAATGGTAGGAGCTGGTAGTCTCAGATGGCTAGCATGTGGTTCAGAATAATGCCACCAACAAGTGATTTGATTCCCATTCCATTTGAGGTAGACTTCAGACTCCCCTCCTCCCCCTCCCCCTGAGAGGGGAGGATGATGGCAAATTGTTGCTGCTGAAAAGAGCCATGAAACTGGCTTGAGGCATCATTAGTCAATGAGCTAAGTGTCTGCCAGCACTCTCAATATCACATCAATCACAGTGACCACAAAACCACTGGATTGCCTTACAAATGGCTCTGTCTCACTAATGCCCTTTAGGGAAGGACATTTGACATGCTTATCCAGTCTGGTCTACCTGTGACAGCAGACCCACATCAATGTGGTTGATACTTACCTGGTCTCTAGAAACGCCTGGCAAACCATTCAAAGTTTATTCGAGAAGACAGCTCTCCACCAGCCACATAAGGCCAATGAGAGTTGGGAAATCAATGCTGGTCTGCACAATACTTAGCAATGTCCCATGCATGATTTAAAAAAAAGTAATTCATAAACTGTCAGAAAGGACAGTCTGTGGGTGGTGAGTGCCATTCACTCTGTGGAGTAATAAGCTCAAATTCATCATCGACAGTTCAATTCAATATGTCTGTCACACATTCAGCCCACATTTCCATTATAGAGTTGATCCCAATTGGAGCTACACTGTCTCATTATGTTGGTGGAGACATAAGAAATACTTGATGCATTCTTGTTGCGCCTTGTAGCCTTTTCTTTCCCAGCTGTTGGCAGTTCTCAGTCCGTGGCACTTTTAACCCTGACCCAGAAAGATGTGAGTCCAAGACCCATTCCAGAGAGTTATCTCTAGATTGATCCTCCCAAGTGGCAGTGCTTCAGGACTGGACTGCTGGCAGTTATTGTCTTTAAATTGAGGCGACAGACTATGATCCTGTCTGCTTTTTCCAATGACATAAGAGTTCACAGCCACCATTTTGGAGATGATCAAGTGAGTTCTTCCAATATTTATCCCCAAATATTCATCACAAAACATAATGTCTAGGTTGGTAGTTCACTGCTTTTTCTGTGATCTTGCTGTGTAAAAAGTGTGTGTTTCTTTTGTCTGTGTTGTTGAGAGTTCAGCTGTGAAGCATATTGAGATGCCCTGAGATTGTGAAAGGTGCTACAAAATACAATTATTCTCCCTTCTTTCTGATGACAGTGTTGTGTTATCCAGTTGTCTCAGATTGTAACTGCTGAACGATCTTCAAATTCAATAGAAAACTTTCCTTGTTATAAGATATTTAAAAATGTAACTCTATCTTCCTAGTGGTTATAACCCCTGCAGTTTACAAACTGTTCCAGTACCTTTACAAAGATGTCAAACTGGCCAAGTGAGGCATAATTATCATTTTAGCAAGTCATTAGATTTTGAAGAAAATTTTAAGAAAATGATGTGTTCAGTTTTAGTTTTAGCTCAGTGTGTCAGTTACTGTGACATCCTTTTTGGAAAAATAAAAATGATTAAAAGTAAAAGATTACATAGATTCCCTACAGTATGGAAACAGGCCCTTCGGCCCAACAAGTCCACACCGACCCTCCGAAGAGTAACACACCCAGACCCATTCCCCTACCCTATATTTACCTAACACTATGGGCAATTTAGCATGGCCAGTTCACCTGAACTGCACATCTTTGGATTGTGGGAGGTAACCAGAGCACCCGGAGGAAACCCACACAGACACAGGGAGAATGTGCAAACTCCACACAGACAGTCACCCGAGGCAGGAATTGAACCTGGGTCCCTGGTACTGTGAGGCAGCAGTGCTAACCACTGAGCCACCATGCCAGAAGTGTACAGAAGCATCTGCAAAAGGTTCTGCAGTCCAGTGCTGCCATGACTAGGTGATTGCTGAGTTCAAATCCCAACAAGGGCAGATTGAGAAGCTTCAGATAAACCTCAAAATAATAAGTTGTAACAGTAAAAATGAAACTATTGTAAAAGCACAAATAGTTCATTTGTGAGAATTAAACCTACTGTCATTATAGATATTTTAAATCAGTCTATTTAGGCACTTTATAACATACCTGTAGAGCATCTTGTGAACCTCTGAGATAGGAACACCACAAGAGGGCCACCATGGTTATTTTTGTAAACTGATTCTGGTGTCACACCAACGTGGTTCATTTTTGACTGCCCTCTGAAATTAGCTCGCTCATAATATGGGCAGGAAATGCTAACTTTGCCACTGCCGCCAAAAGGTAACTTGAGAAATACAAGGGGAGAAGGGTTGAAAGGGCACATAACCTGGGCTCACTCTCTTTATTACCCTGATGTGTGTTGCGCAGTTATATCCAGTTTCAGCAAATGGTTTGAAAGCTGACAGGAGCAATTGGCCTTGACGGATGGCAGAGATTGATGAGGGACTTTTCAATTCCCTTCATCGTCTGCTGCCAGTTTCTGACAATGCGTTTTCAGCAGAGATGAGGAAAAGACTTAAGCAAAAAGAGGGTTGGATTTGACAGTGAAATATTTGCCAATGTGTGCTGATCATTCATTCAAAACGTTATTGGGAATTATTGATGGAGATTGAACAGTCTGTGTCCCATCTGCCCTACTGATTTATGACACAACAATGTGGAAAGAATTTATTTCTTTAATGTGCATCAAAATTAATTTTTTTATGAGGCAGTTTATTAAATGCTTAGAAATTCATATCATTAAACACAATATCAACAGCATTTTCCTTATTGCTACATATTATGACCACTGCAAAAATGTAAATCAGTCAAGTCTTTTCAAATCCCATGCTGAATTGCCTCTAATTAGCTCAAATCTTTCTCACAGTTCTTGGGTATTATTCCTGTAGCAGGTACTCAAAAGATTTCTGCTTTCATCCTTTCCCTGTTTTTTTGAGGAGAGTTGTAATGTTGGTCGTCTTTTGACCTTTAACTCTATTCCAATGTCTGAAGCGGTTTAGAAAATGGTGACTAATTGGTGCATACTCATGTTCAGACACCCTGACAGTTCCATTTCCATCCCCACTCCCTAAACACAGGAAAATGATCTAGGGGCTCTGAGTTGGTCACTGGCCAATTGGGAAATTTACCATTGTGCGAGGATGGGTTTGGTGCAAGCTACAGGACAAACACTTGAGCACATAATATGGGCTGAGACTCCTCATTGTCAGAACTGAGGGAGAACTGTCCAGCCCAAGGTGATGCCTAATATGTATAATGTTCAATTCAGGCCATATCTGACCCTAAGGGAGGCGATAAAAGATCTTATTCTGAAGGAGAGCAAGGGAGTACTTTTCTGATGTTCTGGCCCTCAGTTAAAATTCCAACACCACCCCAAAACATTTGCATGGTCAATATCACATTGCTATTCACGGGAACGTTCTTGTACAAATTGGCTGCCACATCTCCCACACTGCAAGAATTCCTACATGGTACAACTACTTTGCTGGCTACAAAGTGACTGTGAAACTTCTAAAGATTGCTATAGAATAGCACTATTTTCCTTTTATTGAATATCTCTGGCACTCCTTCACTTCCAAGTGCAAGATATTCCTTCTCTCCCTAAATGCCTAATGCCTTTGTCTCCTTTTCCACCTCATGCACCAGTAATTATTCCCTGCTTTTTACCTTTACGTCATTGTGCTGTACCCTTGCTATTGACCCACTTCTATCTTTCATCACATTCCTAAGAACCTCTGCCAATTGTTTCCTGTGTGGATCAGTTCTCACTATCACCATTTTCTTATCCCCACTTTTGTATCTCAAAAATAATTACCTGGGAATCTCTCTGTTTTCATTATTTCCTTTAGCCTTGCTCATTTTACTTCAGTAAAACTGACCATCTGCAAGTTGTTCAATATCTGCAAATCCTCCCTGTATTTGCCTTCCTGCAGTTTGATGTAGTTGACTACAACATCCTCCTTCAGCCATCTTCACCATTGCGCAGTGGGATGAGACTAACTGAAACTTGCATTCGTTCTTATCCTTGTAATCATAGGCAAAAGAGTCACCATCAGTGGCTTCTCTTGCTGCTGTTACACCATCAGATCTCCATCAAGGGTCTATCATTTACTCCCTTCTATTTCTCATCTATATATTGCTTTTCAGTGACGTTATCCAATGTTCCTTTATCAAAGTTCAAACCAGAGATTGTGCAATTGAAGAACTTTACCCTGACACTCACCATAGCGCCCAAAGTTCCGAACTGTGATGAGTTCCAGACCGATTCTGAAATGTGAGGCTGTGGAGGAGCAGTCTCTGAATAAATAACACTTGTAAAGGCAGAGATTGGCCAGGGATATTCAGCATGAATTTGTTGGAGGGAGATCCTGTCTGCCTAATTTAATTGAATTTTTTTGTAAAGGTAGATGAATATGACGAGGATAGTGCAGTTGATGTGGTTTACATGGACTTCAAAAAGGCCTTTGACAAGGTCCAACCTGAAAGGCTAGTCCAAAACGTAAGAGCCCATGGGATCTAAAACAACTGGATCCAAAAGTAGCCAACAAATGGAGGCAAAAGGTGATTGGTGGGCCCTCACCTCTCCTGGGCCCAACCACAGCTTTCGACAGATTAAGGATAAATTCCCTGCTTTTGGGCCTCTGTTTGTGGAGACCAGGTCCTTGTACATTTTGCTGTCTCACAATGCCACGCAGTCTTCAAAGATCGATGCATGGGAAAATCCAGTCCTTTCTATCCTTGCATAACATTTTGAATTGCACTGTTATGTCTATATTGCCTCTATCACATCTGCCAAAAAGCATCATCTCCCAGTTCTCTGCATTAAGTTTAATTTCCCACTTGTTTTCTCCTCCCGCTAACCCATCTATTTCCTGTCATAGAGGATTGCCATCATCCTCAGAGTCAGCCATATCTTCCAAGTTTAGAATCAAAGGAAAATATTCGTATTTTCTTTTTACTGGCAGCATCCAAATCATTTACATCATCAAAATAATCAGTGGTCCTAGCACTGGCCCTTGGAGAGTAACCATCCTGCCGACTGCAAGTCAATCATTAACCATGACACACTTTAAGGCAATTTTTTTAATCCAGTTCCATCAGCCTCAGTTTTTTAATAATCATTTTACATGGTAACTTGTCAATTGCTTTCTCAAAATTGATATGCTAATATTGATTACTTTCCCTTCATTGGCTACTGTTTGTTATAAAACGTGTTTGGATTAGTTGAACACTATATGCCTTTTACAAATCCATGCTGAATTAACACAAACCTTTCTGGGGACTTGTTGATTATTTAACCCTGATTATTGTTTCTCAAACATTTTAAACCCTGATCTTAAACTGACCAACTTGTAGTTACTAGGAATGTCTTTAAGCCTTTTCTTGAATAAAAAATATTACGTTTGTGATTTGACAATCCTCTGGCATCTCGCTAGTATCTAGCGTACATTGCTAATTTATGGCAAGCTTTTCCACTAAACTCTCTCCCAATTCTTTAGAGAGAACAAAGCTAGGTTTCCTTGAAGGACAAGGGAGATAGAAATGATGACAAAACAAAAAGGTTCAGAAAGTATGATATATGTCAGGTGAATACTTCAAGCAATAACCAGGTTAAATACTAAATATTGAAAGAGGAGATGAAGAGAAAACAATAACGGGAAAAAAGAAAATACAGACTAGATCAACAGTCAACGTAAAAGCCATCTGGATCAAGTGACCTATCCCTCATTATAACCAACCTTTCCAGTACATCCTTCCTGTCGATTTTCATCCTATTGATTCCTCCATCATCTCCAATGCTCCCAATATTGTCAGGCATGTCTTCCCTAGTGAACACCAAAACACAATGTATCTGAACAACTCTAGCCCAGTCTTATGCCATTAAATACATATCACATTATTTTCCCCGATAGGTTCCATCTGATCTCTCTCAATTTTCTCACTGTTTACAGCTGATAGAAGATTTTTGGGTTTATTTTACGTTGACTGTTGATCTAGTCTGTATTTTCTCTTTTCCCATTATTGTTTTCTCTTCATCTCCTCTTTCAATATTTAGTATTTAACCTGGTTATTGCTTGAAGTATTCACCTGACATATATCATACTTTCTGAACCTTTTTGTTTTGTCATCATTTCTATCTCCCTTGTCCTTCAAGGAAACCTAGCTTTGTTCTCTCTATCTTTCGCTCTTGTTCACTTCTTGAAAGACTATTGATTGCTCTGTTACAGTTTGCTCCACCAAATCACATTTTGTGAAACAGCTGCATGCTTAAAAGAAGTAAAATATTGCTGGAACCAAGTGACTGGGGATTAACAAGAGGGGAACTGAGTCATCCTTCCTCAACTGTAATTGTGTGAACATTCAGCTTTATTTCTTTATTTTCAACTTAAAACTAAGAAGGTCTGCATTGTGTAATTGTTAAAATTATTTTGTATGGTTTTCACTGCACTATAATTACCGTAATGTTGAACTTTTAACCTGGTCTTTCTTTCTGCTTTGTTTTTAAGATTATGTAACATGGTACTAAGATGGTGACTTTAGTGGAGACATTATTCACTTTTCACTGTACTCCTGGACCTCTGTGCTTGAGTACACATGACAATAAAATCAAAGCAAATCAAATCATTGGTGCCATTTTATCCTGGCTGTATCCCTCCCAGCTTGTTAACATTAACCCTCTTCCAATTTGAACATTTACTTTAGATTGTAACTTACTCTTCTCTGTATCTGACCTCAACTTCATGACACCTATATTACTCTGACCAAGTATCCTCCCACCTGATCTAATTGATCCACTTTGTTCCACAACATTTTCAAAGTTACTTGGACAAAGTATTCCAAGATAGGCTTTCCAGCCAAGTTGAATAGGTTTTAAAAGAGTCAAGGACAGCATTGATACAATGTTGGCTGCATGGCATGAAACAGGGAACAGTGGTGAATAATAGTCTCTCTCACACTAGAAAGTTATACCTATATAAAGCAGTTTTCCCCAGTATTCAGTGGATACTGTGACCATTACTTTCCTTGATACATGTTGATGACCCAAATGTGGGGGACACAGTTACTGGATTTGTAGGTAGCGGCATTGTGAGATGTGAGGAGGGTAGTGATTGACTACAGTGGGACGTAGGTGGGTTGGTGGATTGCGTGGAGACATGACAGGCTAGCATTTATGGCCCATCTCTAATTGCCCAGAGGGCAGTTAAGAGTCAACCACAATGCTGTGGGCCTGGACTTACAAGTAGGTCAGACGTGATAAGGATGGTAGATTTCCTTCCCTGAAGAGGCATTCATGAACCAGATGGGATTTTCCTTACAATTGTCATCATCAGACTCTTAATTCCAGACTTTTATTGAATTCAAACTTTACAATCTGCCACAGTGGGATTCAAACTGGGCCCCCAGAATGTTACATCGGTCTCTGGATGGACAGTTCAGTGATAATACCACTAGGCCATCACCCTCCCTAATTTAGTGTGTAGCGAGATTTTGATAGGAGAAATGTAGACAGGCAATAGAAAATAAAGAGTACAGTTCTAAAACGATTACAGGAACATAGAGACTGCAGGTTTTAAATAGTGCACTAATTGTTGAAGGTAGCAGAGTAGGTTTCAAAAAACAGTGAATAAGACATGGAGGATTCTGGACTCTAACTGGAGGCGTCAAATTCAAAAACAATGGAGATGTGAAAATCCTTGCAAGATGCCGGCTAAGCCTCGCCTAGACTATTGTGAGCAACTCTGAAGACCTCACTTAAGGAAGGATGTGATAGCATTAAACTTTTGTCTTCGTTCATGGTATATGGGTAATGCTGGCTCGACCAGAAATTACTGCTCATCCCTAATTATCTGGGAGCACTCATAAAAAGTGATAAGGGAACCAAAGGTTTGAGAATAGAAAAACAGCAGCTAGTGGTTGGGAGCTGAACACACTGCCTGAGAGTCTAGTGGAAACCAATTCAATTATGGCTCTCAGGAGTGAACTGGATAAAGCCCTAAAGAGAAGAGAAATTGCAAGTTGTGTAGAAAGAGCTGAAATGTGGGATGAGCTCATTGACTCTGGCATTGAGCGGAAATGGGCAAGAGATTGGATGGCTGCCTAATTTGCTGTAACCATTCTGTGATTCTGAGGTCTTGCATCTCCCTACCTCTGTATCCTCCAACCCATCTTTACATTGCTGCGACTCTCTCGTGTAGCCCAAATTTTAGCTGCATCATTGGCGGGTGGGCCTTCACCTGCCAGGACCCCAAACTCTGGAAGTTTCTTCCCCAACCTCTGCACATTGCTATCTCCTGCTCCTTCTACGGTGCTGCCGAAATCCAACTTCTTTGACCAAGCTTTTTTTAAAAAAAGTGCTCCTATCACTGAATGTGGCTCACTGTTAAATGTTGTCTGATGATCAGAAATTGCGAAATACTTTCAGATATTTTACTGTGTCAAAGATGCTATAGAAATGCGGAATCAGTCATGCTGTGAATCAGGACTGAATTCATTCTCAGCATTTGGAGGTAAAACCGTGTTCTTCTTTTCTATCTCTCTTTCATTCACTCTATCACCCTAACCTTGCCAGCATCGACATCCACCACCACCACTTAATCCAGTTATAAACACTTAGGAATTTCTTTCCACATTTTCCCGGGAGTAGACAAGGACATGATTTTTGAGAACTCTGGTGAGACTCCATCCAGAGAAGCTGTGATTTGTTCTGGGATTGCACTTCAAGAAAATGTATATTGCCCCTTGAAGGACCAAAACTATGCATGGGCTGAAAGTGGTGAATTATAACAGCAGGCTACATAGTCTAGGCTCATATTGTACCGAGCAGAGAATATTAAAGGAATTACTAAGGAGATGCAAAGAAATGATTTCCCTGCTCAGAGGAATCGGGAATGTGGTACCACGTGCCATTCAGACTGTTCAGGGATGGTTTCTTCACTCAAAAGGAAATGGAAATTTAGAATTCCCTCCCTCCTCAAAACAAAAGTTGGTAAAGTTGCAGGAAATTTGTTGAGAATTTCGTACCTGAGATTGATAGGTATTTTTGGGATTGGCAAGTGATTATGGGAGGCAATCAAGAAAATTGCAGTCACATCCTGATCAACTGTGACCCTACTGAATGGTGTTGCAGGCTGAACGGATTGAATGGCCTACTCCTCCCCCAAGCCCAACCTCAACCTCCCCGGTCCTATTTGTCATGTTCCCATTTATCTAACAGAAGAATATCGGGGTTTCAGAGCCCAAAGCATGAAGTGCCCAAAGCAGCCACAATCTAATTAAAAGAGGAACAGGCTCAAGTAGTGGTTGCTGCATTCTGTTTTGCTGAGCATGCTGTCTGTTTAATGTACTGTTCGGGTCCTTTTCACTCAGTCTTCACTCACAGTGGTTTCCACACCACGCTGACTGATATATAGACTGGTAGATCCGCTTTATATCACACGTTGTGTCTGCCGATTTGACTTATTGAAGAGGCCACACATAACGCTTCCATTGTAGCAGCACCGGTGCTGAAATTGCTTTAGTCATGGTTCCCAAGAGATCCTTGCGGTGAGTTTGGCTATATCACTCTGACAGGTTTTTGTTATTGCATTGTGTTGTTCCCTCCGGATTTTTGACTCTAACTGTTTGCTTAGGTTTACCTCAGGAAACATGTACTTGCCTGAGAAGGAGTGCAGTGAAAGTCTATTAGGCAGATCCCAGGAATGAAGAGGTTGTGCTGCAAGGAGGGATTAAGTAGACTGGGACTACATTCATTGCAATTTAAAGCAATTAGAGACAACTGAAATGTACTTTGAAAAATCTTGAGGACTTGGCAGGGTTGAGGCTGTGAGGGTGTTTGGGTGAGTCCAGAATCTGGGGTCAGAGGCTTCACAGAAAGGTTCAGCTGTTTAGGACTAAAATAAGAAAAACATGTCTTCACCTTAATGATTTTGGATGTCCCCAGTCAATTGTTGATGCTCAGTCCTTGAGTACATCCAAGGTTGGAATTTATTTTTCATCACTCAAGTAATTAAGGGATATGAGGCTCACGCAGGAAGGTGAAATAGAGTTGGAAGGTCAGCTGTGATATTGTTAAAATGGTGGAGCTGGATTGTCAGGCCAAATGACTGACTTTTCCCCTGGTTTCTTATATTGGTGCGTTTATTTTTCACCCTGTCAGTGCTCCCCAGTGTCAGAATATTTGCTATCTGCTCATGTGCTTTTTAAGCTGTATGTGGCAGAGGGAAAGAGTAACTGATGTGCTGCCTGCTCCAGAGGAAGTTGTTCCTGCATTTCATTAAAAATTGGTCATGAGGGTGAATTGCCAGTGAACTTCTGAGGGAGTACTGCACTGTTGGGGGTGTATTGCTCCAGATCAGACATTAAACTGAGGCCTTGGATGGAATATGGAAGATCCCACGACACTATTTTCGAATCAGAGCAGGGGAATTCTGCTCGAGTTACCAGTCAATGTTTATCTTTCAACCAATGGTGACTTAGCGGATTATCTGCTTGTTATCAGAGACACTGGTGGGAGCCGGCTGTGCTCAAATTGAGACCGTGACTGCTCTGCAAAAGGCCGTGAAGGCCTTTGGGGCATTCTGAGGATGTGAATGGTGCTATTGAAATACAAGTTGCCTTTGCAAAGCAGTGAGGCACCTTGATTGTATTGTTTTTGATGCTTATCGAGCGGAACCATGTTACTGTTGACAATTAGGAAATTCTTCCATCTTCACTTATTCTTGGGAACCTAACAGAGTCTAACGTTGAGCAACAACCAAAGTTTAGGGCCCAGTTAGATGAAGGCCGGGCCAACATTGGTGGGGCAGTTAAAATCAACAAAGTGCAGGAGTGCAAAGACCTCGGAGGGTTGTCAAGTTGCAAGGTGTAGAGAGGAAGGGAGGAATCAAAGCATTGGAGTAATTTGAAATGAGAATATTAAAATCACTGACAGACTGAGAGCTAATGTCGGTCAATGAACACAGGGATGTCAGGAATTTGATGTGAGTTATGGACAGTTAGGTTTTGAATGAACTCTAATGTATACAGTGTCAATTTGATACAACATCATTGACTTCGATTACAAAGCAGGAAAGTGTCTCTGATGTGGTGAGGGATTTGTTTCTCAGTCGAGCAAGTGAGAACCATTGATTCCCCTCCACACAATAGCGTTCTGTACTCATCCTGAGGCTGTCCTGCTCAATTTACATAGGATTCTTAAAGGCAACTAGAACCACAATTTACCCTGATGTGAAAATGGTTAATGGAGCAAGATGCCTTTGTGTACTTCATAAGAATGATATTAAACAGCAATAGCAAAAATATTGGGACAGGTGACCCAAGGTTAGCTGAAGGTAAATGGTTTTAAGGAGCATTTTAAAGGATGAGAGAAGGAGAAGAGGTTTACAGAGAGAACCTCAGTCATTTGATCCTAGGTATGGCCATGGAGTGATGAAAATGAAGAATATCTAATTGGAGGAGCACAGTTATCCAGTAAGTGGTGGGGCTGGTGTAGGTTATAGGAAGGCCACAAAGGTAACTCATTCAAGAGACTTGCCATCCTCACAGGTAAAATCCCTTTCTTCAGCACCTTTGCCTTGCCGCCAATGTTCTCTCTTTAATACACCACTTTGCTGCATTCAGACCCTGATGGCCACCCTTATCTATTTTCTCATGTATGTTTGCTGAGCTATCCCCATCCATCAATCTGTAATCAACTCTGGGATCACTTTCTCTGCAATACCTACTGCACTTATTTGACTGGAGATGCTGGAGGTACAAGGGAAGTGCCTTACCTAGTCCATGCTCAGTATCAACTACCTCCTGGCAACATCAGTACTTCTTTAGGACTTTGAATTATGTATTTTAAACTTCTGTAACTATCTTCAAATTTCCCCTGGGGAATCAAGCACCATTTCACTTTTGCCACCTAATGTCAGTCCCAAACACTTACAGGCACAGCACCAGTTATGCAGCTCCCACAGACTGCCACATCAACTAATTCCAAATTAAATATCTCACAGATTGATTGAAGAATTCAGTTTCCCAGTCTAGATGCCATCAAACGCTCCCAGGACAGGGACAGCACAGGGTTAGATACGGAGTAACACTCCCTCTACATCATTCCCATCAAACACTCCGAGGCCAGGGACATCATGAGGTTAATATAGAATTAAGCCCATACACCAGTCTACCCATCAGACAAGGGAACATCTTGCGACAGTCTCCTCAACTCCGTGTTAGGTTAACAACTGGAGATATGACAGGGCTTTGTGACCCACTTCATGCCTCAAATACTCATTAGAGAATCTCCAGAAAAAATAGTTTAATGTTTTCCTCATTAACTGCCAAACAAAATCATTAATGGACTATATAAAGCTGAACTTAATGGCTGTTTAAACAGCACCTCCTAATTCACCATGCTCACCAGTGTCACATTTTCAACTCCTTCAATAGCTTTGCCAACAAAAGGCATTGCCAGTTTCCTGTCAGTTCCGGAACTGTTTTTTTCTGGTTGACAGATGTTGAGCCAAGATTGAGAATACAGTTTGCATGCACTGCCATGTCAGCTACTACCAAGTGAGATACCTCACAGATTAAACAAAGAATTCATTTCCCCAGTCAAGGTACTATCACGCACTCCCAGTATGGGGTGAAGTACAGAATAAAGTTCCCTCTGCCCTGTCCCCACCAAACACTCCCACAACAGAAGTATAGTGCTGAGTTAGATACAGAATAAAGCTCTCTCTGCGCTGTCCCAATTGAACACTCCCAGGGTAGGTACAGTACAGGGTTAGATACAGAATAAAGCTCTCTCTGCGCTGTCCCAATCGAACACTCCCAGGGTAGGTACAGTACAGGGTTAGATACAGAATAAAGCTCTCTCTGCACTGTCCCAGATATTTTCCAGAATTTTGATCCACTGATAAATAAGGTATGGAGCCAAGTTTCTTTTACACTATTCCCATCAAACATTTCCAGGATACGTACTGAGTTAGATACAGTACCCCCTGTTTTCTGTTTCTGATAGTGCCTGGTCATTACTGGAAGGTAGGCACCAGGGATGATTTTACATCCTTTTAACCCCCTGGTTGGCTCTTTCCATTCAATAGTTCCTATTCAGGCTTGGAGTAAGGTTTGCTAACCTCAACTTTGATATGTAAAAACAGCAGGAAGTTGTTCAACCCCTCTAGCATGTTACACCTTTCAATCAGATGACAGAGAATCTCCAGATTTCTTGGAGAAACTCAGCAGGTCTGGCAACATCTGTGGAGAGAGAAACAGAGTCATTGTTTCAACTCCAATGTGACTTCTACCAAATGAGGAAGAAACGTCGCATTGAACTCATTGACAATTCTGATGCTCTCTCCACAAATGCTGCCAGACCTACTGAGTTGCTCCAGCACTTGTGGTTTTTAAATTTCATATTTCTAGCATCTGCAATAGTTGCTTTTATTTAGATTCATGATGCTATTTTCCCTTCTAGATTTCGTATTCTGGAATATGCTTGCCAAACACAAATATATTGATTAGAGTTTTTAAAATTTCTATTCATCCCACAGCCTCAATGCCTTTTTGGTGGTTCGAATTTCCAGATTTTGTCAGGAGACACACTGGGAAATCACACTAGAAATCAAGTCCTCTTATTCCTGGAGTTAAGTGTAAAGATTAGAAAGTTAAATATTTTACAGTCAGTACACTAACTTCCCAATTTACTTGATTTCCAGGCATAGTTTGAGATAGAGCAGTAACCAAGTTTCTTCATTGAAGGAGCAATTCATCTGTTAATAAGTTTCAGGCTTGTGGTAGTTTATTTAAGCAAATACCAGTAGCTTTCAAGAAGAGGCACTTGAGACATACCGGCACAGGGCTATGTCACATGCACTCTGATTTTAATACAAACAAATTCTCATTTTATACTTCTTTCTTGTACCTCTAATACATCCCCTTCACCTATATCCTATTAGTTAATAATGCTGGGTTGTCCAACCGTGATTGGGTTTTTTTTTAGTATATCACTCTATATCAGCAGTTTGCTTGTTGCTGTGTTCAGATGGGGCCATTTTAGTGTGTGAGAAGTTTAACTATGAATGGTTACTGGCAACCCTTATCTCTTAATCACAGGGACTCTAAATTTTTCCACTACAGGAAGTACAGTATAATTCAATGTCCATTTCAATCCTCCTAATTGCTGTCTTTGTTAAGCAATAAGAGAGGCTTCATCTGTTTTGTCTGAAATTAGGTTTTAAATCTTCTAATGCTTTTAGTGATTTTTAAGTGTATGTGTGTTAAATCTATGACTACTTTGGAATCTATATCTATGACTATCTTGAAGAATCTTAACTAAAACCTACTTGTAGTGTTATAGGTGATAAATCAGTTGTTTTCCTGAAGCTCTTTTAATCAATGTGAAATGTTCTTATTTAGGATTGCAGTTTCAGCTGCACATCTAATCGTACTTAAACAGACAACTATTGTTCTATTTGCTGAGATTACATTAGGCAAGTCTTTGCTGCACTCCTTAATTTCTTTCAGGCATGTCCTGCAAAGCCTGTTGCGGCTTTTGTTGGCCATTTTATACTGCTCTGTCATGGGCAGCTCGAACATTTATTCCACAAGCATCACTCTGTAATACAAGTAATTAGACTCCAGCTATAGGTGAACAGTTATAAACTGTCAGCTTATAAGACTACAAATTAAAACTCTAATCCCTTTATATACTCCTACTTATACCGTGACTGACAAAGGGGAAAACTGCATGGGCGGAGTGAAAAACTGGATAAATAGTTTAGTAACCTTTATTCATTAGATCCGTTAAGTTGGTTCTGACTGATCCGAATGATTTTCTTGGCTTTCTTTTTTTGAATGCCTCCACTGATTTGCAAGAGATGCTGATTGCCTCCTTCACTTATAAAGGTCTCTGACTTATTTTTTTTTTAAATTACGGCCTAAAGTGACTGCTGAGAGAAAGATGCACTCGGTTTCTTCAGGTTTAAAGTGTGTTTTGGCTGCAGAGAACAGAGTGACAGCTCCTGTGCAGGTGGAGATTAACTTTGTTCAACCTGTTTTCAGCCTCTGGATGTTCAGGAACCTGAGAACCATTTGCACAATTGTTAGTAGACAAAAGGCATTTATCATTGACACTTGGTCACTAGTCCATAGACCAATTAACTTATTGTTGTCAACAAAAGCTGCATCTGTGTAAACGACCTGGGCTCCAGTTTGTCTGCAAACACTTCAATTATTGTAATTCAAATAGCTGTAGAAATAAAGCTTGCCATGACTTTCAGGTTACTTGCTTTTCAAAAAAATGAGTAAGTTTTGCAAATCTGTTTTTTAAACAGTTCTTTCTCATTTCTGACCAAAGTTTAAAAACACAAAACTGAAAAGAACTGGTCTTTACAATTTCCACTATTCTTTGTGTGGACACACTTTCTCTGATGTGGCCAATCAGCTACGTGTACCAACCAAAGCTCAAAACAGGCATCAATTCTCCATCAATCCTTGGTTCTAAAGCAGTTCTCTTCTCATTTCAGTCCACAATTAATTCGGGAATAAGAAAGAAAGATATGGGTTTTACACATTGTGCCGTGCAATGGTTTGTGATTCCCAACCCTCCGCTTGCCGAGGAGAGAAGCCTGATGAAACTAAGAGTGCTGGAGATAAAAGGTGCAGTGAAGTTGGAATTTTTCACACTGCACAAACCGAAGTCCATATCGAATCTACTCTCACCAGAAAAGAAGATGAATACAAAGATTTATTATATAAAAGCTGAGGCAGGCAATCGTGGATAATGTAGAAGCTAAGAGGATTAAAGGTAGCAAGGATGAAAACTTAACAATAACTGAAAATTGCCAAAAGAGAAAGTCGGTCAAGGACAACTGAATGAGAAAGCCTTTTACTTTTTGATTGTACTTGGGATGCATAAAACTGATGACAGGCACAGCATTTAACGTGTACATTTTGCAGCTTGGAAAAGTACTGGGGCCCTTTGATGCACTGCTGAAGGTACACCCACAGACAAATGAGAAGATATTTTGCAGAATTTCAATCCACTGATAAATAAGGAAAGAAGAAATTGTTCCAAAGTGGGATAATTTGCAATTTGGAGGTGAATTTGAAGCTGGTGATATTCCTACACATCTGCTAACTTTGTCATTTCAAGTGACAGAGGTCATAGGTTTGAATGGCGCTGCTGTGAGAGGACTGGTCAGTTGTTGCATGTCATTTGTATAATATTGTTTCATTTGTCCTGCAGAGTGGTAGATGACACACGACCGGCCCTGTGACAGTCAGCATTAGTGAATTGTTGTGTTCCTCTTGCAGGTGGTGAATGTGATGAGGAAGAATGGGTTTTCTTTATTCTTTCATGGGATGTTGGTGTCACAAATACAGCATTTGTAGCCCATCCCTAATTGCCTCAAACGGAGTAGCTTACTCAGCCATTTCAGCAGTTCTGTATCAACCAAATTGCTATCGATCTGAAGTCATATGTAAGGCAGACCAAGAAAGGATGGCAGACTTCCTACCCGAAAGAACATTAGTTGTATGTTTATTCAAAACTTCAGCAATATTAAAAAAAGACCCATTTTATTAAAGCTTTTCATCCTGCAAGCTCAGGACAATTCACAAGAATACAAATTCAAGGGGAAAACCTGCCTTTATGTTGCAGGAAAGAAGACTGCTGACTGGTTGGCAAGTGAACTCTGTTTGGCAGAGGGATTGTGACAGAGAATGTGCCAATTAATGATGATTTACTGGTAGGCCTTGTTGAAATGCAGAGGTTCCTGTTCGTTAGAATCAATGTACACATGTATTTTGCCCATTTAAATTCAACAAAATAGGGGTCAGCCTTCCATTGGTTCATTTTGAAGGGCAAAGCTCTGACCAGTCAGAGTCAAGCTGCTTGCCAAGTTTCAAATTATCCTTAAGAGTAAAAGAAGAAAAAAACATTTTGCCAAAATGTGATTTTTTTCAGCATTACTAAAGGACATTAATGAATCAGGAAGCTTTTTCTACAACAACTGATAAGCCATCTCCCCTGCTATCTCCATCTTTGTCTTGATGTCAATTTTTTTTCTGATAATGTTCCTCTGAAGCTCCTTGTACCACTTTAATACACTAAGGGTGCCATATAAATGAAAGCATCTTAAGTATTGTTCCAGCTGAGCTGCATTAGATCACAAACTGGATTAGGCACTGACTTTTAAGCTCTGGTACCAGCATTCATGCCAGAGCAGAGTGATAGCAGTAAAAACAGAAAGTGCTGGAGAAACTCAGCAGATTTGGCAGCATCTGCGATAAGAGGAACACAATCAACATTTTGAGTTTGATATGATGCCTATTCAGTTTCAATATCCACACTATTTTGCTTGACCAAGCTGATAGGAAGGCAGTCTTCCCTTCGCTAATTGTAACAGATTAACCCCTCATTTTGAATGTATCTTCATGATTAAATTACCTCCTGTCAATGAAAACATCACTTTGCTGCAGGAGCAGGTGAAGGAAAAGCACTTTCACTCACCTAAACTCAACAGGCAGAAAGCACTTCACATCATTCTGATGCAGAAAGCTTGATGGCTTGGAGATTTTCCTTTCCTCGTCAGCATGCTGAAATATTCAGCCAGCTTTGAGTGAAATGTTCAAGACCTCATGTTGGCGAATGTTTGTTTCTGGAAATTCTTCTATTTTAGTGTTTTTTTTCTTGAGATTCTGTGTGACTAAATATAGTCCAAAATTGGCCTGGCTTATGTACCTAGGATCTGGAACCTTTCCTGTGGAGTATACCCTGCACACTCAGCTGTCTAATGGAACTGCACAAAGACTAGGATGGGATGTTGGAGACTGTGATTGGTGTTTGAAGTTATCTGGGAGTTCTCACTTTTATAGCAGTTCTCTAACCATCTATCCATTTATCATACTGGCCATCTGTTTCCTTTAGTCCAGTCATTCCACTCCACAGTATCACACTCGCAAAGCAATATGCAATCCACAATCTTAAGAAGAGGGAAAACCAGCAGGTCATGCTGAGTTCTTCTGATCTTGAGCCAAGAATTTAACAGTTGCTGCAATTACCCTCTGACTGACCTCAGGAGTGTACAGGTACCTAGATGTGCCAAATCTACTGCTTCACTTTCTAATGTCAGGCATTCAACTCTTCATCCTGTAAAAAGGAGATGCATATTACACAGCGCCTTTCAGAATCTTCGAGCATCTCACTTTGCTTTCCAATCCATGAAATTGTAACATGGCAAATATGGCACCAATTTGCGATCAGCAAGCTCCAACAAACAGAAGTGCAATAATGAATAGATAATCCATTTTAGTGAAAGTTGTGAGAGATAAATATTCGCCAGGACATCAGGAAGAATCTCAATCTTCAAACTAACATATTCTTAAGAGGAAAGACAGAGCCTCATCTCATGAGCACTTATCACTCAGTATTACCGACATGAGAATGTCAGGATTATGTTGCAAGAATCTCAATTGGGTCTTGGATCTTCTGACTGAGAGGCAAGTGTGTTCAGGCTTGATACACAAAAGTGGATCTGAACTTGTCCAATTCGGTGATAAAGTTGAGCGATGTTTAATCAGTCCAGACACGCTGAGGTCATGGCTAGGCCTCAAACCAGACATTGTGTGTTCAAGTCTCACACCAGAGACCAGAGCACGTAACTCAGGTTGGCATTCCCACTGTAATATTAGGGATGTGCTGGACTTTTAGAGGAGCCATTTTTTGATGGAGACATTAAAACCATAAGAAATAGGAATAGGAGTAGGTCGTTTGGTCCCTCGAGCCTTCTCTGCTATTCAATAGGATCAAAGCTGATCTGACATTTCTCATGTCTTTTTTTCTACCCTTTCCCCATACCCCTTAATTCCCCAATTGATCGTGAATTTATCTATCTCAACCTTAAATATACAAAAGGACTCCCACAGCTTTTCAAGGTAAGGAATTTGAAAGACTCACAACCCTCTGAGGGAAGATATTCCTTCTCATTTCAGTCTTAAGTTAGTTCCCCTTAATTCTGAGACGATACCCTCTGGTCCTGGACTCTGCCATGAGGGGAAACTTTCTGTCAGCGTTTACCCTGAAGAATCAGCCCCATAAGATGCTGTATATTTCAATGAGATCACCTCTCATTCTTCCAAACTCTATTGTGCAGAGAGTCCCAATCTATTTAGCCTTTGCTCATAAGACAACCCCTCCATACCAGGGATCATTCTAGTCACCATTTTCTGAACTATGTCCAATCACATAATATCATTCCTTAAGTAAACTGCTCATGATACTCCAAATGTGGTCTCACCAGCACCTCATACAGTTGCAGAAAGACTTCCCGATTCTTTTACTCCAATCCCTTTGAAATAAGGACTGACATTCCATTAGCCTTCCTGATTAACTGTGTGCTAGCTTTCTGTGTTTTGTGCACAAGTCCCCCCAAATCCCCTTGTGTTGCAGCTTTCTGCAGTTTTTCTCCATTTAAGTAATACCCTGTTCTTTAGTTCTCACCTCCAAAGTGAACAATTTCACATTTTCCCACATTATACTGCATTTGCTCACTTACTCAACCTATCAATATCTCTCTGTAAACTGTTTGTATCCTTCGCAGCTTGCCTTTCTGCCTATTAAACCAGTCTGAGAGATTCCAGTGCGTTATTCGCAGGAGAGTGGGGATGATCCCCATTACTTAGATTTATTGCTCAACTGCAATTCTTAATCATTAAAAACCAGGTCACCTGGTGATGGTTACATTGCTGTTTGGGGGAGGTGGTTGTTTGTGAATGTTTGAGTGTTTAATTTGTTTCTGGTTCTGTCACAGAATAAGCAGAGTGCCAGAGGGTGTATTAATTATTCTACTGAGACAACCTTTTAAAAGTAAAAAAGCTTTTCTGCCTACTGAACATCACTCAACCATTTTAATGGGTGGTAATTTGCATAGATGGCTTAATGCACGTTGCTGGATACCAAATGAGAATTGGTCAGGCTGTCTTTGTTCACAACCTCTCTAAAATGTTACATTCTCGAAAACAAATTAAAAGGCAGTGATATTTATGGAAATTAATGTGTAAATGTACAGGATACCATGACAACCGTGAAATCAATGCTGCGGAGTTAGCTGTGGGTCAGTGGGTGGCACTTTCACTGTGGAGCCACGGGCTTGTGGGTTCAAGTTTCACAGGGTCAACTCCAGACTGCTCAGTGCAAATCCAGGCTGACACTCCCACTGATGTACTCCGAGAGTGCTGCAATGACCTAGATACCATTTACTGGCAAGTGGAGGCTACATTTTCATCTGGGCTCCAACCAGTGTGTTCCTGTGACTTGCAAACTATGCACTTCTCCCATATGTGACTTTATGAGTTATTTTCATCTTTATACTTGTGGTCGAGTTTGTAGTGCATTTTGTAATGGAGTACCTGATGCAGGCAGTGATGGAGTTGGGCGGATTAGAGGGCCAATCTTAAGTCTAGGTTGGAATGTCATTTGAAGGCTCCAAGTCTTGCACACATTCCAAGCTCCCAGCCTAAGCTGCCCCAGATTGGCCCATGTCACCCAGGCCACCTCACACTCCCCACACCATCTCCTTTTGCTGCATGTGGGATGTGGGCATCTCTGGCTATGCCAGTATTTATAACCCATCTCGAATTGCCTTGGAAAAGGTGCTGGTGAACGGCCATCTTGAACCACTGCAGTCGTTGGGATGTAAGGACACCCCTAGATCTGTCTAGAAGAGAGTTTAAGAATGTAGAACAAATGATAGTGAAGGAATAGTGATAAATTTCCAAGTTAGGATGATGAATGACAGGGAGAGGAACTTCCTTGTTCCCATGTATCTGCTATAATTGCCCCCCTAGGTGGTAGGGATCATGGGTTTGGAAGGTGTGGTTGAACATGGTGAACTACTGTAGTGCATCTTGTGGGATATGGTGCTAGCCAAGTTGGGTTGTTTTGTCCTGGGTGGTATCAATCTTCTTGGGTGTTGTTGGAGCTGCACCCATCCAGGCCAGTGGGCAATATTCTGTGACACTCCTGACTTTTGTGTCTTGGAGTTGGCACATCATCTTCTATCTCCATGCATTAGCTTTGGAAAATATTTGAAATTCTTTGGGAATGTATTAAATTATGAACATTCTCATAAAATCCTGAATTCAAAATTATTGGCATTGGTAGAAGAACATAAATCCCAAGGGAAAATCCCAAGGGGTTCTATAAACATCTATTGGGTTTATAAACAATGCTTACGATATTGAAGGCATAATTTATTACTGTCAGCTTGAATTTTGTGTTTATTCATTTACAGAATGTGGGAGTTGATGACTAGACCAGCATTTATTGCCTGTAGGACACTTGAAAGTCTGGTGTGAGTCTGGAATTATGTGTCGGTCAGCATTAGTGAAACTGACAGAATTTTACAACCAATGCGATTACATTAGGTTAGCTTCTTATCCCAGCTTGTTAACTATCTGCCATGATGGGATTTGAACTCATGTCCCCGTAACATATTGGCCTTGGCCTGTTGGATTCGTAATCCAGTGACTTTACCAATATCCCGATGCCTGCGCAGAATTTCAATAGCTCCTGTATCAAGAAGGCTGCTTTCTGAGCCAAAGCTTTTGAAACCCAATGAGGCATTTACAACGGAACACCTAGCACCACAACAACTTCACTGATAGAACAGAAATTATTTCCCTTATGGAGTGTCTGTCAATCATTGGCAGAGGAAGTGAGTCATTTTCCATCTTCAGAAGCTTTGTTTTGTTTTGAAATCTGCCAGTCAGTAATATCAGAGGCCAGTGGAGGAATTTTGCTTTTAACTTTGAATACTTATGGGGAGGTGGGGCACAGTGGTACTGTCACTGGACTAGTAATTCTGAGCACACAGGTTTGTGGCCTGGGTTCAAATCACGTCTTAATAAAAATCTGGGATAAAGAGCGAGACACAAATGTGTAACCATTGTCATGCAAAATCCCATCTGATTCATTAAAGTATCTGCCATTTTTCCCTGGGCTGGTCTACACTTGGTTGACATTTAACTGTCTATTGGGCAATTAGGAATGGACAACAAATTCTGACATGAACAAAATGATGGTACTTTCTCCTGTGCGTTGTAATGACTGTGATTAATTACACAATCCTGGCCAATTTGCATTATTCATATCTTATGTTGAATGGCTCAGTTAAAATACATTTGCATTAAAACCTAGCATCAAATATTAAAAATGTCAAATCGTGTTACACTTGCCTTTCCAAACATTCCTTATTCCTAAGATTTGTTTTTGTTTTCCTTACGAGCCCTCAAACCTTTTACTGAGCTTCCAAAATCCCATACCACCAGATGGAAATATGCATGTAAGAGGACATCTGATTTTTCTCTCCTGTTCATGATGGGGAACCCAACCTCAGCATGTCAGGCTGTGTTTTGTACACTAAGAATTCCCACAAAAGGCCAGAGGGAAATGGCACAAAGTCAGGAACCTAGAAGGTTTGTATCGAAAGAAAATTCAAGTTGTATCTACTGGAACACACAATGCCCCTCCACAAACAAAACTCTGGCCCAAGATTTTAAAATCAAAGACATGTTGGCCCGTTCATGCCCTTTGACCTTAGCACTATTTTGAAGAAGAGGAAGAAAATTCTTGCCTGGTTTCATTGCAAGTGTTTTTCCTTCATCTAACATCATTTGGAAAATTTGGATTAACTTGTTTCTCTCACATTTCTGTTTCTGGGAGCTTGCTGTGTACAAATTGATTGTTATCCTTCCCACAGCATAAGAATATTTCAAGAGTAACATGCTCTGGGAGAAGCTGAGGTTGCGAAAGAGGCAATGGTATTGAATTTTTTTCTTTCATAGCACTGACTTGTAGATGGCAGAGAAGATAGATGGTTAAAAATGCAGAGAAGTGGTTCGGTTTTTTTTTTCTCATTTGTGCTTTCAACACTTGAAAGCCTTCCCAGGGTGATGCCAGTCACCAGTGCTGTACCTGACACTTAGCAAAGGGAGGTTGAAATTAGGCAGCCATCCTTGACTGACTTACCAGCAGCCTGTCAAACCAACTCACAATCACTCCAGGCAGCTCCCCGTTAGTATAATCAGAAAGAATATTCTTGAATTCAGACTCCATCAGAATTAAAAAGGGGTCAAGCAAGGTGGGGTGTTTGTGGAGCCTCCTTGGGGACAGTATAATCAGCAGGTCAGAAACATACACACAGGAAGGTAACATTTCACACACTGTTTTCTCACATACACTAGCTTTTCTTAGCAATCAAACCTCCTATCCCATTCACCTGCTGATAGATTTAGTTACTGTCTTTTTTTCTCTTTATGCTTTGATGTAAGTTGGAGTACCTGTTTATTTCTTACAAGGTTACAGATGAATTCAATCAGAAATGATAATCCAGGCAGTCAACCAGATCTGCAGGACCTCCCCAGTGTTGACCGTCCCGCTGGTAAACAGAGTGAATGTTGAAAGTGGTGGGTGGGCCGCTAATCAAGTGGGCTGCTTTTCTGTGGATGTTGTTGGTCTCCATGAGTTTCCTTGGAGCTGCAATAGTCCAGGCAAGCTGTTGAGAATGGAACACAGCCGATTGTCCCTCCTCTGAACATCAGGCAACAAGGTCAGTCAGGTGGTTCAGGTTGAACATAGACTGAATCGTGGACAACTGCGGGCTATGTGAACTGAAGCACATGTGGGAAGATCTCTGGTCTTATCTTTCAAGGGATCTCTTTAGCACAGTCCTGGCATTTCTGTTGGTGGGCTTGATGTTTGAGACCTGCTTCCAACTTCAGCAGAAGCTGAAAAGACAAAGGAATAATACTTCGGTTTCAAACCTACGAATCTGTGCAACTCTGTACAGGGGAACCTCGACTATCCGAATGAGATGGTGGGCACTATTTCGTTTGGATAATCGATTAAATGCCTTTCCTCTGGGCTGAGAGTTTTTAAAATCTGCTCCCCGTTCAGGAGACTGTGGAAACACACAGCGTGTGAGACATCGCCCCCAACCCCTCCCACGGCCATACATGCCTCCCGCCCCCAGCCAACACCGCACCCCCTTCTACCCCCCTCGACACTGCCCCCCCCAGCTGTCCAATATACCCCCGTTCTCAATCCCGTCCAACACCATCCCCAACCCCGTCCAACACGCTCCCAACCACGTCCAACACCGCCCCCAATCCCATCCAACACCGCCCCCAATCCCATCCAACACCGCCCCCAACCCCGTCCAACACCGCCCCCAATCCCATCCAACACCGCCCCCAACCCCGTCCAACAACGCCCCCAATCCCGTCCAACACCGCCCCCAACCACGTCCAACAACGCCCCCAACCACGTCCAACACCGCCCCAACCACGTCCAACACCGCCCGGAACCACGTCCAACACCGCCCCAACCACATCCAACACTGCCCCAAACCCTGCCCAAAACCACCCACCCAACCCAGTCCAACACCACCCCCAATCCTGTCCAATACCACCCCCAACCAAGTCCAATACCACCCCCCAACCCCGTCCAACACTGCTCCCCAACCCTGTCCAACACCACCCCCAATCCTGTCCAACACCGCCCCCCAACCAAGTCCAACACCACCCCCAACCCCGTCCAACACCACCCCACAGCCCCGTCCAACACTGCTCCCCAACCCCATCCAACACTGACCCCGACCCTGTCCAACACCGCCCCACAGCCATGTCCAACACCGCCCCCAACCCCGTCCAACACTGCTCCCGAACCCTGTCCAACACCACCCACAATCCTGTCCAACACCGCCCCCCAACCAAGTCCAACACCACCCCCCAGCCCCGTCCAACACTGCTCCCCAACCCCATCCAACACCGACCCTGACCCTGTCCAACACCTCCCCACAGCCATGTCCAACACCGCCCCCACCCCGTCCAACACCGCCCCCAATCCCGTTCAACACCGCCCCCCAAACCCATCCAACACCACCCCCCCAACCCTGTCCAACACCGCTCACCCAACCCCGTTCAACACCGCCCCCCAACCCCGTCCAACACTGCTCCCCAATCCCGTTCAACACCGCCCCCCAAACCCATCCAACACCACCCCCCCAACCCTGTCCAACACCGCTCACCCAACCCCATTCAACACCGCCCCCCAACCCCGTCCAACACTGCTCCCCAACCCCATTCAACACCGACCCCAACCCTGTCCAACACCGCCCCCCCCAAGCCCTGTCCAACACTGCCCCCAACCCCGTCCAACACCGCCCCCCCAACCCTGTCCAAATCGCCCCCAACCCCGTCCAACACTGCCCCCCAATCCCCGTCCAACACCGCCCCCCAACCCTGTCCAACACCACCCCCCCAACCCCATCCAACACCACCCCCCCAATCCCATCCAACACCGCCCCCTAACCCCATCCAATACTGCTCCCCAACTCCGTCCAACACCACCCCCCCAACCCCGTCCAACACCACCCCCAATCCTGTCCAACACCGCCCCCCAACCCTGTCCAACAGCGCCCCCCAACCCTGTCCAACACCACTCACCCAATCCTATCCAACACCGACCCCAACCCTGTCAAACACTCCCCAACCCTGTCCAACACCACCCCCCAACCCCGTCCAACACCACCTCCCACAACCCCGTCCAACACCGCCCCCCAACCCCGTCCAACACTGTTCCCCAATCCCATCCAACACTGCTCCCCAACCCCGTCCAACACCGACCCCTACCCTGTCCAACACCGACCCCAACCCCGTCCAACACCGACCACAACCCCGTCCAACACCGCCCCCCAACCCCGTTCAACACCGCCCCCCAACCCCGTCCAACACCACCCCCAATCCTGTCCAACACCGCCCCCCAACCCTGTCCAACAGCGCCTCTCAACCCTGTCCAACACCACTCAGCCAACCCCATCCAACACCGACCCCAACCCTGTCAAACACCCCCCAACCCTGTCCAACACCGCCCCCCAAACCCCGTCCAACACCACCCCACCAACCCTGTCCAACACCGCCCCCCCAACCCCGTCCAACACTGCATCCCAACCCCGTCCAACACCGACCCCTACCCTGTCCAACACCGCCCCCCAATCCTGTCCAACACTGACCCCAATCCCGTCCAACACCGCCCCCCAATCCCATCCAACACTGCCCCAATCCCGTCCAACACCACCCCCAATCCCGTCCAACACCCCCCTCCAACCCCATCCAATACTGCCCCCAAACTCGTCCAACACTGCTCCCCAAACCCGTTCAACACCGCCCCCAATCCCGTTCAATACCTGCCCCAATCCTGTCCAACACCGCCCCCCCAACCCTGTCCAACACCGTCCCCCAACGCTGTCCAACACCGCCCCCCAACCCCATCCAACACTGCTCACCCAACCCCGTCCAACACCGCTCACCCAACCCCGTCCAACACCGCCCCCCAACCCCGTCCAACACTGCTCCCCAAACCCGTTCAACACCGACCCCAACACTGTCCAACACCACCCCCAACCCCATCCAACACCGCCCGCCAACCCCATCCAACACTGCCCCCAAAGCCCGTCCAACACGGCCCGCCAACCCCGTCCAACACCCCACCAACCCTGTCCAACACCGCCTCCCCCACCCTGTCCAACACTGAGCCCAACCCTATTCAACACCGCCCCAACCCCGTCCAACACCACCCCCCCAACCCCATCCAACACCGCCCCCAACCCTGTCCAACACTGCCCTCAACCCCGTCCAACACCACCCCCAACCCCGTCCAACACTGCCCCCAACCCCATCCAATACTGCCCACCAAACCCGTCCAACACCGCACGCAACCCCGTCCAACACAGCCCCCAACCATGTCCAACACTCCCCCCCCCACCCCGTTCAATACCGACACCCCAACCCCATCCAAAACCGCCCCCCCAACCCCATCCAACACCACCGCCCCATCCCGTCCAACACCGCCCCAAACCCTGCACAACACTGCTCCCCAACTCCGTCCAAAACAACCCCCCAACCCCATCCAACACTGACCCCCCAACTCCACCCAATACCAAACCCACAACCCCATCCAACACTGCCACAACTCTGTTCAACACCGCCCTCCAACTGCGTCCAACACCGCCCCCAACCCTGTACTACACTGTCCCCCAACCCTGTCCAACAGTGCCCCTCAACCCCGTTCAACACCGACACCCCAACCCCATCCAAAACCACCCCACCAACCGCATCCAACACCACCCCCCAATCCCATCCAACAATGCCCCCCAATCCCATCCAACACAGCCCCCCAACCCCGTCCAACACCGCCCCCTAACCCTGTCTAACACCAACCCACAAACCCTGTCCAACACAGCCCCCCCAACCCTGTCCAACACCGCCCCCACCTCGTCCAACACCGCCCCCAATCCTGTCCAACACCACCCCCCAACCCTGTCCAACACCGCCCCTCAACCCTGTACAACACCGCCCCCCCAACCACATCCAACACCGCCCCCCAACCCCATCCAACAACGCCAACCTCGTCCAACACCGCCCCCTCAACCCCATCCAACATCACCCCCAACCCTGTCCAACACCGCCCCCCCCAACCCCATCCAACACTGCCCCCCAACCCCGTCCAACACTGGTCCCGACACCCTTCCAATATAGCCCCCCAACCCTGTCGAACACCTCCCCCAAATCCGTCCAACACCGCACCCTAACCCTGTCCAACAACGCCCCCAACCCTGTTTAACCCCGCCGCCCTTCCACATCCAACACCCCCCAAACCCGTCCAACACCGCCCCCATCCCGTCCAACACCGCGCCCAACCCTGTCCAACACTGCTCCACAACCCCGTAAAACACAACCCGCCAACCCCATCCAACACCGACCCCCCAACCCCGTCCAACACCGCCCCCCAAACCTGTCCAACACCGCCCTCCAACCCCATCCAACAGCGACCCCCCCAACCCCGTCCAACACTGCCCCCAGCCCCATCCAACACCGCCCCCCAACCCCATCCAACACTGCCCCCAACCCCGTCCAATACCTCCCCCAAACCTGTCCAACACCTCCCCCAACCCTGTCCAACACCGCCCTTCAACACCGACCCCCCCAACCCCATCCAACACCGCCCCAATCCCATCCAATACCGACTCCCCAACCCCGTTCAACACCAACCCCCAAACCCATCCAACACCGACCCCAATCCATCCAACCCCGCACTCCCAACCCCATCCAACACCGACCGTCCAACACTGCCCCCAAACGCTGTGCAACACCGCCTGCCAACCCCGTCCAACACCGCCCCCCAACCACATCCATACCGCCCCCCAACCCTGTTAACACCGCCCAAAAACCCCGTCTAACACTAACCCACCAACCCCGTCCAACACCGCTCCCCCAACCCCGTCCACCACCACCCCCAAACCCGTCCAACCCTGCCCCCCAACCCCATCCAACACCGACCCCCCAATACCGTCCAACACCGCACCCCAACCCCATCCAACATTGCCCCCAAACACCGTCCAACACCCCCTGCCAACCCCGTCAACACCGCCCAATAACCCCGTCCAACATCGCTCCCCCAACCCCGTCCAACACCGCCCCCAACCCCGTGCAACCTACCCTCCAACCCCATCCAATACCGTCCCAAATCCCATCCAACCCCGCCCCCTGAACTCCATCCAACACTGATCCCCCAATCCCGTCCAACACCGCACCCCAACCCCGTCCAACACCGCCCCCCCAACCAAATCCATACCGCCCACAACCCCGTCAATACTGCCCCCAATCACGTCCAACCCTGCCCCCCCAACCCCGTCCAACACCAACCCCCCAACCCCGTCCAACACTGCCCCCCCAACCCAGTCGAACACTGCCCCTAACCCTGTTCAACACCACCCCCTGACTCCGTCTAACACCGACCCACCAACCCCGTACAACACCGCCCACAACCTCGTCCAACACCGCCCCCCACCTCATCCAACACCGCCTCCCCAACCCTGTCCAACACTGTCCCCCAACCCCGTCCAACACGGCCCACCACAACACCGTCCAACACCACCTCCTAACTCGTCCGACACCGCCCTGCAACCCCGTCCAACACTGCCCCCAACCCTGTCCAACACCGCACCCCAACCCTGTCCAACAACGCCCCCAACCCTGTTTAACCCCGCCGTCCTTCCACATCCAACACGCCCCAAACCCGTCCAACACCGCCCCCCCATCCCGTCCAACACCGCGCCCAACCCCGTCCAACACTGCTCCCCAACCCCGTAAAACACAAGCCCCCAACCCCATCCAACACCGACCCCCCAACCCCGTCCAACACCGCCCCCCAAACCTGTCCAACATCGCCCCCCAACCCCATCCAACACCGACACCCCAACCCCGTCCAACACTGCCCCCAGCCCCATCCAACACCGTCCCCCCAACCCCGTCCAACACCTCCCCCAAACCTGTCCAACACCTTCCCCAACCCTGTCCAACACCGCCCTTCAACACCGACCCCCCCAACCCCATCCAACACCGCCCCAATCCCATCCAACACCGACCCCCCAACCCCGTTCAACACCAACCCCCCAAACCCATCCAACACCGACCCCAATCCCATCCAACCCCGCACTCCCAGCCCCATCCAACACTGACCCCCCAACGCCGTTCAACACTGCCCCCAAACGCCGTCCAACACCGCCTGCCAACCCCGTCCAACACCGCCTGCCAACCCCGTCCAACACCGCCCCCCCAACCACATCCATACCGCCCCCCAACCCTGTTAACACCGCCCAAAAACCCCGTCTAACACCGACCCACCAACCCCGTCCAACACCGCTCCCCCAACCCCGTCCACCACCACCCCCAATCCCATCCAACCCTGCCCCCCAACCCCATCCAACACCGACCCCCCAATCCTGTCCAACACCGCACCCCAACCGCGTCCAACACCGCCCCCAACCCTGTCCAACACCGCCCCCAACCCTGTCTAACACTGCTCCCAACCCCATCCAACACAGCCCCCCCCAACCCATCCAACACCGACCCCCCAACCCCGTCCAACACCGACCCCCCCAACCCCGTCCAACACCGCCCACCCAGCCCTGTCGAACACTGCCCCCAGCCCTGTTCAACACCGCCCCTAACCCCGTCTAACACCGACCCACCAACACCGCCCCCAACCTCGTCCAACACCGCCCCCCCCCACCCCGTCCAACACCGCCCCCCAACTCTGTCCAACACTGCCCCCCCAACCCCGTCCAACACGGCCCCCTATCTCGTCCCAACACCGCCCCCCAACCCCATCCAACACCGCTCCCAACCCTGTCCAACACCCCCCCCCCCACCCCCACCAACATCGCTCCCCCAACCCTGTCCAACACTGTCCCCCAACCCCGTCCAACACCGGCCCCCGCAACCCCGTCCAACACTGCCCCCAACCCCATCCAACACTGCCCCCAATCCCGTCCAACACCGCCCCCAACCCCGTCAAACCCCAGCCCCGTACAACACCGCCCCCAACCCCATCCAACACTGCCTCCAACCCCGTCCAACACCGCCCTCCAAACCCGTCCAACACCGCCCCCCAACCCCGTTCAACATCGACCCCCCAACCCTGTCCAACACTGCCCCCAACCCCGTCCAACACCGCCCCCCAACCCCGTCCAACACCGCCCCCAACCCCGTCAAACCCCAGCCCCGTACAACACCGCCCTCCAAACCTGTCCAACACCGCCCCCCCAACCCCGTTCAACATCGACCCCCCAACCCTGTCCAACACTGCCCCCAACCCCATCCAACACCGCCCCCCAATCCCGTCCAACACCGCCCCCAACCCCATCCAACACCGACCCCCCCAATCCCGTCCAACATCGCACCCCAAACCCGTCCAACACCGCCCCTAAACCCAGTCCAACACCGCCTGCCAACACCGCCCCCCAACCACATCCATACCGCCCCCCAACCCCGTCAACACCGCCCCCTAACCCCGTCTAACACCGACCCCCAACCACATCCAACACAGCCCGCAATCACGTCCAACACCGCCCCCCAACCCCGTCCAACACCGCCCCCAACCCTGTTCAACACCGACCCCCCCAATCCCGTCCAACACCGCCCCCAACCCTGTTCAACACCGACCCCCCAATCCCGTCCAACACTGCCCCCAAACCCCGTCCAACACCGCCCCCCAACCCTGTTCAACACCGACCCCCCAATCCCATCCAACACTGCCCCCGAACCCCGTTCAACACCGACCCCCCAACACCATCCAACACTGCCCCAATCCCATCCAACCCCGCCCCCCAACCCCATCCAACACCAACCCCCCAACCCCGTCAAACCTCAGCCCCGTCCAACACCGCCCCCCCAACCCCACCCAACACTGCCTCCAACCCCGTCCAACACCGCCCTCCAAACCCGTCCAACACCGCCCCCCATCACCGCCCCCCCAATCCTGTCGAACACTGCACCCAACCCTGTTCAACACCGCCCCCTGACCCCGTCTAACACCGACCCACCAACCCCGTCCAACACCGCCCCCAACCTCGTCCAACACCGCCCCCCCAACCTCGTCCAACACCGCCCCCCCAACCCTGTCCAACACTGTCCCCCAACCCCGTCCAACACCACCCACCCCAAACCCGTCCAACACCGCCCCCTATCTCGTCCGACACCGCCCCGCAACCCCGTCCAACACCGCCCCCAACCCTGTCCAACACCGCCCCAAACCTGTCTAACACTGCTCCCCAACCCCATCCAACACCGCCCCCCAACCCCATCCAACACCGACCGTCCAACACCGACCCCCAACCTCGTCCAACACCGCCCCCCCACCCCGTCCAAAACCGACCCCCCAACCCTGTCCAACACCGACCCCAACTCTGTCCAACACTGCCGCCCAACCCCGTCCAACACCGCCCCCAATCCCGTCCAACACTGCCCCCAAACCCCGTCCAACACCGCCCCCCAACCCTGTTCAACACCGACCCCCCAATCCCGTCCAACACTGCCCCCAAACCCCGTCCAACACCGCCCCCCAACCCTGTCCAACACCGTCCCCTAAACCCTCTCCAACACTGTCCCCCAACCCCATCACACACCGACCTCCAACCCAGTCCAACCCCACCCCCTGCTCCGTCCAACACTGCCCCCGAACCCCGTTCAACACCGACCCCCCAACCCCATCCAACACTGCCCCAATCCCATCCAACCCCGCCCCCCAACCCCATCCAACACCAACCCCCCAACCCCGTCAAACCTCAGCCCCGTCCAACACCGCCCCCCCAACCCCACCCAACACTGCCTCCAACCCCGTCCAACACCGCCCTCCAAACCCGTCCAACACCGCCCCCCATCACCGCCCCCCCAATCCTGTCGAACACTGCACCCAACCCTGTTCAACACCGCCCCCTGACCCCGTCTAACACCGACCCACCAACCCGGTCCAACACCGCCCACAACCTCGTCCAACACCGCCCCCCCAACCCTGTCCAACACTGTCCCCCAAACCCGTCCAACACCTCCCACCCCAAACCCGTCCAACACCGCCCCCTATCTCGTCCGACACCGCCCCGCAACCCCGTCCAACACCGCCCCCAACCCTGTCCAATACCGCCCCCAAACCTGTCTAACACTGCTCCCCAACCCCATCCAACACCGCCCCCCAACCCCATCCAACACCGACCGTCCAACACCGACCCCCAACCTCGTCCAACACCGCCCCCCCACCCCGTCCAAAACCGGCCCCCCAACCCTGTCCAACACCGACCCCAACTCTGTCCAACACCGACCCCAACTCTGTCCAACACTGCCCCCCAACCCCGTCCAACACCGCCCCCTATCTCGTCCAACACCGCCCCCCAACCCCATCCAACACCGCCCCCAACCCTGTCCAACACCGCCCCCTCACCCCCACCAACACCGCCCCCCCAACCCTGTCCAACACTGTCCCCCAACCCCGTCCAACACTGGCCCCTGCAACCCCGTCCAACACTGCCCCCAGCCCCGTCCAACACCGCCCCCAACCACGTCCAACACCGCCCCATCAACCCCGTCAAACCCCAGCCCCGTCCAACACCGCACCCCCAACCCCATCCAACATTGCCTCCAACCCCGTCCAACACTGCCCTCCAAACCCGTCCAACACCGCCCCTCAACCCCGTCCAACACCGCGCCCAACCCTGTCCAACACTGCCCCCCAACACCAAACCCCAACCCTGTCCAACACCGCACACAACCTTGTCCAACACCGCCCCCAACCCCGTCCAACACCGCCCCCCCAACCGTGTCCAACACCGCCCCCCAACCCTGTCCAACACCGCCCCCCAATCCCATCCAACACCGCCCCCCAACCCCGTCCAACACCGACCCCAATCTTGTCCAACACCGCCCCCCCAACCCCATCTAACACTGCACCCCAACCCTGTCCAACACCGCCCCCCCAACCCCGTCCAACACCGCCCCCAACCCCATCCAACACCGATCCTCCAACCCCATCCAATACCGCCCCCCAACCCTGTCCAATACCACCCCCCAACCCAGTCCAACACCGCCTCCAATCCTGTCCAACACTGCCCCAACCCCGTCCAACACCGCCCCCCAACCCCGTTCAACACCGACCCCCAACCCCATCCAACACTGCCCCAATCCCATCCAAGCCCGCCCCTCAACCCCATCCAACACCGACCCCCCCAATCCCATCCAACACTGCCCCCAAACCCCGTCCAACACCACCTGCCAACCCTGTCAACACCGCCCCCAACCCCGTCTAACACCGCTCCCAACCCTGTCCAACACCGCCCCCCAACCCCGTCCAACACCGCCCCCAACCCTGTTCAACACCGCCCCCAACCCTGTTCAACACCGCCCCCCCAACCCTGTCGAACACTGCCCCCAACCCTGTTCAACACCGCCCCCTGACCCCGTCTAACACCGACCCACTAACCCCGTCCAACACCGCCCCCAACCTCGTCCAACACCGCCCCCCCAACCCTGTCCAACACTGTTCCCCAACCCCGTCCAACACCGCCCACCCCAAACCCGTCCAACACCGCCCCCTATCTCATCCGACACCGCCCCGCAATCCCGTTCAACACCGCCCCAACCCTGTCCAACACCGCCCCCAACCCTATCTAACACTGCTCCCCAACCCCATCCAACACCGACCGTCCAACACCGACCCCCAACCTCGTCCAACACCGCCCCCCCACCCCGTCCAAAACCGCCCCCCCCAACCCTGTCCAACACCGACCCCAACTCTGTCCAACACTGCCCCCCAACCCCGTCCAACACCGCCCCCTATCTCGTCCAATACCGCCCCCCAACCCCATCCAACACCGCCCCCAACCCTGTCCAAAACCGCCCCCTCACCCCCACCAACACCGCCCCCCCAACACTGTCCCCCAACCCCGTCCAACACTGGCCCCCGCAACCCCGTCCAACACTGCCTCCAACACCGCCCCCAACCCCGTCCAACACCGCCCCACCAACCCCGTCAAACCCCAGCCCCGTCCAACACCACGCCGCCAACCCCATCCATCATTGCCTCCAACCCCGTCCAACACTGTCCTCCAAACCCCGTCCAACACCGCACCCCAACCCCGTCCAACACCGCGCCCAACCCTGTCCAACACTGCCCCCCAACACCAACCCCCAACCCTGTCCAACACCGCCCACAACCTCGTCCAACACCGCCCCCAACCCCGTCCAACACCGCCCCCCCAACCCTGTCCAACACCGCTCCCCAACCCTGTCCAACACCGCCCCCCAACCCCGTCCAACACCGCCCCCAATCTTGTCCAACACCGCCCCCCCAACTCCATCTAACACTGCACCCCAACCCTGTCCAACACCGCCCCCCCAACCCCGTCCAACACCGCCCCCAACCCCATCCAACACCGATCCTCCAACCCCATCCAACACCACCCCCAACCCTGTCCAACACCACCCCCCAACCCAGTCCAACACCGCCTCCAATCCTGTCCGACACTGCCCCAACCCTGTCCAACACCGCCCCCAACCCCATTCAACACCGACCCCCAACCCCATCCAACACTGCCCCAATCCCATCCAACCCCGCCCCTCAACCCCATCCAACACCGACCCCCCCAATCCCATCCAACACTGCCCCCAAACCCCGTCCAACACCACCTGCCAACCCTGTCAACACCGCCCCCAACCCCGTCTAACACTGCTCCCAACCCTGTCCAACACCACCCCCCCAATCCCGTCCAACACCACCCCAATCTCGTCCAACACCGACCCCCAAACCCAACCAACATTGCCTCCAACCCCGTCCAACACCGCGCCCAACCCTGTCCAACACTGCCCCCCAACACCGCCCCCCAACCCTGTCCAACACCACCCACAACCCCGTCCAACACCGCCCCCCCAACCCTGTCTAACACCGCCCCCCCAACCCCGTCCAACACCGCCCCCCAACCCCATCCAACACCGCCCCCCAACCCTGTCCAACACCGCCCCCAATCTTGTCCAACACCGCCCCCCCAACCCCATCTAACACTGCACCCCAACCCTGTCCAACACCACCCCACCAACCCCATCCAACACCGCCCCCCAACCCTGTCCAACACCGCCCCGTCCAACACCAGCCCCTCAACCCCATCCAACACTGCCCCCCAACCGTGTCCAACACCACCCACCCAACCCTGTCCAACACCGCCCCCCCAACCCCATCCAACACCACCCCCCACCCTGTCCAACACCGCCCCGTCCAACACCAGCCCCTCAACCCCAACCAACACTGCCTCCCAACCCTGTCCAACACTGCCCCGCCCCAACCCCGTCCAACAGGATTCTGTCACAGAAAGCAATTGAGGCTGAAACAATGAATGCTTTCAAAAGGAGATAGATATAGTTCTTAGAGCAAAAGGGACAAAGGGTCTGGGTGAAAGCTGAAATGAATTGGATGATCAGCTGTGACCGTATTGAATGACGGAATAGGCTTCATGCTTCTATGATTCAAAGATACTGTGCCTTTAGAATGAGTGGGTAACGCAACAAAATCAAAATTTGAGATTATGTTGCTGTCAAGGCCAGCAATTGTTGCCCACTGTGACTGTTATTGAGCTGCTTGTAAGGTGATATCAGGAAGCAGTTAAGAGTTAACTCTACTGTTTGATGTCTAGAGTCACATATAGGCTAGGCCGGGGAGGAATGACAGAGTTAAACAGTCTACCCCACCCCCCAAACACACACACATCCCACCAAAAGGCATTAGTGAACCAGGTGGCATTTTACAACAATCCAGTGAGCTCCGGAGCACTACCATTGACACTAGCTCTTTATTTAAGATTGCAATTAAAAGTCTTTGGTTGTTGAGGTGCAAGTTGAATGTTTGTCTTTGGGTCGTGATGATTACTTTGAAATATTTTCTTATCAGCCTATTCTGAGTTGTTATTAGATACCTCTTGAGCAGGTGGGGCTTTAACCCAGGCCTCCTGGCTCAGAGATAGGGACATTACTTCTGCACCACAAGAACCCCCAGCCATAACATCTGTATTGCTGTAGCCAATAACCTCCTTGTTCAAAATAGGTGCGAATATCAGAAGGACTGAACAATTACATTCATGGATTTAGATTAGATTACTTACAGTGTGGAAACAGGCCCTTCTACCTAACAAGTCCACTCCACCCCGCCGAAGCGCAACCCACCCATACTCCCCCCCTTACCTAACACTATGGGCAATTTAGCATGGCCAATTCACCTGACCTGCACATCTTTGGGTTGTGGGAGGAAACTGGAGCACCCGGAGGAAACCCACGCAGACACTGGGAGAACGTGCAAACTCCTCGCAGTCAGTTGCCTGAGGCGGGAATTGAACCCAGGTCTCTGGCACTGTGAGGCAGCAGTGCTAACCACTGTGCCACCGTGCACAGTGAAAAAAAATGAAAAAAGGCAGATAACAATGTCAGAGATGCCCCAGACCTCATTTTAACCAATCAACCTGAACATGAAGCATAGTCTCCATGCAAAGCCTTATCCGGCTACTTAGCCTGCTCCCCTGGAAGATTAGAGTGGAAAACCAGTTGGAAAGAAGGAAGGATTTGCATTTAGATCATTACCGTAGGATGTCACAAAGCACTTCACAGTAAATGAAGTACTTCAGAAATGTACTGACTGATGTAGAAAAACATGGCAGTAGCTGTGTGCACAGCAAGATCACACAGGCAGCAATTAAACATGAACCAGGTTATTTCTTCCAGTGATGTTACTTCATGTCTGAATATTAGCCAGAGAACTGGGGGAGAACGCACTTGCATGGGGTTGGGGGCCTCAGTTTAATGTCTCTGATGGATTAGTATTCCCTCTGCACTGCCTAGACTTTAGTGCTCATGTCTCTGGATTTTCAAACTTGTGATCCAGCAGCCAGAGCTGCTACTCACTGAACCATGGTTCACACAATAAGAGAAGACTTCACTTACATGGAAGAATTAATTAGGTTCAATTCCATTTATCATTCTGTGGTTAAATCCAGGGATTAAAGGCTGCAGAACACTACTCTGTGTTTGCTTCTGTCCTTGTTTCTGAGGATAGGATTAGACCAGGCTCAGGGCCAAAGTACTGCAATGGTTTGCTTTTGCTGTCTGCAGGATAGTTGCTCTCACTTACCTTCAGCTATAAGGGAACGATTTTATCGATGTTTTTCAGAGAATCCCTACAGTAGGGAAGCAGGCCATATGGCCCACTGATGTTCCGAAGAGCATCCCTCCCAGACCCACCCCTCCACCCTATCCCCATCACCCCACACTTTGCATGGCTAACTCGCTTAGGCTACACATCCCTAGACGCTACAGGCAATGTACCACAGCCAATCCACTTAACCTGCATACCTTTGGACATTGGGAAGAAATTGGAGCGGCCGGAGGAAACCCACACAGACACAGGCAGAATGTACAAACTCCACACTGACGGTTGCCCAAGGGTGGACTTGAACTTGAGTCTGTGAGGCAGCAGTGCTAATCAGTGACACCACGCTGACTACACCGTGATGATCGACAGGCTAACAATCCAGTGGTTCAACCACAAAACCACTTCCATGGCCGACAAGTCCTGTGTTGGGGTTCGAACCCAGAGCTTTTGATTCAGGAGGTAGGGCTGCCTGTGCCTGCAGTAAGAGACCACAGAAGCCAAAGTCTACCAGCTCAGCGAGGAATATCCTCAAATGCTGTCTCAGGTTTAAATTGCTTCTGTTGCTCCATACCAGAGAATCAATATCATTGCATTGTTGCCATAACTCCTGTTGGTATTACCCCAAGTTGCTAAAACACTGACATTATTCTGTGAAGGTTGGACTTTTTATTCATTCACGCGATTCACCAGCAGTAACTACATCACTGTGGGTCGGGAGTCACATATAGGCCAGATCAAGGTGAGGTTGGCAGCTTCTCTCCCTGAAGGACTTTAGTTGGTTTTCACCCAACAAGCAGCAATGGTTCTCATGAGTCCCTTAATTACAGATTTTTGTGGAATTAAAATCTCACCATCTGCTGTGGCAGGATTCGAACCCGGGACTCCGGAATGTTACTCAGGTCTCTGGAACAAAGAGCTAATGATAATACTATTGCCTCCCATAATGGGGGAAGGGAGATAGAGAGCTGCTGAAGAATTACAGAGCACCAAGGCCTACAGGCTTATGCAGCAAGCTAGGTGAGCTATTTGGACAAAAAGACAGTAACAAATTTTGGCTACCTCTTCGTGTGAAGAAATGCTTCCTGGTATGACCTTTGAACAGTATGACTCTAAGTTTAAGGTTGTACTGTCTTGATCAAGAGCACCCACCCACTGCCCCTTCAAACCATCCCACCCACTCCCAGGAAATAGTTTCTCTCTATCCTAGGCATTCGACAAGGTTCCCCATGGGAGACTGGTTAGCACGGTTAGATCTCACGGAATACAGGGAGAACTAGCCATTTGGATATAGAACTGGCTCAATGGTAGAAGACAGAGGGTGGTGATGGAGGGTTGTTTTTCTGACTGGAGGCCTGAGACCAGTGGCATGCCACAAGGATCGGTGCTGGGTCCTCTGCTTTTTGTCAGATACATAAATGATTTGGATGCGAGCATAAGAGGTACAGTTAGTAAGTTTGCAGATGACAGAAGTTTGGAGGTGTAGTGGACAGCGAAGAGTGGTATGTGTATGGAATGAGCTGCCAGAGGAAGTGGTGGAGGCTGGTACAATTGCAACATTTAATAGGCATTTGGATGGGTATATGAATAGGAAGGGTTTGGAGGGATATGGGCCGGGTGCTGGCAGGTGGGACTAGATTGGGTTGGGATATCTGGTTGGCACGGATGGGTTGAACCAAAGGGTCTGTTTCCATGCTGTACATCTCTAAGACTCTATTTGAAACACTTGAATCAGATTGCCCCCTCAATCTTTCATACTGCAATATCAGCAAGGAGTGCACAACTCAGTTTCATAGTTTAGTCCATGAATCGCCGCAATGACCCCTTTAAGACTGATGTATCCTTCCCGAAGTGTGATATTCAGAACTGAAGGTTTTTACTCCAGTCATTGTCTAATGAAAGCTCTGCAGAACAAGAGAAAATAACTGCTCTCCATCTCGTCTCTAAAACCTCCTTCATCTTAAACACTTCAGAATGTAATCCATTTTGTGAATAACATTCAGATGCTTTGACATGCGAGGATTCTGTCTAATAAGTGCAGTTTTATGTTGTAACAGGATGTATCAGGGATTGTGAAATTTTACACTTTTAATGAGCTGTAGCAGATCCTTGGAGAGAAGCTTTGGCAGCATTTCCATTCATTCCCACCTTCCGTGAAAGTGTCTCAACACATTTTAGTTAATGCAGAACACCGTACCTTTTGTCTCTTTGGCAATGTCGAGTGCTCAGTCTTTGGGTCTCTGCAGTAGTCCTTTGTACCTCACAGATTTGCACGCGCTGGCAGTATATTAAACAGTGTAGCGGCTGTGTGGGGAAGACTTGTCAAGCTCTAGGACGGTCAAGTCAAAATCCAGATGCTTCCAGTTTGCTCCTGTGTCTGAGCAGCTGTTGCTCACTGAATGACACTCACAGCATCCAATATTATTGATTTGCTCAGATCAAAATAGATGCACAGATCAAAATTGATCTTGCAGGCTCCAGGACTTGCCACATTGTTAAACAGCTGATGAACTACTTTTTGAAATGTGGTCCCTGTTCTGGTGAAGTGTGGTTGCCAATTTCCACAGAGTAAGATAGAATTGATGCCAGGTACCTATATGTTGGCTTGGAGCCACGGTTTGTATTTCTCTTCAACTTGACTCATCCACGCCCACCATGAACTCCACCCACCCATTTTGAGGGCTTTATTTTGAAGTCCAGAGTCACATTGTTCAGTCTGGGTGTGGTATTGTTTGGGTCTGAACTTCTAAATGTTGTACATATACAGTATATCTCAGTTATGTTTAAATTTGAACATTTGAATTTGAATTTGTGGCAAATGAATTTCCTGTGTGTCTGAAGGGGTTTAATGATTTGCTCATGAGTATTTCTGTAATCATATTAATTTATTTTTAGGCATGTTTTGAAGGAGGTTGGTTTGGAGGCTAATGGAAATTTGTGTATATTTGGAGAGTTTACAAGTAAAGGAAGCAAGCAGTATACTCCATTAGCTTTCTGGTAGAAGATTCCAGGGTTCTTTTCAGGCTTAGGAGCAACAGCTTGAAGAAACAGACTTTTTTTTGTATTTTTGGTTTAGGTAACTCTTCAGAGTCGTAAGCTGAAGATGGATGTGTAAAGCAATTGCTCCTGAGAAAGGGAAAAGATAGTGAGTTTTGAAAAGATTTATAGCTCAGGTTGAGGTTTTAGATGTAGGTTTGCTCGCTGAGCTGAAAGGTTCATTTTCAGACGTTTTGTTACCTTACTAGGTAACGTCTTCAGTGGGCCACATGCGAAGCAATGCTGAAAATTGCTGCTTTCTATTTATATGTTTGTTGTTGAAGTCAACAAACACATCGAGTTAGACCCCATCTACGACTCCCTGAGAAAAGGAACCGGAAGTGGCTTCACCACAGGAAATGACATCACCACAGGAAATGAAAGCACCAACCCAAAGAAACCCAAATATATAAATAGAAAACAGGAATTTTCAGCATTGCTTCGTCTGAGGCCCACTGAAGGTGTTATCTAGTAAGGTAATGAAACGTCTGGAAATGAACTTTTCAGCTCAGCGGGAAAAGATAGGTTAGAATTGCAAAAAGTAGATTACCTTGGTGTATGAAGGTCAGCAAAAGTTCCAGACCAGAAGTGTTTAGTTAATATCCTGAAGAAAATTTGAAGTTGAGAAATTTTTAAGCTCAGTTATACAATGAATCAAGGAAGAGGTTATCAAATTCTCACAAGCAGAAATTGAAGCCACAGGTAAGTCAAATTCTGTGTTGGATACAAGAGGACATACTCTCTGCAGTGGGATGCTGTTGGGATTAATAGGATCGTACTTTGTGTTTCAAAATCTTTAAACGTGCATTATATGTGAATAGTCTGATTTGTTTTCTTTTATCCTCATTTCTTTTGTGTAATAAACTTCTGTGTTAATATTAAAATGAAAATCTGCAATATTACATGATTATGTTTGGTGTGAAACAACCTTATTAAAACAAAACAGAGAAAATATAATCCATCAAGTAAGCTTTCAATTTGTGATCTGACTTGTCCATAATAAGATCATCTGGAATTATAACAGTACACAGCAGCCAAAAGCTCAAGGAAGCAATCTTGCCATGGCTCCAGGGTTAAGATATGGGTCAGGCCAAACTTTACTTTGTCCTTCAGAAATGTTAGCGCAGTAGGAATTGTAAAGCCACACCAGGAGTCCTTGTAGATAGGCAAACAGTGGGGGTACGGGACAGGGTGCAAAATAGGAATCAGGCAGCAGGGTTTGAACCTGCTCAATGTTTGAATCTTGGGAATAACATACATTTCAAGAAGTTGCACGGGCAAAATAATTCATACCATTGCCGCACTGTGCAATGCTACATTGCAGCAAGCCAATCATGTCTTTTTTATTGTGTGTTTTTGTAACAGGAGCTTTTCACGGCAGAGTGCAAGTTCAAAGAGTCAGTTTTTGAGAACTATTACGTCATCTACTCCTCAACTCTATACCGGCAGCAGGAGTCAGGCCGAGCCTGGTTCCTGGGACTCAACAAGGATGGCCAGGTCATGAAGGGGAACCGAGTCAAGAAAACCAAGCCATCCTCCCATTTTCTACCAAAACCAATCGAAGGTAGGCTTCTTCTTTTACTTGTGCTGCTGAATCCTGTGAGGTTTTTTGACAGTCTGGTTGAGTAAATGGGATCAATAGCTCCTGATGTTCTCACAGCCTCAAAACTATTTCCTGTGAATACCCAACTCTACAGTGGGCAAGCAAAACCGCCTTTCAGAGCCTCCATGCTCGATCACTTGTATTGTCATTCATTGATAAGGCCCAGAGGTTGTTAGACTTTATGGAGAGCAGTTTATTTATTACTCTTAGGCATACGTTGTTTCTTTTTTCTCTTTTCTTTCACATTCAGAAGCGCTGTGAGAGTCGTGCAGTCACACAGCATGGAAACAGACTGTTTTGTCCAAATCGTCCATGCCGACCAGACATCCCAATCTGATCCAGTCCGATTTGCCAGCACCCGGCCCATACCCCTGTAAACCCTTCCTATTCATATACCCATCCAGATGCCTTTAAGATGTTGTAATTGTACCAGCCTCCACCCCTTCCTCGAGTAGCTCATTCCATACACGCAGCAGCCTCTGCGTGAAACTGTTACCCCTCAGGTCATTTTTAAACCTTTTCCCTCTCACCTTAAACTTATGGCCTCTAGTTTCAGACTCCCCCTTCGTAGGAAAACGACCATGGCTATTCACTCTAGCCATGCCCCTGATGATGTTATAAGCCTCTATGATGTCATCTCTCAGTCTCCAATACTCCAGGGAAAAACGGATCCAGCCTGTGTAGCCTCTCTCTTTAACTCAAGCCCTCCTGTCCCAGCAACATCCTTCTAAATCTTTTCTGCACCCTGCCACGTTTAACAACGTCCTTCCTATAGAAGGGCGACCAGAATTGAATGCAGTATTTAATATTCTGTGCGGCTGCAACATGACATCCCAGCTCCTGTACAGAGTGCACTGCCCAGTAAAGGCAAGTGTACCAAATGCTGGAGAGTCGGGTCGGGGGCCCTGAGGAGAGGGGTTAAGGGGTGCTGGAGGGTTGGGTCAGGGGATGGTGGGGAGAGTGGTTAATGGGTGCTGGAGGGTTGGGTCAGGGGGCTATGGGGAGAGGGGTTAAGGGGTGCTGGAGGGTTGGGTCAGGGGGCCATGGGGAGAGGGGTTAAGGGATGCTGGAGGGTTGGGTCAGGTTGCGGTGGGGAGAGGGGTTAAGGGGTGCTGGAGGGTTGGGTCAGGGGGCCATGGGGAGAGGAATTAAGGGGATGCTGGAGGGTTGGGTCAGGGGGCGGTGGGGAGAGGGGTTAAGGGGTGCTGGAGGGTTAGGTCAGGGGGCCGTGAGGAGAGGGGTTAAGGGGTGATGGAGAGTTGGGTCAGGGGGCCATGGGGAGAGGGGTTAAGGGGTGCTGGCGGGTTGGGTCAGGGGATCGTGGGGAGAGTGGTTAAGGGGTGCTGGCGGGTTTGGTCAGGGGGCTATGGGGAGAGGGGTTAAGGGGTGCTGGAGGGTTGGGTCAGGGGGCCATGGGGAGAGGGGTTAAGGGATGCTGGAGGGTTGGGTCAGGTTGCGGTGGGGAGAGGGGTTAAGGGGTGCTGGAGGGTTGGGTCAGGGGGCCATGGGGAGAGGAATTAAGGGGATGCTGGAGGGTTGGGTCAGGGGGCGGTGGGGAGAGGGGTTAAGGGGTGCTGGAGGGTTAGGTCAGGGGGCCGTGAGGAGAGGGGTTAAGGGGTGATGGAGAGTTGGGTCAGGGGGCCATGGGGAGAGGGGTTAAGGGGTGCTGGCGGGTTGGGTCAGGGGGCCATGGGGAGAGGGGTTAAGGGGTGCTGTAGGGTTGGATCAGGGGCCCGTGGGGAGAGGAGTGAAGGGATGCTGGAGGGTTGGGTCAGGGGGCCATGAGGAGAGAGGTTAAGGGGTGCTGTAGGGTTGGGTCAGGGGGCGGTGAGGAGAGAGGTTAAGGGATGCTGGAGGGTTGGGTCAGGGGGCCATGGGGAGAGGGGTTAAGGGGTGCTATAGGGTTGGGTCAGGGGGCCGTGAGGAGAGGAGTGAAGGGGTGCTGTAGGGTTGGATCAGGGGGCCATGAGGAGAGGGGTTAAGGGGTGCTGGAGGGTTGGGTCAGGGGGCCATGGGGTGAGGGGTTAAGGGGCGCTGTAAGGTTGGGTCAGGGGGCCGTGGGGAGAGGGGTGAAGGGGTGCTGTAGGGTTGGGTCATGGCAGCAGCAGGGTTTGGTGCATCAGAAGGTGTATTCCAGTGTGAGGCAGCAGGTTGAGTGTTTGGCTGGTATCAGATCCCTGGGCTTGAGATCTATCAATGCCACTAGCCGTTATTCAAAAAGTATCTTATAACCTCCTCGTCAAACCTACAGTTACCCCTCAAATCATCACCCCCATGCTGTGTATGGTAACATGACAGAGCGTGAGGTACTGAGATGTAGCAAATTGTCTAAAGATTGTTGAACCACCTCTCTCATCTCCATGGTCCTCTATAACATCCTCCTCTCCACCCTCTCCCTCCTTTCTCACCCTCTCTCTCCTTCCTATCCCTCCTCCCCCTTCTCCCAATCCTCCCCTTCTCTCCATCATCACTGTCCTCTCCCTCCTCCAACCCAGCTCACTGTTAAGTATCATTTCTGCTCGTTTATATAAAGCTCTTCATCAGCGATATCTTCCACAGTACACTTTAATGCTGTACCGAACACACTCCCCCTACAACGGGCTGCCTTGAATGGGAAAGAATCACTTGGAGAAACCTTTGTCACAGTGATTGATGGGTTCTGCTTGCTTTGCCCACGCACGTTTGCTTGCTGCTTATGGAGATATTGCAATGTGCTGGTGAGCATTTCCTTTGCTCACTGACATTACAAAGACCTTTGCAAAATAAAAACCCAATAGCAGAGCTGGCAACCCATTGTAGGCTCACGATTTTAGAACGCGCAGCAGAGACCAGGTTCCAGGAGACTTAGTTGTGCATTCGACGGGAATGAATCAGCACAAACATTGTTCAGTCAGGAAACATCCATCTCTGTGGGTTTTTTTGTTTGTATGAGGTGGCTGCATTCAGTAGTCAATTTCAAAAGCTTTTTAAAGTTAAACTTGCATAATGTTCAGCTGTTTGAAATTCATCCACACTAATGTTTTGAAATGAATCTGGTAATCGATTTTCTCAATGGACGTCCCTGTCCGCCGTAGTACTGCAGTAGTAGCAGCTTACATGCTTGACTGAACAATAAATACGAGCAATGTTTCCACACTCCAGCAGGGGAGTTACAGATTTTGTGCAGCATTGAAAAGTCCCTTTGGCCAGCCAATCTTGTCCATCTATTCTCATTCCATTTTCTAGCACTTGGGATGTTGCCTTATACGCTATGGCACTTCATCTAAATACTGCTTAAACGTCTTGAGGATAATCCTCTTTATCTCCCTTGCAGGTAACATTTGTTTCCTCAAAACCCCTTTAAACCTGTTGCTCCTTAGCTTAAAATTGTGACCCTGCTAAGGGAAAGGTTTCTCCCTATCTACCCTGTTCATCACCCTCATAATCCTGTGCACTTCAATCACTGTAATCCTCCCTCAGTTTTCTCAGTTGTAAGGAAAACAACACCAACCTCTATTGTCTCTCTTTATCGCTGAGTTACTCCAGCCCAGGCAGAATCCTGGTGAATCTCCTCCACACCCTCTCTAGTGCAGTTACATCCTTCCTATAATGTGGCAACCAGAACTGCACACCGTAATCCAGCTGTGGCCTAACTATTGTTATATACAGCTCCATCATAATCGTCTTGTTCTTATAATTCAGTGCCTTGACTAATAAAGGCAAGTATCCCATATGCCGCCTTCACCACCTCATCTACCTGTCTTGCGGTTTTCGTGTATCTATGGACATGTACACCAAGGTTCCTCTGATCCTCTGTACAATTCAATGTGTACTCCCTTGCTTTGCTAGTCCTAACTGGGAATGTATTGGGATATAGTAGTTTCTCTCCATTGAAATTAATGGACATATGTTACAGGCTAAGAGTGTGAATGTGCCAGTGAGGGTAGATCCTGAGAGATTTTCTTCCCCTGCTCAGGAAATGCAGTACACAGGGGGCACAGACTTGGGATAAAGGATTAGTCATTTCAGATGGAGATGAGGAATATTTCTTCGTTCAACATGTGGTGAGGTTTTGGAATTCTCTTCCACAGACGGCTGCGAATGCTTTGTAATTGAATATATTTAGGGCTGAGATTGACAGATTGTTTGTTGGTCAGGAAATGGGAAGTAGGGGGGAAAGTCACATTGGACTCAAAGATCAACTGTGAGCTAATGATTTGGAGATGCCGGTGTTGGACTGGGGTGTACAAAGTTAAAAATCACACAACACCAGGTTATAGTCCAACAGGTTTAATTGGAAGCACTAGCTTTCGAAGCATTGACAACCACCTGATGAAGGATCTGTGCTCCGAAAGCTAGTGCTTCCAATTAAACTTGTTGGACTATAACCTGGTGTTGTGTGATTTTTTAACTGTGATGCTAAAGACTGACTGAGCAGGATCGATGGCCTAAGTGCTCTACTCCTGCTCCTAACTCCTGAATTCTTCCAAACAACAAATTTCCAAAGTGCATTCCCGGCTTCCCTATCCTGAACAGTGAGAATGTGGGGCTCGATACCATGTGAAGCAAAATGATTAATTGAGGTCAGCCAGGTGGACCTGATAGAATATGAGTTCCCTTATTGGGGCTGTCAACCTGGTTGAGTCAGGGAGCCCTGGCTGACAAATATAAACAGGAGGGTCAGAGGTTCTGTTCACTCTGAGAGCTGGCTCTGAGGGAGCTGGATCAGTGTCAAGGAATTTCCACATGTAAATAAAGGCTGACTTGCTGATGGGATACCGGTCTCTGTGGAGTTATTTCAAAGGGGAAGCTTGATAAAAGGTGGAGAAAGAGAGGGATAGAGGGATATGCCACTGAGGGGGTAGAAGGATCTTGTGGAGTCTAAACACCAGCATGAGCATGTTGGGCTGAATGTCCGGTTTCTGCGTGTAAATTCTGGGTATAACTAACATTTGGGATTGTGAACAGTTGAGCGTGAATGCAGTTCAAGCCTGCTCCCATGATTCACCATTCACTCAGATCATGGCTGATCCATATTTTAATTCCATCTACCCATTTGGTTTTGCAAAACTTCACCCAACAGAAACAGGCCTATGCCTGAAACACTGATTCTCCTGCTCCTCGGATGCTGCCTGACCTGCTGTGCTTTTCCAGCACCGCGCTTTTCGCCAGTAATCTTTCTGTGCCAGTTTTGAAATCTTTAATTGAATACTGAGTCTCAAAGCATTTTGGTGGATTTTGGACAATTGTTCCGACAGTTCTTTGCTATTTTTGAGTCCTAGTTTTAGTTTTGAGTATTGTAAATTAGTTTGTGTGTTGCTTTGCCCTGGACTCTGGGACATGGTGGTAATGTCACTGATCTTGCACCCAGAACTGAAGGCTCAGAGGATGTTGGTTTGTAATCCCACTGTGGAAGATGGTGATAATACAATTCAACAAAGATCTGGAATTAAACATTAGTCTAATGCTGATTGTTGTCAATGGTTGTATAACCCCAAATAAACCAAAGAAGTGCAGATGCTGGAGATCTGAAACAAAAGCAGAAATTGCTCATGAAACTCAGCAGGTCTGGCAGCATCTGTGGGAAGAAAGCAGAGTAAACGTTTCAAATGCAGTGACTTCTCAAAGGAAAAACCCATCTGGTCTGCTAATGTCCTTTTAGCGAAGAAAATCTACCATCCTTACCAGGACTGGCCTGCACTATGTGACTCCAGACCTACAACAATGTAGTTGATTCTTAACTGCCCTGTCAGTGATAAATGCTGACCCAGCCAGTGACACCTACATCCCATGAAAAATCCTGAAAAGAATTGTTTCTCTGATACAATGTCCTTTGTATCCTGTAGCAAATATCATTATTGTCTACCTTTGTTTTAAGATGTTGTACCCCCTTTCCACATTTTTCAGACTTCAAAATGACTGAGAGAATGAAATATGGATATTTTGAGATAATATCACAGAGCGTTGCTAGCATAACCCTGATTGGTTTCAGGGGGTGCCTGGATCAGCCGATATCAACCAGCGATATTCACATGGAAGTGTGCGGAAGGCTTTCTTTCCCTTTCAGTCATTTAAGACACTTTGTAAGGTTCCTTTTTGCACCAGCTGTGATTGAGATACTGTGTGCAGTTCTTTGGTTTATTTGGGATTATACAACCACTGACAGCAGCCAGCATTAGACTAATGTTTAATTCCAGTTTTTTGTTGAATTGTATTATTACTGTTTTCCACAGTGGGATTACAAACCCACATCCTCTGAGCACTCAGTTCAGGATTGTGGGATCAGTGACATGACCACCACGCCATCATCTCAATTGCCGGGCAACATTCCAAACCACATCCAAACAGGAACCTCAGCGGCTCAATCGTTCAAAAGTGTTTTATCAAAAGATAATGCAACAAGTCACAATGCTCTTCTGCATTTGTCAGTTGAGCAAATTGTTTCTTTTATTCATTCATGGGATGTCCATATCACTGGTTGGGCCAGTGTTTATTGCCCCTCCATAGTTGCCCTTGAGAAGGTACTGGTGGGCTGCCTTTTTGAACTGTGGCAGTCCATGTGCTGTCACAGTTCCACAATGCCCATACAGAGGGGGTTCCAGATTTTGACCAAGTGATCTTGAAGGAATGGCGATATACTTCCAAGTCAGGATGGTGAGTGGCTTGGAGGGGAACTTGCAGGTGATGGTGTTCCCATGTGTGCGCTGCCTTGTCCTTCTAGATGGTAGTGGTCACAGGTTTGAAAAGTGCTGCTTAAAGAACACTGGTAGATTTCTGCAGTGCACCTTGTGCAAACGCTGTGACTGAGTGACTAAGTTGTGGAAGGAGTGAATGCTTGTGCCAGTCAAGTGGGTTGCTTTGTCCTGGATGGTGTTGAACGATGTTGGAGCTGCACCCTTCCAGGCAAGTGGGGAGTATTCCATTACACTCCTGAGTTGTGCCTTGTAGATCCCAGAAAAATTGCTTAAACGCTGTTCATATAACAAGATCACATGAGCATTCATGAGGGGGTAATCAGGTGAATAAAGGTTGATGGTGAGCTGAGGACGATGTGCTGAAAGGTCAAAACATTTTGCCCAAGAACCAAAGAGTATTGAACAGAACCTTAAAAAAAGCAAAAAAAGCGAGAGGGGCACAGCAGTTGCAGGACTTAAATGGCTTTGCCATCAACAATAAGAATGGAAATTTAGAGACCTCTTCACCCATCACTTTCTTCATTGGCTCCCAATATCACTAGTTTAAAACTCTCATCTTTGTTTTCAAGTCCCTCCATCTCTGTAGACTCCCCCAACCTAAACCCCTCCAAGATTTCCTCATTTTTCCAATTCTGGCTTCTTGCTTATCTCTATCTGGACCAGAAGCTCTGGAGTTCATTCCCTAAACCTCTAAACATCTCCATTTCTCTCTTCCCTCTGATACCCAGTCTCACTCTTTATTCAGAACATGTACATTTTATTCAGCCTTTGGCATTCCTCCTTCCCTCAGGCTGAAATCAGTTTTAATGTTGCAGCTTCATGAAGAGGAGTTAAATCAGTGTAGGCCAAGTATCAGATCATGGGGCCGTCTGGTTTCTATTTTACTGTTGTGCACTGCCTTTACAAAGTGAGGGGGTCAGCAATTGTCCAGCGCACCAGACTTTGTGGTGTGTGTTTCCATGTGGTAACCTCAGACTTGGCTTCTGAGACCCTCATCTATAACTTTGTTACCTCTGGACTCAATTACTCAAAGGTGTTCCTGGCTGGTCGCCTATTTTTAAAACAAAAATCTTTCATGGGATATGGGCATCAGGACGAAGCCAATATTTCTTGCCCGTCCCTCAACGTTGGAGTTGAGGATGTTACTAATAAAATTGATAAAGAGGAGTCAAAAGGGATAGTGTACTTGGAATTTTTTACAAGGCTTTTGAGAAGGTTAGCAAAATTAAAATATATGGGATAAACAATAATTTACTGGCATGGATTAAGGATTAGCTAAGAAGGAAAAAAGCAGGGATTAGGAATAAATGGATTATTCTCACATTGACAGACTCTGACTACTAGGTAAAAACAATGACTGCAGATGCTGGAAACCAGAGTCTAGATTAGAATGGTGCTGGAAAAGCACAGCAATTCAGGCAGTATCTGAGGAGCAGGAAAATCGACGTTTTGGGCAAAGCAAGTGTATTCCTGATGAAGGGCTTTTGCCCGAAATGTCAATTTTCCTGCTCCTCGGATGCTGCCTGAACTGCTGTGCTTTTCCAGCACCACTCTAATCTAGAATCTGACTACTGGGGTACTACAAGGATCAGTACTTGGGCACCAGCTGTTCATGATGTACATCAATAATTTGGAGGTGGGGTCTAAATGTATTATTTTCAAAAATGCAGATGATACAAAGGGGAAAGTGTGACTTGAGTTTTCAGAAGGATTTGGAAGGCTTAGCGAATAAACAAGAGATAGCAGATGGAATATAATGTGGAATCATGTCAGGTTATTCACTTTGGTGCGAAGAACATATGTGCAGAGAATTTCTTAAATGGTAAGTGGTTGCAAATGTATAAAGAGATGTGAGTGGCTTAGTCTCTGAAGGCTAACAAACAGGTGCAGCACGCGATAGGAAGGCTAAAGGATGTTAGTTTGTATCATAAGAAGGTTTGAATGCAGCAGTAGTGAAATCTTCATTCACTTGAGTAGGAGTTTGTTTCGATCCCATCTGGAGAACGCTGTGTCGTGTTAGTCTCCTTACCTGCCTCAAGATATTGTTATGGAAGGATGCAACAAAGGTTCACTAGACTTGTCTCCAGGATGGTGGGACTGTTCCATGAAGAGAGATTTGGCTGATATTGTCTGGAGTTTTGAAGAATGAGAGGAGATCTCATTGGATCCTACAAAGTCCTTGAAGTGACAGAAAGGAAAAATGCAGATGAGATATTTTGCTTGTCGGGGAGTCTAGAACCAAGGGGGTGGAATTTAAAAATTACAGGGATGCCACTTAGGCCCAAGATAAGGGAAATTTATTTCACTCAATGCATTGTGAATGTTTGGAATTCTCTCTTTCAGAGGGCTGTGAAGGCTCAGTCTTTGAAAATATTTACAGTCAAGGTTATAGATGTCTGATTACCAATGGTATAAGATTTTATGGGAATGCTTTTAGTACAAAAGTATGTGTTCAAACAGCCATGATCGTATTAAATGGTGGCACATACTCAATGGGCTGAATGGCCTACACTGTTCCAAATCCCTTTGATCCTAATTGCCACTTGCACTGAGCGACTGCTGGACAATTTTAGACAATTGTCAAAAACAAACAGGTTGCTGACTCTAGTCTATGTGTCAACCAGAAGAATAGCAAGGATGGCAAGGGTAAGGATGGCAGATATCCTTTCCTAAAGGACATCAGTAAACAAGGTTGCTTGATAGATTTCCTTACCCTGTAACTTTGAGCTTCTCCAAAACTCTGCTAACCAAACCTTAACTTAGACCCTCTTCACCCATCACATTCTATGCTCTATATTGGTTCCCAGTAACACTATTTTCGAATTCTCATCCTTGGTTTCAATATCTCTGTAAACTCCCCCAAACTAAATCCTTCCAAGATTTCTTCACTCTTGTTACTCTGGTTTCTTGCTCATCTGCCATGTAGACCAGAAGCTCTGGAATTCATTCCCTAAACCTCTCCATGTTTCCATTTCTCTCTTCCCTCTGAAAGATGCTCTTTAAAATCCACCTGCCTGAATATCACCTACTGAGGCTTAGTGCCAGACTTTGTTCATTAGTCACTCCTGCAGAGCATCCTCAAACACCTTACAATTACAGAACAGTTTGGGAGAGGAAGGAGGCCATTGAGCCCATCATGTCTGCTCAGGCTGTCTGAACGAGCATTATGGCTCATTGCTATTTTCCAACCTTTTCCCTGTTAAACTGAATATTATTTCTTTTTAAATAATCATTTCATACCCTCTTGAATGCCTCAACTGAACCTGCCTCCACCATTCACAGCGTGTTCCTGGCACAAACCACTCGCTGTGTGAAAACATTTTCTCTCTTATCATATTTGCATTTCTTGCAAACTTATCATCTATCTGTGCCCTCCAGTTCTCAGTCCTTTTGTGAAAGGGAATGGTTTCTCTCAATTATTCTGCTCAACTCCCGCATGATTTTGAAAATGTTTGTGAAAGTAATATATATTTACAAATTTTTATTGTATATAAATAAAGCAATTCATCTACTTGCTGGTCAAGATCTAAAGGGTGTCCAAAAAGACACTTTAGCACAGGCATGATGTTGTGTGGCACTGATGAGACCCTAATGGTTTTGTCTGAAACTATTAAATGGGAAAGGTGGCGCTAAAGCACTCATTTCTTTATTCATTCACAGGCAGCATTTATTGCCCATCCCTAATTGCCCAGAGTCAGTTGAGAGTCAAGAGTGTGGTGCTGGGAAGGCACAGCAGGTCAGGCAGCATCTGAGGAGCAGGAGAATGGATGTTCCTGATGAAGGGCTTTTGCCCGAAACAACGATTCTCCTGCTCCTCGGATGCTGCCTGACCCGCTGTGCCTTCCCAGCACTACACTGCCGACTCTAAACTCCAGCACCTGCAGTCCTCACTTGCGCCAGAGTCAGTTAAGAGTCAACCACATTGCTGTTGGCTTGGAGTCATATGTAGGCCAGACCAGGTAAGAATGGCTGTTTCCTTCCCTAAACGGCATTAGTGAACCCAAATGGGTTATTTTTTCCATCACTCAATTCATGGTCATCATTAGACTCTTAATTCCAGGTGCTTATTGACTTCATATTCCACCAGGATTCAAACCTGGGCCCCAGAACATTATCTGAGTCTCTGGTTTAATAGTCCAGTGATAATGCCACTAGGCCATTGCCTCCATCTGGGTAAAAACAATGACTGCAGATGCTGGAAACCAGATTCTGGATCAGTGGTGCTGGAAGAGCACAGCAATTCAGGCAGCATCCGAAGACAGGCAAAATCGACGTTTCGGGCAAAAGCCCTTCATCAGGAATAAAGGCAGAGAGCCTGAAGCGTGGAGAGATAAGCATGTCTTCGGATGCTGCCTGAATTGCTGTGCTCTTCCAGCACCACTGATCCAGAATCTGGTTTCCAGCATCTGCAGTCATTGTTTTTACCTTGTTGATTTTAACCCTACTGCGAATCCTCTTGCAAGGATGCCTGCCTTGAAGAAGTTTTCCTCCTCTCTCTACAAGAATCTCAGGGAGTCTCTCTCTCACTGCAACTCCCAGGTCATTTCCTCAGCCCTGAAGACTCTATGCCACTCTCTCCCCACCCCCACCCTCCTCTAGCTTATCTCTCCACGCTTCAGGCTCTCTGCCTTTATTCCTGATGAAGGGCTTTTGCCCGAAACATCGATTTTGCCTGTCTTCGGATGCTGCCTGAATTGCTGTGCTCTTCCAGCACCACTGATCCATTGCCTCCATCTGTCAACCATTAGCATCCAGTGACATAATTAAAAATGGATGTCTCAGCTTAACACCTCATCCAAAAGATGGCACCTGGGAGTGTCAGCTGGCAAGGTTCTGCAAATGTAACTTGAACAGATTACAGTCCATACAGAGGGGAGAGTACTGCTTACTAAGTCACGCACAAGGGTCAGCACCTTATACACTGACAGCAGAAATCGTCATTCTATAGACACCGCAATGTTCCCTGAGGACAGGAGAGAAATGGAGATAAATTAGTTGGGTTAGATCTCACACTGCAGCTGTCCTAAGTGGTCTATCTGTACAGATTTATAGAGTCCTACAGTATGGAGACAGGCTCTTTGGCCCAAACTAGTCCATGCCAACCAAAATGTCCATCCAGCTGACCCCATTTCCTTGCACTTGGCTCAAATCCTTCTAATCCTTTCCTATCCATTGTCCCAATGCCTTTTAAATGGTGTTAATGTACCCGCCTCAACCACTTCCACTGGCAGTTCATTCTATATGCATACCAGCCTCTTTGTTCCTTTTCAGGTTCCTTTTTATTCTTTCCTGTCTTACCTTAAACTGATGTCCTCCAGTCCTCAGAGAAAGACTGAGTGCATTCACTCTATCCATGCCTCTCATGATCTAACACACTTCTATAAGGTGCCCCCTCAGTCTCCTACGCTCCAAAGAAACTCTCCTAGCTTCCTATAACTCAAACCTTTTGAAGTCCTGGCAAAATCCTTGTAAATTTCTTCTGCACTGTTCCCGGTTTAATAATGTCCTTCTTATAGCAAGGTGACCAAAAAAACAATCACATGCTAACAATTTAAAGAATTCCCTTCTCAAAGCCTAGGTGACTCTTTTCATCGGTTTCGTGAACTTTGGGTCCAATGATTTCAATTCAATTTGTACAGATGTCCTGAAACAGATGTTTGTTAGCCTATCTAGGTCAATGAAAGAATACTGCCTCCTTACACAACTGTAATTCCCAATCATGTATAATTAGCATGTGTGTTTAAATTGCTAATTGTGGCTCCATGTATCCTTGTAACTAGTTTAAATGCTGTAAGATTGCTTTGTGAACGTGCTTGAATCCTCTGTTCTGTGACTCTGCATTGTTGATTTGTTGTTTTGTAATTCTGTGCCCTTACACTGTTCGGTAAAGGTGTTGTATTTTGTACAGTGTGATTCAGCCTGTGGGGCTCACTGCATGTTCATAAATAAAAGAAAATTGGTCCATGTATCCGTCTCTAAGTTCAATATACAGTGCTCTTGAGTGCTGTGAATGGGTATGTTTTTCTAAGGCTTCATTTCCTCTGATTCACTAGAATAACTGGAACATGTCAACACTGTAACTGCCATTTTCCTCTGTCAGTGCAGCACTCCCACAGTACTGACCTTCTGTCAGTGCGGCACTCCCACAGTACTGACCTTCTGTTAGTGCGGCACTCCCACAGTACTGACTCTCTGACAGTGCTGCACTCCCACTGTACTGACCCTCTGACAGTGCTGCACTCCCTCAGTACTGACCCTCTGACAGTGCTGCACTCCCTCAGTACTGACCCTCTGTTAGTGCGGCACTCCCACAGTACTGACCCTCTGTCAGTGCGGCACTCCCACAGTATTGACCCTCTGTCAGTGCGGCACTCCCACAGTATTGACCCTCTGACAGTGCGGCACTCCCTCAGTACTGACCTTCTGTTAGTGCGGCACTCCCACAGTACTGACCCTCTGTCAGTGGGGCACTCCCTCAGTACTGACCTTCTGTTAGTGCGGCACTCCCACAGTACTGACCCTCTGTCAGTGGGGCACTCCCACAGTACTGACCTTCTGTTAGTGCGGCACTCCCACAGTACTGACTCTCTGACAGTGCTGCACTCCCACTGTACTGACCCTCTGACAGTACTGCACTCCCTCAGTACTGACCCTCTGACAGTGCTGCACTCCCTCAGTACTGATCCTCTGGCAGTGCTGCACTCCCTCTGTACTGACCTTCTGTTAGTGCGGCACTCCCACAGTACTGACTCTCTGACAGTGCTGCACTCCCACTGTACTGACCCTCTGACAGTGCTGCACTCCCTCAGTACTGACCCTCTGACAGTGCTGCACTCCCTCAGTACTGACCCTCTGTTAGTGCGGCACTCCCACAGTACTGACTCTCTGACAGTGCTGCACTCCCTCAGTACTGACCCTCTGACAGTGCGGCACTCCCTCAGTACTGACCCTGTGTTAGTGCAGCACTCCCTCAGTACTGACCCTCTGACAGTGCTGCACTCCCTCAGTACTGACCCTCTGACAGTGCGGCATTCCCTCAGTACTGAGTCTCTGACAGTGCAGCACTCCCTCAGTACTGACCCTCTGACAGTGCAGCACTCCCTCAGTACTGACCCTCTGACTGTGCAGCACTCCCTCAGTACTTATCGTCCAATAGTGCAGCACTCCCTCAGTACTGACCCTCCGACAGTGTAGCACTCTCTCAGTACTGACCCTCTGACAGTGCGGCACTCCCTCAGTAATGAGCTCTGACAGTGCAGCACTCAGTACTGACTCTCTGACGGTGCTGGACTCGCTCAGTACTGACCCTTCGATGACACACACTTCAGCCTCTGTGGATCAGTAATGAAGTCAGTGAGTTTTGAATGTGGTGGATGGGGTGCCAATCAAGCAGGTTACTTTGACCTTAAGTATATCGAGCTTCTTGAGTATTGCTGGAGCTGTATTAATTCAGCAAGCTGAGGGTTTCCAACCATATTCCTAACCTGTGCCTTGTAGATGGTAAGTGGGTTTTGTGTAGATAGCAGGTAAATTACTTCTGACAGAAATCCTAGCCCCTGACCTGCCCTTGTAGCCACAGTATGTATCTGGATATGAACTATAACAGAGTGTTTGAAGACCCTGATGGATACTGATGTAAGTGGTATTTCTTTCATATGGTACTGATTAGCAAAAATAAGTTACATTAAAAATAAATGTTATAAAATATCTTTTGGAAACTTGCAATAAGTGCTGACTCCAGGACAACATTGAATTCCCTTTTTTATGTTTGTGTCTGAATGTTAAACATTAATATTCAGCCATCAAATATTAATGTGTAACACTTGCACAGTCATGAAATATTAATATGTGGGACTTGCAGAGTCAGTGAATATTGATGCATTAGGCCCATATCTATTGATGGCTCCCATGGTGACAGGGATATTTTCAAATTCCTGTCACTTCCCCTCTAATTGTGAGTTTGATCTCTATTAGATACAGGAACTCAAACCAAGCCCAGTGGGTGGTACTCCTAGTTCTGAGACAGAAGGTCCTTTATGTCCCAATCCAAACAATTGAGGACATAATGCTCCCAGTTCATTTCTCTGTGTGGGAGTATTGTCCAAGTGGCCAACACATTGGTTCAATGGTTAGCACTGCTGCCCCAATTGCCAGGGACCCGGGTACAATTCCACCCTCGGGCGACTTGTCTGTGTGGTGTTTGCACGTTCTCCCCATGAGTGCATGGGATTCCTCCGGGTGCTCCACTTTCTTCCCACAGTCCAAAGGTGTGCAGGTGGATTGGCCACGCTGAATTGCCAGTAGTGCCCAAGGATGTGCAAGCTAGGTGGCTTAGCCATGGGAAATGCAGGGCTACAGGGATAGTGAAGTGGGCTAGGCCTGGGTGGGATGCTCTTCAGAGGGTCGGTGTGGAGCTGACGGCCAAACGGGCCTGTTTCCACGCTGTGGAGGTTCTATGATTTTCAGTTCTGTTTCTCGGGTGAGTGATCAGTCTGCCCTCTCGGGTGGACAGAAACTATTTCCTGACGCTGTCTCAGAGAAAAGCAGGTGCACTCTCCCTAAAGCTGTGAAGGTTATATTTGTCTCTTTACCACATTGGCTCTAACCACTTGATCAGATCATTCTCACAACCGGCCAGTGTGATTCCAACAACAGTGGCTGCACTTCAGAAGTACACCATTGGCTCTACACTGCCTTTTGACATCCTGAAAGGTGCTATGTAAATGCAAGTTATACCTTTTATCTGTACAGCCCTTTCAATAGACTGAAATATAGCATGGTGTTTCGAAGAAACATAATTGGACAAGTCTAATGCGGTTCTGGACGGGAGAATGGGAGATGAACTCTGTGCACAATAACTAATTGACGCCAGTCTTTGTGTGACAGAACCCTGTAGGTTGCAGGAGGAAAGGAAGTGGGAGGTGAGGAAATGAATCAGTTGGAATGGAAGATCTGTGATTTGTCAAGATGTAGGGAGGAGAACAATTACGCAGGATTGGATATTCAGAGTCTAGGAGGAAGGAGGGAGCAGCATGAGTCGAATCAATACAAAAGAGAAAATGATGCCGGCGAGAGACTTTTTTTGCATAATTCACTATTTGAGGCAGAACTGCACAAATCTAAGTGACAAGAACTAGGTGTGCTGGCATACTTAAGAACCATTAATCCTCACATGACCAAAGGGATTCCAGTTAACCACTTCCCCATTGAGCTCGGCAAACATTATCAGTGGTAAGAGTAGATTGTGTCATCTTTATTATCCTGAGATAAAATGGCCAAATTACTCCCCACGTACTCACCCACCAAACCTCTCCCCGGGTGGGACAGGAAGATGAGAAATGGAACATTAGGTCACTCCGATTTATTTTCAAACTGTAAGGAGCAGAGTTCGGCCAATCAGCCCATTGAGTCTGCGCCACCATTTGATCATGGCTGATATGTTTCACAATCCCATTCTCCTGCCTTCTCCCCATTACCCTTGATCCCCTTCCTAATCAAGAACCTATCTACCTCTGTCTCAAAGACCCTCAATGACTTGGCCTCCACAGCCATCAGTGGCAATGAGATCCACAGAATAACCACCCTCTGGCTGAAGAAATTCTACCTCATCTCAGTTCTAAAGGGTAATCCCTTCCCTCGAAAGCTGAGCCCCAAGTTCCTGATCTCTCCTATTTGTAAAATACCTTTTCCATATCCACACTCTTCAGGGCTCTCAGTATTCTGGAAGCTTCAACCAGATTCCCCCTCATCCTTCTACACTGTATCGGGTACAGACCCAGAGTGCTCACCTGCACCTCATAAGCCCTTCATGCCCAGGATCATTCTCGTGAAAGTCCTCTGGACCCTCTCTAACACCAGCCCATACTTTCTGCACAGCGCGGACTCCCGGTTTCAAGTTGAAACCCAAGACAGATTCACCCATTCCATCAGCTATTATTGTTTTCCTCTCGCTTTCTCTGCTTTCAATTTTATTTCTTTATTTTTCTAATTTAACCTAAGAGGGCACTGGCAATGGCAACTTTATACACTTTTCACTGTACTCCTGTATCCCCGTGCTTTAGGACAAAAGACAATAAAATCTCATTCTAATTCTAAGTACATGCCCAAAACTGCTCAGAGGATTCCAAATGCAGTCTGACCAGCGCCTCATACAGCCTCAGTAATGCATCTCTGTTCTTGTGTTCTCGGCCTCTTGAAATGAATGTTAACATTGCGTTTGCCATCCAACTGCCAATTGAACCTGCATGTTAACCTTAAGAGAATCCTAAACTAGGACTCCCAAGTCCCTTTGAGCTTCAGATTTCCGAAGCCTACCCCCATTTAGAAAACAGTCTACCTCTCTATTCTTCCAAAGTGCATAACCTCACACTTGGCCACATTATATTGCATCTGCTACTCCTTTGTCCACTCTCCTAGCCTGTCTGCATCCCCCTTGATTCTTGAACACTACTTCTCCCCGTACCTATCTTAGCAACAATGTCCTCAGATCTTTCATTCAGATTGTCAGTAAATAACGTGAATAGTTGTGCTTCTCTGTGGAACTCCACTAGTCACCAGCGGCCATCCTTAAAAAGAGTTTGGGATGGAGCAGTGCCCTCTCCTAAGTGTCCACTCTCTGCAATCTCTACAGCTATTTCCTTCAGAACCCTGGGAGTGGGGTGGGGGATGGGTAGTCCATCCTGTCTGGGTGATCGATCTGCCTTCAGACCTTTCAGCTCCCTCCGCACATTCTCCTTAGTGTTGGCCACTGCACTCACCTCTGCCCTGATTCGCTTGAAGTTCTGGTACGCTGCTACTGTCTTATACTGTGAAGCCTGATGAAAAGTACAAATTCAATTCCTCTGCCATTTCTTTGTTGCCCATTATAGCTTTATTCTCCAGTGGTCCAACATCAATTCTTGTCTCTCTTTTACATGTTAGATACCTTAAAAAAATTCATGCAATCTTTTGTATTACTCGCTGGCTTACTCTCATCTTTCATCTTCTCCCCCACACATCCTTATTGCTTTTTTAGTTATCCTGTGCTGGTTTTTAAAAGGCTTCCTAATCCTCTGGCTTCCCACTAATCTTCAGCTCATTTTATGCTTTTCCTTTTTCCTTTATGCTGTCCCTGACTTCCTTAGTCAGCTATGGTTACCTCATTCTCCTCTAAGTATGTTCCTTCTTCCTTGGGATCAATTTCTGCTGCACTTCCTGAAATACTCCCAAAATTCCTGCCATTGCTGCTCCACCGTGTTCCCTGCTGGTGTCCCCTTCCAATCAACTCTGGCCAACCCCTCCCTCATGTCTTTGTAGTTACCTTTCATCAATTGTAATATCATTACATCTGATTCCAGCTTCTGCCTCTCAAACTGCAAGGTCAATTCTATCATCTTATGGTCACTGCCCCTTCGGGGTTCCTTTACCTTAAGCTCCCTAATCAAGTCTGTTTCATTACACGTCACCAAATCCAGAATTTTCTGTTCCTTAATGGCTGAAAAGGCCATCTCATAGACATTCCACAAATTCCTTTTCTTCAGATCCGCCACCAACCTGATTTTCCCAGTCCATCTGCAGATTGAAATTCCCTCTGACTATTGTAATGGAGCTTTTCTTACATGTTTTTTTTAAACTCCTGATTTAATTTTCTTCCTCCCATCCTGACTACTGCTAGGAGGCGTGTACATAATTCCCATCAGGGTATTATTTCCTTTGTGGTTTCTCGTGGATGCGAGCAAAGGAGCTATGGTTAGTAAGTTTTCAGGTGACACCAAAATTGGAGGTGTAGTGGACAGCGAAGAGGGTTACCTCAGATTACAACAGGTTCTTGACCAGATGGGCCAATGGGCTAAGAAGTGGCAGATGGAGTTTAATTCAGATAAATGTGAGGTGCTGCATTTTGGGAAAGCAAATCTTAGCAGGACTTTTACACTTAATGGTAAGGTCCTAGGGAGAGTTGCTGAACAAAGAGACCTTGGAGTGCAGGTTAATAGCTCCCTGAAAGTGGAGTCGCAGATAGATAGGATAGTGAAGATGGTGTTTGGTATGCTTTACTTTATCGGTCAGAGTATTGATTACAGGAGTTGGGACGTCATGTTGCAGCTGTACAGGACATTGGTTAGGCCACTGTTGGAATATTTCGTGCAATTCTGGTCTCCTTCCTATCGGAAAGATGTTGTGAAACTTAAAAGGGTTCAGAAAATATTTACAAGGATGTTGCCAGGGTTGGAGGTTTGAGCTATAAGGAGAGGCTGAACAGGCTGGGGCTGTTTTCCCTGGAGCATCAGAGGCTGAGGGGTGACCTTATAGAGGTTTACAAAATTATGAGGGGCATGGATAGGATAAATAGACAAAGCCTTTTCCCTGGGGTCGGGGAGTCCAGAACTAGAGGGCCTAGGTTTAGGGTGAGAGGGGAAAGATATAAGAGAGACCTGAGGGGCAACCTTTTCAGGCAGAGGGTAGTACGTGTATGGAATGAGTTGCCAGAGGATGTGGTGGAGGCTGGTATAACTGCAACATTTAAGAGGCATTTCGATGGGTATATGACTAGGAAGGGCTTGAAGAGATATGGGCCGGGTGCTGGCAGGTGGGACTAGATTGGGTTGGGATATCTGGTTGGCATGGACGGGTTGGACTGAAGGGTCTGTTTCCATGCTGTACATCTCTATGACTAATTCTACCCATACAGATTCTACACCTTGCAACCCTACATCACTTTCTGCTATCAATTAAATTTCATTTCTACTAAAAAGGCAAACACACGCCACTGCCCATCTGCCTGTCCTTTCGATAAGATGTGTATCCTTGGATATTTAGTTCCTGACTTCCTTGCAGCCATGTCTTTGTGATACTCATGACATTGTCAATTTCAATCTGCGTTACAAACTCATTTACCTTGTTTCATCTGCTGCACACATTTAAGTACAACACCTCATTCCTCCATTGACTGTCCCCCTTCTCATAGTTGTCCCATTATCTGTTGTGTCGGAAGTTAGATTCCTGACTGTTTCCATACTCTCTGTCCAATTTCTTGTTCTGAGTCCCCCTCTCTTAACTAGTTTAAGTCCTTCTGACTACCCTACTTAGCCTCTTCACGAGGGTTTTGGTCTCAGTTCAGTTCAGGCGGATCCCATCCTGATGGTACAGTTCTCTCCTGTCCAATTACTCACGCCAGTGCCCAATGAGTTGGAACCCCTATACCCTATACCAGTCCTTTAGTGTTTAGTTCCTGCTTAGGAGAGTTTGAACACGCTCACTGCTCCATCCCAAACTGCCTCACCGTGACACTGACTGTGAAGGCACTGATCCCAGAATGCCTCACTGCAACACCAATTGCGAAGACACCCTTCCCAGAATGCCTCACCTTGAAACCAACTGTGAGGACACGTATCCCAGAATGCCTCACCGTGACACTGACTGCGAGGACACCCTTCCCAGAATACCTCAGCATGACATCGACTGTAAGGTTAATCCTCCCAGACTGGTCCAAGGCAATTCTGATGGTAGAAACTAAAACCTGAAGGATATTTTTCTGTATTATTCCATTCTTACTATCAGTGTGTGCCCTTGTCCTTAAGCATTTTGGTGAGTTGTTTAACAAAACGGTTCAAAAATTCCTCTGGACTCGTAGCATAATCCTGGGTCAGATCTCCCACCTATTCTAAGCACTGACTGAAATTTCATTCTGTTGCATTCAGTTTTAAGCAAGTGCTTCCCAAAATTTTCTTGCACTGTGATCCCGTTTCGAGATTTGAACATTGTCCCAAGCTCTCTGAGAAATGTGAGAGTGAGTGCAAGGCTCTGAGAGTAGGAGCATAGCTGTTGTTATGGGCTCAGAGCTCTATTGGCAATTGCATGTTGGAATTGCTAACCCTAAAATGTTGTTGTTTACTGCTTCATCCAAGATAAATTTCAACTTGGCTTTAACACATAGTAAAACATGCCAAGGCACTGCACAGGGACAATTCACAAGTGAAGGCTGACTTGGAGCCACACAGGGAAATATTGGCATGCCAAAAGCTTGGTGAAAGGGGCACATTTTAAGGCATGATGTAAAGGCAGAAGAGGTTTATCGAGCGATAGGTGGGAAATATTACCAATGAGGACCTTAATGTTGAGACAGTTTGAGGTATTTCTGGAATGAGAAAGGCCTTCAAAATCATTAAAGACACAGGAGTTTTTGATAACCGGTGTTCCTTGCTTTGGACGGATGCGTAGGCAGAGCATTTATAGTGAACATTCTCTTTAAATATGTTTCAGCAAGGTCAGCCTGAGAGAAAGCGATCTTTTGTAGCGAGTGCTTTGGATCTGGAATGCGCCGCCTGAGGATGTAGTGTGGGGAACAGGTTCAATTGAAGCTTTCTAGAGGGACTCGGGTTATTATCTGAAAAGGGAGAATGTGCTGGGCCGTGGAGAGATGGGTGAGGAATGGCACTCCACAAATTGCTCCTTCAGAGAGCCAGTATAGAATCAATGGGCTGAATAGCCTCCTGCATTGTAACCATTCTGTGAAGTTGTACTGTGTGCACTTTAGAATGAATGTTTGCTCACCGAAATGAAAGGATGAAGCAATTAACTATTCAGAGCGGAGCTGCCATCAAGTCCTTTGATAGGAAATGTCATGATTTTAACAGAAGCTGATGCATGATGGGGCAGAAAACTCCCCGACTGTGAGATTTCCTTTTGTTTGATTTAAGAGCAAGTCTGAGTTTGACCTTTCTGTTTTCCCTTCCTCTTTCTCTGTTCCAGTTTGCATGTACAGAGAGCCGTCGATGCATGAAATCGGGGACAAAGCCGGACGCTCACGGAAGAGTTCAGGAACGCCAACCATGAATGGAGGCAAGGTAGTCAATCAGGAGGAGTCCACATAGCAGGACCAAGGCCTCAGGAAGCTGAATTGAATCCATATGCACAACTTACAAGAATCAAACAAAAAAGAATTTAATTAGAGAGAACAAACAAATCCAGGAGTGAGGATGTTTTTGAAAATGCAATCCCTTAGATGAACTGATGAAGCCATTGCCTGAATGAACAAAGAAACATTAAATCAGGACTTGATTTTCATTCTGTTTCCTCTTATGCAAAACTCTCGACCCTGTGGTAAACTCATCTACAAAACGTTAAATAAAGGAAAAAAAAGAAACTTAAATTACCCTACACGTTTGAGATTTGAAACAAATATCCCTCAAAATCCAAAGGCCTTTCTTGCTTCTCCACTGTTGAAATCCTTAAAACTGAAGAGAGGATTTTGTTTAGCAATCACCAAGTATCATGTGAGGAGTAAACCCATCACAGTTCATTCAGACAGCAGATACAGGGCTCTGTGTTCTGACGGTGTTAGCCGCACCTTCACTGAGCCCCAACCAACTCTTGTCAGGATCCAGAACTCGCCATGTCATCTTAGTGACGTTCCAGTACTAGGAAAGGAAAGGACAACTGGTCAAACATAAAGACAATGTCCAATTCTTATTGGGCATGACGGCGCCATGTCTTTTGGCTGGGTGAACAGTTGGCCTCTGGGAAATAGACTGCATTTCATTCAAGTTTCTCCACCCTCAATCCCAACCCCACCATGGAGTTCCTCACCCATTTCCAAGTCCTTCTTCTGAAAGTAGTCCAGACTCATCCTTTGAGGGTAGAGCATGGTAGGAACCCAGCCTGTGCATACTGGGCCCATTTGTGTTGAATGATCTTAATTTGCAGAAATTCTGGTCACCACCTTTCAAGACTTTCCTAACAGTATTGTGGGTGTAACCCTGTATCCCACGGCCTGCGGAGGTTCAAGAACACAGCTCACCTTATCCGGGGCAATTAGGGATGAGCAATAAGTACTGGCCCTTGCCAGCAACACCCACATCCCATGAAATAATTGAAAAAACACCCACAGTGAGATTATGTTGAATTTTTAGATATGCCCCCTTGAACAGCTTCCAGCTCACTGGTTTGGTGGTTTATGTTTTGCGACCATTTTGTTCTGCCATATTCGGGATTGCTGACTGTTCCCAAGACATTTGAGTTGCACTGAATGTCTGGATGGATTTGGATTGCTAAAACAAGTCTCCAGCCCATTTACACATTCATGATATTGGCTGCCTGTGCGCGGTATCATATTTCTGTTGCTGCAAGATTCCACATCAACACTGCAGCTTCAACTTACATTTTCACCCATTATCGAGCCTTACGGCTCTAATTAACTGCTGGTTTGGTTGGCTTAAGGAGTGCAGGTTGGCGCTGACAATGATACACGCCGACAGTCATTAGCTGCAGAACAAAAAGATACAATTAACACAAATGGATGGTTCACAGAACTGTAATTTTGGCTCTCTCCTTAAAAAGCCCTTGACTTAACAGGTGTATATTTTACACCAACAATAATGCCTTGCATTTATATAACACCTTTTAAAAGAATTGAAAGCCCTCTTGGGTGTAATCAGCAAGTCAAACAAAGTTGGCATTGGGGCAGGAGACCAAAATCTTGCTGAAAATGGAAAGGTTTAAAGAGAAAAAGGGAGGCAGTGAGACAAAGAGGTTTAATAAAGGAATTCCAGAGGGTAAAGCTTTGATAACTTTCACTGGTGAGAGAATGATTAAAATTGGGGGATAAACACGAGACCTGAATTACAGCAGCACAGAAACATCCAAGGTGGAAGAGATGGAGGTTGTTTTGTTGGGCAGACAGGAATGAATGAGGGATTTCGTAAACAAGCATCAGCCCCTAATCCAGAATGAGCTGCTGCTTGACTGAAGGACAGTTTAGGTCAGGAGGCAGAAGTACCATTGCTGCAAGGCTTATTGTAAGTTAGGACATTACCATGGAATGTCTGAATGTTCTCAAACTTACAGAGTGCATAACTTACGAAAAGCTCCTTGGAATCACCGTGACTCCTGGTAACTAAATAATGGGTGAGGGTTGATGAGAGAGATGGAAGCCGTGCTATGGTGATGTTGTGGAGGTGGAAATAGTTTTAGTGATGGATCAGAGACGTATTTGGAAGTTCATTTCAGGGTCAGTAGCAACATCAGGTTTGTGCACATTCTAAATCAGCTCAAGACAGCTGCCAGAGATGGGGATGGAGCTGGTGACTTGAGAACGGAATTTGTGGTGGAGTTCAAAGAGAATGGTTTTATCTTCCAAGGTTTTAGCTGAATCATTATTTTTACTTACCTGTCGCTGGATGTTAGACAAGCAACATGACTAACCAGAGGCAATAGTGAGGTTGTAGGAGGAAGAGCTGGATGTTATCTGAATATGTATGTAATCTGATGCTATGTTTTTGGAGGATATTACTCAGGGGTAGCATATATATTGCAGGAAATGCTACAGCCAAATTGCACACTGCAAGATCCAATGAGCAGCAATGTTATATATGACCCAATACTCTGTTTCAGCGATGTTGCTCTGGATTTAATTAAAAGTTATGAAAGGTGCTATAGAAATGCAGCCTTTTTCCTTTTATATGACCGGGGCCCAGGGCTTCATTGTCATATAAGGAACCAAATGAGCAAATGAGTGCTCTGGGTAGCTCCTCAGTATCTCTGCAGGCTTTGTCCATGAGTGTAACCATTAATAAATATATGGTGCGAAGCCTATGTTACCACTCTGCAAATGTTAATTAAATGCTTGAACTGTGCCGTCCCTGAAGGGAATCGGAAGATGCGTGTGCTATTAATGCAGCATCGTGTAATGCAAGCCATACATTTCCATCAACTGCTGGCATCTTCTTGCTAATTCTGCAGTGCCGGTGTTACAGTGATAGATTGTAAATGCCTCCTGAACAAGTATCCTATATGTTATGTGATCAACTGCCATTGAAAGGCAGCTAGCCGCACCATCTGTAAGACAGAAATACTGAAATTAAACTCAGGACTTCTAATTATTCATGTTTAGATTAGCAGATAACCGGGAGTGAGCTACAGGTTGGAATCTAATCCAGGGGTGAGGATGGTTTATATTATAGAATAATATGAGTGAGTTAACAGCTACTTTGAGGGCTTTGAGTGATTTTATATGTTACATAACAGGTACTCAGGAATGAACTACAGTTTGGAATGTAACTGAGAGGTTTACGTAATTTATAAATAGGATAATGGATACCTGGCTGTGAATTGCAAGCAGGAATTGAGTTGAATAGTTCAGATAGTTTATAGAGCAGGACATATTCTGGAATAAGTTAATTGCTGGAAACTAATTTAAGGTCTCAGACAGTTTTATATATAATAGAGATATCCAGGAGTCATTTGCTTGCTGAAAACTAATTGTGGGGTTGAGTTTTATATATATATATATATATATATATACATAGAACAATGGAGATTGTGAACTGTAGTTAACAGGCAATTTCAAAGGCAACCATCAGATCCCTGATTTAGATAAAAGCTGCAAACACTTGCTGTGTATCTTTCACTTTGATGCTTAAATAGTTGGTTTGGGGAGCAGAATGTTTGAATAACTGAATGGTTTTGCATGGCAGTTTAAATATTTCCAGTATTTTAATCTTTATTAACTATAAAAAGACACAATAAATGCTCTTTTAATAAATGCAGAGAAGTGTGCAGAATTATTTCAGTTGCTTTTAATTAGCTGAATACTGAGTTCTCCCAGTGCTCTCTTGTTTGCTGGATGAGGTATTTTTTATGAGACCTGATCTGTCACTTGTCAAGTGGCAATGTAGTTGTCAGCGTCAGAAATCTCAAAGCTCCAGGACTCGGGCATTTTAATGAATGAACTTTCGAGGAAGTTTTGACCCCAGGAGACTGTTAGTTGCACAGGATATCTAACACCCCGACAGCTCAAACCAGAGAATGCCAAGGAGATGCAATGATAAAATCAGAACTGGACCATTCATTGGAACAAAAATCAGCGGGTGTTCATTCACATAGGGTACTGGGAAATCTGAAATCTGGAATACTCTTCCTATGAAACACTGGGGGTCAATTGGAGCTTTCAGAAGACTGATGGATAGATTTGTTGGGTGGGAGTTTTGAAGGACAAAGACTGTAAATGATGCTGATTGTCATGATCTAATTGACCATGGCACAGCCTTCTTTAGAACTAAGTGGTCTTTTCCCTGTTTTCTTTTTCTGGATTCCTGATGAAGCGCTTATGCCCGAAATGATTCACCTGCTCCTCTGATGCTGCCTGACCTGTTGTGCTTTTCCAGCACCACACTGTGGACACTGATCTCCAGCATCTGCAGTCCTTACTTTCCCTTGTTTTCATTTTCCTTATTGGTCCTTTTACAGTGTCCAGCTGTGCACACAAACACACAAAGTGGCATTGGAACCCATGCTTCTTCTAGATTAGGAACCATCCCATCACATTTACCAAACGCCCAGCAGAGTAAGAGGTGAAAAACCCAGCTTAAGAGAAGCAATGATGCTGACTTTCTGTGACAGAGCGAAGTTTGGCACAAGGTGATGGGATCCCAGTAATGATAGGCCAAATGGCCATCTTCCGTGTTGGAACAGTTCTGTGAAATGAGAATTGGTGAGTTAGCCATTTTTTAACATTTTGCCTGGATTTTTATTTTCGCGCATGAAGATTTCGATTGCCGGCTCACTAACTATGGTCCTTCTAACCACTGCACAAAGTCGATGCCCCATCTTGTCTAATAATCATTCTACTCTTTGGCATCAGCTTTACTTGAGGAGTTTCAATCCTTATCCCACTGTGTGAGGTTCCTGAGTGGCTGTGTTTATCTGGTTAGATTTTCACTCCCTAGCACTAGCCAATTTGCTGCCTGTACAATTTGTTTTTATAAAGTGACCCATGAGCATGGTGTGACCTGCTGCTGTTCTATTCCTGCACTGAACCGGAAATCTGAACTGTTCTCCTGAATATCCCCTGTCTAATTAGGATGACAGGAGTAATTTGCAACCGTTTATCGGAGAAGTATTAATATTCCTTTTGCCCTTTTAATTAGTTATCTAGCTGGGAGAATTAGCTGCTGTCTCTCTAATTGTATTCATTTCAAGCCTCAGTGTGACAGAGATAAGACAGTCACACTTCACTGGAGCTTGCTCATCATTTCTTCTGTTAGGAGGTGGGCAGCACGGTGGCTCAGTGATTAGTGTTGCTGCCTCACAGCACCAGGGACCCTGGGTTCGACTCCAGCCTCAGGCAACTGTATGGAGTTTGTACATTCTCCCTGTGTGTGGGTTTCCTCCCACATTCCAAAAATATGCAGGTTAGGTAAATTGCCCATAGCGTCCAGGGAGTTGTAGGCTAGATGCATTAGTTAAGAATAAATGTAGAGGAATGGGATTGGGTGGGATATTCTTCAGAGGGTTGGTGTGGACTTGGTGGGCCAAAGGGCCTGTTTCCACACTGTAGGGATTCTATTAAAAAGAGGTGGTGGGGTAATCATGACATCACTAGACTAATAATCCAGAAATGCCAGACTAGTGTTCTGGAGTGAGGGGTTTGAGCCTATCATGGCAGATGACAACATTTTAATTTCATAGAGGAAAAACTGGAATTTAAAAATAAAGCTAACCTAATGGGGATCATGTAACCCCTGTCAATTGATATAAAAACCCAATTGGTCCACTGATTCCCTTTATGGAAGGAAACCTGCTGTTATCTGGTCCATCCATATGTGACTCCAGGTCCACAATAATGCGATTGACTGTTAACTGCCCTCTTGACAGTGAGGGATGGGCAGTGAATGCTGGCCTTGCCATTAAAGTCCACCTCTCCTGAAAGAACAAAGCAAAATTAGCAGACAGGTTACCTCAAAAATAAATAAGTCAGGAATAAATTCATTTGCTTTCGAGGCTCGATGTTCCTCAGACATATCTGAATAAATTGAGAGAAGGCCTTAATAACCCCAGAGGTCTTACCCTCAGTATGAGCTCATTTTTTCATTATTTGTGATCAGAGCCCCTTCCAAAAAGGCAGCACTCTCTCCTACATTTAGTGTGCACAGTCTGCTTGCTGTGCTGTACCTCCCTATGTTCTGTCTCTTCAAATTCTTTGCACAGAAAAAAGTGGCACCTTGCATAGCCTCCAGTCATCCCACAGAGCTATAGTGAAGAAGAGAAAAGAACTCCCATTTGTATAGCACCCATCATCATCTCCAAAACACTTCACACTCAATGAATTATTTCTGATGTACCATAGGATATGCTACAGGAAAGTGCTGGTAACTAATTTGCAATCGAGAAACTAATCTAGAATCCATCATTAAGGATGAGGTTTCTAAATTCTTGGAAGAGCAGATTCGGATTAGAACAAGTCAACATGGATTTAGTAAGGGGAGGTCGTGCCTGACAAACCTGTTGGAATTCTTTGAAGAGGTGACAAGTAGGTTAGACCAGGGAAACCCAGTGGATGTGGTCTATCTAGAATTCCAAAAGGCCTTTGATAAGGTGCCACATGGGATGCTGCTGAGCAAGGTGAGGGCCCATGGTGTTCGAGGTGAGCTACTGGTATGGATTGAGGATTGGCTGTCTGACAAAAGGCAGAGAGTTGGGATAAAAGGTTATTTTTCAGAATGGCAGCCGGTGACCAGCGGTGTCCCACAGGGTTCAGTGTTGGGGCCGCAGCTGTTCACGTTATATATTAATGATCTGGATGAAGGGACTGGGGGCATTCTAGCGAAGTTTGCCGATGATACAAAGTTAGGTGGACAGGCAGGTAGTACTGAGGAAGTGGGGAGGCTGCGGAAGGATCTAGACAGTTTGGGAGAGTGGTCCAGGAAATGGCTGATGGAATTCAATGTGAGCAAGTGCGAGGTCTTGCACTTCAGAAAAAAAGAATACAAGCATGGACTACTTTATAAACGGTGAGAAAATTCATAAAGCCAAAGTACAGAGGGATCTGGGAGTGCTAGTTGAGGATTCTCTAAAGGTAAACATGCAGGTTGAGTCGGTGATTAAGAAAGCGAATGCAATGTTGTCATTTATCTCAAGAGGATTGGAATATAAAAGCACCGTTGTGCTACTGAGACTTTATAAAGCTCTGGTTAGGCCCCATTTGGAGTACTGTGTCCAGTTTTGGCCCCCTCATCTTAGGAAGGACATACTGGCACTGGAGCGTGTCCAGCGGAGATTCACACGGATGATCCCTGGAATGGTAGGTCTAACATACGAGGAACGGCTGAGGATCCTGGGATTGTATCCATTGGAGTTTAGAAGATTAAGGGGAGATCTAATAGAAACTTACAAGGTAATACATGGCTTGGAAAGGGTGGACGCTAGGAAATTGTTTCCGTTAGGTGAGGAGACTAGGACCCATGGACACAGCCTTAGAATTAGAGGGGGTAAATTCAGAACAGAAATGCGGAGACATTTCTTCAGCCCGAGAGTGGTGGGCTTGTGGAATTCATTGCCGCAGAGTGCAGTGGAGGCTGGGACGCTAAATGTCTTCAAGGCAGAGATTGATAAATTCTTGGATGTCACAAGGAATTAAGGGCTACGGGGAGAATGCGGGTAAGTGGAGTTGAAATGCCCATCAGCCATGATTGAATGGCGGAGTGGACTCGATGGGCCGAATGGCCTTGCTTCCACTCCTATGTCTTATGGTCTTAAGCAGGCAATTCCTATAGACAGCGGTGTGATAAATGGCCAGATGATCTGTTTTTAGTAATATTTTCTGACAGTGACCAGGGAGAACTACTCTAGTTTTCTTCAAAACAGTGTCCTGATATTGTTTTTATATGCCTGTGAGAGAGGTTAAATATCTAGGTTTGACTTCAGGACAGGATGAGGAAATAATACTCAGACAATGCTTTAGTGGCTGTTGTTATGCTGATAGTTTGTTACATTAAACTCTGGGTCTGGAATCAGACTGAAGGTCCAGTTTATTTCCTTTCAAGGAAAGGATGCAAAAATTGAGATTTTGGTGTGGTTAAGGGATTTCTTTTCAGCTTCCAGTGAGTAATCAGACCTTGCATCCAATTATGGAAGTTTAAGTACTTTCACTGGCCCAATAAGGCAACAGACTTTGATTTCTCAAAAACCTCACTTCAGATTGAAGGTGTCTTTTACTGTCAATTAATGCTGTCATTACACAGGGAGATTTTACCGTTACCTGGCACCTTTAAGGTAGCATTGTTTCCCGAAATAGACACTACATCATTATTAAAGATTAGGAGGGGTGAGAAAGTATGGCTTCGAAGAGTTGGTATTGGATGACAATCTTAGTAATCCCAATGTCTTGCGTTTATATAGCAACTTTAACATAGTAACACGTCCCCAAGACACTTCACAGGAACAATAATCAAAAAGGATTTCACTAGGTCACAAAAGGAGTTAATAGATCAGGTTGACCCAAGTCTTGCTCAAAGCGGAAGTGTTAAATAACTTCTTAAAGCATGAGAGAGATGAGACAGGCAGAGGTTAGAGATGAAACTGCACAACATAGGGCCTCAGCAGCTGAAGGTGTGGCTCCTATTAGTTGAGAAAATAAAATGGAATTGCTTAAGAGACTTGAATTGGAGGACTGCAGAGGTCTGAATACAGATGGTTGGAAATGTTGATGACAGGAACAGTCTGACTGTGGTTACACCATTATCTCTTGCAGGGTGAATGCACATACAATGGTTTGCAAGTGATAGTCTGTATTGGGTCAGTTCAGAACAAGATTACCTCTGCTGTCAGGTCATATGCGCAGACTTTGGGAGTCAAAACAGTAAATGGTCAACGAGTCTAAGAATCCATCCTTTTCTTAATTAATTAACACCTTCTGTCCTTTAATTTTTTCTCTCCTCAGAAATGGCTCCAATTGCCGCTTCATCACATTTGTACTTCAGTGATCACCCTTGATAACTTCATCCAGATCTCCAGTACAATTGAATGAAAGTTTCCCCGACTCATAACTTTGTTGTTTTAATGTTTGAAATTGTTCTCCTGAAGTTCATCCCTCTGATACATTAACTGTCCGGTGGACACCAATGCCTCTGATAGAGTAATTCTGCCATTGAAACCCATCTTCTGGTGAACTAATTCTCTCAATGAAACTAATCCCTGCATTACACCACCTCTCTCATTGAAGCCTATCCCTCTTATGCACTTAGTCTCCCATTCAAACCAATCTCTCTGGTTCATATTTTTTAACTCCTTCTGCTGAAGTTGCCTTTATTAATGGATTATTCCAAGCATCGGTCCCAGTGAGTAGCTTATACACAATGTGGTAAAAACAATGACTGCAGATGCTGGAAACCAGATTCTGGATCAGTGGTGCTGGAAGAGCACAGCAATTCAGGCAGCATCCGAGGACTCCTCGGATGCTGCCTGAATTGCTGTGCTATACACAATGTGGTTCTGGTTTAACCATTTTATGCCTCAACCAGCTTCCCCACACTGATGCAATTTTGCTTCGATTTGTACAACTATAGCAAAAAGTCAATGGGGTGAGGAGTTGAGAGGGATTTGTTTTTACATGAGGAATTGACACAATGTGAAATATGTTGAGTGGTGAAATCAAATAAGAATGTAACAAGGCATGGGATTAATGTTTGTGGATAACTCCGCTTTCAAGGATGACGAAGAAAGCACAGGAGAGTGGAAGTAATTTGTTAGCTTTTAGAAATGGGGCTTGATGAGCAGAATAACTCTCTCCTGTGCTCTTATGGTTGTACGAGGAATAGCTAGCTATTTCACATTCACACATTCATTTCTTCATCAATCCATCCACATCGTAATCCAGCCGCCTGTTACACTGCTCACGTTTTGTTTCCATGTTTTGCGCAGGCTGACAGAAATGAATGTGTTTACCCAGATGGTGCAGCAAACAGCAGCATTTATCATTTCCAAAGGTTTCTTCCTTGAGAGCCACATTGACCAAGGCTGGGGGGTGGGCAGGTATGTGATAACTCAGCTGGAAAACATGGCTGCACTTCGGGTCTTAAAGTTGGCGTAGGATAGAGACCCTTCGACTCCTGACTAACCCTCCTCACCAAAAGGAACTTGCACGTGGATGGAAGATGGGAGCAGTCAGAATTCCATCCCATGACTCAGTAACCAATTTGATGCTCACTGTCCAAGCTCACACATGCAGTCATGTTGGGGCGCTAACACTGAGCAAACACTATCTGAGCATCTGAGAATTATTAGAGGGTCAAACAGTTGGCAGAAAATAAAACAATGGAGACAGCATGCAGACCTGCATTGGATGAACTATCTGATAACCAACTCTCTCTTTGATGCTGAATTCAACAGAAACTCAGGAGAGATTGGGGCAGGCAGTGTCATGCAGTTCTTTCAATAATGAGACTCAGAAACAGTATATTATTCAACTGAAGAAGAGGTTTTAAATTATGTATAAGGGAAATTTTTCTTTAAATTTGTTATGAAAAATTATCAATGCGATACGTAACCCAGAGCATTCCCTCAGAAATGGTGAAGTCCAAACTAACTCAGGTGTTTCTGTATTGTTCAGGTTTGTTTGGTGTTTTTGTCTTTTTTTCCCTCATGGATTGGGAGAGATCATTTTCTGAATTCTAGTCCATTCTCAAGTGATTTGCATGGAATTTTATCGCACAGAAACAGGACATTTGGCCCAAACAGTCCTTGCTAACAATGAACTTGCACTCTGTTTCAGTCTGAGTAAAAAGTAGATCTCTGTCCCCTTTCTGATCCCATCCAAAAGCATCGCCTCCTTAAGAGTTCAACAGTAAATGTCACTTGTTCCAAGTTGTCTGAGTCCAGACAATAGGGACATGTTTTCCAATCGCTGCCTGAATGTAAAATTGATGCCATTGTTGGGTTTCTCATTATAGAAAGCCCCTGACTCTCATTCTCATTCTCACTGAATCTGAGAACTGAGCATTGGTCAGTTTGCACAGTGGGCAACTAGCCCCCTGCTTACTGCCCTACCCTTTCTCGGTGCCCTCAGGAAACTCTCGGGCACTATTCCCATCTGGACATGTTCCGACTTCAGTATTCTGCTGTGGTTTGGATGAGATGGACAATGATGGTCATCAGGAATAAGAGTCTTCACCTTGATCATCCTGGTGTCACTCCTCAGCAGTAAAGCTCACCGAGCCCATCTGAACCCAAGTAGCTGGTTCCTAAAGATCTGTGCTTCATGCTATGTGCTACCTTGATGTCAGTTGCCATAGTACACCAGAGATCCCCTTCACAGTGTTTATTTTGTGACCACATCTCAAAGTATTGTTGTCATTTCTTCCTTATACACCCACAAGAATAGCCTTTAATCCCTTCCTCTCCCAGTCACCAACCTTCCTCATCTTTTCTCTGTTCTTCTCCTCACTTGCTTCTTCCCCCAAGAGATCCTTCACCACTTCAACTCCCCACTTGTCTCTCTATTTCTCCCTCCTCACACTTCATTCACCCCTTCCCTTCCAATGTCTCCCACCCACTCCCCTTCCCATATCTCCCACCCATTCCCCACCCCATATCTTCTACACATTCCCCACCCCATATCTCCCACCCACTCCTCACCCCAAATCTCCCACCCACTCCCCACCCCATATCTCCCACCCATTCCCCATCCCATATCTCCCACCTATTCCCTGCCCCATATCTCCCGTCCAATTACCTATCCCCTTCTACTCTCAGCAAGACCATAACAGCATAAGATGTGGGAGCAAACATAGGCCATTCAGCCCATTGAGTCTACTCTGCCATTCAATTAGATCACAGCCAATTTGATAATCCTCCACTTATGAGCCTTTTGTCCATAACCCTTGATTCTCTGGCATATTAAAATTTGTCCACCTTAGCCTTGAATATTCTTCATGACCCAGTCTTGATAATCCTTTGTAGTAAAGAATTCCACAAATTTATGTTCTTTCCACCTTTTGCCTTTCGGTTGTTTAATATCCTTCCAGTGCTATTAGTGTCTTCTACTGTGAAGCTTGATGCAAAGTATTTATACCACTCCTCTGCCATTTTCTGATTTCCCATTATTAATCCTCCAGTCTTAAGGGACTTATGCTCTTTATTTTTATTCATTTATGGAGTGAAGGTATCACTGGCTAGGCCAGAATTTACTTCCCATCCCTAATTGTCCAGACAGCAGTTAAGAATCAACCACGTTGCTGTGGATCTGGAGATAAGGATGGTGGTTTCCTAAAGGACATCAGTGAGACTAATGGGATTTTATGACACTCAACCATGGATTCATGGAAGTTCTTCCACATTCCCTCCTGGTCTGACATCTCATTTTAATGACTGATGGGTTTGATCTCACCCAGAAAATTGAAACATATTCCTTACCCTTGGAACCCTGTTATAATCTTAATGGTCACCTCTCAAACCCGACTCTTTCAGAGAGATTACCTCCCCTCCCCATCCAATGGGGATAACCACTTAGTTCTGGCATTAGTGAAGTAAATCCTTTTGCACCTTCACCCTAAGCCAAAAACAAAGTTCCAACGAAGGCAAGGGAGGAATGGCAATGGTGTTATCAGCTGCCATTAACTCATTTTATATCCTGTGGTGCCCAACAGTCATGAAAAATCTCAAGTACCACCTGGCATGAATTGGGCAAACAATGGGACTATAACAACAAAGAGATTTGGCAGGTTAGCAAGTTGCCAACCATTTCCCAATTCACCAGCTCGATAGAGTAGACTGAATGTGTGGATCTGGTTTTCTGCCAATGGCACAGATTCGTTTCCCTGAGTTTTAACTAAAGAAGTGCAGATGACAAAAAAATTGGTGGAGTCATGGACAGTTTGGAAGAATGTTACAGGTTTCAGGGGGACTTGGATAAACTGCAGAATTGGGCTGAGAGGTGGCAAATGGAGTTCAATGCAGATAAATGTGAGGTGATGCACTTTGGGAAGAATAACAGGAAGGCAGAGTACTGGGTCAATGGAAAGATTATTGGTAGTGTGGATGTGCAGAGAATCTTGGAGTCCATGTACATAGATCCCTGAAAGTTGCCACCCAGGTTGATAGTGTTAAGAAGGCATACAGTGTGTTAGGTTTCATTGGTAGAGGGATTGAGTTCCGGAGCCGCAATATCATGCTGCAACTGTACAAAACGTTAGTGCGGCCTCACTTGGAATGTTGTGTATAGTTCTGGTCGCCATATTTTGGGAAGGATGTGGAAACATCGGAAAAGGTGCAGAGGAGATTTGCCAAGATGTTGCCTGGTCTGGAGGGAAGGTCTTATGAGGAAAGACTGAGAGACTTGGATCTGTTCTCATTGGAAAAAAGAAGGCTAAGAGGCGATTTGATAGCAACATACAAGACGGTCAGCAGATAAGATAGGGTAGAGAGTGGAAGTCTTTTTCCTGTGATGATGACGTCAGCTTGTACATAACTACAAATTGAGGGGTGATAGATTTAAGACAGATTTCAGAGGCAGGTTCTTCACTCAGAGAGTGGAAAGGACGAGGAATGCCCTACCTGCTAATGTAGTCAATTCAGCCACGTTAGGGAGATTTAAACAATCCTTGGATAAGCACATGGATGATGATGGGATAGTGTAGGGGGACGAGCTTAGATTAGTTCACAGGTTGGCGCAACATCGAGGGCCGAAGGGCCTGTTCTGCACTGTATTGTTCTATGTTCTATGTTCTAAGTCCAATAATTCACAATGGGTTCAACAAACCTTTGCTCTGATGACAATTGGCACCACTTTCAGGTGAATCAAAAAGCCCTGTTTTATCAACAAATCACTTAGCATATTTCAAGGAGACAAAAAAGTAACCCATTCAATTTTTTGGATTTTTATTTATTCTTCATGGGGTTTGGGCATCGCTGGCTGTGGAAGCATTTATTGCTCATCCCTCTACTTGGAATCCACAAAAGGAAATAACCCATCGATTGTGAATTTAGAAAAAGGACATTGATGGTAATACTCCCTTAGCTCAAAAACATTTCTTTCATGATAAGAGTTATGCTTCATGAAGCACATTTGAATGTAGCTGCTCACAATGTAAATAATTTTTTGTATTACAGCACTAATTTTCTTTTATTTTTACAAGGCACAGTCTTGCTGAAACTGCGTGCTTATTACCCTGAATGCAATTGAAATGAAAAGCTGTTAGGTTGGAATGAATCTGGTATGTCTGCAACTACGCACTATAATGGGAACAGATGTATAATACCCTGCTGCTGTATTTCCCAAAGTAAATAGTTCAATGTCGAACAATCCTGACACCTTTCTGCTGCAGGAATTAGTGAGAGCATTGTTACAATATCAAGTTCTCAGGACAGTAAAGGGCTAACTTTTCCAATCAATCCATTTGCTAACCAGGCTGTATCGGCCATGTGCAAACCATTTGTCTCCCTATTGCCCAGATCCATCAGTTTCTGTAACAAAGTGTTACTTGAGCCCGTCTTGAGCTGTGTGAAAGACAGAAAAAGCTTGCGTTTGTACAGCACCCTTCACAACCTCATGACATCCCAGAGTGCTGCAGCAGTTCACAAAAGCAGCTCTGCCATCTTCTCAAGAGCAATTGGTGCTGGGTAATGGATGTGGTCCAAGCTAACAAAGGCCACACCCACTGAATGAGCAAAAGTGAAACAATGAATGATTGAAGTGTATTTACTGTTGTAAGGTGGAAAGATGTGGCTGCCACTTTGCCCACAGCAAGCTCCTGCCATCATCAATATGATCCCTGAGTAGATAATTGGTCTTGTTTTGTTTCACACTCAGATGAAGAGGTTTTGACCAATCTGTCCTTTGGATTAAGTCTCATGGGTGATTCACGCGCCACTTTTCAGGAAAATAGTTTCTCGTTGCCTTTTCTCATGTTTCCTAGGTTGGTGATCTGCAACCTAAGTGCATTGACATCTTATCATGGAGGTTGGGAGAGTCATTGGAGCACATGGCAATGACTGGGATCCTCTGCTGTCAGAACAGCCCAGTTCCTCTCCTGTCCCCTATAGTTCTCTGATGTGGAACACAAGTCTGATTTGGTAGATACCACCGAGCTGTGGTTTGCTTGGTCTGGACACCTCTGCTGGAGGGCAGCCCTGATCTTGGAGAGCCTGGACTGGTTTTCTCTTGTCAGGATCTAACTGGGGTGGGATTCCAACCTCGCACTTTTTGGCTAGGAGGTTGGAATGCCATCCCTACGGTTAAGGCTGGCTCTGAAATCTTTGCAAAGCAAAGTAACTTGAGGGAAAGGAAGATAGCAGATGTGTAGAGTGCCTTCGCAAAAAGTCAGCTCATATTTTAATGGCCACATCTGACTCATCATACTTTATCTTTCTAAATCTTTCTTCCACTGCTCTCCTGAGAAGCCATTTGTTTAGTAGAGGACACATTATACCTCCTTAAGGCATCTTAAAATACATTTATGGGCTGTTAAAGTCAATGTTGAAATTACAGTAGATTTATAAGACTCACTTTGTGAAAACTGCAGAGTGAAGTCTGTGCTTTGGGAAGTTCCCAGTTATTGACTCCCATATGTCACTCTAAACCTTGTGATTGTGCGTTTCCAGTTTCTGTGTCCTTCTCCCAAAGTTTTGACTTGCATTAAACACCAATTGGAGAGAAAGGTCAAAAGATCTAACCGAGCTCAAAAACAGGGCTGGGAAATGTCCAGAATGGTTGATTATAAGCCATGTCAGATAACCATGTACATACAAATCTTTTTAATGATAGGAAAAAGCCATTGAATCCAACAAGCACACTCCTGTTTGCTAGTTCTACCCATCAAGCCCATCAATATGTCCTTCTTTGATTCATACCTTAATGTCCAGTGCGATTTGAACCCTTTGAGGTGAAGGAGATGTTAAAATCAGCGATGAGTTCCCTGGCCATTGTGTAGATATTTTCTAATCATCCTGTTTTTCAGGGATGTAATTATGCATAGCTGGAGCAGGTGGGACTTGAACTCAGGGCTCCTGACTCTGAGGTAGCGGCACTACTACTGCACCACAAAAGCCCTCTGATCTGCTTGTATTGAACACCAATTTACAATATTTTCTTAACCATGCAATTGAATTGGCTAATCAGATTTCTGTAGCATCCATTCTGATGTTTGACTTGATCATGTCGGTTTGTTCTGCATATGTTTATTTTCAAATTGCTCAGAGTGTGAAGGCAATTTGTTGCTTGACAAACTGTAAACCCAATGGACTGAAGGAATTTAGTGGATTATCAAACCCTCTTCTTGTAGGTTTTCCTGTAAGTTGGTCTTATCCACTGGCAGGAATTCAGAATGAATTAACATTTTCATCAATGTTTCATTAAATGAATGCTGCTTGCTTGATCATTATCATTGAGGGGGCGGGACCAGAGGAGAGTGTTCAAGGAAAATATCCCAGTGAGTAGTGAGCATTCAAGCAGCCACAGCTTTAGGAATATTGAATGAATGGGCACAAATTGATTTTATCTGCAGTTCCTTGATGAGAGTTCTCCCTGAGTGCTACTCTCCATTGGGAAGATTAGACCATTGTACCTTGTGGAATTTCAAGCAATTTCACTTGAAGCATTATGCCTCCTATTTGGAACCATATTCAAAGGAATTTTCTGCATGACTCTAACCACTCGCACACTGATATTCCAAGAGCCTAATTTTGAGGGATATTGGTTTGCAAGAGAGTCAAATGCAGGAAAAACTCAGAACCTGCATTCGCAAAACGTCTTGTGTCACATACCTTCAGTCCACTTTCTTTCACAACAGTCAACCCTCAGAAGATGATTGCCGTAATTTCCTGCATGTGTTAATTAAGAGCTTTACCTGATCTCCTGGAGTTAGATTCACAAATCTCCAGACCATTATCATCAACCCCATCCTGACCCCCATCCCGACCACAATCCTTCCTCATGATGATTGGATCTAAAACTCAGGCTGGAGGCTGAGGTACTAGGTCCTCTGTTCCACCATCTTTGTTCCAAAGTGGTCCCAGTCCATTGTCTTGTACATAAACTCCAAAATACATTGTCAAAGGCTGCCAATGTAAAACATCTTCCTGAAGTAACCTTGCACTCTTTAAGACAATGTGTGAGTCAAAACAGAGGCCTGGGATTACATAATAATGCATGTGCACCATTCTTCATTAAGGAACCAAGACCTTCTGGGATGTAAAAGATAATAATGAGGCCATCTTAAAACTCAAACTCTGGTCACCAAATAGTACAATGTCATTGAATACAAATTTCCATTCACTCTTCCATTGGTTTTGATGTTCTGTTGTCTGTATTGTACTGATGTGCAAGCCACGGTTTAGGGAGCTGTTCATTTACTCCAGTCACCGGAAAGACTGTTCTGATCTACAACTGTGGCTGAGTCACCAAGTAAAACTGGACCACAAAATAAGCTGGGCTTCATTAAAGGGGAGCAGTCACCTCTGAGACAGATAATACAGTTGCATTAAATTCTGAGGTTCTCTCGTTTAATCTACAATGTTTTGAATGGTTTATCTATAATTGACAAAAGACCTGATCAATAATTCATTGCCATCAGAAGTTCTTTAGATGAACTTTTACTTTCAGTTTCCATGTCAGGTTCTCTATGTGCACCCTAATCTTTCATCTTTTAGAAATCTCCAGTGTATAGGAGTTACACGAAGATTAGAAGCGGAACAGTGAAGTGTAAATAACTTTGTGAATAATTTAGCAAACCAGTAACCTGAACACAGAAATAAAAACCTGCACTGACATAGTGCTTTTCAAAACCTCAGGTCTCCTAAAGCACTTTACTCCCAATAATGACATTTATTCACTGTTAGAGGGAACTTGCTGAGTGTCAAAAAGTGTGGTGCTGGAAAAGCACAGCTGGTCAGGCAGCATCCGAGAAGGAGAATCGACATTTAGAGCAGAAGCGCAAAAGCTCTTCATTCCTTCTGCTCAAAACGCCAACTCTCCTTCTCGGATGCTGCCTGACCGGCTGTGCTTTTCCAGCACCACACTTTTTGACTCTGATCTCCAGCATCTGCAGTCCTCACTTTCTTGTAGGAACTTCCTGAGCACGAATTTGTGAGCTGCAAGCCCCCCCCCCACAAAAATAACAATAATCAGATAATCTGTTCTTAGGGATACGTATTAGCCTGAGGTACTACAGAGATCTCTCTTGGGAATTGTTTACATCCACCTGAGAGGCTGTATTTTAACTCAGTTTGAGCATTCACCTGAAAGACAGCGTTCCATTCCATGAGCATTGTGGGTTGGGAGAGTTGGTCTTAGATTTTAAGTTCACATTTTTAAGAGTGGGACTTGAACCCAAAACCTCTCGGCTGAGGCATGGAAGGGCTACCCATTGAGCACATCATCATGGTTTCTCATCATGCAGTTAGTAACAACATAGTAGACAGCCCTTCGTGGTTTTGGCAGTTGAGCCTGAGCCTAGGATTTGAAACACCCCTTCTGGGCCACTGTCTGTGGTTAGATCAACCATGAGCGCAGGATTATCAATCTACACCCGTATAAGGAGAAACGAAAAATTGCAGAAGTTCAGGAAATTGGAAATCAATCCACTGAGCCCCTTTTAGCACTTTGCTAACTCTCGCCAGAAGCACAACCTAACTTCACGCTTGGTGATCCCAGAAAATGATTTGGGTTTTTGGCATTTTTTATTTATGAAAAATCATCTTGGAGATTAACTTGAATCTTGTTTCCTGTATCAAAATATTTGCTTTCTGCTTGTACATAGTAAGCTGTTTACACATTGAGAGGAACCAAATAATGAGATGATCCACTATTGTCAATCGAATAAATGAATATATTTCACCTTTACTTTGTTGTTGGTGTAATTTGAATATCTGACATGAGCACTCAGAGATCTAATGCGGGTCACCATTTTTTTCAGCTACAGTACATCTTTAATTCCTTTGTTTTCCACATTTACTTACGTGAAATTAAATGTTATCCAAGCTCTTAAACGCAATTAAAAGTCTTTAAAAGTTTAAGAATTGTTTTTTTCACTTTCAGACAAAGGCTGAAAAGCTACTTGATTTTAAAGGGTTTCCCTCCCATAATTGACCTCAAACAAGTTGTAGTCTTGGCACACCTCTGTCGTGCTAGTCCTCAATGTGACTGCTCTCGCTGATAATTGGAAGCTTCAGGCAAGAGCAGAAGGTCTTAAACCTCCAGCAGACAAAGGGCAGGCCACAGTTTTAATCATGTCAGCTCTGTGTACGTCGGCAATACTGATCTGAAACCATTCAAAATATCTTTCTCATTTCTGTTATGTATGTGTTCCTGGCAAAGTTGTTGACCTGAGTGGTGTGCCAGACCAATTGAGTTAAGAATCAACAATGTTGAGTCTGGATTCATATATCAGCCAGATCAGGAGAAGACGCTGATTTCCTTCCCTCGGGATCACTAATGAATCAGATGGGTTTTACACCAATGGTCGCCATGCATCACTGAGACCAACTTTATAGAATAAAATCCCTACAGTGTGGAACCAGGCCCTTCGGCCCACCAAGTCCACACTGACCCTCCGAAGAGTAACCCACCCAGACCCATTCCCCCACCCTATTATCCTATATTTACCCCTGAACAATGCACCTAACCTACACATCCCTGAATACTATGGGCAATTTTAGCATGGTCAATTCACCTAACCTACACATCTTTGGATTATGGGAGGAAACTGGAGCGCCTGGAGGACACCCATGCAGACGTGGGGAGAATGTGCAAACTCCAGACAGGCAATCATCCGAGGCTGGAATCGAACCTAGGTCCCTGGTGCTGTTAGGCAGAACTGTGCCAGATTTATTTATTGAATCCAAATTCTACCAATTGCCATGCTGGGATTTGAACGTATATTCTCAGAGCATTAGCCTCAGCCTCTGGATTACTAACCCAGTGACATTACCAGTGTGCCACCATCATCAAAATTATCTTCTGAAGAAATGTATTGATGTAAAGGGAAATCATGCTTCACAAATCTTTGGGAACTTTTTGAGGATGTGACCAGTAGCTTGGATAAGGGTGAATCAGTAGATGATGAACTTTCAAAAGACTTTCCACATAAGAGATTAGTAAGGAAAATTAAAACTCATGGTATCATAGGTAATGTATTGACATGGATAGTGAACTGATTGGCAGTCAGGGGTAGAGATTTGGGATAAATGGGTCATTGTCAGAGTGGCAAGCAGTGACGAGTGGGGTACCACAGGGTTCAGTGCAGGGACCCCAGCTGTTCACAATATACATTACCAATTTGGACGAAGGAATTAAATGCAATATCTCCAAATTTACAGATGACACTAAGCTGGGTGGCAGTGTGTGCTGTGAGGAAGAGGCTAAGGGGCTGCAGGGTGACTTGGACAGACTGGCTGAGTGGGCAAATATTTGGCAAATGCAATATAATGTGGAGAAATGTGAGGTTGTCCACTTGAGTCGCAAAAACAGGAAGCCAATTTATTATCTGAGTGGAGGCAGTTTAGGAAAAGGTAAGGTGCAACAAGACCTGGGTGTCACGGTGGAACAGTCACTGAAGGTTGGCATGCAGGTGCAGCAAGGAATGAGGAGAAAGTGAGGTCTGCAGATGCTGGAGATCAAAGTTGAAACTTTATTGCTGGAACAGCACAGCAGGTCAGGCAGCATCCAGGGAACAGGAGATTCGACGTGTCGGGCACAGGCCCTTCTTCAGGATTCCTGAAGAAGGGCCTGTGCCCGACACGTCGAATCTCCTGTTCCCTGGATGCTGCCTGACCTGCTGTGCTGTTCCAGCAATAAAGTTTCAGCAAGGAATGAGGAAAGCTAATGGCATGCTGGTCTTCATAGCGAGAGGATTTGAGTATCAGAGTAAGAATATCTTGCAGCAGTTATACAGGGCCTTGGTGAGGCTACACCTTGAGTATTCTGTACAGTTTTGGTCTCCTAGTCTGAGGAAGAACATCTTGCTATTGTGGGAGTCCAGCAAAGGTTCACCAGACTGATTCCCAGGATGGCAGGACTGACAGATGAGGAAAGACTGGATCAACTGAGCTTGTATTCACTGGAATTTAGAAGGAGGAGAGAGGATCACCTAGAAACATATAAAATCCTGATAGGACTGGACAGGCTAGATGCGGGGAAAAGTATCCCGATTTTGGGAAAATACAGAAATAGGGGTCACAGTCTAAGAATAAGGGGTAAACCATTTAGGACTGAGATGAGGAAGAATTTCTCACTCAGTGGTGAACCTGTAGAATTCTCTCCCACAGGAAGCTGTTGGGGCCAGTTTATTAAATATATTTAAGAGGGAGCTGGACATAGTCCTTGCAGCTAAAGGACCAAGGGGTATGGGGAGAGGGTGGGAATGGGGTACTGAGGTTGCACGGTCAGCCTATGATCATTTTGAATGGTCGTCCAGGCTCAAAGGGCCAAATGGCCTATTCCTGTACCTATGTTGCTATGTTTCTAATAAACAAAAACACTTAGACCAGGTAATTACACACCATGGAATAATGAGGAACTAGGGACAAAATTGAAACTATCCAGAAAGGCACCAACCAAGCATATAAGTTAAAATAAAAATGTCAAGACAGAAAACTTGTCAAATAAATCAAAGAAATCAATTAGAAAGGCAAAGAGAAACTCAGGATCGAAATGATCAAGAATGAGAAAAGTATACAATAAAGTATTCGATAAATAGGTAAATGAAACCTCAGCACTGGGTTTGTGTCACTCAGGAATGCATACTCGGTCCATGGCTCATGACAGGGAAATGGCAGAAATATAAAATCATTGCTTTAGTGTTTACCAGGAAATTCTAACATGGAGAAAAGGATATTGGAAGAAAGGATACTGATGGACATTTGTGAGAGGCAATAGGGGATAAAAACCCATTGCTCAGGTGGATTACATTCATAAAACAAATTGGGGAAGAAAAGACAGAAATAGATATTATTCCAGATCCATAACATTTCAACCGATAAGGAAATAGTGCCACCAAGGACTGAGAGAGCTAATGTGATTCCTTATATTTTAAAAAAATGAAATAGAACAAATCCAGATGCCTATAGACCAATAAATTTAATGTTGGTGAGTGGAAAGATAGTGGCTTCAGAGCTGTGAAAAAAAACAGAATAAGTGAAAATATAAAAACAGGACTAGTCAGCATGGATCCCAAAAGAGGGATCCTTGACTGCCATCATTAAAGTCTTTGAAATAATGTAAAGGGTAGACAAGGTTAATGTGTTAGAGTCGATGTAATCTCTCGATTTTTCAAAAGGCTGCAGTGGAGACTCATGGCAAATGTCAGAATGTGCGGTGTGACTCGACAAGTCATTTTTTTTATTTCAAAAATATACTTTATTCATAAAATACTTTGATGATCTGTAAAACTGGACATGCCAAATATATGTAAACATTCTATTTGTTTGCATACCGAAAACAGAGTAATCATTCCTATTTACAGGTCTGTACAATTACATCTTTAGCTGAGGCATCAGCAGAGCCCAAATGACTGCGCGGGCCCCCTGTTCTTCTTTAGGCAGGCAGATGTTACACGGTGGTCTTTCCCCACCGCGCCTTGGCGGCAGCTGCCCCAAGCTTTAGCGCGTCCTTCAACACGTAGTCCTGGACCTTGGAATGTGCCAGTCTGCAACACTCAGTCAGGGTCAACTCCTTCAGCTGGAAGATCAACAGGTTTCGGACCGGTGTAACTCGACAAGTCATGAAATAGATAGCAAGCTGGCTGTACGCACACCCAATACGGAGCAAGAGAAAAATAATCAGCCCCTCAAGGCTGCTCCACCTTTCAGTAGATCATGGCTGCTTTGAATGTGGATGCAACTCCAGTTTTGTGCTGTGGGATATAGTAAATTAATGTTTCTTCTGCAGATCTGCAATTCTGCAATTATAATTTCTGATACAAAGTAAATGAACTCACACCAGTGTGTAATTGTTTTAGCCAAGAGCTGAGTCAACAAGAATGGAAACTATGTGGAGGAAATATATAATTGTTTTTGTATTAGCTAAAAATTGTATGCCAGCATGAAACGTGATTGCAAAACAATGGTAGATATTATGGGCAAATAGATAAGGTGTTGTGAGGGGATGAAGTTAGGCGAGATACGCCTGTACAAACATCTGTTTCCCACTTTGTACAGAGACACAGGAACAAACCCGAATTAAAGAGGTCATAAAGATTAGAGTGGTCTCGGGAGAAGCCCAGATGGAAAGAGCAGATAATGATGAAGAAAGAATATGCCTAACAATGACCTGTAATGGGATGAGGTCAAACGGCCTTATGAGGCCAGAATAAGCATTTTGTCACAGACAAGGCCGGATAAGCAGGAGTGGTGGGACCAGTCTTAGGGAAATGGAGGATGTAAACAGGGGGAAAAAACAATGAAATAAGAAAAAAATGAAGGAACCAAATTATATAAATATCGAGAATTTGTTGAACTCGGTGTGTTTTGTCCTCTGCCTTGCCTGGTACTGGACATCACACCCACTTGCAAGTGTAAAAATAAATGACACTACTGATTCAGATCTTGTCTCGGACTGAAATTATTGAAGTGAGTGAGCTTTGTTTCTCACAATTGGGGGCTCGTCCAGGATTTTCTTCCATCGCCGGGGGGAGTGGCTGGCCTTGGACACTGGGAGGACGCGTCCCGTTCTCAATTGAGGAGCGGTCTCATGTCCCGGTTTGGTCTGCTCCCTTGGGCGACTGGTACGGATCCCACAAGAGAGACATCTGAATCAGACAGTGATGGGAGGTTGATAGAAAATTCGGCAAAAAGGGGCCAGGCAACTCTGTGCATAGATCAAGGTAAGAAAATTGACTTTTAAGTATTGCCTTGGTGGCCGAGATTGAGATTTAGTAGTTAATAAGGGACTAACGAAGGAACTCAATATGGATTGTGCCGTGGGTAAGGAAAAAGCCTCCGGGGAAACAAAAGAAGAAAAAGGCAATGGAAATGGAGGCTTTTTCAATGGTGGGGTTGCCCTTACAACATATCTCCAGAAAGTCCTTTGGGCAGGATGTTGTGGAATTGGAGAAATAATACTTGTACAAGGGAGAAAGATGATTAAATATTGTTGTTTCGTATGGACTAAGGAATCCATTCTTCGTCCTGCCGTCTTCTGGCCAAAGTACGGGTCGGACGAAGACTGGGTTTGTAAATATCTGAATTTATATGTCAATGAATGAGAGAGAGAGAGAATGAAAAGAGCTGTACAGCTGGTAGAAAGTTTAACCCTTTGTGATTTGGTTTGAATGAACATTTGTTTGTTGATGATTGAGTTCCAGAACTGTTTTGAATCTGATTTTTATTATGGAAACTTAACATGATTTCTTTTAAGGTTAAGGATTCTATTGAGATTATGCAAAAAAAAAGAATGATAACTCCTGTTCTTTTTACAGGTCATGACTGTCTTACTATCAGTTTCTAACTAATCTCTTTTATCTTTACATAAAAGCGATTTATGGAGGACAGTTGAAGTTTCAGTTCAACATTAGATTGTAGTAAAAACAAAATTCTATGGTTAATATCTGTGACCTTGCATTCAGCCATTGCTCATGCATTAGAAGTTTTTTTTTAAACTTGAATAGCCAAATTCTTTTAAGGCAGCTCTGATTATTTCACGACCTATAGTATTGTAATTGAGCAATGATTGGTCAGGACTACTTAAGAAAACTAATTAACGGACTAAAACTGGGTAATTACAGTGAATTTCAAAATTGGGAATTGTATGCATTTTACATTTTAAATATTAAATACTGAATAAATGAACGTAAATATATAAATATATTTACAAGCTAGGAACAGGCTTTAAAAGTTAGCCCAGCATGAATTGATGAATTGGTGTTTGAAGTCATGGGGAGCTAGAAATATTGCAATATTTCTTTAAAAAAAAGAAAAAAAAAGAAAAAAAAGGAAGAACGTAACGACTTATCCCCTTCGGGAGGTACCAATAGGGGACAAAGAGATTGGGTTTGTAAGTGCCTACCTCACCAGTCGGGAGGTCAGAACATTTAAAAAGGAAATGAAGGTCCTGGTTGAGGATCCGATGGGGTTGTCTGAACAAATTGATCAATTTTTGGGGCCAAGTCTGTATACCTGGGCTGAGTTAATGTCTATTTTGAATATACTATTTACTGGGGAAGAAAGGGGACTTATACGGGGAGCTGCTATTAAAATATGGGACAGGGAACACCCGATTGGAGATGGGGATGCTGGACAGGGAGAGGTGAAGTTTCCCCTCAGAGACCCCCAGTGAGAAAACCAAAACCCAGGACATAGAGAAGAAATGAGGGAATTGAAAGACCTGGTTCTAAAAGAAATAAGAGAGGCAGTTCCGAAGTCGCAGAATTTGACTAAAGCCTTTGAAGTTAGACAGGAGAAAGATGAGACTCCCTCAGCTTTCTTGCAGAGATTAAGAGACTCAATGCGGAAATATTCTGGAATGAACCCTGAGGACCCAGTGGTACAGGGTCTTTTGAAAGTACATTTTGTGACAAAGGCATGGCCAGACATACAGAGAAAGATACAGAAGATAGAAGGGTGGAGTGAAAAACCATTAGATGAATTGTTAAGAGAGACACAGAAAGTGTTTGTAAAGAGAGAGGATGAGAGACAAAAACAGAAGGTGAAAATGATGGCAGCTACAATTGATGAGGTAGTTAAGAAAAGAATGGAACTAATAGTGAGCAACTGGAGCAGCGGGTGGCAGCATGTAGGACAGAGAGGGAGAGGGAGAGGACAAGGGGGAGCATTTGATAGAGGGTTTGAGCAACAGGGGCAGAGATGGAGGTCTCCACAGGCAGGATGTTATTATTATGGGAAGATAGGACATTTTAAACGGGAGTGTCCTGATCTACAAAGGGAAGAAAGGGCAATTCCACTTATGAATTTTGATGAAGAATAGGGGTGTCAGGGGTTCCTGCCCTCGGGGGTCCACCAGGAACCCTTGATAAACCTGAAGGTGGGACCCTGTGGGGAAGAGGTAGTCTTCCTAGTAGATACGGGGGCAGCACGGTCATCGCTGAATTTTAAACCAAAGAAAGTAGAAATGTCGACACGGTCAATTACTGTTTCGGGGGTAAAAGGGGAAGGATTTACCGTTCCAATATTTAAACCTATGATGATAGAAGGTCCTAAGGATAGGGTTACAGGGGAACTGTTGTATATCCCTGATATAGGAAGTAACTCACTAGGGAGAGACTTAATTATCCTCTTAGGACTGGAGATTGGAATTCAGGAACAAGAATTAGTTGTACAACTGGCAATGTTGACAGAGGATGTGGAGAGAGAGATAGACCCTATTGTATGGGCTAGAGAAGGGAATCGTGGAAAACTACAGATCCCTCCCCTTCTAATAAATTTAAAAAGGAAAGGAGACATTGTCTGTGAGCGACAATATCCCATTTCCATAGAAGGTACACGAGGACTGCAGCCAGTAATTGAGGGACTGATTAGAGATTAAGTAAGATCCCTCATGACCATAAATGGTTTAGTGTGATTGATTTAAAGGATGCCTTTTGGGCTTGTCCTTTGGCGGAGGAAAGATTTAGGACTATCCCCCTATGAAATCTTATTTGGATTACCTTATCTGGGAACGAATGGAGAACTGCCAATTCCCGAAACTAAAGATTTGTTTTTAAAGAAGTATATACTGGGCTTGTCCTCTTTGTCTTTCCTCAGGAAATAGGGTTTATTGGCACAGACTCTACCCCTTGAATTCACCGTTCATCCCATCCGGCCAGGAGATTGAGTCTTAGTAAAATCATGGACAGAGACTAAATTGCAGCCGGACTGGGAAGGGCTGTACCAGGCTCTTTTGACTACCGTAACGGCAATAAGGACGGCGGAAAAAGGCTGGACTTACTGCACTCGGATCAAAGGGCCTGTGGACCCTCCAGTTGAGGAAGAAGTCTGGACAGCCGAATCAACGCAAGACCCGCTGAAACTCAGACTAAAGAGACTTTGAGTAACTGATTATACAGTGGCGACGTGAGCGCGGGATTATTTCTGTAAGATTGTATATTAAATCGTTTTGTGCTTCAGCATGATGTTTAAAGTACTGGGAATGCTTAGAGTTATGATGCTAGCCCTCTTAGTATTGGAATTTTGTCAAATATCATTTTCATATGTATTATTAACAGTTCCTGAGTCTGATAATCCACAAGTAATAGACGCTGATATATGCATCTTAGTAAATTGTGGGGATGTAGATAATCAGGGACAGTACTGCAGCTCTGAGATACATCTTAAGTCCTATGGGGATGGCCTTGGGGATGGTACTTGGTATAATGGTCTTGTCACAGTACACTGGGCCCCCTTCCGACCAGCTCGCGATAACAATAAGGAAAACCACATGGCATGAAGCAATTTTGGGGGGGGGGCACCTATGAGATACAATTAAATGAAACATTTGGGATCGAAATGAAAGCAAATGGGAAGGATTTCTTGGGCTGTTGTTTTCGAATTAGCGTAGGACAGGGAAAATGGGCAGAATTACTGGATAATAAGATACAACCTTTCACCCCTCCCAATGATCCTAAAGTAGTAAAAATTATAGAGGTAAAGGACTTGAAACAGACCATCGAAATAGAAACTGGGTACGGGGATGCAAATGCCTGGGTTGAATGGGTAAAGTATACTGTAAAAAGTCTGAACAAGAGCAATTGCTATGCATGTGCCTCCGGTAGGCCAGTGGCCCAGGTGGTTCCCTTTCCGTTCGGGTGGAAGCGAGACAGGAAGGGCATGAAATGTATGATAGCCCTGTATCAGGATGAGACTGCATGGAATGATAGGAATTGTACCTCCCTATCTCTGATGTTCCCTCCCTTGGAGGAGAAAGATGCAAAAGTCCCCCCCACATTTTCCACCGCAGTTGGAAATCACACGTCGTGTGTGCGCAGGCAAGGTACAAGTCGGTCGAGAGATTTAGGGGAGCTGAAATTATGTACAGAGATTAAAAATGTTACCGAAACAGAGAAGGGAGGGAACTACTCAGCACTAAAGGTTCCCCGAGCGGATCTGTGGTGGTACTGTGGAGGCAAAATATTGAGACCCACGCTACCTCCGGATTGGAGAGGGATATGTGCAATTGTACAATTGGCAATTCCATTTACCCTGGTATTTGAGAAGGAAAAGATAGTAGGGAAAAAGGGAAGGGGTAAGAGATTACTGTTAGACACTTCTTTCGATGACAGGATTTATCTCGATTCGGTCGGAGTCCCTAGGGGAGTACCTGATGAATTCAAGGCTCGTAACCAGATTGCAGCAGGCTTTGAGTCAGCTCTCTTTTGGTGGGTAACAATTAATAAAAATGTAGATTGGATAAATTACATTTTCTATAATCAACAGCGAATTATAAATTATACAAGAGATGCGGTTAAAGGAATATCAGAACAGCTTGATGCGACAAGTAGGATGGCATGGGAAAACAGAATAGCCCTTGATATGATTTTAGCAGAAAAAGGGAGTGTGTGTGTGATGTTAGGAGGAAGCTGTTGTACCTTTATTCCTAATAACACTGCACCTGATGGTTCAATTACTCGGGCCTTAAGGAGATTGACTACCTTAGCAGAGGAACTGGCTGAGAATTCAGGAGCAGACACATCTCTCACGGGATGGCTTGAAAGATGGTTTGGAAAAATGGAAGGGGGTGGTGGTTTCCATCCTTACTTCCCTGATAGTAGTAGTCGGGGTATTGGTGGCCACTGGCTGTTGTGTCATACCCTGTATACGAGGGCTCATCCAAAGACTGATTGAAACAGCCTTGATGAAACAGATGCCCCTAAAAGGGAATCAGACAGAGGAACTTTATCAACTAAATGATGAGGAGATGAGTGAGACCAAGATGGATGAAATCTCCGGAACGATGCTTGCGAATTTCGGGGGCGATGTTTAAAAAGAAATAAAAATGAAGAAGATAACAAATGGTAATTAAAAGAAAAAGGGGAAATTGTGGGATATATGTAAATTAATGTTTCTTCTGCAGATCTGCAATTCTGCAATTATAATTTCTGATACAAAGTAAATGAACTCACACCAGTGTGTAATTGTTTTAGCCAAGAGCTGAGTCAACAAGAATGGAAACGATGTGGAGGAAATATATAATTGTTTTTGTATTAGCTAAAAATTGTATGCCAGCATGAAACGTGATTGCTAAACAATGGTAGATATTATGGGCAAAGGTGTTGTGAGGGGATGAAGTTAGGCCAGATACGCCTGTACAAACATTTGTTTCCCACTTTGTACGGAGACACAGGAACAAACCCTAATTAAAGAGATCATAAAGATTAGAGTGGTCTCGGGAGAAGCCCGGATGGAAAGAGCAGATAATGATGAAGAAAGACTATGCCTAACAATGACCTGTAGTGGGATGAGGTCAAACGGCCTTATGAGGCCAGAATAAGCATTTTGTCACAGACAAGGCCGGATAAGCAGGAGTGGTGGGACCAGTCTTAGGGAAATGGAGGATGTAAACAGGGGGAAAAACAATGAAATAAGAAAAAAATATGAAGGAACCAAATTATATAAATATCGAGAATTTGTTGAACTCGGTGTGTTTTGTCCTCTGCCTTGCCTGGCACTGGACATCACACTCACTTGCAAGTGTAAAAATAAATGACACTACTGATTCAGATCTTGTCTCGGACTGAAATTATTGAAGTGAGTGGGCTTTGTTTCTCACAGTGCCTACCCCCAGTAACCTCTTATTCCCTTGTTAGTCAGCTTCTAAGGCTGCAAAACAGAATATAGCTAGAAGGTGGTTACATGGGCTGACAAAGAGTAGAATACAATGTTCTACAGGGGCTCATTGCTGTTTTATATTTACATAAAGGATTTGGATTTAGACTTGGAAATACAATTGTAATATTTGCCATTTACACCAGGGGGAGTGTGATTAGTGCAGAGGCAGATTGTAACAAAATGCAGGTAGATGGAAATCGAGTTGTTGAATGGGCATGTAATTGCCAAATGAACAGCAATATAGACACATGTTTTATCATGTGGCTTATTTGGGGTCAAGGTAGACTAGCCACGGAGAAGGCAACATCAGGAACTGTCTTCAGCTCTCGACTTCAAAGTAGCACTAGTTATTCTATTTTCATGTTAAATACTGCCACAGACTGTAATTGTTGATGTAGGCGAAAGTGAGGACTGCAGATGCCGGAAATTAGAGTCAAGATTAGAGTAGTGCTGGAAAAGCACAGCAGGTCTGGCAGCATCCGAGGAGCAGGAGAATCGACATTTCAGGCAAAAGCCCTTCATCAGGAACGGGTGATGAAGGCCTTTGCCCAAAATGTCAATTTTCCTGCTCCTCGGATGCTGCCTGACCTGCTGGCCTTTCCAGCACTACTCTAATCTTGACTGTAATTGTAAATATGCCGAGCTTCGACTTATAGTTACATAGAGTAAGGACTAATCTACCTTCTTTGTGTGCTGATGTCCACGTGCTCCTGTGAGACTCTTGGAGAGAGGGTGTTCTAAATCAGTCCGCACTGTGCTATTTGTGCTCAGTAATGTGTAGCTCTGTGATGTCAACATGAGTTTGCTCCAGGGTCCTGAAGCCCTTACATAGTAATAATTGGGTGGTAGTCCATTTAGATAAAATAACCAAGGAGGTCAGCCACTGTTTGAAGAATAAGGCTCTGATTTCCATTCCTGAGTTGGACATGCAGAGGCAGGAAATTTCCATGTCCATGAAACAACCTTTAAAAATTTCCACCAGCATTTCCCATTTTCCATCCAGAGGCCGGATTTGTGGGAAAATTGGAGGAGACAGCCAGTTCGTCATATGTTAAGACAGAAAGGCTGCCACAGGACTTAAGCATTGTTTGCAAACTATAAAACATTCTTCCAGCCTTTACCCCTCAGACCTACCCAACCCATGCCACCAAATGCACCCTACGCATTATCTGTGGCCTCTCATACTCTCATGCCATCTAATTTCCACCCAACGCCCATTGTCCCTCATCTACCATGCCAAGTCAGCTGATATCCACAAGTACACATGCACAAAGAAGAAAAATATGTTATACAGTAATACCTAAAGAGTAGACTATTCAAAAAAACATTCTATATAAACATATTTTGATAGTTCTTGACAGATTTGATGTTTCTTGACAACATTATAGTCCAGACACAACGTTTGTTACTGGCAATAATCCCAAAGGATCCCATCCCCAAAGGTATCTGATCACCCCCTCCCCACTGCATGGGGACTCCCCCTAATGTATGTGGGATGTAATGTGTTCACACCAGTTCACATAGTTATGGAGGTAAGGTCTATGGGAGGATAGGGAATGTGGATTTCCAGCCGTAATCAGATCTAATTGGTGTACTTTTGCTCCTAATTCATTTTTACTTGGGTTTGACATGTTAGGACGCCAGTATCCCATTTCAGTGGTGTCAGTTGGTCACTGAAATGACAGGCTGCCTCTGGAAAATGTACATTCAGCCTGACTCCACTCAGATCCTGCCTGAATGGGATGTACCAGGCACGGGAGCAGCACTAGAGATTTTGAGGCACTTCAGTCATTTTTACAGCAACAGAGAGAGGACCTCCATCATTCTGAAAATTCGGGCCTAAGAATTCGATTTGGTTTGATTTGACTTATTATTGTCACATGTACCTCAGTACAGTGAAAAGTTTTGTTTTGCGTGCAGTACAAAGTGCATTAGGGTAATAGAACAGAATGGAGAATACAATGTTACAGCTGCAGAGAAGGTGTACAAATGAGAGATCAACATAAACTTTAAAATTTTACAGATCCATTCAGAAGTCTAATAACAGCAGGGAAGAAGCTGTATTTGAATATGTTAGTACATGTTTAAGTTTATGTATCTTCTACCCAATGGAAGATATTGGAAGAAATTATAACGGGGGGTGGGGGGATGAGGGAGGGGGTCCTGGATTATGTTCATTGCCTTCCTGAGATAGGCTGGAGGGATCTAGAAATGTAGATGGGTAAAGGCAGGGATGTAAGTTAATAAAGCCTCAGAGAAAACAACTAAAACAAAAGGAATTCATTTCTCAAGCAGTAGAAATGTAAAAACAGGTAAGTTATATTAAACCTATGCAGTTGTGAGGGATGTTTGGAGAAGATGGGACTGCTTTCTTTGGAGAGGACAAGGCTAAGAAGAGAGGTTTTCAAAATCATGAGAGGCTTAGACAGAACAGCTAAGGAGAAACTGTAACAAAAACAGAAATTACTGGAAAAACTCAGGAGGTCTGGCAGCATTTGTGGAAAGGAATCTGCCATAACCTTCTTCAGACTATTCCTGTTCATAAATGGATTGAGAACTGCAGGCAGGGATTTGAAGTATTTTGCAAAAGAAATGAATGCAGGAATTAAGAAGAAATTCTTTCACACAGTGGGGAGCTCGTGTCTAGAATGCACTGTCTGGATTAAGGATGGAGGCATTCAAGAGGCTATTGGATGAGTTGGTGATTATTGAAACAGAAATAGTATGCACCATGATATGAAAATGCAGGAGATTGATACCTAGTTATAATACCCACACAGCCAATGCAGACTTGATGGCCCAAATGACCTCCTTCTGTACGTAGCAACTGGGTTAGTTAGACCACATGTGGAGTGGTGTGTGTTCTCCCACCTCCCAGATCAGTCCTTGGAGAAGGATATTAGATTCTTTATTATGAGTGTGCGACGCACTGAGATGTTAAAGGGAGGGATGGAATAGCACTGACTTGCACAAGTACGTAACCATAGGAATGTAATCAAACAACATTTGATGACCAAGCTGTACTAGAAGCTATGAGGACAAGTGTCTGAAACATTTGGTTGCAGAGATTGGTGTAGATCCGGGGGGTGGGGCGAGTAATAATTTAAGGAAGGAATTATAAAGTTTCACTCCCAGGCAGATAATGGCTTGGCTCTCACTGGCAGAGTTCTGAATGCACTGGGGATGCAGTAGGAAGGCAGAATTGCCCGTGTGCAGAGATCTTGAAGGGTTGTAGAGCTGAAGGAGGTTCTAGTGAAAGGGAGGGAGAGGATGAGGGGCATTTTAGAATGAAACCAAGAACTTTCAAATCGAGATTCGGAGGCTTCTGTTCACGCACTATCCTGTCCAGCCTAATTTTATTTTCTTGTCACTTGGCATTATTTTAGCTTTGAAAATAATGGGAATAATGCTTTTCCTTTGGGAAAAGCAGAAACAAATATTTGAAGATTTGAGTCAAGTGTGACATCAGCCGCTTGCAAGCCCCAGAGGTCAAAGGTCTCATTTGTCACTTGCTACTGTGAGCAGGCACACAGTCCAAGGCCACAGTAGAGATTTTCCATCAGCTTCCCCATCTGAAGGATGTGCTGATAATCCATCAATATTGATTTTGGTTTCCATCCAGGATAATATGATATATCAGAATGTTAAATAAAAGGCTGGTGCATCTTCTCAAGGGAAGTGGGAACAGATAAAGTTGTTTACCACTCTATGTCTTCTTACAGACACACTGAAAAGAAAATGTATTCTGTTCCAAATCTCCTGCCTGTGTAGCAGCCCCCAAATCCATCATCCAATCAAAGTAAAAAGCATGGCATTGTTATGCTAAGGTCAAAGTGGGCACTGCACCAGAGGAACTGTGCAGCAATGTTATTTACGGGTGTCGAAATGAAGTCAAAACGACTTGTTAACATGGCCTAGCATTTGAATAATGACAGCCAGTTCCACCTCACTTTACCTCATAGATAAGATAAATGCAATCATTAAGTCGGCTGCCAGAAAAGTTACCTTTTGACCAAACACTCATTAATCTCGAGCTGATTATATTTGTTTGAAAATGAGAAAGTCAGCCAAGCGCTCTGCAGTGTGGCCAAAGTCCATCAAATATAAATATTTGATATTGTGTTTTTAATTTGAATTATTTATTGTCACTTGCATTTTACAGTAAAAAGCTTCAACTGTCACCACAAGAATAAATAGAATAATAAGGTATAACTGAAAGAGGGTCCATTTTCATTCCACGGCCTTCACCATGAGTCCTGATCCAGCTCCCCAGCAACCCTCCTCCACCGCCTTGCCGCTGCCTGTGCTGGACCCACCATCGTAGGAGTTGCCACTCTTTGGCTGCCATCTCTTCACCGCTTGGTTCACCTCGCTGATGATGCTGTCGAGTCGATGCTGAACCCCACCTGTCCCGCATCCAGGAGGCCCCAATCTGGGCCTACCATTTTCACAATCAGGAGATCCTGGCTCTCCTGCTACCTCACTAAGAAACAGGAGTCCCTGGCTACACTGTTGCCTCACCAATAACCAAGAATCCCTGGCTCTGAGCTTACCGTTATCGCAGCCGGGAGTCCCAGCCTCTGCTGCTGCCTCACTGATAATCAGGAGTCCCTGCTCCAGGCCTACTGTTATCACAAGCAGGAGTCACTGGCTTTGCTGGTACCTCAACAATGCCAGGACACCCCGCTGCCGCAGCCTTGCCAATGCCAAGAGTTCCCAGTCTGGATCTTCTGCAGTTGGGAGGCCTTGGCTCGACTGCCGCCATGCTAAGAGTCCCACTCGGGCCACTCTCCTCCGAGATGTCGCCATGCTGGAGCTGCCATCTTGGAGAGTCTTCTGCCACTGCCTCTAATCGCTGGAGCAACTTTGCTTCCAAATGCCAGGAGCTGCTGCGTCCACCGTCACTGCCATCTCCGACTGCTGAGAGGCTGCTGCCACACTGTACCAACTTCACAGATCATCACTTTAGGGAGGAATTCAACCTGGGTCCCTGGCTCTGTGAAGCAGCAATGCCAACCGCTGAGCCACCATGCCACCCAAGTTGTGAGGTGACATTTTGGGGTCAGGAGCCCCCAAGGTTGGAACGGCTGATTCGCCCCAAATACCCTTGCCCCTGCCCTGCTCTCTCACAAGTCTTGTCCCGCTCTATCCATGTGACTGCCCAGTTCCCAGCTCAGGGATCTGACAATTTCCAAACCTTGACTTGGAGGTCTCTTCTTCAGTTGATGCTCACAAAATACCAGGGCTACTGGAAAACTGAAAGAAGAGCAGAGAATTCTGGGAGTGTACATCATCAGTGGAGAAAGACGATGTGATTAATGATCTGAAACTTTAACTTTGTCAGTCTAGTGAGTGGTGACTGCATTCTTGTGAAGGTAAAATACCTTTTCTTCAGTGAGAAAACCACAACTGTCTGGTCATACCAAAACCTGATAAAATCACAGCACGGCTCCCTTCCTTTTATATTCCGGTCCTTTGGCAATAAAGAATGCATGCCATTTGGTTTTAAATAAAGGTAAACTACTGCAGACACTGGAAATCTGAAATAAAAACAGCAAGTTTTGAAGAAACTCACCAGGTCTGGCAGCATTTGTGGAGCAAGAAACAGTGTTAGCGTTTTGAGTCTCATATGACTCTGCTTCAGATCTTTGGAAATTGTATTGGACTCAAAATGTTAACTCTGTTTCTCTCTGCATAGAAGCTTCCAGACCAGCTGAGTTTCTCCAGCATTCTCTGTTCTCATGCCATTTGCCTTCCAAATTGCTTGCCGTACTTGCATATTCAATTTAAATTGTTTGCATATAGGGACTTGCATTTATGCACCATCCTTCACAGCTTAAGCAGACCCTGGAATGTTTTATAGCCCAGGAAATACTAATGTGACAACAGAGGAAATGGTTGCCAATTTATGCAAATCAAGATCTCACAACCAGCAATGTGATCATGACATTCTGTTGTTAGTGAAAGTTGGTTGAGACATCAGTATTGATTCAACACTGAGAAGGTAAAAACCCGAAATGTCGATTTCCCTGCTCCTTGGATGCTGCCTGACCTGCTGTGCTTTTCCAGCACCACTCTAATCTAGACTCAATGCTGAGAAGACTTACTGAATTCTATGAAATTGGGACACAGGATCTTTCACATCACCAGAGAGAGTGAATGAGTCCAGCTGAAAGGCAGCTTCTCCAGCAGTACACCTTCTTCAGTACTGAACTCACACCTCGACAGCATTCCAGTTTCTCAGTACAGATTTTGAGGGGCTAAACTTGAACCCACAACTTTCTTAACTCAGAGTTGAGAAACAGTTTCCCTACCCTGCTGCTATCTGAACTGACAATACTGTAAAAAACATGAGAATTGGTAAAGTGTGCACCTTTAACAGGTCACAAGCCTCATTACAGACTTTGCAACTACCAAATCAATCAAATTAAACTCCAGACTATTTATTAGAGCACATTTCAATTCAAACCCATTGTACGATACAAAGAAGAGCAGAGGTTCCACCTCCCTGTTAAGCCCGCCATTATTTACTCCCTTACCAACGGTGACCATGTGCGGCATTTTGCAACCTCAGCTGAAGTTAAAGAATCTGCTCTCCCTGTTTCTCTCTGAATTGTCCTTTACACCACAACATCCATCACAAAGAATATCCTGGCAGTCGAACTGTTGAGTAATAAATCAGTTGCCTTGTGGAAATGAGATTCCCCTGTCTGGGGTTTTAATAAAAATAGGAAGCCTTTCAAAAGAAGTATTAAAATTACAGAAAAATGAAATTCAAGCAAACATCATACTGCAGTTTTTATTTAAACCTCTCTGGTTAGTTTCAATCCCTGTCAATCTTATCAACTCTGCCAATTAGCTGCTATCTCTTCAGTTACAACATTGTTATTTGAGTGAGCTTGCTGTGTGCAAAGCAGTTGCCCTATTTTCTACACTGGCCTTTCAGAAATGCTTCATTGGTGTGAAAGGATGTAATAGGCTTTATCAACAATTCCTTCCATTACTTTACAGATGATAGGAGTAGACTGAGAAGTGGCGATTGGCTGGGTTGGATTTCTTCTGCTCTTTGTGCACACGATAGACCAGGGTAATTTTCCACATTGGCAAGTAGATGCCAACTTAGACATGTGATGTAAGGTGCATAATTTATATACATTTTAATATCATTTATTTGAAATTTTGGACGAATGGTATCTGGGTTTAGTCTGCATCCATTAAGGGGTTTAATTAGATTAGATTAGATTAGATTACATTACATTACAGTGTGGAAACAGGCCCTTCGGCCCAACAAGTCCACACCGACCCGCCGAAGCGAAACCCACCCATACCCCTACATTTACCCCTTACCTAACACTACGGACAATTTAGCGTGGCCAATTCACCTGACCCTGCACATCTTTGGACTGTGGGAGGAAACCGGAGCACCCGGAGGAAACCCACGCAGACACGGGGAGAACGTGCAAACTCCACACAGTCAGTCGCCTGAGGCGGGAATTGAACCCGGGTCTCAGGCGTTGTGAGGCAGCAGTGCTAACCACTGTGCCACCGTGCCGCTGTGATTAACTTGTAAGTATTTCACTAGCCATGGTGATTTATTTTAAAGAATAGCATGAAAGAGTTCCTGGAGAGATAGGTTTTTTTTCACAATGGGAGTTTTACAGGAGGACAAATTAAATAATCATGCTTTTAGTTTACAGGTCAGGGATTCTTTTTTTCTTCTCTTTTGACTAGGGGAAAGCAGCCATTACTTTGAAAACGGTTTTTGGATTGAAAACACAAGTCTTGAATCAAACTGGATGTGTTAAATAGTTGCTACCCATCTGACTTAGGGAATTTAGTTTGAACATTCCAGGGAAGATTTGTTTAGTTACACTCCTGAAGGAGGTATATGAAGCTAAGAAAGTCGAAGCTCAGTTGTATGACGGCTTCAAGAAAAAGGCTGCCAGATTATCAAACCAGGGTTAAATTAATCTCTATGGATGTGAAAAAGCAATGGAAATTCTCTCTGGTGTGAGAACAGTAAAGTAATGCTTTTGAGGATAATGAAAGTGCATTTTTCCCTCTATTTCTAAATCTTTAAACAGTGTGTTACATAAATGTTTTATATACAAATTACTTGGTTAATTCTATTATATCTTCATTTTTTGCATTTTAAAATTCCATTTTATTATTAAAATCAAATCTGCAGCTTGTGTTTCAGTGGAAGACCACCTTGTTAAAATAAAAAAAAATCAGTCAAGCCAGACGTGGCTTGTCCAGTAATATTATCAGTTGGGGATCATAACCGTGCAAGGCTAGGACAGCTTAGTTCAGGATGCAATGAGTTCTGGCATACAAGTCTTCAGTTCTGTTTCTGCAGTGTTGTCAGAGCCTTTACTGTATCCAGTGTCTTCAACCGTTTCCTGATATCATATGGAATGAATCAAATTGTTTGAAGACTCGCATCAGGGACACTGGGAACAAAGCTGAACTGGATCATCCAAGTATGGGAACGGCAAACACAAGGGGACACAACTTTAAAGTGAGGGGAGATAGGTATAAGACAGAGGTCAGAGGTAGTTTCTTTACTCAGAGAGTAGTAAGGGTATGGAATGCTTTGCCTACAACTGTAGTAGATTCGTCAAGTTTAAGTGCATTTAAGTTGTCATTGGACAGGCATATGGATGTATATGGAATAGTGTAGGTGGGATGGGCTTCAGATTAGTATGACGGGGTGGCACAACATCGAGGGCCGAAAGGCCTGTACTGCGCTGTAATGTTCTATGTTCTATGTTCTTTCCACTCAGCACTTCTGGCTGAAGGTTGGCGCAAATGCCTCAGGTTTGTCTTTTGCACTAATGTGCCGGGCTCCCCCTTTGGTGAGGATGGGGATGTTTGTGGAGTCTCTACCTTCACTTTGTTATTGAATTTTGCATCTCCATTCATGACTGAATGTGGTTATCTTGCAGAAGTTAGTTCTGATCTATTGGTGTGGGGTTTGCTTGGCTCTGTCTGTCACATCCTGCTTTCACTGTTTGTCATGCAAGTAAGTCCCATGTTATACTTCACCAGGCTGACACCTCATTGTTAAGTATGCCTCTCAACATACTCTCCATTGAACCAGGGTTGGTACCTTTAGCTTGATAGTAATGGAGAAGTGGGGCTGTGCCAAAACATGAGGTTCCAGAATGTGCCTGATTACAATTCTGCTGTTGCTGCCCACAATGCCTCATGGATGCCAAATTTTGAGTTACTAAATCTGTTTGAACTTTGTCCTATTTAGCTCTTTATGGGTGTGATACAGGGTGCCCTCAGTGTGTCTTACCTTCATAAGGATTGTATGGTCACTACTCCTATCAAAACTAAAAACTGAAAAATGTGTGGCTGGAAAAGCGCAGCAGGTCAGGCAGCATCCAAGGAGCAGGAGAATCGACGTTTTGGGCATAAGCCCTTCTTCCATCCATTGACTTTGTCAACACTTCCCCACTGCCTCGGGATTCCTGAAGAAGGGCTTATGCCCGAAACGTCGATTCTCCTGCTCCTTGGATGCTGCCTGACCTGCTGCGTTTTTCCAGCAACACATTTTTCAGCTCTGATCTCCAGCATCTGCAGTCCTCACTTTCTCCTATCAAAACTACCATGGCCTGATATAACTGTGACAGATAGATTGGTGAGGATGAGCATAAGCAAGTATTTCCTCCTTGTCAACACTGACAGCACACCCACTCCAGTAGCAATGCCCTTTACGACTCCACCAGTTTGGTCAGTCATTGTACTGTTGAGACACACTTGGTGATGGACATTGAAGCCAATGGCAACTCTAACCCGAATCCAAGACTGAAAGTAACTACAGAGAGTTGTGAATGCAACTCAGTCCATCACGTGAACCAGCTTTCCATCCATTGACTTTGTCAACACTTCCCCACTGCCTCGGAAAAGCGGCCAACATAATCACCCTAGTTATATTCTCTTCCACCCTCTTCCACCGGGCAGGAGATACAGAAGTTTGAACACGTGTACCAACAGATTCAAGAATAGCTTCTTCCTGGCTGTTATCAGACAAATGAATGGACCTTTCATATAATAGAGTTAATCTTTCTCTTTACCTTCTCTGTAGCTGCAACACTATATTCTGCATTCTATTCTATTACCCTGTACTTATGTCAGGTACGATATGTCTGGATAACATGCAGAATCATCCTTTTCACTGTATCTCGGTATATGTAACAATAATAAATCAAATCAAAACATCCTCAGTACTTGCTCCAAGTGCTTATCGGCTAATATTTGACCTAATTCCATGAGACTTCAGAGGGTCTGGTGTCAATATTTGGGACTTAAAGGGACACCTCACTCTCAACTTATAGCACACTGCCCCCACCTCTGCTGGGTCTTGTCATTTTGGTTAGACACGGCATACACAGAGTTGGTGATGGTGGTACCTGGGCACTGTCCGTAAGCTGTGATTCCATGTGTTTGACTATCTCAGCCTGTTGCCTGATTAATCCATGGGACAGCTCTCCCAGTTTTGGCAGAGGACCCCAGCTGAGGGTGAGGAAGACCTTTCAGTTTTGACTTGGCCATGTTTACTGTGGTTGTTTCCAGTGCCTAGGTTGTTGCTGGGTGATCTGTCTGGTTTTGGCCCTTCTTAATTGTTTAATATGGCGGAGTGGCTTGCTCAGCCATTGTAGAGGGCAGAATGTAGTCAGTCATGTTGCTGCAGGTCTGGTGTCAAATGTAGGCCAGACCAGATAAAGAATGGAAGAATTCCTTCTCAAAGAGATGTTAGAGGACCAGGTTGGTTTTTACAACAATTGACAATGTTAACATGATCGCAATTAGCCTAATATTTCATTAATTAAGTTTAGATCTATGAATTGATTTCACACAGGAATCAAACCCACATCCTGAAAGCATTAGCCTGGGCCCCTGGATTATTAATCCAGTGGTTTTGCCACCACTTCTCCCCTTCACACGTGTAGGAAAAGAGATGTCGTGCCACAAATGTGCAGGCAGTTAGTGTGACTGAATCTGGTATGTTGCAGACAGCTTTGGTCTCTTTAAATTGAAGTTGGAAGGTTCAGAATCATAGAGTTAGAAAGTTATGGAACAGAAAAATCCCCCGTAGCCCACTGCATCAGTACCAGTCAAAAACAAGCATCTAACTACTCTAATTCCATTTTCCACCACTTAGCCCATAGCCGTGCATGTCTTGACCTCACAAGTGCATGTATAAATACCTCTTCAATGTGATGAGGGTTTCTGCCTCTCCCATCCTTGAGATCCAGACTTCCCACCACCATTTGGGTGAAAACGTTTTCCCTCACATCTTCTCTAAACCTCCTGCCCCTTACCTTAAATCTATGTTTCGGGTATTTGATTTCTCCATCAAGGGGAAAGGTTTCTTCCTGTCTCCCCGACCTATGCCCTCATCATTTAATATATCTCAATCATTTCCCCTTCCAATCTCCTCTGTTCTAAGGAAAGCAATCCCAGTCTGTTCAATCTCTCTTCATGACCGAAACTCTCCAGCTCGGGCAACATCTTGGTAAGTCTCCTCTGCGCTGTCTCCAGGGCTATCACATTTCTTTGAGAATGTGGTTACCAGAACTGTACACAAATTAATGGGTTTGCTCCAGGGAAGAAAGCACTACCTTTTGAGGAAGGGTTGGGCCTATACTCATTGGCATGTAGAAGAATGACAGGATTTCGATGAGTTTTAATTTTGTTCGGGAACCTCAACCAAGCAGGTATGGTTTAGACTGAAGAGCTGTCACATTTAAGATAGAGATGAGAATAGGTTTCTTCTTTCAGAGAGTTGTTAGTGTTTGGAATTCTCTTCCAGAGGATAGTGGAGGCTCAATCATTGGATACAATTAAGATGTGGAAATGCTGGTGTTGGTCTGGGATGGAAAAAGTTGAAAATCACACAGCACCAGGTTACAGTCCAACAGGCTAATTAGGAAGCTTTTGGAGTGCCACCCCTTCATCAGGAAGCTAGTCTGTTGGACTATAACCAGATTTAATGAAGGCAGAATCAGACACATTTCTGATCTACAAAATGAAGTAGACTTTAAGGGCTGAAACAGATCAAATATCCTCTTACGGAATGATGGAGCAGGTTTGAGGGACTGAATGGGCTAACTCTTGTTTCCGTCTCTCATGATCGTCTGAAATAGGATGGAGGTGGGTTTGTGGAGGTCCACTGTCTCAAATTGGATGGAGGCGGGGGGGTGGAGGTCCACTGTCTTAAGTAGGTTGGAGGTGTGCATGTGGAGGACCAGTGTCTGAAATACGATGGAGGTGGGTGTGTGGATGTCCAGTGTGTGAAATTGGATGGAGGTGGGCGTGTGGAGGCCCAGTGTCTGACAAAAATGGAGGTGGGTCTGTGGAGGTACATTCTGTGATATAGGATAGCGGAGGGTGTGTGGAGGTCCACTGTATGAAATAGGATGGAGGTAGGTGTGTGGAGTTCCACTGTCTGAACTAGGATGGAGGTGTGTTTGTGGAGGTCCAGTGTGTGAAATAGGATGGAGATGGGTGTGTAGAGGTCCAGTGTCTGGAATAGGATGGAGGTGTGTGTGTGGAGGTCCAGTGTCTGAAATAGGATGGAGTTGGGTGTGTGGAGGACCAGTGTCTGAAATAGGATGGAGGTGGGTATGTAGAGGTCCAGTGTCTGAAATAGGATGGAGGTGGGTGTGTGGAGGACCAGTGTGTGAAATAGGATGGAGTTGGGTGTGTGGAGGTCCAGTGTCTGAAATAGGATGGAGATGTGTGTGTGGATGTCCACTATCTGAAATAGGGTGGAGGTGGGTGCGTGGAGGTCCACAGTCTGACATAGGATGGAGATGGGTGTGTGGATGTCCAGTGTCTGACATAGGATGGAGGTGGGTGTGTGAATGTCCACTGTCTGACATAGGATGGATGTGGATGTGTGTGAAGGTGCAGTGTGTGAAATAGGATGTAGATGGGTGTGCGGAGGTCCAGTGTGTGAAGTAGGATGGAGGTGGGAGTGTGGAGGGCCAATGTGTGAAATAGGATGTAGATGGGTGTGTGGAGGTCCAGTGTGTGAAGTAGGATGGAGGTGGGAGTGTGGAGGTCCAGTGTGTGAAGTAGGATGGAGGTGGGAGTGTGGAGGACCAGTGTGTGAAATAGGATGTAGATTGGTGTGTGTAGGTCCAGTGTGTGAAATAGGATGTAGATGGGTGTGTGGAGGTCAAGTGTGTGAAGTAGGATGGAGGTGGGAGTGTGGAGGACCAGTGTGTGAAATAGGATGTAGATGGGTGTGTGGAGATCCAGTGTGTGAAGTAGGATGGAGGTGGGTGTGTGGAGGACCAGTGTGTGAAATAGGATGTAGATGGGTGTGTGGAGGTACAGTGTGTGAAGTAGGATGGAGGTGGGAGTGTGGAGGTCCAGTGTGTGAAGTAGGATGGAGGTGGAAGTGTGGAGGACCAGTGTGTGAAATAGGATGGAGGTGGGTGTGTGGAGGTCCAGTGTCTGAAATAAGATGGAGGTGGGTGTGTGGAGGTCCAGTGTCTGAAATAAGATGGAGGTGGGTGTGTGGAGGTCCAGTGTCTGAAGTACGATGGAGGTGGATGTGTGTGAAGGTGCAGTGTGTGATGTAGGATGGAGGTGGGAGTGTTGAGGTCCAGTGTCTGAAAGAGGATGGAGGTGGGTGTGTGGATGTCCAGTGTCTGTAATCGGGCGGACGTGCGTGTGTGGAGGTCCAGTGTCTGACATAGGATGGAGGCGGGTGTGTGAAGATCCTCTTTCTGAAATGGGATGGAGATGACTGTGTGGAGGTCCAGTGTCTGAAATAGGATGGAGGTGGGTGTGTGGAGGACCGGTGTCTGAAATAGGATGGAGTTGGTGTGTGGAGGATGAGTGTCTGAAATAGGATGGAGGTGGGTGTGTGGAGGTCCAGTGTCTGAAAAATGATGGAGGTGGGTGTGTGGAAGTCTATTTCTATTTCTCACACTGGAACTTCACAAACTCACCTCCATTCTATTTCACACACTGGACAACAATACACACACACCTCCATCCTATTTCGGACACTGTACCTCCACACAACCACCATCATCCAATTTCAGACACTGAACCTCCACATACCCACCTCCATCCTTTTTCAGACACTGGACCTTCACACCAGCACCATCATCCAATTTCAGACACTGAACCTCCACATACCCACCTCCATCCTATTTCAGACACTGGACATCCACACACCCACCTCCATCCTTTTTCAGACACTGGACTTCCACACACCCACCTCCATCATTTTTCAGACACTGGACCCCCACATACACAGCTGCATCCTATTTCAGACACAGGTCCTACACACACCCACCTCCATTCTATTTCTCACACTGGACCTTCACACATCCACCTCCATCCTATTTCACACACTGTACCTCCGCAGACCCACCTCTATTCTATTTCACACATTGGATATCCACACACCCAACTCGATCCTATTTCAAACACTGGACCTCCACACAACCACCTCCATCCCATTTCACACTCTGGTCCCCCACACACCCACCTCCATCCCATTTCACACACTGGTCCTCCACACACCCAACTCCATCCTATTTCAGACACTGCACCATCACACACCCACCTCCATCCTATTTCAGATACTGGACATCCACACACCCAACTCCGTCCCATTACACACACAGGACCTGTACACACACACCTCTATCCTATTTCAGACTCAGGACCTCCACACACCCACCTCCATCCTATTTCAGACACTGGACATCCACACACCCACCTCCATCCTTTTTCAGACACTGGACTTCCACACACCCACCTCCATCATTTTTCAGACACTGGACCTCCACACACCCACCTCCATCCTATTTCAGACACTGGTCCTCCACACACCCACCTCCATCCTATTTCAGACACCAGTCCTCCACACACCCACCTCCATCCTATTTCACACACTGGACATCCACACACCCACCTCCATCCTATTTCAGACACCGGACCTCCACGCAGTCATCTCCATCCCATTTCAGAAAGAGGATCTTCACACACCCGCCTCCATCCTATGTGAGACACTGGACCTCCACACACGCACGTCTGCCCGATTACAGACACTGGACATCCACACACCCACCTCCATCCTCTTTCAGACACTGGACCTCCACACTCCCACCTCCATCCTACTTCACACACTGTATCTGAAATAGGATGGAGGTGTGTGTGTGGAGGTCCAGTGTCTGAAATAGGATGGAGGTGTCTGTGTGGATATCCTGTGTCTGAAATAGGATGGAGTTGGGTGAGTGGAGGACCAATGTCTGAAATAGGATGGAGTTGGGTGTGTGGACGACTAGTGTGTGAAATAGGATGGAGGTGGGTGTGTGGAGGACCAGTCTCTGAAATAGGATGGAGGTGGGTGTGTGGAGGTCCAGTGTGTGAAATAGGATGGAGGTGTCTGTGTGGAGGACCAGTGTCTGAAATAGGATGGAGTTGGGTGTGTGGAGGGCTAGTGTTTGAAATAGGATGGAGGTGGGTATGTGCAGGTCCAGTGAGTGAAATACGATGTCGGTTAGTGTGTGGTGGTCCAGTCTCTGAAATAGGATGCAGGTGGGTGTGTGAAGATCCAGTGTGTGAAATAGGATGGAGGTGGGTGTGTGGAGGTCCACAGTCTGAATTAGGATGGAGGTGGGTGTGTGGGGGTCCAGTATCTGAAATAGGATGGAGTTGGGTGTGTGAAGGTCCAGTGTGTGAAATAGGATGGAGGTGTGTGTGTGTGGAGGTCCAGTGGGTGAAATAGGATGGAGGTGGGTGTGTGGGGGTCCAGTATCTGAAATAGGATGGAGTTGGGTGTGTGAAGGTCCAGTGTGTGAAATAGGATGGAGGTGTGTGTGTGTGGAGGTCCAGTGTGTGAAGTAGGATGGAGGTGGGTGTGTGGAGGTCCAGTGTGTGAAATAGGATGGCGGTGGTAGTGTGGAGGTCCAGTCTCTGAAATAAGATGGAGATGTGTGTGTATTGAGGTCCAGTGTGTGAAATAGAATGGAGGTGAGTGTGTGGAGGACCAGTGTCTGAAATGGGATGGAGTTGGGTGTGTGTATGTCCAGTGTCTGAAATCGGATGGAGGTGGGTGTGTGATGGTGCAGTGTCTGAAATAGGATGGAGTTGCGTGTGTGGAGGACCAGTGTGTGAAATAGGAAGGAGGTGGGTGTGTGGAGATCCACTGTCTGAAATAGGATGGAGGTGGGTGTGTGGAGGTCCAGTGTCTGAAATAGGATGGAGGTGGGTGTGTGGAGGTCCAATGTCCGAAATAGGTGGAGGTGGGTGTGTGGAGGTCCAGTGTGTGAAATAGGATGGAGGTGTGTGTGTGGAGGTGCAGTGTCTGAAATAGGATGGAGGTGGGTGTGTGGTGGACCAGTGTGTGAAATAGGATGCAGGTGGTTGTGTGAAGGTCCAGTGTTTGAAATAGGATGGAGTTGGGTGTGTGGATATCCAGTGTGTGAAATAGAATAGAGGTGGGTCTGCGGAGGTCCAGTGTGTGAAATAGGATGGCGGTGGTCGTGTGGAGGTCCAGTCTCTGAAATAAGATGGAGGTGTGTGTGTATTGCGGTCCAGTGTGTGAAATAGGATGGAGGTGAGTGTGTGGAGGACCTGTGTCTGAAATAGGATGGAGGTGTGTGTGTGGAGGTCCAGTGTCAGAAATAGGATGGAGGTGTCTGTGTGGATATCCTGTGTCTGAAATAGGATGGAGTTGGGTGTGTGGAGGACTAGTGTGTGAAATAGGATGGAGGTGGGTGTGTGGAGGACCAGTGTCTGAAATAGGATGGAGTTGGGTGTGTGGACGACTAGTGTGTGAAATAGGATGGAGGTGGGTGTGTGGAGGACCAGTGTCTGAAATAGGATGGAGGTGGGTGTGTGGAGGACCAGTGTCTGAAATAGGATGGAGTTGGGTGTGTGGAGGTCCAATGTCTGAAATAGGATGAAGGTTCGTGTGTGGAGGACCAGTGTCTGAAATAGGATGGAGGTAGGTGTGTGAAGGACCAGTGTCTGACAGAGGATGGAGGTGTCTGTGTAGAGGTCCAGTGTGTGAAATAGGATGGAGGTGGGTGTGTGAATGTCCAGTGTCTGAAATCCAATGGAGGTGTGAGTGTGGAGATCCAGTGTGTGAAATAGGTTGGAGGTGGGTGTGTGGAAGTCCAGTGTGTGAAATAGGATGGTGGTGGGTGTGAGGGAGGTCCAGTGTCTGAAATAGGATGCAGGTGGTTGTGTGGAGGTCCAGTGTCTGAAAAATGATGGAGGTGAGTGTGTGGAGATCCAGTGTGTGATATAGGATGGAGGTGTGTGTGCGGGAGGTCGAATGTCTGGAAAAGCAGGGAGGTGAGTGTGTGGAGGTCCAGAGTCTGAAATAGGATTGAGGTGTGTGTGTGGAGGTCCAGTGTGTGAAATAGCATGGAGGTGGGTGTGTAGTGGTCCAGTGTCTGAAATAGGATGGAAGTGTGTGTGGTGGAGGTCCAGTGTCTGAAATAGGATGGAGTTGGGTGTGTGGAGGACTAGTGTCTGAAATAGGATGGAGGTGGGTGTGTGGAGGACCAGTGTCTGAAGTAGGATGGAGTTGGGTGTGTGGACGACTTGTGTGTGAAATAGGATGGAGGTGGGTGTGTGGAGGACCAGTGTCTGAAATAGGATGCAGGTCTGTTTGTGGAGGACCAGTGTCTGAAATAGGATGGAGTTGGGTGTGTGGAGGTCCAATGTCTGAAATAGGATGAAGGTTCGTGTGTGGAGGACCAGTGTCTGAAATAGGATGGAGGTAGGTGTGTGGAGGACCAGTGTCTGAAAAAGCATGGGGGTGGGTGTGTGGAGGTCCTGAGTCTGAAATAGGATGGAGGTGTGTGTGTACAGGTCCTGTGTGTGAAATAGGATGGAGTTGGGTGTGTGGAGGTCCAGTGTCTGAAATGGGATGGAGGTGGGTGTGTGGAGGTCCTGAGTCTGAAATAGGATGGAGGTGTGTGTGTACAGGTCCTGTGTGTGAAATGGGATGGAGTTGGGTGTGTGGATGTCCAGTATCTGAAATAGGATGGAGGTGGGTGTGTGGTGGTGCAGTGTCTGAAATAGAATGGAGGTGGGTGTGTGGAGGACCAGTGTGTGAAATAGGAAGGAGGTGGGTGTGTGGAGATCCAGTGTCTGAAATAGGATGGAGGTGGGTGTGTGGAGGACCGGTGTCTGAAATAGAATGGAGGTGTGTGTGGAGGTCCAGTGTCTGAAATAGGATGGAGTTGGGTGTGTGGAGGTCCAGTGTGTGAAATAGGATGGAAGTGTGTGTGTGGAGGTCCAGTGTCTGAAATAGGATGGAGGTGGGTGTGTGGTGGTGCAGTGTCTGAAATAGGATGGAGTTGGGTGTGTGTAGGACCAGTGTGTGAAATAGGATGCAGGTGGTTGTGTGGAGGTCCAGTGTTTGAAATAGGATGGAGTTGGGTGTGTGGATTACCAGTGTGTGAAATAGAATGGTGGTGTGTCTGCGGAGGTATAGTGTGTGAAATAGGATGGAGGTGGGTGTGTGAAGGTCCAGTGTGAGAAATAGAATGGAGGTGGGTGTGTCGAGGACCAGTGTCTGAAATAGGATGGAGGTGGGTGTGTGGTGGTGCAGTGGGTGAAATAGGATGGAGTTGGTTGTGTGGAGGACCAGTGTGTGAAATAGGATGCAGGTGGTTGTGTGGAGGTCCAGTGTTTGAAATAGGATGGGGGTGGGTGTGTGGAGGGCCAGTGTGTGAAATAGGATGGAGTTGGGTGTGTGGAGGTCCACTGTCTGACATAGGATGACAGTGGGTGTGTGAAAGTCCAGTGTCCGAAATAGGATGGAGATGGGTTTGTGGAGGTACAGTGTGTGAAATAGGATCGCGGTGGTAGTGTGGAGGTCCAGTCTCTGAAATAAGATGGAGGTGTGTGTGTATTGAGGTCCAGTGTGTGAAATAGGATGGAGGTGGGTGTGTAGAGGACCTGTGTCTGAAATAGGATGGAGGTGGGTGTGTGGAGGTCCAGTGTCAGAAATAGGATGGAGGTGTCTGTGTGGAGGACCAGTGTCTGAAATAGGATGGAGGTGCGTGTGTGGCGGACCAGTGTGTGGAATAGGATGCAGGTGGTTGTGAGGAGGTCCAGTGTTTGAAATAGGATGGAGTTGGGTGTGTGGATATCCAGTGTGTGAAATAGAATAGAGGTGGGTCTGCGGAGGTACAGTGTGTGAAATAGGATGGAGGTGGGTGTGTATTGAGGTCCAGCGTGTGAAGTAGGATGGCGGTGGTAGTGTGGAGGTCCAGTCTCTGAAATAAGATGGAGGTGTGTGTGTAATGAGGTCCAGTGTGTGAAATAGGATGGAGGTGAGTGTGTGGAGGACCTGTGTCTGAAATAGGATGGAGGTGTGTGTGTGGAGGTCCAGTGTCAGAAATAGGATGGAGGTGTCTGTGTGGATATCCTGTGTCTTAAATAGGATGGAGTTGGGTGTGTGGAGGACTAGTGTGTGAAATAGGATGGAGGTGGGTGTGTGGAGGACCAGTGTCTGAAATAGGATGGAGGTGGGTGTGTGGAGGACCAGTGTCTGAAATAGGATGGAGTTGGGTGTGTGGAGGTCCAATGTCTGAAATAGGATGAAGGTTCGTGTGTGGAGGACCAGTGTCTGAAATAGGATGCAGGTGTGTACGTGGGGGTCCAGTATCTGAAATAGGATGGAGTTGGGTGTGTGGAGGACCAATGTGTGAAATAGGATGGAGTTGAGTGTGTGGAGGTTCAGTGTCTGAAATAGGATGGAGGTGGGTGTGTGGAGGTCCACTCTCTGACAGGATGACGGTGGGTGTGAGAAGGTCCAGTGTCTGAAATAGGATGGAGGTGGGTATGTGGAGGTCCAGTGTCTGAAATTGGACGATGGTGCCGGTGTCAAGGTCCAGTGTCTGAAATAGGCTGGAGGTGGGTATGTGGAGGTTCAGTGTCTGAAATTGGATGATGGTGGGTGTGTGGAGGTACAGTGTCCGAAATAGGATGGAGGTGTGTGTGTATTGAGGTCCAGTGTGTGAAATAGAATGGAGGTGAGTGTGTGAAGGTCCAGTGTGACAAATAGAATGGAGGTGGGTGTGTGGAGGACCAGTGTCTGAAATAGGATGCAGGTGTGTATGTGGGGGTCCAGTATCTGAAATAGGATGGAGTTGTGTGTGTGGAGGACCAGTGTGTGAAATAGGATGGAGTTGGGTGTGTGGAGGTTCAGTGTCTGAAATAGGATGGAGGTGGGTGTGTGGAGGTCCACTCTCTGACAGGAAGACGGTGGGTATGTGAAGGTCCAGTGTCTGAAATAGGATGGAGGTGGGTATGTGGAGGTCCAGTGTCTGAAATTGGATGATGGTGCTGGTGTGAAGGTCCAGTGTCTGAAATAGGCTGGAGGTGGGTGAGTGGAGGTAGTGTCCGAAATAGGATGGAGATGGGTGTGTGGAGGTCCAGTGTGTGAAATAGGATGGAGGTGGGTGTGTGGAGGACCAGTGTCTGAAATGGGATGGAGTTGGGTGTGTGTATGTCCAGTGTCTGAAATCGGATGGAGGTGGGTGTGTGATGGTGCAGTGTCTGAAATAGGATGGAGTTGCGTGTGTGGAGGACCAGTGTGTGAAATAGGAAGGAGGTGGGTGTGTGGAGATCCACTGTCTGAAATAGGATGGAGGTGGGTGTGTGGAGGTCCAGTGTCTGAAATAGGATGGAGGTGGGTGTGTGGAGGTCCAATGTCCGAAATAGGTGGAGGTGGGTGTGTGGAGGTCCAGTGTGTGAAATAGGATGGAGGTGTGTGTGTGGAGGTGCAGTGTCTGAAATAGGATGGAGGTGGGTGTGTGGTGGACCAGTGTGTGAAATAGGATGCAGGTGGTTGTGTGAAGGTCCAGTGTTTGAAATAGGATGGAGTTGGGTGTGTGGATATCCAGTGTGTGAAATAGAATAGAGGTGGGTCTGCGGAGGTCCAGTGTGTGAAATAGGATGGCGGTGGTCGTGTGGAGGTCCAGTCTCTGAAATAAGATGGAGGTGTGTGTGTATTGCGGTCCAGTGTGTGAAATAGGATGGAGGTGAGTGTGTGGAGGACCTGTGTCTGAAATAGGATGGAGGTGTGTGTGTGGAGGTCCAGTGTCAGAAATAGGATGGAGGTGTCTGTGTGGATATCCTGTGTCTGAAATAGGATGGAGTTGGGTGTGTGGAGGACTAGTGTGTGAAATAGGATGGAGGTGGGTGTGTGGAGGACCAGTGTCTGAAATAGGATGGAGTTGGGTGTGTGGACGACTAGTGTGTGAAATAGGATGGAGGTGGGTGTGTGGAGGACCAGTGTCTGAAATAGGATGGAGGTGGGTGTGTGGAGGACCAGTGTCTGAAATAGGATGGAGTTGGGTGTGTGGAGGTCCAATGTCTGAAATAGGATGAAGGTTCGTGTGTGGAGGACCAGTGTCTGAAATAGGATGGAGGTAGGTGTGTGGAGGACCAGTGTCTGACAGAGGATGGAGGTGTCTGTGTAGAGGTCCAGTGTGTGAAATAGGATGGAGGTGGGTGTGTGAATGTCCAGTGTCTGAATTCCAATGGAGGTGTGAGTGTGGAGATCCAGTGTGTGAAATAGGTTGGAGGTGGGTGTGTCGAAGTCCAGTGTGTGAAATAGGATGGTGGTGGGTGTGAGGGAGGTCCAGTGTCTGAAAAAGCAGGGAGGTGGGTGTGTAGTGGTCCAGTGTCTGAAATAGGATGCAGGTGGTTGTGTGGAGGTCCAGTGTCTGAAAAATGATGGGGGTGCGTGTGTGGAGATCCAGTGTGTGATATAGGATGGAGGTGTGTGTGCGGGAGGTCGAATGTCTGGAAAAGCAGGGAGGTGAGTGTGTGGAGGTCCAGAGTCTGAAATAGGATTGAGGTGTGTGTGTGGAGGTCCAGTGTGTGAAATAGCATGGAGGTGGGTGTGTAGTGGTCCAGTGTCTGAAATAGGATGGAAGTGTGTGTGGTGGAGGTCCAGTGTCTGAAATAGGATGGAGTTGGGTGTGTGGAGGACTAGTGTCTGAAATAGGATGGAGGTGGGTGTGTGGAGGACCAGTGTCTGAAGTAGGATGGAGTTGGGTGTGTGGACGACTAGTGTGTGAAATAGGATGGAGGTGGGTGTGTGGAGGACCAGTGTCTGAAATAGGATGCAGGTCTGTTTGTGGAGGACCAGTGTCTGAAATAGGATGGAGTTGGGTGTGTGGAGGTCCAATGTCTGAAATAGGATGAAGGTTCGTGTGTGGAGGACCAGTGTCTGAAATAGGATGGAGGTAGGTGTGTGGAGGACCAGTGTCTGAAAAAGCATGGGGGTGGGTGTGTGGAGGTCCTGAGTCTGAAATAGGATGGAGGTGTGTGTGTACAGGTCCTGTGTGTGAAATAGGATGGAGTTGGGTGTGTGGAGGTCCAGTGTCTGAAATGGGATGGAGGTGGGTGTGTGGAGGTCCTGAGTCTGAAATAGGATGGAGGTGTGTGTGTACAGGTCCTGTGTGTGAAATGGGATGGAGTTGGGTGTGTGGATGTCCAGTATCTGAAATAGGATGGAGGTGGGTGTGTGGTGGTGCAGTGTCTGAAATAGAATGGAGGTGGGTGTGTGGAGGACCAGTGTGTGAAATAGGAAGGAGGTGGGTGTGTGGAGATCCAGTGTCTGAAATAGGATGGAGGTGGGTGTGTGGAGGACCGGTGTCTGAAATAGAATGGAGGTGTGTGTGGAGGTCCAGTGTCTGAAATAGGATGGAGTTGGGTGTGTGGAGGTCCAGTGTGTGAAATAGGATGGAGGTGTGTGTGTGGAGGTCCAGTGTCTGAAATAGGATGGAGGTGGGTGTGTGGTGGTGCAGTGTCTGAAATAGGATGGAGTTGGGTGTGTGTAGGACCAGTGTGTGAAATAGGATGCAGGTGGTTGTGTGGAGGTCCAGTGTTTGAAATAGGATGGAGTTGGGTGTGTGGATTACCAGTGTGTGAAATAGAATGGTGGTGTGTCTGCGGAGGTACAGTGTGTGAAATAGGATGGAGTTGGGTGTGTGGATATTCAGTGTGTGAAATAGAATAGAGGTGGGTCTGCGGAGGTACAGTGTGTGAAATAGGATGGAGGTGGGTGTGCATTGAGGTCCAGCGTGTGAAGTAGGATGGCGGTGGTAGTGTGGAGGTCCAGTCTCTGAAATAAGATGGAGGTGTGTGTGTATTGAGGTCCAGTGTGTGAAATAGGATGGAGGTGAGTGTGTGGAGGACCTGTGTCTGAAATAGGATGGAGGTGTGTGTGTGGAGGTCCAGTGTCAGAAATAGGATGGAGGTGTCTGTGTGGATATCCTGTGTCTTAAATAGGATGGAGTTGGGTGTGTGGAGGACTAGTGTGTGAAATAGGATGGAGGTGGGTGTGTGGAGGACCAGTGTCTGAAATAGGATGGAGGTGGGTGTGTGGAGGACCAGTGTCTGAAATAGGATGGAGTTGGGTGTGTGGAGGTCCAATGTCTGAAATAGGATGAAGGTTCGTGTGTGGAGGACCAGTGTCTGAAATAGGATGCAGGTGTGTATGTGGGGGTCCAGTATCTGAAATAGGATGGAGTTGGGTGTGTGGAGGAACAATGTGTGAAATAGGATGGAGTTGAGTGTGTGGAGGTTCAGTGTCTGAAATAGGATGGAGGTGGGTGTGTGGAGGTCCACTCTCTGACAGGATGACGGTGGGTGTGTGAAGGTCCAGTGTCTGAAATAGGATGGAGGTGGGTATGTGGAGGTCCAGTGTCTGAAATTGGACGATGGTGCCGGTGTGAAGGTCCAGTGTCTGAAATAGGCTGGAGGTGGGTATGTGGAGGTTCAGTGTCTGAAATTGGATGATGGTGGGTGTGTGGAGGTACAGTGTCCGAAATAGGATGGAGGTGTGTGTGTATTGAGGTCCAGTGTGTGAAATAGAATGGAGGTGAGTGTGTGAAGGTCCAGTGTGACAAATAGAATGGAGGTGGGTGTGTGGAGGACCAGTGTCTGAAATAGGATGCAGGTGTGTATGTGGGGGTCCAGTATCTGAAATAGGATGGAGTTGGGTGTGTGGAGGTTCAGTGTCTGAAATAGGATGGAGGTGGGTGTGTGGAGGTCCACTCTCTGACAGGATGACGGTGGGTATGTAAAGGTCCAGTGTCTGAAATAGGATGGAGGTGGGTATGTGGAGGTCCAGTGTCTGAAATTGTATGATGGTGCTGGTGTGAAGGTCCAGTGTCTGAAATAGGCTGGAGGTGGGTGAGTGGAGGTAGTGTCCGAAATAGGATGGAGATGGGTGTGTGGAGGTCCAGTGTGTGAAATAGGATGGAGGTGGGTGTGTGGAGGTCCAGTGTGTGAAATAGGATGGCGGTGGTAGTGTGGAGGTCCAGTTTCTGAAATAACATGGAGGTGTGTGTGTATTGAGGTCCAGTGTGTGAAATAGAATGGAGGTGGGTGTGTGGAGGTCCAGTGTGTGAAATAGGATGGCGGTGGTAGTGTGGAGGTCCAGTCTCTGAAATAAGATGGAGGTGTGTGTGTATTGAGGTCCAGTGTGTGAAATAGGATGGAGGTGGGTGTGTGGAGGCCATGTGTCTGAAATAGGATGGAGGTGTGTGTGTGGAGGTCCAGTGTCTGAAATAGGATGGAGGTGTCTGTGTGGAGGACCAGTGTCTGAAATAGGATGGAGTTGGGTGTGTGGAGGGCTAGTGTTTGAAATAGGATGGAGGTGGGTGTGTGGTGGTCCAGTGTCTGAAATAGGATGCAGGTGGGTGTGTGAAGATCCAGTGTGTGAAATAGGATGGAGGTGGGTGTGTGGAGGTCCACTGTCTGAATTAGGATGGAGGTGGGTGTGTGGGGGTCCAGTATCTGAAATAGGATGGAGTTGGGTGTGTGAAGGTCCAGTGTGTGAAATAGGATGGAGGTGTGTGTGTGTCGAGGTCCAGTGGGTGAAATAGGATGGAGGTGGGTGTGTAGAGGTCCAGTGTGTGAAATAGAATGGAGGGTTGTGTGTGGAGGACCAGTGTCTGAAATAGGATGGAGTTGGGTGTGTGGAGGTCCAGTGTGTGAAATAGGATGGAGGTGGGGTTGTGGATGTCTTGTGTCTGAAATAGCTTGGAGGTGGGAGTGTGGAGGTACAGTGTCTGAAATAGGATGGAGGAGCGTGTGTGGATGTCCAGAGTCTGAAAAATGATGGAGATGCGTGTGTGGAGATCCAGTGTGTGAAATTCGATGGAGGTGCGTGTGTGGAGGTCCAGTGTGTGAAATAGGCTGGAGGTGGGTGTGTGAATGTCCAGTGTGTGAAATCCAATGGAGGTGTGTGTGTGGATGTCCAGAGTGTGAAAAATGATGGAGGTGCGTGTGTGGAGATCCAGTGTGTAAAATAGGATGGAGGTGGGTGTGTGGAAGTCCAGTGTGTGAAATAGGATGGTGGTGGGTGTGAGGGAGGTCCAGTGTCTGAAAAAGCAGCGAGGTGGGTGTGTAGGGGTCCAGTGTCTGAAATAGGATGCAGGTGGTTGTGTGGAGGTCCAGTGTCTGAAATAGGATGGAGTTGGGAGTGTGGAGGACCAGTGTCTGAAATAGGATGGAGGTGGGTGTGTGGAGGACCAGTGTCTGAAATAGGATGGAGGTGGGTGTGTGGATGTCTTGTGTCTGAAATAGCTTGGAGATGGGAGTGTGAATGTCCAGTGTCTGAAATCGGATGGAGGTGCGTGTGTGGAGATCCAGTGTGTGAAATAGGATGGAGGTGGGTGTGCGGGAGGTCGAGTGTCTGTAAAAGCAGGGAGGTGGGTATGTGAATGTCCAGAGTCTGAAAAATGATGGAGGTGCGTGTGTGGAGATCCAGTGTGTGAAATAGGATGGAGGTGGGTGTGCGGGAGGTCGAGTGTCTGTAAAAGCAGGGAGGTGGGTGTGTGAATGTCCAGAGTCTGAAAAATGATGGAGGTGCGTGTGTGGAGATCCAGTGTGTGAAATAGGATGGAGGTGGGTGTGCGGGAGGTCGAGTGTCTGTAAAAGCAGGGAGGTGGGTGTGTGGAGGTCCAGAGTCTGAAATAGGATTGAGGTGTGTGTGTTGAGGTCCAGTGTGTGAAATAGCATGGAGGTGGGTGTGTAGTGGTCCAGTGTCTGCTATAGGATGCAGGTGGGTGTGTCGTGGTCCAGTGTCTGAAATAGGATGGAAGTGTGTGTGTGGAGGTCCAGTGTGTGAAATAGGATGGAGGTGGGTGTGTGAATGTCCAGTGTGTGAAATAGAATGGAGGTGGGTCTGCGGAGGTACACTGTGTGAAATAGGATGGAGGTGGGTGTGTGAAGGTCCAGTGTGAGAAATAGGATGGAGGTGGGTGTGTGAAGTTCCAGTGTCTGAAATAGGATGGAGGTAGGTGTGTGGTGGTGCAGTGTCTGAAATAGGATGGAGTTGGGTGTGTGGTGGTGCAGTGTCTGAAATAGGATAGAGTTGGATGAGTGGAGGTGCAGTCTCTGAAATAGGATGGAGTTGGGTGTGTGGAGGACCAGTGTGTGAAATAGGATGCAGGTGGTTGAGTGGAGGTCCAGTGTTTGTAATAGGATGGATTTGGATGTGTGGATATCCAGTGTGTGAAATAGAATGGAGGTGGGTCTGCGGAGGTACAGTGTGTGAAATAGGATGGAGGTGGGTGAGTGAAGGTCCAGTGTGAGAAATAGAATGGAGGTGTGTATGTGGAGGTCCAGTATCTGAAATAGGATGGAGTTGGGTGTGTGGAGGACCAGTGTGTGAAATAGGATGGAGTTGAGTGTGTGGAGGTTCAGTGTCTGAAATAGGATGGAGGTGGGTGTGTGGAGGTCCAGTGTCTGAAATTGGATGATGGTGGGTGTGTGAAGGTCCAGTGTCTGAAATAGGATGGAGCTTCGTGTGTGGAGGTCCAGTGTGTGAAATAGGATGGCGGTGGTAGTGTGGAGGTCCAGTCTCTGAAATAAGATGGAGATGTGTGTGTATTGAGGTCCAGTGTGTGAAATAAGATGGAGGTGAGTGTGTGGAGGACCAGTGACTGAAATGGGATGGAGTTGGGTGTGTGTATGTCCAGTGTCTGAAATCGGGTGGAGGTGGGTGTGTGATGGTGCAGTGTCTGAAATAGGATGGAGTTGGGTGTGTGGAGGACCAGTGTGTGAAATAGGAAGGAGGTGGGTGTGTGGAGATCCACTGTCTGAAATAGGATGGAGGTGGGTGTGTGGAGGTCCAGTGTCTGAAATAGGATGGAGGTGGGTGTGTGGAGGTCCAATGTCCGAAATAGGGTGGAGGTGGGTGTGTGGAGGTCCAGTGTGTGAAATAGGATGGAGGTGTGTGTGTGGAGGTGCAGTGTCTGAAATAGGATGGAGGTGAGTGTGTGGTGGACCAGTGTGTGAAATAGGATGCAGGTGGTTGTGTGGAGGTCCAGTGTTTGAAATAGGATGGAGTTGGGTGTGTGGATATCCAGTGTGTGAAATAGAATAGAGGTGGGTCTGCGGAGGTACAGTGTGTGAAATAGGATGGAGGTGGGTGTGTATTGAGGTCCAGCGTGTGAAATAGGATGGCGGTGGTAGTGTGGATGTCCAGTCTCTGAAATAAGATGGAGGTGTGTGTGTATTGAGGTCCAGTGTGTGAAATAGGATGGAGGTGAGTGTGTGGAGGACCTGTGTCTGAAATAGGATGGAGGTGTGTGTGTGGAGGACCAGTGTGTGAAATAGGATGCAGGTGGTTGAGTGGAGGTCCAGTGTTTGTAATAGGATGGATTTGGGTGTGTGGATATCCAGTGTGTGAAATAGGAAGGAGGTGGGTGTGTATTGAGGTCCAGCGTGTGAAATAGGATGGCGGTGGTAGTGTGGAGGTCCAGTCTCTGAAATAAGATGGAGGTGTGTGTGTATTGAGGTCCAGTGTGTGAAATAGGATGGAGGTGAGTGTGTGGAGGACCTGTGTCTGAAATAGGATGGAGTTGGGTGTGTGGAGGACCAGTGTGTGAAATAGGATGCAGGTGGTTGAGTGGAGGTCCAGTGTCTGAAATAGGATGGAGGTGGGTGTGTGAATGTCCAGTGTCTGACAGGGGATGGAGGTGTCTGTGTGGAGGTCCAGTGTCTGAAATAGGATGGAGTTGGGTGTGTGGAGGACTAGTGTGTGAAATAGGATGGAGGTGGGTGTGTGGAGGACCAGTGTCTGAAATAGGATGGAGGTGGGTGTGTGGAGGACTAGTGTGTGAAATAGGATGGAGGTGGGTGTGTGGAGATCCAATGTCTGAAATAGGATGAAGGTTCGTGTGTGGAGGACCAGTGTCTGAAATAGGATGGAGGTAGGTGTGTGGAGGACCAGTGTCTGAAATAGGATGGAGGTGGGTGTGTGGAGGTCCACTGTCTGAATTAGGATGGAGGTGGGTGTGTGGGGGTCCAGTATCTGAAATAGGATGGAGTTGGGTGTGTGAAGGTCCAGTGTGTGAAATAGGATGGAGGTGTGTGTGTGTGGAGGTCCAGTGGGTGAAATAGGATGGAGGTGGGTGTGTAGAGGTCCAGTGTCTGAAATAGGATGGAGGGTTGTGTGTGGAGGACCAGTGTCTGAAATAGGATGGAGTTGGTGTGTGGAGGTCCAGTGTCTGAAATAGGATGGAGGTGGGGTTGTGGATGTCTTGTGTCTGAAATAGCTTGGAGGTGGGTGTGTGAATGTCCAGTGTCTGAAATCGGATGGAGGTGCATGTGTGGATGTCCAGAGTCTGAAAAATGATGGAGATGCGTGTGTGGAGATCCAGTGTGTGAAATTCGATGGAGGTGTGTGTGTGGAGGTCCAGTGTGTGAAATAGGATGGAGGTGGGTGTGTGAATGTCCAGTGTGTGAAATAGAATGGAGGTGGGTCTGCGGAGGTACACTGTGTGAAATAGGATGGAGGTGGGTGTGTGAAGGTCCAGTGTGAGAAATAGAATGGAGGTGGGTGTGTGGAGGACCAGTGTGTGAAATAGGATGGAGTTGAGTTTGTGGAGGTTCAGTGTCTGAAAAAGGATGGAGGTGGGTATGTGGAGGTCCAGTGTCTGAAATTGGATGATGGTGGGTGTGTAAAGGTCCAGTGTCTGAAATAGGATGGAGGTGGGTGTGTGTATGTCCAGTGTCTGAAATCGGATGGAGGTGGGTGTGTGATGGTGCAGTGTCTGAAATAGGATGGAGTTGGGTGTGTGGAGGACCAGTGTGTGAAATAGGAAGGAGGTGGGTGTGTGGAGATCCACTGTCTGAAATAGGATGGAGGTGGGTGTGTGGAGGTCCAGTGTCTGAAATAGGATGGAGGTGGGTGTGTGGAGGTCCAATGTCTGAAATAGGGTGGAGGTGGGTGTGTGGAGGTCCAGTGTGTGAAATAGGATGGAGGTGTGTGTGTGGAGGTGCAGTGTCTGAAATAGGATGGAGGTGGGTGTGTGGTGGACCAGTGTGTGAAATAGGATGCAGGTGGTTGTGTGGAGGACCAGTGTCTGAAATAGGATGGAGGGTTGTGTGTGGAGGACCAGTGTCTGAAATAGGATGGAGTTGGTGTGTGGAGGTCCAGTGTCTGAAATAGGATGGAGGTGGGGTTGTGGATGTCTTGTGTCTGAAATAGCTTGGAGGTGGGTGTGTGAATGTCCAGTGTCTGAAATCGGATGGAGGTGCATGTGTGGATGTCCAGAGTCTGAAAAATGATGGAGATGCGTGTGTGGAGATCCAGTGTGTGAAATTCGATGGAGGTGTGTGTGTGGAGGTCCAGTGTGTGAAATAGGATGGAGGTGGGTGTGTGAATGTCCAGTGTGTGAAATAGAATGGAGGTGGGTCTGCGGAGGTACACTGTGTGAAATAGGATGGAGGTGGGTGTGTGAAGGTCCAGTGTGAGAAATAGAATGGAGGTGGGTGTGTGGAGGACCAGTGTGTGAAATAGGATGGAGTTGAGTTTGTGGAGGTTCAGTGTCTGAAAAAGGATGGAGGTGGGTATGTGGAGGTCCAGTGTCTGAAATTGGATGATGGTGGGTGTGTAAAGGTCCAGTGTCTGAAATAGGATGGAGGTGGGTGTGTGTATGTCCAGTGTCTGAAATCGGATGGAGGTGGGTGTGTGATGGTGCAGTGTCTGAAATAGGATGGAGTTGGGTGTGTGGAGGACCAGTGTGTGAAATAGGAAGGAGGTGGGTGTGTGGAGATCCACTGTCTGAAATAGGATGGAGGTGGGTGTGTGGAGGTCCAGTGTCTGAAATAGGATGGAGGTGGGTGTGTGGAGGTCCAATGTCTGAAATAGGGTGGAGGTGGGTGTGTGGAGGTCCAGTGTGTGAAATAGGATGGAGGTGTGTGTGTGGAGGTGCAGTGTCTGAAATAGGATGGAGGTGGGTGTGTGGTGGACCAGTGTGTGAAATAGGATGCAGGTGGTTGTGTGGAGGTCCAGTGTGTGAAATAGGATGGAGGTGAGTGTGTGGAGGACCTGTGTCTGAAATAGGATGGAGGTGTGTGTGTGGAGGTCCAGTGTCAGAAATAGGATGGAGGTGTCTGTGTGGATATCCTGTGTCTGAAATAGGATGGAGTTGGGTGTGTGGAGGACCAGTGTCTGAAATAGGATGGAGTTGGGTGTGTGGACGACTAGTGTGTGAAATAGGATGGAGGTGGGTGTGTGGAGGACCAGTCTCTGAAATAGGATGGAGGTGGGTGTGTGGAGGACCAGTGTCTGAAATAGGATGGAGGTGGGTGTGTGGACGACTAGTGTGTGAAATAGGATGGAGGTGGGTGTGTGGAGGACCAGTGTCTGAAATAGGATGGAGGTGGGTGTGTGGAGGACCAGTGTCTGAAATAGGATGGAGTTGGGTGTGTGGAGGACCAGTGTCTGAAATAGGATGGAGGTGGGTGTGTGGAGGACCAGTGTCTGACAGAGGATGGAGGTATCTGTGTGGAGGTCCAGTGTCTGAAATAGGATGGAGGTCGGTGTGTGGAGGACTAGTGTGTGAAATAGGATGGAGGTGGGTGTGTGGAGGTCCACTGTCTGAATTAGGATGGAGGTGGGTGTGTGGAGGACTAGTGTGTGAAATAGGATGGAGGTGGGTGTGTGGAGATCCAATGTCTGAAATAGGATGAAGGTTCGTGTGTGGAGGACCAGTGTCTGAAATAGGATGGAGGTGGGTGTGTGAAGATCCAGTGTCTGGAATAGGATGGAGGTGGGTGTGTGGAGGTCCACTGTCTGAATTAGGATGGAGGTGGGTGTGTGGGGGTCCAGTATCTGAAATAGGATGGAGTTGGGTGTGTGAAGGTCCAGTGTGTGAAATAGGATGGAGGTGTGTGTGTGTGGAGGTCCAGTGGGTGAAATAGGATGGAGGTGGGTGTGTAGAGGTCCAGTGTCTGAAATAGGATGGAGGGTTGTGTGTGGAGGACCAGTATCTGAAATAGGATGGAGTTGGGTGTGTGGAGGTCCAGTGTCTGAAATAGGATGGAGGTGGGGTTGTGGATGTCTTGTGTCTGAAATAGCTTGGAGGTGGGTGTGTGAATGTCCAGTGTCTGAAATCGGATGGAGGTGCGTGTGTGGATGTCCAGAGTCTGAAAAATGCTGGAGATGCGTGTGTGGAGATCCAGTGTGTGAAATTCGATGGAGGTGCGTGTGTGGAGGTCCAGTGTGTGAAATAGGCTGGAGGTGGGTGTGTGAATGTCCAGTGTGTGAAATCCAATGGAGGTGTGTGTGTGGATGTCCAGAGTGTGAAAAATGATGGAGGTGCGTGTGTGGAGATCCAGTGTGTGAAATAGGATGGAGGTGGGTGTGTGGAAGTCCAGTGTGTGAAATAGGATGGTGGTGGGTGTGAGGGAGGTCCAGTGTCTGAAAAAGCAGGGAGGTGGGTGTGTAGTGGTCCAGTGTCTGAAATAGGATGCAGGTGGTTGTGTGGAGGACCAGTGTCAGAAATAGGATGGAGTTGGGAGTGTGGAGGACCCGTGTCTGAAATAGGATGGAGGTGGGTGTGTGGAGGACCAGTGTCTGAAATAGGATGGAGGTGGGTGTGTGGATGTCTTGTGTCTGAAATAGCTTGGAGGTGGGAGTGTGGAGGTCCAGTGTCTGAAATAGGATGGAGGTGTGTGTGTGGATGTCCAGAGTCTGAAAAATGATGGAGGTGCGTGTGTGGAGATCCAGTGTGTGAAATAGGATGGAGGTGGGTGTGCGGGTGGTCGAGTGTCTGTAAAAGCAGGGAGGTGGGTGTGTGGAGGTCCAGAGTCTGAAATAGGATTGAGGTGTGTGTGTTGAGGTCCAGTGTGTGAAATAGCATGGAGGTGGGTGTGTAGTGGTCCAGTGTCTGATATAGGATGCAGGTGGGTGTGTCGTGGTCCAGTGTCTGAAATAGGATGGAAGTGTGTGTGTGGAGGTCCAATGTCTGAAATAGGATGGAGGTGGGTGTGTGAAGTTCCAGTGTCTGAAATAGGATGGAGGTGGGTGTGTGGTGGTGCAGTGTCTGAAATAGGATGGAGTTGGGTGTGTGGTGGTGCAGTGTCTGAAATAGGATGGAGTTGGGTGTGTGGAGGACCAGTGTGTGAAATAGGATGCAGGTGGTTGTGTGGAGGTCCAGTGTTTGTAATAGGATGGAGTTGGGTGTGTGGATATCCAGTGTGTGAAATAGAATGGAGGTGGGTCTGCAGAGGTACAGTGTGTGAAATAGGATGGAGGTGGGTGTGTGAATGTCCAGTGTCTGAAATCGGATGGAGGTGCGTGTGTGGATGTCCAGAGTCTGAAAAATGATGGAGGTGCGTGTGTGGAGATCCAGTGTGTGAAATAGGATGGAGGTGGGTGTGCGGGTGGTCGAGTGTCTGTAAAAGCAGGGAGGTGGGTGTGTGGAGGTCCAGAGTCTGAAATAGGATTGAGGTGTGTGTGTTGAGGTCCAGTGTGTGAAATAGCATGGAGGTGGGTGTGTAGTGGTCCAGTGTCTGATATAGGATGCAGGTGGGTGTGTCGTGGTCCAGTGTCTGAAATAGGATGGAAGTGTGTGTGTGGAGGTCCAATGTCTGAAATAGGATGGAGGTGGGTGTGTGAAGTTCCAGTGTCTGAAATAGGATGGAGGTGGGTGTGTGGTGGTGCAGTGTCTGAAATAGGATGGAGTTGGGTGTGTGGTGGTGCAGTGTCTGAAATAGGATGGAGTTGGGTGTGTGGAGGACCAGTGTGTGAAATAGGATGCAGGTGGTTGTGTGGAGGTCCAGTGTTTGTAATAGGATGGAGTTGGGTGTGTGGATATCCAGTGTGTGAAATAGAATGGAGGTGGGTCTGCAGAGGTACAGTGTGTGAAATAGGATGGAGGTGGGTGTGTGAAGGTCCAGTGTGAGAAATAGAATGGAGGTGAGTGTGTGGAGGACCAGTGTCTGAAATAGGATGCAGGTGTGTATGTGGAGGTCCAGTATCTGAAATAGGATGGAGTTGGGTGTGTGGAGGACCAGTGTGTGAAATAGGATGGAGTTGAGTTTGTGGAGGTTCAGTGTCTGAAAAAGGATGGAGGTGGGTATGTGGCGGTCCAGTGTCTGAAATTGGATGATGGTGGGTGTGTGAAGGTCCAGTGTCTGAAATAGGATGGAGGTGGGTGTGTGGAGGTCCAGTGTGTGAAATCGGATGGCGGTGGTAGTGTGGAGGTCCAGTCTCTGAAATAAGATGGAGATGTGTGTGTATTGAGGTCCAGTGTGTGAAATAAGATGGAGGTGAGTGTGTGGAGGACCAGTGTCTGAAATGGGATGGAGTTGGGTGTGTGTATGTCCAGTGTCTGAAATCGGATGGAGGTGGGTGTGTGATGGTGCAGTGTCTGAAATAGGATGGAGTTGGGTGTGTGGAGGACCAGTGTGTGAAATAGGAAGGAGGTGGGTGTGTGGAGATCCACTGTCTGAAATAGGATGGAGGTGGGTGTGTGGAGGTCCAGTGTCTGAAATAGGATGGAGGTGGGTGTGTGGAGGTCCAATGTCCGAAATAGGGTGGAGGTGGGTGTGTGGAGGTCCAGTGTGTGAAATAGGATGAAGGTGTGTGTGTGGAGGTGCAGTGTCTGGAATAGGATGGAGGTGGGTGTGTGGTGGACCAGTGTGTGAAATAGGATGCAGGTGGTTGTGTGGAGGTCCAGTGTTTGAAATAGGATGGAGTTGGGTGTGTGGATATCCAGTGTGTGAAATAGAATAGAGGTGGGTCTGCGGAGGTACAGTGTGTGAAATAGGATGGAGGTGGGTGTGTATTGAGGTCCAGCGTGTGAAATAGGATGGCGGTGGTAGTGTGGAGGTCCAGTCTCTGAAATAAGATGGAGGTGTGTGTGTATTGAGGTCCAGTGTGTGAAATAGGATGGAGGTGAGTGTGTGGAGGACCTGTGTCTGAAATAGGATGGAGGTGTGTGTGTGGAGGTCCAGTGTCAGAAATAGGATGGAGATGTCTGTGTGGATATCCTGTGTCTGAAATAGGATGGAGTTGGGTGTGTGGAGGACTAGTGTGTGAAATAGGATGGAGGTGGGTGTGTGGAGGACCAGTGTCTGAAATAGGATGGAGTTGGGTGTGCGGACGACTAGTGTGTGAAATAGGATGGAGGTGGGTGTGTGAGGACCAGTGTCTGAAATAGGATGGAGGTGGGTGTGTGGAGGACCAGTGTCTGAAATAGGATGGAGTTGGGTGTGTGGAGGTCCAATGTCTGAAATAGGATGAAGGTTCGTGTGTGGAGGTCCAGTGTCTGAAATAGGATGGAGGTGGGTGTGTGAATGTCCAGTGTCTGACAGAGGATGGAGGTGTCTGTGTGGAGGTCCAGTGTCTGAAATAGGATGGAGTTGGGTGTGTGGAGGACTAGTGTGTGAAATAGGATGGAGGTGGGTGTGTGGAGGAGCAGTGTCTGAAATAGGATGGAGTTGGGTGTGAGGAGGACTAGTGTGTGAAATAGGATGGAGGTGGATGTGTGGAGATCCAATGTCTGAAATAGGATGAAGGTTCGTGTGTGGAGGACCAGTGTCTGAAATAGGATGGAGGTAGGTGTGTGGAGGACCAGTGTCTGAAATAGGATGGAGGTGGGTGTGTGGAGGTCAACTGTCTGAATTAGGATGGAGGTGGGTGTGTGGGGGTCCAGTATCTGAAATAGGATGGAGTTGGGTGTGTGAAGGTCCAGTGTGTGAAATAGGATGGAGGTGTGTGTGTGTGGAGGTCCAGTGGGTGAAATAGGATGGAGGTGGGTGTGTAGAGGTACAGTGTCTGAAATAGGATGGAGGTGGGTGTGTGAATGTCCAGTGTCTGAAATCGGATGGAGGTGCGTGTGTGGATGTCCAGAGTCTGAAAAATGATGGAGATGCGTGTGTGGAGATCCAGTGTGTGAAATTCGATGGAGGTGCGTGTGTGGAGGTCCAGTGTGTGAAATAGGATGGAGGTGTGTGTGTGGAGGTGCAGTGTCTGAAATAGGATGGAGGTGGGTGTGTGGTGGACCAGTGTGTGAAATAGGATGCAGGTGGTTGTGTGGAGGTCCAGTGTTTGAAATAGGATGGAGTTGGGTGTGTGGATATCCAGTGTGTGAAATAGAATAGAGGTGGGTCTGCGGAGGTACAGTGTGTGAAATAGGATGGAGGTGGGTGTGTATTGAGGTCCAGCGTGTGAAATAGGATGGCGGTGGTAGTGTGGAGGTCCAGTCTCTGAAATAAGATGGAGGTGTGTGTGTATTGAGGTCCAGTGTGTGAAATAGGATGGAGGTGAGTGTGTGGAGGACCTGTGTCTGAAATAGGATGGAGGTGTGTGTGTGGAGGTCCAGTGTCAGAAATAGGATGGAGATGTCTGTGTGGATATCCTGTGTCTGAAATAGGATGGAGTTGGGTGTGTGGAGGACCAGTGTCTGAAATAGGATGGAGTTGGGTCTGTGGACGACTAGTGTGTGAAATAGGATGGAGGTGGGTGTGTGGAGGACCAGTCTCTGAAATAGGATGGAGGTGGGTGTGTGGAGGACCAGTGTCTGAAATAGGATGGAGGTGGGTGTGTGGAGCACCAGTGTCTGAAATAGGATGGAGTTGGGTGTGTGGAGGACCAGTGTCTGAAATAGGATGGAGTTGGGTGTGTGGACGACTAGTGTGTGAAATAGGATGGAGGTGGGTGTGTGGAGGACCAGTGTCTGAAATAGGATGGAGGTGGGTGTGTGGAGGACCAGTGTCTGAAATAGGATGGAGTTGGGTGTGTGGAGGACCAGTGTCTGAAATAGGATGGAGGTGGGTGTGTGGAGGACCAGTGTCTGACAGAGGATGGAGGTATCTGTGTGGAGGTCCAGTGTCTGAAATAGGATGGAGGTGGGTGTGTGGAGGACTAGTGTGTGAAATAGGATGGAGGTGGGTGTGTGGAGGTCCACTGTCTGAATTAGGATGGAGGTGGGTGTGTGGAGGACTAGTGTGTGAAATAGGATGGAGGTGGTTGTGTGGAGATCCAATGTCTGAAATAGGATGAAGGTTCGTGTGTGGAGGACCAGTGTCTGAAATAGGATGGAGGTAGGTGTGTGGAGGACCAGTGTCTGAAATAGGATGGAGGTGGGTGTGTGGAGGTCCACTGTCTGAATTAGGATGGAGGTGGGTGTGTGGGGGTCCAGTATCTGAAATAGGATGGAGTTGGGTGTGTGAAGGTCCAGTGTGTGAAATAGGATGGAGGTGTGTGTGTGTGGAGGTCCAGTGGGTGAAATAGGATGGAGGTGGGTGTGTAGAGGTCCAGTGTCTGAAATAGGATGGAGGGTTGTGTGTGGAGGACCAGTATCTGAAATAGGATGGAGTTGGGTGTGTGGAGGACCAGTGTCTGAAATAGGATGGAGGTGGGGTTGTGGATGTCTTGTGTCTGAAATAGCTTGGAGGTGGGTGTGTGAATGTCCAGTGTCTGAAATCGGATGGAGGTGCGTGTGTGGATGTCCAGAGTCTGAAAAATGCTGGAGATGCGTGTGTGGAGATCCAGTGTGTGAAATTCGATGGAGGTGCGTGTGTGGAGGTCCAGTGTGTGAAATAGGATGGAGGTGGGTGTGTGAATGTCCAGTGTGTGAAATCCAATGGAGGTGTGTGTGTGGATGTCCAGAGTGTGAAAAATGATGGAGGTGCGTGTGTGGAGATCCAGTGTGTGAAATAGGATGGAGGTGGGTGTGTGGAAGTCCAGTGTGTGAAATAGGATGGTGGTGGGTGTGAGGGAGGTCCAGTGTCTGAAAAAGCAGGGAGGTGGGTGTGTAGTGGTCCAGTGTCTGAAATAGGATGCAGGTGGTTGTGTGGAGGACCAGTGTCAGAAATAGGATGGAGTTGGGAGTGTGGAGGACCCGTGTCTGAAATAGGATGGAGGTGGGTGTGTGGAGGACCAGTGTCTGAAATAGGATGGAGGTGGGTGTGTGGATGTCTTGTGTCTGAAATAGCTTGGAGGTGGGAGTGTGGAGGTCCAGTGTCTGAAATAGGATGGAGGTGGGTGTGTGAATGTCCAGTGTCTGAAATCGGATGGAGGTGCGTGTGTGGATGTCCAGAGTCTGAAAAATGATGGAGGTGCGTGTGTGGAGATCCAGTGTGTGAAATAGGATGGTGGTGGGTGTGCGGGTGGTCGAGTGTCTGTAAAAGCAGGGAGGTGGGTGTGTGGAGGTCCAGAGTCTGAAATAGGATTGAGGTGTGTGTGTTGAGGTCCAGTGTGTGAAATAGCATGGAGGTGGGTGTGTAGTGGTCCAGTGTCTGATATAGGATGCAGGTGGGTGTGTCGTGGTCCAGTGTCTGAAATAGGATGGAAGTGTGTGTGTGGAGGTCCAGTGTCTGAAATAGGATGGAGGTGGGTGTGTGAAGTTCCAGTGTCTGAAATAGGATGGAGGTGGGTGTGTGGTGGTGCAGTGTCTGAAATAGGATGGAGTTGGGTGTGTGGTGGTGCAGTGTCTGAAATAGGATAGAGTTGGATGAGTGGAGGTGCAGTCTCTGAAATAGGATGGAGTTGGGTGTGTGGAGGACCAGTGTGTGAAATAGGATGCAGGTGGTTGTGTGGAGGTCCAGTGTTTGTAATTGGATGGATTTGGGTGTGTGGATATCCAGTGTGTGAAATAGAATGGAGGTGGGTCTGCAGAGGTACAGTGTGTGAAATAGGATGGAGGTGGGTGTGTGAAGGTCCAGTGTGAGAAATAGAATGGAGGTGGGTGTGTGGAGGACCAGTGTCTGAAATAGGATGCAGGTGTGTTTGTGGAGGTCCAGTATCTGAAATAGGATGGAGTTGGGTGTGTGGAGGACCAGTGTGTGAAATAGGATGGAGTTGAGTTTGTGGAGGTTCAGTGTCTGAAAAAGGATGGAGGTGGGTATGTGGCGGTCCAGTGTCTGAAATTGGATGATGGTGGGTGTGTGAAGGTCCAGTGTCTGAAATAGGATGGAGGTGGGTGTGTGGAGGTCCAGTGTGTGAAATCGGATGGCGGTGGTAGTGTGGAGGTCCAGTCTCTGAAATAAGATGGAGATGTGTGTGTATTGAGGTCCAGTGTGTGAAATAAGATGGAGGTGAGTGTGTGGAGGACCAGTGTCTGAAATGGGATGGAGTTGGGTGTGTGTATGTCCAGTGTCTGAAATCGGATGGAGGTGGGTGTGTGATGGTGCAGTGTCTGAAATAGGATGGAGTTGGGTGTGTGGAGGACCAGTGTGTGAAATAGGAAGGAGGTGGGTGTGTGGAGATCCACTGTCTGAAATAGGATGGAGGTGGGTGTGTGGAGGTCCAGTGTCTGAAATAGGATGGAGGTGGGTGTGTGGAGGTCCAATGTCTGAAATAGGGTGGAGGTGGGTGTGTGGAGGTCCAGTGTGTGAAATAGGATGGAGGTGTGTGTGTGGAGGTGCAGTGTCTGAAATAGGATGGAGGTGGGTGTGTGGTGGACCAGTGTGTGAAATAGGATGCAGGTGGTTGAGTGGAGGTCCAGTGTTTGTAATAGGATGGATTTGGGTGTGTGGATATCCAGTGTGTGAAATAGGAAGGAGGTGGGTGTGTATTGAGGTCCAGCGTGTGAAATAGGATGGCGGTGGTAGTGTGGAGGTCCAGTCTCTGAAATAAGATGGAGGTGTGTGTGTATTGAGGTCCAGTGTGTGAAATAGGATGGAGGTGAGTGTGTGGAGGACCTGTGTCTGAAATAGGATGGAGTTGGGTGTGTGGAGGACCAGTGTGTGAAATAGGATGCAGGTGGTTGAGTGGAGGTCCAGTGTCTGAAATAGGATGGAGGTGGGTGTGTGAATGTCCAGTGTCTGACAGGGGATGGAGGTGTCTGTGTGGAGGTCCAGTGTCTGAAATAGGATGGAGTTGGGTGTGTGGAGGACTAGTGTGTGAAATAGGATGGAGGTGGGTGTGTGGAGGACCAGTGTCTGAAATAGGATGGAGGTGGGTGTGTGGAGGACTAGTGTGTGAAATAGGATGGAGGTGGGTGTGTGGAGATCCAATGTCTGAAATAGGATGAAGGTTCGTGTGTGGAGGACCAGTGTCTGAAATAGGATGGAGGTAGGTGTGTGGAGGACCAGTGTCTGAAATAGGATGGAGGTGGGTGTGTGGAGGTCCACTGTCTGAATTAGGATGGAGGTGGGTGTGTGGGGGTCCAGTATCTGAAATAGGATGGAGTTGGGTGTGTGAAGGTCCAGTGTGTGAAATAGGATGGAGGTGTGTGTGTGTGGAGGTCCAGTGGGTGAAATAGGATGGAGGTGGGTGTGTAGAGGTCCAGTGTCTGAAATAGGATGGAGGTGGGGTTGTGGATGTCTTGTGTCTGAAATAGCTTGGAGGTGGGTGTGTGAATGTCCAGTGTCTGAAATCGGATGGAGGTGCATGTGTGGATGTCCAGAGTCTGAAAAATGATGGAGATGCGTGTGTGGAGATCCAGTGTGTGAAATTCGATGGAGGTGTGTGTGTGGAGGTCCAGTGTGTGAAATAGGATGGAGGTGGGTGTGTGAATGTCCAGTGTGTGAAATAGAATGGAGGTGGGTCTGCGGAGGTACACTGTGTGAAATAGGATGGAGGTGGGTGTGTGAAGGTCCAGTGTGAGAAATAGAATGGAGGTGGGTGTGTGGAGGACCAGTGTGTGAAATAGGATGGAGTTGAGTTTGTGGAGGTTCAGTGTCTGAAAAAGGATGGAGGTGGGTATGTGGAGGTCCAGTGTCTGAAATTGGATGATGGTGGGTGTGTAAAGGTCCAGTGTCTGAAATAGGATGGAGGTGGGTGTGTGTATGTCCAGTGTCTGAAATCGGATGGAGGTGGGTGTGTGATGGTGCAGTGTCTGAAATAGGATGGAGTTGGGTGTGTGGAGGACCAGTGTGTGAAATAGGAAGGAGGTGGGTGTGTGGAGATCCACTGTCTGAAATAGGATGGAGGTGGGTGTGTGGAGGTCCAGTGTCTGAAATAGGATGGAGGTGGGTGTGTGGAGGTCCAATGTCTGAAATAGGGTGGAGGTGGGTGTGTGGAGGTCCAGTGTGTGAAATAGGATGGAGGTGTGTGTGTGGAGGTGCAGTGTCTGAAATAGGATGGAGGTGGGTGTGTGGTGGACCAGTGTGTGAAATAGGATGCAGGTGGTTGTGTGGAGGTCCAGTGTGTGAAATAGGATGGAGGTGAGTGTGTGGAGGACCTGTGTCTGAAATAGGATGGAGGTGTGTGTGTGGAGGTCCAGTGTCAGAAATAGGATGGAGGTGTCTGTGTGGATATCCTGTGTCTGAAATAGGATGGAGTTGGGTGTGTGGAGGACCAGTGTCTGAAATAGGATGGAGTTGGGTGTGTGGACGACTAGTGTGTGAAATAGGATGGAGGTGGGTGTGTGGAGGACCAGTCTCTGAAATAGGATGGAGGTGGGTGTGTGGAGGACCAGTGTCTGAAATAGGATGGAGGTGGGTGTGTGGACGACTAGTGTGTGAAATAGGATGGAGGTGGGTGTGTGGAGGACCAGTGTCTGAAATAGGATGGAGGTGGGTGTGTGGAGGACCAGTGTCTGAAATAGGATGGAGTTGGGTGTGTGGAGGACCAGTGTCTGAAATAGGATGGAGGTGGGTGTGTGGAGGACCAGTGTCTGACAGAGGATGGAGGTATCTGTGTGGAGGTCCAGTGTCTGAAATAGGATGGAGGTCGGTGTGTGGAGGACTAGTGTGTGAAATAGGATGGAGGTGGGTGTGTGGAGGTCCACTGTCTGAATTAGGATGGAGGTGGGTGTGTGGAGGACTAGTGTGTGAAATAGGATGGAGGTGGGTGTGTGGAGATCCAATGTCTGAAATAGGATGAAGGTTCGTGTGTGGAGGACCAGTGTCTGAAATAGGATGGAGGTGGGTGTGTGAAGATCCAGTGTCTGGAATAGGATGGAGGTGGGTGTGTGGAGGTCCACTGTCTGAATTAGGATGGAGGTGGGTGTGTGGGGGTCCAGTATCTGAAATAGGATGGAGTTGGGTGTGTGAAGGTCCAGTGTGTGAAATAGGATGGAGGTGTGTGTGTGTGGAGGTCCAGTGGGTGAAATAGGATGGAGGTGGGTGTGTAGAGGTCCAGTGTCTGAAATAGGATGGAGGGTTGTGTGTGGAGGACCAGTATCTGAAATAGGATGAAGTTGGGTGTGTGGAGGTCCAGTGTCTGAAATAGGATGGAGGTGGGGTTGTGGATGTCTTGTGTCTGAAATAGCTTGGAGGTGGGTGTGTGAATGTCCAGTGTCTGAAATCGGATGGAGGTGCGTGTGTGGATGTCCAGAGTCTGAAAAATGCTGGAGATGCGTGTGTGGAGATCCAGTGTGTGAAATTCGATGGAGGTGCGTGTGTGGAGGTCCAGTGTGTGAAATAGGCTGGAGGTGGGTGTGTGAATGTCCAGTGTGTGAAATCCAATGGAGGTGTGTGTGTGGATGTCCAGAGTGTGAAAAATGATGGAGGTGCGTGTGTGGAGATCCAGTGTGTGAAATAGGATGGTGGTGGGTGTGCGGGTGGTCGAGTGTCTGTAAAAGCAGGGAGGTGGGTGTGTGGAGGTCCAGAGTCTGAAATAGGATTGAGGTGTGTGTGTTGAGGTCCAGTGTGTGAAATAGCATGGAGGTGGGTGTGTAGTGGTCCAGTGTCTGATATAGGATGCAGGTGGGTGTGTCGTGGTCCAGTGTCTGAAATAGGATGGAAGTGTGTGTGTGGAGGTCCAGTGTCTGAAATAGGATGGAGGTGGGTGTGTGAAGTTCCAGTGTCTGAAATAGGATGGAGGTGGGTGTGTGGTGGTGCAGTGTCTGAAATAGGATGGAGTTGGGTGTGTGGTGGTGCAGTGTCTGAAATAGGATAGAGTTGGATGAGTGGAGGTGCAGTCTCTGAAATAGGATGGAGTTGGGTGTGTGGAGGACCAGTGTGTGAAATAGGATGCAGGTGGTTGTGTGGAGGTCCAGTGTTTGTAATTGGATGGATTTGGGTGTGTGGATATCCAGTGTGTGAAATAGAATGGAGGTGGGTCTGCAGAGGTACAGTGTGTGAAATAGGATGGAGGTGGGTGTGTGAAGGTCCAGTGTGAGAAATAGAATGGAGGTGGGTGTGTGGAGGACCAGTGTCTGAAATAGGATGCAGGTGTGTTTGTGGAGGTCCAGTATCTGAAATAGGATGGAGTTGGGTGTGTGGAGGACCAGTGTGTGAAATAGGATGGAGTTGAGTTTGTGGAGGTTCAGTGTCTGAAAAAGGATGGAGGTGGGTATGTGGCGGTCCAGTGTCTGAAATTGGATGATGGTGGGTGTGTGAAGGTCCAGTGTCTGAAATAGGATGGAGGTGGGTGTGTGGAGGTCCAGTGTGTGAAATCGGATGGCGGTGGTAGTGTGGAGGTCCAGTCTCTGAAATAAGATGGAGATGTGTGTGTATTGAGGTCCAGTGTGTGAAATAAGATGGAGGTGAGTGTGTGGAGGACCAGTGTCTGAAATGGGATGGAGTTGGGTGTGTGTATGTCCAGTGTCTGAAATCGGATGGAGGTGGGTGTGTGATGGTGCAGTGTCTGAAATAGGATGGAGTTGGGTGTGTAGAGGACCAGTGTGTGAAATAGGAAGGAGGTGGGTGTGTGGAGATCCACTGTCTGAAATAGGATGGAGGTGGGTGTGTGGAGGTCCAGTGTCTGAAATAGGATGGAGGTGGGTGTGTGGAGGTCCAATGTCTGAAATAGGGTGGAGGTGGGTGTGTGGAGGTCCAGTGTGTGAAATAGGATGGAGGTGTGTGTGTGGAGGTGCAGTGTCTGAAATAGGATGGAGGTGGGTGTGTGGTGGACCAGTGTGTGAAATAGGATGCAGGTGGTTGTGTGGAGGTCCAGTGTTTGAAATAGGATGGAGTTGGGTGTGTGGATATCCAGTGTGTGAAATAGAATAGAGGTGGGTCTGCGGAGGTACAGTGTGTGAAATAGGATGGCGGTGGGTGTGTATTGAGGTCCAGCGTGTGAAATAGGATGGCGGTGGTAGTGTGGAGGTCCAGTCTCTGAAATAAGATGGAGGTGTGTGTGTATTGAGGTCCAGTGTGTGAAATAGGATGGAGGTGAGTGTGTGGAGGACCTGTGTCTGAAATAGGATGGAGGTGTGTGTGTGGAGGTCCAGTGTCAGAAATAGGATGGAGATGTCTGTGTGGCGGACTAGTGTCTGAAATAGGATGGAGTTGGGTGTGTGGTGGACTAGTGTGTGAAATAGGATGGAGGTGGGTGTGTGGAGGACCAGTGTCTGAAATAGGATGGAGTTGGGTGTGCGGACGACTAGTGTGTGAAATAGGATGGAGGTGGGTGTGTGGAGGACCAGTGTCTGAAATAGGATGGAGGTGGGTGTGTGGAGGACCAGTGTCTGAAATAGGATGAAGGTTCGTGTGTGGAGGTCCAGTGTCTGAAATAGGATGGAGGTGGGTATGTGAATGTCCAGTGTCTGACAGAGGATGGAGGTGTCTGTGTGGAGGTCCAGTGTCTGAAATAGGATGGAGTTGGGTGTGTGGAGGACTAGTGTGTGAAATAGGATGGAGGTGGGTGTGTGGAGGAGCAGTGTCTGAAATAGGATGGAGTTGGGTGTGTGGAGGACTAGTGTGTGAAATAGGATGGAGGTGGATGTGTGGAGATCCAATGTCTGAAATAGGATGAAGGTTCGTGTGTGGAGGACCAGTGTCTGAAATAGGATGGAGGTGGGTGTGTGGAGGTCAACTGTCTGAATTAGGATGGAGGTGGGTGTGTGGGTGTCCAGTATCTGAAATAGGATGGAGTTGGGTGTGTGAAGGTCCAGTGTGTGAAATAGGATGGAGGTGTGTGTGTGTGGAGGTCCAGTGGGTGAAATAGGATGGAGGTGGGTGTGTAGAGGTACAGTGTCTGAAATAGGATGGAGGTGGGTGTGTGAATGTCCAGTGTCTGAAATCGGATGGAGGTGCGTGTGTGGATGTCCAGAGTCTGAAAAATGATGGAGATGCGTGTGTGGAGATCCAGTGTGTGAAATTCGATGGAGGTGCGTGTGTGGAGGTCCAGTGTGTGAAATAGGATGGAAGTGGGTGTGTGAATGTCCAGTGTGTGAAATCCAATGGAGGTGTGTGTGTGGATGTCCAGAGTGTGAAAAATGATGGAGGTGCGTGTGTGGAGATCCAGTGTGTGAAATAGGATGGAGGTGGGTGTGTGGAAGTCCAGTGTGTGAAATAGGATGGTGGTGGGTGTGAGGGAGGTCCAGTGTCTGAAAAAGCAGGGAGGTGGGTGTGTAGTGGTCCAGTGTCTGAAATAGGATGCAGGTGGTTATGTGGAGGTCCAGTGTCTGAAATAGGATGGAGTTGGGAGTGTGGAGGACCAGTGTCTGAAATAGGATGGAGGTGGGTGTGTGGATGTCTTGTGTCTGAAATAGCTTGGAGGTGGGAGTGTGGAGGTCCGGTGTCTGAAATAGGATGGAGGTGGGTGTGTGGATGTCCAGAGTCTGGAAAATGATGGAGATGCGTGTGTGGAGATCCAGTGTGTGAAATAGGATGGAGGTGGGTTTGTGAATGTCCAGTGTGTGAAATCCAATGGAGGTGTGTGTGTTGAGGTCCAGTGTGTGAAATAGCATGGAGGTGGGTGTGTAGTGGTCGAGTGTCTGCTTTAGGATGCAGGTGGGTGTGTCGTGGTCCAGTGTCTGAAATAGGATGGAAGTGTGTGTGTGGAGGTCCAGTGTCTGAAATAGGATGGAGGTGGGTGTGTGAAGTTCCAGTGTCTGAAATAGGATGGAGGTGGGTGTGTGGTGGTGCAGTGTCTGAAATAGGATGGAGTTGGGTGTGTGGTGGTGCAGTGTCTGAAATAGGATAGAGTTGGATGAGTGGAGGTGCAGTCTCTGAAATAGGATGGAGTTGGGTGTGTGGAGGACCAGTGTGTGAAATAGGATGCAGGTGGTTGTGTGGAGGTCCAGTGTTTGTAATAGGATGGATTTGGGTGTGTGGATATCCAGTGTGTGAAATAGAATGGAGGTGGGTCTGCGGAGGTACAGTGTGTGAAATAGGATGGAGGTGGGTGAGTGAAGGTCCAGTGTGAGAAATAGAATGGAGGTGGGTGTGTGGAGGACCAGTGTCTGAAATAGGATGCAGGTATGTATGTGGAGGTCCAGTATCTGAAATAGGATGGAGTTGGGTGTGTGGAGGTTCAGTGTCTGAAAAAGGATGGAGGTGGGTATGTGGAGGTCCAGTGTCTGAAATTGGATGATGGTGGGTGTGTGAAGGTCCAGTGTCTGAAATAGGATGGAGGTGGGTGTGTGGAGGTCCAGTGTGTGAAATCGGATGGCGGTGGTAGTGTGGAGGTCCAGTCTCTGAAATAAGATGGAGATGTGTGTGTATTGAGGTCCAGTGTGTGAAATAAGATGGAGGTGAGTGTGTGGAGGACCAGTGTCTGAAATGGGATGGAGTTGGGTGTGTGTATGTCCAGTGTCTGAAATCGGATGGAGGTGGGTGTGTGATGGTGCAGTGTCTGAAATAGGATGGAGTTGGGTGTGTGGAGGACCAGTGTGTGAAATAGGAAGGAGGTGGGTGTGTGGAGATCCACTGTCTGAAATAGGATGGAGGTGGGTGTGTTGAGGTCCAGTGTCTGAAATAGGATGGAGGTGGGTGTGTGGAGGTCCAATGTCCGAAATAGGGTGGAGGTGGTTGTGAGGAGGTCCAGTGTTTGAAATAGGATGGAGTTGGGTGTGTGGATATCCAGTGTGTGAAATAGAATAGAGGTGGGTCTGCGGAGGTACAGTGTGTGAAATAGGATGGAGGTGGGCGTGTATTGAGGTCCAGCGTGTGAAATAGGATGGCGGTGGTAGTGTGGAGGTCCAGTCTCTGAAATAAGATGGAGGTGTGTGTGTATTGAGGTCCAGTGTGTGAAATAGGATGGAGGTGAGTGTGTGGAGGACCTGTGTCTGAAATAGGATGGAGGTGTGTGTGTGGAGGTCCAGTGTCAGAAATAGGATGGAGGTGTCTGCGTGGATATCCAGTGTCTGAAATAGGATGGAGTTGGGTGTGTGGAGGACTAGTGTGTGAAATAGGATGGAGGTGGGTGTGTGGAGGACCAGTCTCTGAAATAAGATGGAGGTGTGTGTGTATTGAGGTCCAGTGTGTGAAATAGGATGGAGGTGAGTGTGTGGAGGACCTGTGTCTGAAATAGGATGGAGTTGGGTGTGTGGAGGACTAGTGTGTGAAATAGGATGGAGGTGGGTGTGTGGAGGACCAGTGTCTGAAATAGGATGGAGTTGGGTGTGTGGAGGACTAGTGTGTGAAATAGGATGGAGGTGGGTGTGTGGAGGACCAGTGTCTGAAATAGGATGGAGTTGGGTGTGTGGAGGACTAGTGTGTGAAATAGGATGGAGGTGGGTGTGTGGAGATCCAATGTCTGAAATAGGATGAAGGTTCGTGTGTGGAGGACCAGTGTCTGAAATAGGATGGAGGTAGGTGCGTGGAGGACCAGTGTCTGAAATAGGATGGAGGTGGGTGTGTGGAGGTCCACTGTCTGAATTAGGATGGAGGTGGGTGTGTGGGGGTCCAGTATCTGAAATAGGATGGAGTTGGGTGTGTGAAGGTCCAGTGTGTGAAATAGGATGGAGGTGTGTGTGTGTGGAGGTCCAGTGGGTGAAATAGGATGGAGTTGGGTGTGTGAAGGTCCAGTGTGTGAAATAGGATGGAGGTGTGTGTGTGTGGAGGTCCAGTGGGTGAAATAGGATGGAGGTGGGTGTGTAGAGGTCCAGTGTCTGAAATAGGATGGAGGGTTGTGTGTGGAGGACCAGTGTCTAAAATAGGATGGAGTTGGGTGTGTGGAGGTCCAGTGTCTGAAATAGGATGGAGTTGGGTGTGTGGAGGACTAGTGTGTGAAATAGGATGGAGGTGGGTGTGTGGAGGTCCAATGTCTGAAATAGGATGAAGGTTCGTGTGTGGAGGACCAGTGTCTGAAATAGGATGGAGGTGGGTGTGTGGAGGTCCACTGTCTGAATTAGGATGGAGGTGGGTGTGTGGGGGTCCAGTATCTGAAATAGGATGGAGTTGGGTGTGTGAAGGTCCAGTGTGTGAAATAGGATGGAGGTGTGTGTGTGTGGAGGTCCAGTGGGTGAAATAGGATGGGGTTGGGTGTGTGAAGGTCCAGTGTGTGAAATAGGATGGAGGTGTGTGTGTGTGGAGGTCCAGTGGGTGAAATAGGATGGAAGTGGGTGTGTAGAGGTCCAGTGACTGAAATAGGATGGAGGGTTGTGTGTGGAGGACCAGTGTCTGAAATAGGATGGAGTTGGGTGTGTGGAGGTCCAGTGTGTGAAATAGGATGGAGGTGGGGTTGTGGATGTCTTGTGTCTGAAATAGATTGGAGGTGGGAGTGTGAATGTCCAGTGTCTGAAATCGGATGGAGGTGCGTGTGTGGATGTCCAGAGTCTGAAAAATGATGGAGGTGCGTGTGTGGAGATCCAGTGTGTGAAATAGGATGGAGGTGCGTGTGTGGAGGTCCAGTGTGTGAAATCCAATGGAGGTGTGTGTGTGGATGTCCAGAGTGTGAAAAATGATGGAGGTGCGTGTGTGGAGATCCAGTGTGTGAAATTCGATGGAGGTGCGTGTGTGGAGGTCCAGTGTGTGAAATAGGATGGAGGTGGGTGTGTGAATGTCCAGTGTGTGAAATCCAATGGAGGTGTGTGTGTGGATGTCCAGAGTGTGAAAAATGATGGAGGTGCGTGTGTGGAGATCCAGTGTGTGAAATAGGATGGAGGTGCGTGTGTGGAGGTCCAGTGTGTGAAATAGGCTGGAGGTGGGTGTGTGAATGTCCAGTGTATGAAATCGGATGGTGGTGGGTGTGAGGGAGGTCCAGTGTCTGAAAAAGCAGGGAGGTGGGTGTGTAGTGGTCCAGTGTCTGAAATAGGATGCAGGTGGTTGTGTGGAGGTCCAGTGTCAGAAATAGGATGGATTTGGGAGTGTGGAGGACCAGTGTCTGAAATAGGATGGAGGTGGGTGTGTGGAGGACCAGTGTCTGAAATAGGATGGAGGTGGGTGTGTGGATGTCTTGTGTCTGAAATAGCTTGGAGGTGGGAGTGTGGAGGTCCAGTGTCTGAAATAGGATGGAGGTGGGTGTGTGAATGTCCAGTGTCTGAAATCGGATGGAGGTGCGTGTGTGGATGTCCAGAGTCTGAAAAATGATGGAGGTGCGTGTGTGGAGATCCAGTGTGTGAAATAGGATGGAGGTGGGTGTGCGGGAGGTCGAGTGTCTGTAAAAGCAGGGAGGTGGGTGTGTGGAGGTCCAGAGTCTGAAATAGGATTGAGGTGTGTGTTTTGAGGTCCAGTGTGTGAAATAGCATGGAGGTGGGTGTGTAGTGGTCCAGTGTCTGATATAGGATGCAGGTGGGTGTGTCGTGGTCCAGTGTCTGAAATAGGATGGAAGTGTGTGTGTGGAGGTCCAGTGTCTGCAATAGGATGGAGGTGGGTGTGTGAAGTTCCAGTGTCTGAAATAGGATGGAGGTGGGTGTGTGGAGGGCCAGTGTCTGAAATAGGATGGAGTTGGGTGTGTGGTGGTGCAGTGTCTGAAATAGGATAGAGTTGGATGAGTGGAGGTGCAGTCTCTGAAATAGGATAGAGTTGGGTATGTGGAGGACCAGTGTGTGAAATAGGATGCAGGTGGTTGTGTGGAGGTCCAGTGTTTATAATAGGATGGATTTGGATGTGTTGATATCCAGTGTGTGAAATAGAATGGAGGTGGGTCTGCGGAGGTACAGTGTGTGAAATAGGATGGAGGTGGGTGTGTGAAGGTCCAGTGTGAGAAATAGAATGGAGGTGGGTGTGTGGAGGACCAGTGTCTGAAATAGGATGCAGGTGTGTATGTGGAGGTCCAGTATCTGAAATAGGATGGAGTTGGGTGTGTGGAGGACCAGTGTGTGAAATAGGATGGAGTTGAGTTTGTGGAGGTTCAGTGTCTGAAAAAGGATGGAGGTGGGTATGTGGATGTCCAGTGTCTGAAATTGGATGATGGTGGGTGTGTGAAGGTCCAGTGTCTGAAATAGGATGGAGGTGGGTGTGTGGAGGTCCAGTGTGTGAAATAGGATGGCGGTGGTAGTGTGGAGGACCAGTCTCTGAAATAAGATGGAGATGTGTGTGTATTGAGGTCCAGTGTGTGAAATAAGATGGAGGTGAGTGTGTGGAGGACCAGTGTCTGAAATGGGATGGAGTTGGGTGTGTGTATGTCCAGTGTCTGAAATCGGATGGAGGTGGGTGTGTGATGGTGCAGTGTCTGAAATAGGATGGAGTTGGGTGTGTAGAGGACCAGTGTGTGAAATAGGAAGGAGGTGGGTGTGTGGAGATCCACTGTCTGAAATAGGATGGAGGTGGGTGTGTGGAGGTCCAATGTCCGAAATAGGGTGGAGGTGGGTGTGTGGAGGTCCAGTGTGTGAAATAGGGTGGAGGTGTGTGTGTGGAGGTGCAGTGTCTGAAATAGGATGGAGGTGGGTGTGTGGTGGACCAGTGTGTGAAATAGGATGCAGGTGGTTGTGTGGAGGTCCAGTGTTTGAAATAGGATGGAGTTGGGTGTGTGGATATCCAGTGTGTGAAATAGAATAGAGGTGGGTCTGCGGAGGTACAGTGTGTGAAATAGGATGGAGGTGGGTGTGTATTGAGGTTCAGCGTGTGAAATAGGATGGCGGTGGTAGTGTGGAGGTCCAGTCTCTGAAATAAGATGGAGGTGTGTGTGTATTGAGGTCCAGTGTGTGAAATAGGATGGAGGTGAGTGTGTGGAGGACCTGTGTCTGAAATAGGATGGAGGTGTGTGTGTGGAGGTCCAGTGTCTGAAATAGGATGGAGGTGTCTGTGTGGGTATCCTGTGTCTGAAATAGGATGGAGTTGGGTGTGTGGAGGACTAGTGTGTGAAATAGGATGGAGGTGGGTGTGTGGAAGACCAGTGTCTGAAATAGGATGGAGGTGGGTGTGTGGAGGATATGTGTCTGAAATAGGATGGAGTTGGGTGTGTGGAGGTCCAATGTCTGAAATAGGATGAAGGTTCGTGTGTGGAGGACCAGTGTCTGAAATAGGATGGAGGTAGGTGTGTGGAGGACCAGTGTCTGACAGAGGATGGAGGTGTCTGTGTGGAGGTCCAGTGTGTGAAATAGGATGGAGGTGGGTGTGTGAATGTCCAGTGTCTGAAATCCAATGGAGGTGTGTGTGTGGAGATCCAGTGTGTGAAATAGGATGGAGGTGGTGTGTGGAAGTCCTGTGTGTGAAATAGGATGGTGGTGGGTGTGAGGGAGGTCCAGTGTCTGAAAAAGCAGGGAGGTGGGTGTGTGGAGGTCCAGAGTCTGAAATAGGATTGAGGTGTGTGTGTGGAGGTCCAGTGTGTGAAATAGCATGGAGGTGGGTGTGTATTGGTCCAGTGTCTGAAATAGGATGGAAGTGTGTGTGTGGAGGTCCAGTGCCTGAAATAGGATGGAGTTGGGTGTGTGGAGGACTAGTGTCTGAAATAGGATGGAGATGGGTGTGTGGAGGACCAGTGTCTGAAATAGGATGGAGTTGGGTGTGTGGAGGTCCAATGTCTGAAATAGGATGAAGGTTCGTGTGTGGAGGACCAGTGTCTAAAATAGGATGGAGGTAGGTGTGTGGAGGACCAGTGTCTGAAATAGGATGGAGGTGTGTGTGTGGAGGTCCAGTGTGTGAAATAGGATGGAGGTGGGTGTGTGAATGTCCAGTGTCTGAAATCCAATGGAGGTGTGTGTGTGGAGATCCAGTGTGTGAAATAGGATGGAGGTGGGTGTGTGGAAGTCCAGTGTGTGAAATAGGATGGTGGTGGGTGTGACGGTGGTCCAGTGTCTGAAAAAGCAGGGAGGTGGGTGTGTAGTGGTCCAGTGTCTGAAATAGGATGCAGGTGGTTGTGTGGAGGTCCAGTGTCTGAAAAATGATGGAGGTGCGTGTATGGAGATCCAGTGTGTGATATAGGATGGAGGTGTGTGTGCGGGAGGTCGAATGTCTGGAAAAGCAGGGAGGTGAGTGTGTGGAGGTCCAGAGTCTGAAATAGGATTGAGGTGTGTGTGTGGAGGTCCAGTGTGTGAAATAGCATGGAGGTGGGTGTGTAGTGGTCCAGTGTCTGAAATAGGATGGAAGTGTGTGTGTGGAGGTCCAGTGTCTGAAATAGGATGGAGGTGGGTGTGTGAAGTTCCAGTGTCTGAAATAGGATGGAGTTGGGTGTGTGCAGGCCCAGTGTCTGAAATAGGATGGAGGTGGGTGTGTAGTGGTCCAGTGTCTGAAAAATGATGGGGGTGCGTGTGTGGAGATCCAGTGTGTGGTATAGGATGGAGGTGTGTGTGCGGGAGGTCGAATGTCTGGAAAAGCAGGGAGGTGAGTGTGTGGAGGTCCAGAGTCTGAAATAGGATTGAGGTGTGTGTGTGGAGGTCCAATGTGTGAAATAGCATGGAGGTGGGTGTGTAGTGGTCCAATGTCTGAAATAGGATGGAAGTGTGTGTGTGGAGGTCCAGTGTCTGAAATAGGATGGAGGTGGGTGTGTGAAGTTCCAGTGTCTGAAATAGGATGGAGATAGGTGTGTGGAGGTCCAGTGTCTGAAAAAGCATGGGGGTGGGTGTGTGGAGGTCCTGAGTCTGAAAAATGATGGGGGTGCGAGTGTGGAGATCCAGTGTGTGGTATAGGATGGAGGTGTGTGTGCGGGAGGTCGAATGTCTGGAAAAGCAGGGAGGTGAGTGTGTGGAGGTCCAGAGTCTGAAATAGGATTGAGGTGTGTGTGTGGAGGTCCAGTGTGTGAAATAGCATGGAGGTGGGTGTGTAGTGGTCCAGTGTCTGAAATAGGATGGAAGTGTGTGTGTGGAGGTCCAGTGTCTGAAATAGGATGGAGGCGGGTGTGTGAAGTTCCAGTGTCTGAAATAGGATGGAGATAGGTGTGTGGAGGTCCAGTGTCTGAAAAAGCATGGGGGTGGGTGTGTGGAGGTCCTGAGTCTGAAATAGGATGGAGGTGTGTGTGTACAGGTCCTGTGTGTGAAATAGGATGGAGTTGGGTGTGTGGATGTCCAGTGTCTGAAATGGGATGGAGGTGGGTGTGTGGAGGTCCTGAGTCTGAAATAGGATGGAGGTGTGTGTGTACAGGTCCTGTGTGTGAAATGGGATGGAGTTGGGTGTGTGGATGTCCAGTATCTGAAATAGGATGGAGGTGGGTGTGTGGTGGTGCAGTGTCTGAAATAGAATGGAGGTGGGTGTGTGGAGGACCAGTGTGTGAAATAGGAAGGAGGTGGGTGTGTGGAGGACCGGTGTCTGAAATAGGATGGAGGTGTGTGTGTGGAGGTCCAATGTCTGAAATAGGATGGAGGTGGGTGTGTGGTGGTGCAGTGTCTGAAATAGGATGGAGTTGGGTGTGTGTAGGACCAGTGTGTGAAATAGGATGCAGGTGGTTGCGTGGAGGTCCAATGTCTGAAATAGGATGGAGTTGGGTGTGTGGATTACCAGTGTGTGAAATAGAATGGTGGTGTGTGTGTGTGGAGGTCCAGTGGGTGAAATAGGATGGAAGTGGGTGTGTAGAGGTCCAGTGTCTGAAATAGGATGGAGGGTTGTGTGTGGAGGACCAGTGTCTGAAATAGGATGGAGTTGGGTGTGTGGAGGTCCAGTGTGTGAAATAGGATGGAGGTGGGGTTGTGGATGTCTTGTGTCTGAAATAGATTGGAGGTGGGTGTGTGAATGTCCAGTGTCTGAAATTCGATGGAGGTGCGTGTGTGGAGGTCCAGTGTGTGAAATTCGATGGAGGTGCGTGTGTGGAGGTCCAGTGTGTGAAATTCGATGGAGGTGCGTGTGTGGAGGTCCAGTGTGTGAAATAGGATGGAGGTGGGTGTGTGAATGTCCAGTGTGTGAAATCCAATGGAGGTGTGTGTGTGGATGTCCAGAGTGTGAAAAATGATGGAGGTGCGTGTGTGGAGATCCAGTGTGTGAAATAGGATGGAGGTGCGTGTGTGGAGGTCCAGTGTGTGAAATAGGCTGGAGGTGGGTGTGTGAATGTCCAGTGTATGAAATCCAATGGAGGTGTGTGTGTGGATGTCCAGAGTGTGAAAAATGATGGAGGTGCGTGTGTGGAGATCCAGTGTGTGAAATAGGATGGAGGTCGGTGTGTGGAAGTCCAGTGTGTGAAATCGGATGGTGGTGGGTGTGAGGGAGGTCCAGTGTCTGAAAAAGCAGGGAGGTGGGTGTGTAGTGGTCCAGTGTCTGAAATAGGATGCAGGTGGTTGTGTGGAGGTCCAGTGTCAGAAATAGGATGGAGTTGGGAGTGTGGAGGACCAGTGTCTGAAATAGGATGGAGGTGGGTGTGTGGAGGACCAGTGTCTGAAATAGGATGGAGGTGGGTGTGTGGATGTCTTGTGTCTGAAATAGCTTGGAGGTGGGAGTGTGGAGGTCCAGTGTCTGAAATAGGATGGAGGTGGGTGTGTGAATGTCCAGTGTCTGAAATCGGATGGAGGTGCGTGTGTGGATGTCCAGAGTCTGAAAAATGATGGAGGTGCGTGTGTGGAGATCCAGTGTGTGAAATAGGATGGAGGTGGGTGTGCGGGAGGTCGAGTGTCTGTAAAAGCAGGGAGGTGGGTGTGTGGAGGTCCAGAGTCTGAAATAGGATTGAGGTGTGTGTGTTGAGGTCCAGTGTGTGAAATAGCATGGAGGTGGGTGTGTAGTGGTCCAGTGTCTGATATAGGATGCAGGTGGGTGTGTCGTGGTCCAGTGTCTGAAATAGGATGGAAGTGTGTGTGTGGAGGTCCAGTGTCTGCAATAGGATGGAGGTGGGTGTGTGAAGTTCCAGTGTCTGAAATAGGATGGAGGTGGGTGTGTGGAGGGCCAGTGTCTGAAATAGGATGGAGTTGGGTGTGTGGTGGTGCAGTGTCTGAAATAGGATAGAGTTGGATTAGTGGAGGTGCAGTCTCTGAAATAGGATAGAGTTGGGTATGTGGAGGACCAGTGTGTGAAATAGGATGCAGGTGGTTGTGTGGAGGTCCAGTGTTTATAATAGGATGGATTTGGATGTGTTGATATCCAGTGTGTGAAATAGAATGGAGGTGGGTCTGCGGAGTTACAGTGTGTGAAATAGGATGGAGGTGGGTGTGTGAAGGTCCAGTGTGAGAAATAGAATGGAGGTGGGTGTGTGGAGGACCAGTGTCTGAAATAGGATGCAGGTGTGTATGTGGAGGTCCAGTATCTGAAATAGGATGGAGTTGGGTGTGTGGAGGATCAGTGTGTGAAATAGGATGGAGTTGAGTTTGTGGAGGTTCAGTGTCTGAAAAAGGATGGAGGTGGGTATGTAGAGGTCCAGTGTCTGAAATTGGATGATGATGGGTGTGTGAAGGTCCAGTGTCTGAAATAGGATGGAGGTGGGTGTGTGGAGGTCCAGTGTGTGAAATAGGATGGCGGTGGTAGTGTGGAGGACTAGTCTCTGAAATAAGATGGAGATGTGTGTGTATTGAGGTCCAGTGTGTGAAATAAGATGGAGGTGAGTGTGTGGAGGACCAGTGTCTGAAATGGGATGGAGTTGGGTGTGTGTATGTCCAGTGTCTGAAATCGGATGGAGGTGGGTGTGTGATGGTGCAGTGTCTGAAATAGGATGGAGTTGGGTGTGTAGAGGACCAGTGTGTGAAATAGGAAGGAGGTGGGTGTGTGGAGATCCACTGTCTGAAATAGGATGGAGGTGGGTGTGTGGAGGTCCAGTGTCTGAAATAGGATGGAGGTGGGTGTGTGGTGGACCAGTGTGTGAAATAGGATGCAGGTGGTTGTGTGGAGGTCCAGTGTTTGAAATAGGATGGAGTTGGGTGTGTGGATATCCAGTGTGTGAAATAGAATAGAGGTGGGTCTGCGGAGGTACAGTGTGTGAAATAAGATGGAGGTGTGTGTGTATTGAGGTCCAGTGTGTGAAATAGGATGGAGGTGAGTGTGTGGAGGACCTATGTCTGAAATAGGATGGAGGTGTGTGTGTGGAGGTCCAGTGTCTGAAATAGGATGGAGGTGTCTGTGTGGGTATCCTGTGTCTGAAATAGGATGGAGTTGGGTGTGTGGAGGACTAGTGTGTGAAATAGGATGGAGGTGGGTGTGTGGAAGACCAGTGTCTGAAATAGGATGGAGGTGGGTGTGTGGAGGATATGTGTCTGAAATAGGATGGAGTTGGGTGTGTGGAGGTCCAATGTCTGAAATAGGATGAAGGTTCGTGTGTGGAGGACCAGTGTCTGAAATAGGATGGAGGTAGGTGTGTGGAGGACCAGTGTCTGACAGAGGATGGAGGTGTCTGTGTGGAGGTCCAGTGTGTGAAATAGGATGGAGGTGGGTGTGTGAATGTCCAGTGTCTGAAATCCAATGGAGGTGTGTGTGTGGAGATCCAGTGTGTGAAATAGGATGGAGGTGGTGTGTGGAAGTCCTGTGTGTGAAATAGGATGGTGGTGGGTGTGAGGGAGGTCCAGTGTCTGAAAAAGCAGGGAGGTGGGTGTGTGGAGGTCCAGAGTCTGAAATAGGATTGAGGTGTGTGTGTGGAGGTCCAGTGTGTGAAATAGCATGGAGGTGGGTGTGTATTGGTCCAGTGTCTGAAATAGGATGGAAGTGTGTGTGTGGAGGTCCAGTGCCTGAAATAGGATGGAGTTGGGTGTGTGGAGGACTAGTGTCTGAAATAGGATGGAGATGGGTGTGTGGAGGACCAGTGTCTGAAATAGGATGGAGTTGGGTGTGTGGAGGTCCAATGTCTGAAATAGGATGAAGGTTCGTGTGTGGAGGACCAGTGTCTGAAATAGGATGGAGGTAGGTGTGTGGAGGACCAGTGTCTGAAATAGGATGGAGGTGTGTGTGTGGAGGTCCAGTGTGTGAAATAGGATGGAGGTGGGTGTGTGAATGTCCAGTGTCTGAAATCCAATGGAGGTGTGTGTGTGGAGATCCAGTGTGTGAAATAGGATGGAGGTGGGTGTGTGGAAGTCCAGTGTGTGAAATAGGATGGTGGTGGGTGTGACGGTGGTCCAGTGTCTGAAAAAGCAGGGAGGTGGGTGTGTAGTGGTCCAGTGTCTGAAATAGGATGCAGGTGGTTGTGTGGAGGTCCAGTGTCTGAAAAATGATGGAGGTGCGTGTATGGAGATCCAGTGTGTGATATAGGATGGAGGTGTGTGTGCGGGAGGTCGATTGTCTGGAAAAGCAGGGAGGTGAGTGTGTGGAGGTCCAGAGTCTGAAATAGGATTGAGGTGTGTGTGTGGAGGTCCAGTGTGTGAAATAGCATGGAGGTGGGTGTGTAGTGGTCCAGTGTCTGAAATAGGATGGAAGTGTGTGTGTGGAGGTCCAGTGTCTGAAATAGGATGGAGGTGGGTGTGTGAAGTTCCAGTGTCTGAAATAGGATGGAGTTGGGTGTGTGCAGGCCCAGTGTCTGAAATAGGATGGAGGTGGGTGTGTAGTGGTCCCGTGTCTGAAAAATGATGGGGGTGCGTGTGTGGAGATCCAGTGTGTGGTATAGGATGGAGGTGTGTGTGCGGGAGGTCGAATGTCTGGAAAAGCAGGGAGGTGAGTGTGTGGAGGTCCAGAGTCTGAAATAGGATTGAGGTGTGTGTGTGGAGGTCCAGTGTGTGAAATAGCATGGAGGTGGGTGTGTAGTGGTCCAGTGTCTGAAATAGGATGGAAGTGTGTGTGTGGAGGTCCAGTGTCTGAAAAAGCATGGGGGTGGGTGTGTGGAGGTCCTGAGTCTGAAATAGGATGGAGGTGTGTGTGTACAGGTCCTGTGTGTGAAATAGGATGGAGTTGGGTGTGTGGATGTCCAGTGTCTGAAATGGGATGGAGGTGGGTGTGTGGAGGTCCTGAGTCTGAAATAGGATGGAGGTGTGTGTGTACAGGTCCTGTGTGTGAAATGGGATGGAGTTGGGTGTGTGGATGTCCAGTATCTGAAATAGGATGGAGGTGGGTGTGTGGTGGTGCAGTGTCTGAAATAGAATGGAGGTGGGTGTGTGGAGGACCAGTGTGTGAAATAGGAAGGAGGTGGGTGTGTGGAGGACCGGTGTCTGAAATAGGATGGAGGTGTGTTTGTGGAGGTCCAATGTCTGAAATAGGATGGAGGTGGGTGTGTGGTGGTGCAGTGTCTGAAATAGGATGAAGTTGGGTGTGTGTAGGACCAGTGTGTGAAATAGGATGCAGGTGGTTGCGTGGAGGTCCAGTGTTTGAAATAGGATGGAGTTGGGTGTGTGGATTACCAGTGTGTGAAATAGAATGGAGGTGGGTCTGCGGAGGTACAGTGTGTGAAATAGGATGGAGGTGGGTCTGCGGAGGTACAGTGTGTGAAATAGGATGGAGGTGGGTGTGTGGAGGTCCAGTGTCTGAAATTGGATGATGGTGGGTGTGTGAAGGTCCTGTGTCCGAAATAGGATGGAGATGGGTGTGTGGAGGTCCAGTGTGTGAAATAGGATGGAGGTGGTGTGTGCATTGAGGTCCAGTGTGTGAAATAGGATGGAGGTGGTTGTGTATTGAGGTCCAGTGTGTGAAATAGGATGGAGGTGGGTGTGGAGAGGACCTGTGTCTGAAATAGGATGGAGGTGGGTGTGTGGAGGTCCAGTGTCTGAAATAGGATGGAGGTGGGTGTGTGGAGGACCAGTGTGTGAAATAGGAAGGAGGTGGGTGTGTGGAGGATCAGTGTGTGAAATAGGATGGAGGTGGGTGTGTGGAGGACCAGTGTCTGAAATAGGATGGAGGTGGGTGTGTGGAGGTCCAGTGTGTGAAATAGGATGGAGGTGGGTGTGTGGAGGATCAGTGTGTGAAATAGGATGGAGGTGGGTGTGTGGAGGACCAGTGTCTGAAATAGGATGGAGGTGTGTGTGTGGCGGACCAGTGTGTGAAATAGGATGGAGGTGCGTGTGTGGAGGACCAGTGTGTGAAATAGGATGGAGGTGGGTGTGTGGAGGACCTGTGTCTGAAATAGGATGGAGGTGGGTGTGTGGTGGACCAGTGTGTGAAATAGGATGGCGGTGGTTGTGTGGAGGTCCAGTGTTTGAAATAGGATGGAGTTGGGTGTGTGGATATCCAGTGTGTGAAATAGAATAGAGGTAGGTCTGCGGAGGTACAGTGTGTGAAATAGGATGGAGGTGGGTGTGTATTGAGGTCCAGCGTGTGAAGTAGGATGGCGGTGGTAGTGTCGCGGTCCAGTCTCTGAAATAAGATGGAGGTGTGTGTGTATTGAGGTCCAGTGTGTGAAATAGGATGGAGGTGACTGTGTGGAGGACCTGTGTCTTAAATAGGATGGAGGTGTGTGTGTGGAGGTCCAGTGTCAGAAATAGGATGGAGGTGTCTGTGTGGATATCCTGTGTCTGAAATAGGATGGAGTTGGGTGTGTGGAGGACCAGTGTCTGAATTAGGATGGAGTTGGTTGTGTGGACGACTAGTGTGTGAAATAGGATGGAGGTGGGTGTGTGGAGGACCAGTGTCTGAAATAGGATGGAGGTGGGTGTGTGGAGGACCAGTGTCTGAAATAGGATGGAGTTGGTTGTGTGGACGACTAGTGTGTGAAATAGGATGGAGGTGGGTGTGTGGAGGACCAGTGTCTGAAATAGGATGGAGGTGGGTGTGTGGAGGACCAGTGTCTGAAATAGGATGGAGTCGGGTGTGTGGAGGTCCAATGTCTGAAATAGGATGAAGGTTCGTGTGTGGAGGACCAGTGTCTGAAATAGGATGCAGGTGTGTATGTGGGGGTCCAGTATCTGAAATAGGATGGAGTTGTGTGTGTGGAGGACCAATGTGTGAAATAGGATGGAGTTGAGTGTGTGGAGGTTCAGTGTCTGAAATAGGATGGAGGTGGGTGTGTGGAGGTCCACTCTCTGACAGGATGACGGTGGGTGTGCGAAGGTCCAGTGTCTGAAATAGGATGCAGGTGGGTATGTGGAGGTCCAGTGACTGAAATTGGATAATGGTGCTGGTGTGAAGGTCCAGTGTCTGAAATAGGCTGGAGGTGGGTATGTGGAGGTTCAGTGTCTGAAATTGGATAATGGTGGGTGTGTGGAGGTACAGTGTCCGAAATAGGATGGAGGTGTGAGTGTATTGAGGTCCAGTGTGTGAAATAGAATGGAGGTGAGTGTGTGAAGGTCCAGTGTGACAAATAGAATGGAGGTGGGTGTGTGGAGGACCAGTGTCTGAAATAGGATGCAGGTGTGTATGTGGGGGTCCAGTATCTGAAATAGGATGGAGTTGGGTGTGTGGAGGACCAGTGTGTGAAATAGGATGGAGTTGAGTGTGTGGAGGTTCAGTGTCTGAAATAGGATGGAGGTGGGTGTGTGGAGGTCCACTCTCTGACAGGATGACGGTGGGTGTGTGAAGGTCCAGTGTCTGAAATAGGATGGAGGTGGGTATGTGGAGGTCCAGTGTCTGAAATTGGATGATGGTGCTGGTGTGAAGGTCCAGTGTCTGAAATAGGCTGGAGGTGGGTGAGTGGAGTTAGTGTCCGAAATAGGATGGAGATGGGTGTGTGGAGGTCCAGTGTGTGAAATAGGATGGAGGTGGGTGTGTGGAGGTCCAGTTTGTGAAATAGGATGGCGGTGGTAGTGTGGAGGTCCAGTCTCTGAAATAAGATGGAGGTGTGTGTGTATTGAGGTCCAGTGTGTGAAATAGAATGGAGGTGGGTATGTGGAGGTCCAGTGTGTGAAATAGGATGGCGGTGGTAGTGTGGAGGTCCAGTCTCTGAAATAAGATGGAGGTGTGTGTGTATTGAGGTCCAGTGTGTGAAATAGGATGGAGGTGGTTGTGTGGAGGACATGTGTCTGAAATAGGATGGAGGTGTGTGTGTGGAGGTCCAGTGTCTGAAATAGGATGGAGGTGTCTGTGTGGAGGACCAGTGTCTGAAATAGGATGGAGTTGGGTGTGTGGAGGGCTAGTGTTTGAAATAGGATGGAGGTGGGTATGTGCAGGTCCAGTGAGTGAAATAGGATGTAGGTGGGTGTGTGGTGGTCCAGTGTCTGAAATAGGATGCAGGTGGGTGTGTGAAGATCCAGTGTGTGAAATAGGATGGAGGTGGGTGTGTGGAGGTCCACTGTCTGAATTAGGATGGAGGTGGGTGTGTGGGGGTCCAGTATCTGAAATAGGATGGAGTTGGGTGTGTGAAGGTCCAGTGTGTGAAATAGGATGGAGGTGTGTGTGTGTGGAGGTCCAGTGGGTGAAATAGGATGGAGGTGGGTGTGTAGAGGTCCAGTGTGTGAAATAGGATGGAGGGTTGTGTGTGGAGGACCAGTGTCTGAAATAGGATGGAGTTGAGTGTGTGGAGGTCCAGTGTGTGAAATAGGATGGAGGTGGGGTTGTGGATGTCTTGTGTCTGAAATAGCTTGGAGGTGGGAGTGTGGAGGTCCAGTGTCTGAAATAGGATGGAGGTGGGTGTGTGAATGTCCAGTGTCTGAAATCGGATGGAGGTGCGTGTGTGGATGTCCAGAGTCTGAAAAATGGTGGAGATGCGTGTGTGGAGATCCAGTGTGTGAAATTCGATGGAGGTGCGTGTGTGGAGGTCCAGTGTGTGAAATAGGATGGAGGTGGGTGTGTGAATGTCCAGTGTGTGAAATCCAATGGAGGTGTGTGTGTGGATGTCCAGAGTGTGAAAAATGATGGAGGTGCGTGTGTGGAGATCCAGTGTGTGAAATAGGATGGAGGTGGGAGTGTGGAAGTCCAGTGTGTGAAATAGGATGGTGGTGGGTGTGAGGCAGGTCCAGTGTCTGAAAAAGCAGGGAGGTGGGTGTGTAGTGGTCCAGTGTCTGAAATAGGATGCAGGTGGTTGTGTGGGGCTCCAGTGTCAGAAATAGGATGGAGTTGGGAGTGTGGAGGACCAGTGTCTGAAATAGGATGGAGGTGGGTGTGTGGAGGACCAGTGTCTGAAATAGGATGGAGGTGGGTGTGTGGATGTCTTGTGTCTGAAATAGCTTGGAGGTGGGAGTGTGGAGGTCCAGTGTCTGAAATAGGATGGAGGTGGGTGTGTGAATGTCCAGTGTCTGAAATCGGATGGACGTGCGTGTGTGGATGTCCAGAGTCTGAAAAATGATGGAGGTGCGTGTGTGGAGATCCAGTGTGTGAAATAGGATGGAGGTGGGTGTGCGGGAGGTCGAGTGTCTGTAAAAGCAGGGAGGTGGGTGTGTGGAGGTCCAGAGTCGGAAATAGGATTGAGGTGTGTGTGTTGAGGTCCAGTGTGTGAAATAGCATGGAGGTGGGTGTGTAGTGGTCCAGTGTCTGATATAGGATGCAAGTGGGTGTGTCGTGGTCCAGTGTCTGAAATAGGATGGAAGTGTGTGTGTGGAGGTCCAGTGTCTGCAATAGGATGGAGGTAGATGTGTGAAGTTCCAGTGTCTGAAATAGGGTGGAGGTGGGTGTGTGGAGGTCCAGTGTCTGAAATAGGATGGAGTTGGGTGTGTGGTGGTGCAGTGTCTGAAATAGGATGGAGTTGGATGAGTGGAGGTGCAGTCTCTGAAATAGGATAGTGTTGGGTGTGTGGAGGACCAGTGTGTGAAATAGGATGCAGGTGGTTGCGTGGAGGTCCAGTGTTTGTAATAGGATGGATTTGGGTGTGTTGATATCCAGTGTGTGAAATAGAATGGAGGTGGGTCTGCGGAGGTACAGTGTGTGAAATAGGATGGAGGTGGGTGTGTGAAGGTCCAGTGTGAGAAATAGAATGGAGGTGGGTGTGTGGAGGACCAGTGTCTGAAATAGGATGCAGGTGTGTATGTGGAGGTCCAGTATCTGAAATAGGATGGAGTTGGGTGTGTGGAGGACCAGTGTGTGAAATAGGATGGAGGTGGGTGTGTGATGGTGCAGTGTCTGAAATAGGATAGAGTTGGGTGTGTGGAGGACCAGTGTGTGAAATAGGAAGGAGGTGGGTGTGTGGAGATCCACTGTCTGAAATCGGATGGAGGTGTGTGTGTGGAGGTCCAGTGTGTGAAATAGGATGGAGGTGGGTGTGTGGAAGTCCAGTGTGTGAAATAGGATGGTGGTGGGTGTGACGGTGGTCCAGTGTCTGAAAAAGCAGGGAGGTGGGTGTGTAGTGGTCCAGTGTCTGAAATAGGATGGAGGTGGGTGTGTGGAGGTCCAGTGTCTGAAATAGGATGGAGGTGGGTGTGTGGAGGTCCAGTGTGTGAAATAGGATGGAGGTGGGTGTGTGGAGGATCAGTGTGTGAAATAGGATGGAGGTGGGTGTGTGGAGGACCAGTGTCTGAAATAGGATGGAGGTGGGTGTGTGGAGGTCCAGTGTCTGAAATAGGATGGAGGTGGGTGTGTGGCGGACCAGTGTGTGAAATAGGATGGAGGTGCGTGTGTGGAGGACCAGTGTGTGAAATAGGATGGAGGTGGGTGTGTGGAGGACCTGTGTCTGAAATAGGATGGAGGTGGGTGTGTGGTGGACCAGTGTGTGAAATAGGATGGCGGTGGTTGTGTGGAGGTCCAGTGTTTGAAATAGGATGGAGTTGGGTGTGTGGATATCCAGTGTGTGAAATAGAATAGAGGTAGGTCTGCGGAGGTACAGTGTGTGAAATAGGATGGAGGTGGGTGTGTATTGAGGTCCAGCGTGTGAAGTAGGATGGCGGTGGTTGTGTCGAGGTCCAGTCTCTGAAATAAGATGGAGGTGTGTGTGTATTGAGGTCCAGTGTGTGAAATAGGATGGAGGTGACTGTGTGGAGGACCTGTGTCTGAAATAGGATGGAGGTGTGTGTGTGGAGGTCCAGTGTCAGAAATAGGATGGAGGTGTCTGTGTGGATATCCTGTGTCTGAAATAGGATGGAGTTGGGTGTGTGGAGGACTAGTGTGTGAAATAGGATGGAGGTGGGTGTGTGGAGGACCAGTGTCTGAAATAGGATGGAGTTGGTTGTGTGGACGACTAGTGTGTGAAATAGGATGGAGGTGGGTGTGTGGAGGACCAGTGTCTGAAATAGGATGGAGGTGGGTGTGTGGAGGACCAGTGTCTGAAATAGGATGGAGTCGGGTGTGTGGAGGTCCAATGTCTGAAATAGGATGAAGGTTCGTGTGTGGAGGACCAGTGTCTGAAATAGGATGCAGGTGTGTATGTGGGGGTCCAGTATCTGAAATAGGATGGAGTTGTGTGTGTGGAGGACCAATGTGTGAAATAGGATGGAGTTGAGTGTGTGGAGGTTCAGTGTCTGAAATAGGATGGAGGTGGGTGTGTGGAGGTCCACTCTCTGACAGGATGACGGTGGGTGTGTGAAGGTCCAGTGTCTGAAATAGGATGCAGGTGGGTATGTGGAGGTCCAGTGACTGAAATTGGATAATGGTGGGTGTGTGGAGGTACAGTGTCCGAAATAGGATGGAGGTGTGAGTGTATTGAGGTCCAGTGTGTGAAATAGAATGGAGGTGAGTGTGTGAAGGTCCAGTGTGACAAATAGAATGGAGGTGGGTGTGTGGAGGACCAGTGTCTGAAATAGGATGCAGGTGTGTATGTGGGGGTCCAGTATCTGAAATAGGATGGAGTTGGGTGTGTGGAGGACCAGTGTGTGAAATAGGATGGAGTTGAGTGTGTGGAGGTTCAGTGTCTGAAATAGGATGGAGGTGGGTGTGTGGAGGTCCACTCTCTGACAGGATGACGGTGGGTGTGTGAAGGTCCAGTGTCTGAAATAGGATGGAGGTGGGTATGTGGAGGTCCAGTGTCTGAAATTGGATGATGGTGCTGGTGTGAAGGTCCAGTGTCTGAAATAGGCTGGAGGTGGGTGAGTGGAGGTAGTGTCCGAAATAGGATGGAGATGGGTGTGTGGAGGTCCAGTGTGTGAAATAGGATGGAGGTGGGTGTGTGGAGGTCCAGTTTGTGAAATAGGATGGCGGTGGTAGTGTGGAGGTCCAGTCTCTGAAATAAGATGGAGGTGTGTGTGTATTGAGGTCCAGTGTGTGAAATAGAATGGAGGTGGGTGTGTGGAGGTCCAGTGTGTGAAATAGGATGGCGGTGGTAGTGTGGCGGTCCAGTCTCTGAAATAAGATGGAGGTGTGTGTGTATTGAGGTCCAGTGTGTGAAATAGGATGGAGGTGGTTGTGTGGAGGACATGTGTCTGAAATAGGATGGAGGTGTGTGTGTGGAGGTCCAGTGTCTGAAATAGGATGGAGGTGTCTGTGTGGAGGACCAGTGTCTGAAATAGGATGGAGTTGGGTGTGTGGAGGGCTAGTGTTTGAAATAGGATGGAGGTGGGTATGTGCAGGTCCAGTGAGTGAAATAGGATGTAGGTGGGTGTGTGGTGGTCCAGTGTCTGAAATAGGATGCAGGTGGGTGTGTGAAGATCCAGTGTGTGAAATAGGATGGAGGTGGGTGTGTGGAGGTCCACTGTCTGAATTAGGATGGAGGTGGGTGTGTGGAGGACCGGTGTCTGAAATAGGATGGAGGTGTGTGTGTGGAGGTCCAGTGTCTGAAATAGGATGGAGGTGGGTTTGTGATGGTGCAGTGTGTGAAATAGGATGGAGTTGGGTGTGTGGAGGACCAGTGTGTGAAATCCAATGGAGGTGTGTGTGTGGATGTCCAGAGTGTGAAAAATGATGGAGGTGCGTGTGTGGAGATCCAGTGTGTGAAATAGGATGGAGGTGGGAGTGTGGAGGTCCACTGTCTGAATTAGGATGGAGGTGGGTGTGTGGGGGTCCAGTATCTGAAATAGGATGGAGTTGGGTGTGTGAAGGTCCAGTGTGTGAAATAGGATGGAGGTGTGTGTGTGTGGAGGTCCAGTGGGTGAAATAGGATGGAGGTGGGTGTGTAGAGGTCCAGTGTGTGAAATAGAATGGAGGGTTGTGTGTGGAGGACCAGTGTCTGAAATAGGATGGAGTTGGGTGTGTGGAGGTCCAGTGTGTGAAATAGGATGGAGGTGGGGTTGTGGATGTCTTGTGTCTGAAATAGCTTGGAGGTGGGAGTGTGGAGGTACAGTGTCTGAAATAGGATGGAGGTGGGTGTGTGAATGTCCAGTGTCTGAAATCGGATGGAGGTGCGTGTGTGGATGTCCAGAGTCTGAAAAATGGTGGAGATGCGTGTGTGGAGATCCAGTGTGTGAAATTCGATGGAGGTGCGTGTGTGGAGGTCCAGTGTGTGAAATAGGATGGAGGTGGGTGTGTGAATGTCCAGTGTGTGAAATCCAATGGAGGTGTGTGTGTGGATGTCCAGAGTGTGAAAAATGATGGAGGTGCGTGTGTGGAGATCCAGTGTGTGAAATAGGATGGAGGTGGGAGTGTGGAAGTCCAGTGTGTGAAATAGGATGGTGGTGGGTGTGAGGGAGGTCCAGTGTCTGAAAAAGCAGGGAGGTGGGTGTGTAGTGGTCCAGTGTCTGAAATAGGATGCAGGTGGTTGTGTGGAGGTCCAGTGTCAGAAATAGGATGGAGTTGGGAGTGTGGAGGACCAGTGTCTGAAATAGGATGGAGGTGGGTGTGTGGATGTCTTGTGTCTGAAATAGCTTGGAGGTGGGAGTGTGGAGGTCCAGTGTCAGAAATAGGATGGAGTTGGGAGTGTGGAGGACCAGTGTCAGAAATAGGATGGAGTTGGGAGTGTGGAGGACCAGTGTGTGAAATAGGATGGAGGTGGGTGTGCGGGAGGTCGAGTGTCTGTAAAAGCAGGGAGGTGGGTGTGTGGAGGTCCAGAGTCTGAAATAGGATTGAGGTGTGTGTGTTGAGGTCCAGTGTGTGAAATAGCATGGAGGTGGGTGTGTAGTGGTCCAGTGTCTGATATAGGATGCAGGTGGGTGTGTCGTGGTCCAGTGTCTGAAATAGGATGGAGGTGGGTGTGTGGAGGTCCAGTGTCTGCAATAGGATGGAGGTAGGTGTGTGAAGTTCCAGTGTCTGAAATAGGATGGAGGTGGGTGTGTGGAGGTCCAGTGTCTGAAATAGGATGGAGTTGGGTGTGTGGTGGTGCAGTGTCTGAAATAGGATAGAGTTGGATGAGTGGAGGACCAGTGTGTGAAATAGGATGCAGGTGGTTGTGTGGAGTTCCAGTGTCTGTAATAGGATGGATTTGGGTGTGTTGATATCCAGTGTGTGAAATAGAATGGAGGTGGGTCTGCGGAGGTACAGTGTGTGAAATAGGATGGAGGTGGGTGTGTGAAGGTCCAGTGTGAGAAATAGAATGGAGGTGGGTGTGTGGAGGACCAGTGTCTGAAATAGGATGCAGGTGTGTATGTGGAGGTCCAGTATCTGAAATAGGATGGAGTTGGGTGTGTGGAGGGCCAGTGTGTGAAATAGGATGGAGTTGAGTTTGTGGAGGTTCAGTGTCTGAAAAAGGATGGAGGTGGGTATGTGGAGGTCCAGTGTCTGAAATTGGATGATGGTGGGTGTGTGAAGGTCCAGTGTCTGAAATAGGATGGAGGTGGGTATTTGGAGGTCCAGTGTGTGAAATAGGATGGCGGTGGTAGTGTGGAGGTCCAATCTCTGAAATAAGATGGAGATGTGTGTGTATTGAGGTCCAGTGAGTGAAATAAGATGGAGGTGAGTGTGTGGAGGTCCAGTGTCTGAAATGGGATGGAGTTGGGTGTGTGTATGTCCAGTGTCTGAAATCGGATGGAGGTGGGTGTGTGATGGTGCAGTGTCTGAAATAGGATGGAGTTGGGTGTGTGGAGGACCAGTGTGTGAAATAGGAAGGAGGTGGGTGTGTGGAGATCCACTGTCTGAAATAGGAAGGAGGTGGGTGTGTGGAGGTCCAGTGTCTGAAATAGGATGGAGGTGGGTGTGTGGAGGTCCAATGTCCGAAATAGGGTGGAGGTGGGTGTGTGGAGGTCCAGTGTGTGAAATCGGATGGAGGTGTGTGTGTGGAGGTGCAGTGTCTGAAATAGGATGGAGGTGGGTGTGTGGTGGACCAGTGTGTGAAATAGGATGCAGGTGGTTGTGTGGAGGTCCAGTGTTTGAAATAGCATGGAGTTGGGTGTGTGGATATCCAGTGTGTGAAATAGAATAGAGGTGGGTCTGCCGAGGTACAGTGTGTGAAATAGGATGGAGGTGGGTGTGTATTGAGGTCCAGCGTGTGAAATAGGATGGCGGTGGTAGTGTGGAGGTCCAGTCTCTGAAATAAGATGGAGGTGTGTGTGTGTATTGAGGTCCAGTGTGTGAAATAGGATGGAGGTGAGTGTGTGGAGGACCTGTGTCTGAAATAGGATGGAGGTGTGTGTGTGGAGGTCCAATGTCTGAAATAGGATGGAGGTGTCTGTGTGGATATCCTGTGTCTGAAATAGGATGGAGTTGGGTGTGTGGAGGACTCGTGTGTGAAATAGGATGGAGGTGGGTGTGTGGAGGACCAGTATCTGAAATAGGATGGAGTTGGTTGTGTGGACGACTAGTGTGTGAAATAGGATGGAGGTGGGTGTGTGGAGGACCAGTGTCTGAAATAGGATGGAGGTGGGTGTGTGGAGGACCAGTGTGTGAAATAGGATGGAGTTGGGTGTGTGGAGGTCCAATGTCTGAAATAGGATGAAGGTTCGTGTGTGGAGGACCAGTGTCTGAAATAGGATGGAGGTCGGTGTGTGGAGGACCAGTGTCTGACAGAGGATGGAGGTGTCTGTGTGGAGGTCCAGTGTGTGAAATAGGATGGAGGTGGGTGTGTGAATGTCCAGTGTCTGAAATCCAATGGAGGTGTGTGTGTGGAGATCCAGTGTGTGAAATAGGATGGAGGTGGGTGTGTGGAAGTCCAGTGTGTGAAATAGGATGGTGGTGGGTGTGAGGGAGGTCCAGTGTCTGAAAAAGCAGGGAAGTGGGTGTGTAGTGGTCCAGTGTCTGAAATAGGATGCAGGTGGTTGTGTGGAGGTCCAGTGTCTGAAAAATGATGGAGGTGCGTGTGTGGAGATCCAGTGTGTGATATGGGATGGAGGTGTGTGTGCGGGAGGTCGAATGTCTGGAAAAGCAGGGAGTTGAGTGTGTGGAGGTCCAGAGTCTGAAATAGGATTGAGGTGTGTGTGTGGAGGTCCAGTGTGTGAAATAGCATGGAGGTGGGTGTGTAGTGGTCCAGTGTCTGAAATAGGATGGAAGTGTGTGTGTGGAGGTCCAGTGCCTGAAATAGGATGGAGTTGGGTGTGTGGAGGACTAGTGTCTGAAATAGGATGGAGGTGGGTGTGTGGTGGACCAGTGTCTGAAGTAGGATGGAGTTGGGTGTGTGGACGACTAGTGTGTGAAATAGTATGGAGGTGGGTGTGTGGAGGACCAGTGTCTGAAATAGGATGGAGGTGGGTGTGTGGAGGACCAGTGTCTGAAATAGGATGGAGTTGGGTGTGTGGAGGTCCAATGTCTGAAATAGGATGAAGGTTCGTGTGTGGAGGACCAGTGTCTGAAATAGGATGGAGGTGGGTGTGTGAATGTCCAGTGTCTGAAATCCAATGGAGGTGTGTGTGTGGAGATCCAGTGTGTGAAATAGGATGGAGGTGGGTGTGTGGAAGTCCAGTGTGTGAAATAGGATGGTGGTGGGTGTGAGGGTGGTCCAGTGTCTGAAAAAGCAGGGAGGTGGGTGTGTAGTGGTCCAGTGTCTGAAATAGGATGCAGGTGGTTGTGTGGAGGTCCAGTGTCTGAAAAATGATGGAGGTGTGTGTGTGGAGATCCAGTGTGTGATATAGGATGGACGTGTGTGTGCGAGAGGTCGAATGTCTGGAAAAGCAGGGAGGTGAGTGTGTGGAGGTCCAGAGTCTGAAATAGGATTGAGGTGTGTGTGTGGAGGTCCTGTGTGTGAAATAGCATGGAGGTGGGTGTGTAGTGGTTAGTGGTCCAGTGTCTGAAATAGGATGGAAGTGTGTGTGTGAAGGTCCAGTGTCTGAAATAGGATGGAGGTGGGTGTGTGAAGTTCCAGTGTCTTAAATAGGATGGAGTTGGGTGTGTGGAGGATGTCCAGTGTCTGAAATAGGATGGAGATAGGTGTGTGGAGGTCCAGTGTCTGAAAAAGCATGGGGGTGGGTGTGTGGAGGTCCTGAGTCTGAAATAGGATGGAGGTGTGTGTGTACAGGTCCTGTGTGTGAAATAGGATGGAGTTGGGTGTGTGGATGTCCAGTGTCTGAAATGGGATGGAGGTGGGTGTGTGGAGGTCCTGAGTCTGAAATAGGATGGAGGTGTGTGTGTACAAGTCCTGTGTGTGAAATGGGATGGAGTTGGGTGTGTGGATGTCCAGTATCTGAAATAGGATGGAGGTGGGTGTGTGGTGGTGCAGTGTCTGAAATAGGATGGAGGTGGGTGTGTGGAGGACCAGTGTGTGAAATAGGAAGGAGGTGGGTGTGTGGAGATCCAGTGTCTGAAATAGGATGGAGGTGGGTGTGTGGAGGACCGGTGTCTGAAATAGGATGGAGGTGTGTGTGTGGAGGTCCAGTGTCTGAAATAGGATGGAGGTGGGTTTGTGATGGTGCAGTGTGTGAAATAGGATGGAGTTGGGTGTGTGGAGGACCAGTGTGTGAAATAGGATGCAGGTGGTTGTGTGGAGGTCCAGTGTTTGAAATAGGATGTGGGTGGGTGTGTGGAGGGCCAGTGCGTGTAATAGGATGGAGTTGGGTGTGTGGAGGTCCACTGTCTGACATAGGATGACAGTGGGTGTGTGAAAGTCCAGTGTGTGAAATAGGATGGAGATGGGTGTGTGGAGGTCCAGTGTCTGAATTTGGATGATGGTGGGTGTGTGAAGGTCCAGTGTCTGAAATAGGATGGAGGTGGGTGTGTGGAGGTACAGTGTCCGAAATAGGATGGAGATGGGTGTGTGGAGGTCCAGTGTGTGAAATAGGATGGAGGTGGTGTGTGGAGGTCCAGTGTGTGAAATAGGATGGCGGTGGTAGTGTGGAGGTCCAGTCTATGAAATAAGATGGAGTTGTGTGTGTATTGAGGTCCAGTGTGTGAAATAGGATGGAGGTGGGTGTGTAGAGGACCTGTGTCTGAAATAGGATGGAGGTGGGTGTGTGGAGGTCCAGTGTCTGAAATAGGATGGAGGTGGGTGTGTGGAGGTCCAATGTCCGAAATAGGATGGAGGTGGGTGTGTGGAGGTCCAGTGTCCGAAATAGGATTGAGATGGGTGTGTGGAGGTCCAGTGTGTGAAATAGGATGGCGGTGGTAGTGTGGAGGTCCAGTCTCTGAAATAAGATGGAGGGGTGTGTGATTTGAGGTCCAGTGTGTGAAATAGGATGGAGGTGGGTGTGTGGAGGTCCAGTGTGTGAAATAGGATGGCGGTGGTAGTGTGGAGGTCCAGTCTCTGAAATAAGATGGAGGTGTGTGTGTATTGAGGTCCAGTGTGTGAAATAGGATGGAGGTGGGTGTGTGATGGTGCAGTGTCTGAAATAGGATGGAGTTGGGTGTGTGGAGGACCAGTGTGTGAAATGGGAAGGAGGCGGGTGTGTGGAGATCCAGTGTCTGAAATAGGATGGAGGTGGGTGTGTGGTGGTGCAGTGTCTGAAATAGGATGGAGTTGGGCGTGTGGAGGTCCAGTGTCTGAAATAGGATGGAGGTGGGTGTGTGGGTATCCAGTATCTGAAATAGGATGGAGTTAGTTGTGTGGAGGACCATTGTGTGAAATAGGATGGAGTTGAGTGTATGGAGGTTCAGTGTCTGAAATAGGATGGAGGTGGGTGTGTGGAGGTCCAGTCTCTGAAATAAGATGGAGGTGTGTGTGTATTGAGGTCCAGTGTGTGAAATAGGATGGAGGTGAGTGTGTGGAGGACCTGTGTCTGAAATAGGATGGAGGTGTCTGTGTGGATATCCTGTGTCTGAAATAGGATGGAGTTGGGTGTGTGGAGGACCAGTGTCTGAAATAGGATGGAGGTGGGTGTGTGGAAGACTAGTGTGTGAAATAGGATGGAGGTGGGTGTGTGGAGGACCAGTGTCTGAAATAGGATGGAGTTGGGTGTGTGGAGGACCAGTGTCTGAAATAGGATGGAGTTGGGTGTGTGGAGGACTAGTGTGTGAAATAGGATGGAGGTGGGTGTGTGGAGGTCCAATGTCTGAAATAGGATGAAGGTTCGTGTGTGGAGGACCAGTGTCTGAAATCGGATGGAGGTAGGTGTGTGGGGGACCAGTGTCTGAAATAGGATGGAGGTGTGTGTGTGGAGGTCCAGTGTGTGAAATAGGATGGAGGTGGGTGTGTGAATGTCCAGTGTCTGAAATCCAATGGAGGTGTGTGTGTGGAGATCCAGTGTGTGAAATAGGATGGAGGTGGGTGTGTGGAAGTCCAGTGTGTGAAATAGGATGGTGGTGGGTGTGAGGGAGGTCCAGTGTCTGAAAAAGCAGGGAGGTGGGTGTGTAGTGGTCCAGTGTCTGAAATAGGATGCAGGTGGTTGTGTGGAGGTCCAGTGTCTGAAAACTGATGGAGGTGCGTGTGTGGAGATCCAGTGTGTGATATAGGATGGAGGTGTGTGTGCGGGAGGTCGAATGTCTGGAAAAGCAGGGAGGTGAGTGTGTGGAGGTCCAGAGTCTGAAATAGGATTGAGGTGTGTGTGTGGAGGTCCAGTGTGTGAAATAGCATGGAGGTGGTTGTGTAGTGGTCCAGTGTCTGAAATAGGATGGAAGTGTGTGTGTGGAGGTCCAGTGTCTGAAATAGGATGGAGGTGGGTGTGTGAAGTTCCAGTGTCTGAAATAGGATGGAGTTGGGTGTGTGGAGGATGTCAAGTGTCTGAAATAGGATGGAGATAGGTGCGTGGAGGTCCAGTGTCTGAAAAAGCATGGGGGTGGGTGTGTGGAGGTCCTGAGTCTGAAATAGGATGGAGGTGTGTGTGTACAGGTCCTGTGTGTGAAATGGGATGGAGTTGGGTGTGTGGATGTCCAGTATCTGAAATAGGATGGAAGTGGGTGTGTGGTGGTGCAGTGTCTGAAATAGGATGGAGGTGGGTGTGTGGAGGACCAGTGTGTGAAATAGGAAGGAGGTGGGTGTGTGGAGATCCAGTGTCTGAAATAGGATGGAGGTGGGTGTGTGGAGGACCGGTGTCTGAAATAGGATGGAGGTGTGTGTGTGGAGGCTGGTATGTGAAGATCCTCTGTTTGAAATAGGATGGAGTTGTCAGTGTGGAGGTCCACTCTCTGACACAGGATGGAGGTGTCAGTGTGTATGTCCAGTGTCTGAAATAGGATGCAGTTGGGTGTTTGGAGTTCCAGTTTCTGAAATAGGGTGGAGGTGGGTGTGTGGAGGTGCAGTGTCTGAAATTGGATTGAGGTGGGTGTATGGTGGTCCAGTGTCTGAAATAGGATTGAGGTGGGTGTGTGGATGTCCAGTGTGTGAAAGAGGTTGGAGGTGGGTGTGTTGAGGACCAGTGTGTGTTATCGGATGCAGGTGGGTGTGTGGAGGTCCAGTGTCTGAAAGACGATGGACATTGGTGTGTGGAGGACCAGTGTCTGAAATTGGATGGAGGTGGGTGTGTGGAGGAGCAGTGACTGAAATAGGATGGAGGTGGGTGTGTGGAGGACCAGTGTGTGAAATAGGATGGAAGTGGGTGTGTGAATGTCCAATGTCTGAAAGAATATGGACATGGGTGTGTGGAGGTCCAGTGTGTGAAATAGGATGGAGGTGGGCATGTGGAGGTCCAGTGTGTGAAATAGGATGGAGGTGGGTGTGTGGAGTTCCAGTGTCTGAAAGACGATGGATATGGGTGTGTGGAGGCCCAGTGTCTGAAATATGCCTTCTGTAAAGGAGGAGGGAGATTACAACCAGGCATAGGCCAATGCATCATTTTAATCTAAATCCTGGCGTGACGAATTGCCCATCTTATTATGGATGGAGTTAACTGACAGGACAGTAAATGTTTTGCTGCAGGGCTTGTTCTAAATCCACTACAATGCAAGAGAAAAATAAATGACTCCAATCTTCAATCTTGCTCACTGCATTCACCTTGTGTCTCATTTTGCAGCCTCAGCCTTAGTTAAAGGGCCAGCTCTCTCTCTTGCTGACCGAATTATTTATTCCTCCACCATATCCATCAGAATTAAAATCCACAGGATCAAATTTGTGAGTAATTGATTGGCAGCCTTGTTTATACACGACAGCCCTGTCTGGTGTTTTAATAAAAGTGGTAAGCTGTTGAACAGAAATAACGGTTCATGAATTTCATATACATTCCTCTCTGCAATTGTTATTTTGATCTCAGTGGTCAATGTTAATCCCTCTTAATCATTTCAACGTTGGCAGTTTCCCGCTGTAACAAAAATTAGCAATTATCTCTGTGCCTATAATCTATGTTTTAGTAAAAGAAAGCTAGAAGTTCAGTTTTGATTTATCAGAAGCACCAGTTTTTTTTTTTATCTGCATTTTTGTGTAGGGTAATGGTTCTGAAAAGGATAATGTTGAAGACTGCATTAAGCTCCACCCAAATTGATGATGTTACGCAAACTGGGGTGGGAGATAGGAGAGATTAGCTCTGAATCTAGAGCAGACAGATATGGCAGCATGGTGGCTCAGTGGTTAGCCCTGCTGCCTCCCAACCTTGGGCACCCATCGTGTCTGCACTGTTTCATTAAATGTGAATGATTACTTATTGCTCGCTCCCCACTCCCGTGCACATTACTTTTATCCAAATCATTATCTAATGCCCTCCTAACTGCCCAAATTGAACCTGCTTCCACCACACTTATACCCTAATTACATTGAATTGAATTTTTTGAATTGAATGGAATTGAATCAGTTTTTTTTAACATAGAACACAGAACATTACAGCGCAATACAGACCCTTCGGCCCTTGATGTTGCGCCGAGAATATATTATTACATGTACTCTCATAAGTGCAGTGAAAATGTTTACAAGTTACAACTGATGACGCCATCTTAGGTACAAAGGTACCTGGGTACAGATTCTTAGGGGAAAAATGGAAGAATAAAGAATTAAAAAGTCCAGCGTTACAGACCTGCAAAAGTACAAAATCTCAGTATTAGATTAGAAAAATAAAGAAATAGAGAAATAAAAATTTCGGAATAAGAGTCCTTCCACAAAAGTATAATACAAAAGAAAAAACAAATTTTAAAATAAAGGAGAATGGAAGATAATGCTCACTTATCCCAGAGAAACACAAGAGAAATCAACCACTGAAGCTGCTGGAATGAGTCTCAGAGTGACAAGTTTTTCTCACTTCACCCTTGCTTTTGCAGTTCATTTTATTTTTTTATAAACTAGCTAATGTAAGTTGTATGCAATTGCAATATCATGCAATAAACTACATCTTGTCTGTTACAAGAGTCTCTTCGTATTAATACTCATTATTAGCTGATCCTCTGCCACTGTAAACTAAATGGGCCCCTCGACTCCGTCAAGGGAACAGAACTGCTGACAGCATCTTTCTGCTCACAAATATCACATGGTGATCAGCGGTGAGATCAGGCCTTAATATGGAGATAGTGAGAACTGCAGATGCTGGACAGTCAGAGTGGATAGAAAGTTGACCTGCAAAAAGCACAGCAGTTCAAGCAGCATCAGACGAGAAAGGGAGTTGACGTTTCAGGTCGGAACCTTTCACCAGGAAACCTGAAACGTCGACTCCCTTTCTCCTCTGATGCTGCTTGACCTGCTGTGCTTTTTCCAGCTCAACTCTCTGTCCACCCTTCTTGCTTAATATCACAATACTGTATACAATGGTGAAAAAGATCCAGTTGTCCACAGGTGAAGAAATTTCCAGAAAAGCAAGTGAGTTTGCAGCTTTAAAGACTTGACCGCCTTAAGTACTTACTCGTACAGATGGTCAGCAGTTGTAAGCACATGAGCAACAAAGCAGTCAGCAGGAACTTGCGGAAAAGCCAACAAGGGAGAAACAGCATTGCCATCTCTGACCTTCAGTTCGAACCTGGCTTGAAGCACAGAAAGAGCAGTGTGGGCTAGAAAAACATAGCCTTTCTAATCACAGCCCACAGTTAGAGGCTTCATCAGGTGAAATGGTAGCTCCATTCGACTACTATGAAATACCATATGGGTTACATTAGATATATGGCAGAAAATAAACTTATATAATGTATTTTGCACTTTCAGGACATTGCAAAGTGCTTCACAGTCAATGCAGTTCATACTCATGTTTACTGAGTGTTTTAAAGCAATAAATGAGAGAACAATTTGTGGACAATCCACTCCTGGATTGACGCTTGTGAGTGGATTTTTATACTTTTCAAGGTAACAAGCTCAGAGGCAGGCTGAAGATGAGTCCAAACCCTCTGGCCTTCCCATCTCCACCAAAATTATGTTTGCCGATGTATGTTCCATGAGCCACCGCCCTGCTACCAACTGAGGGGGTTAAGTTGCCAAATAAAGGGCCTCCTGCCCCTCTGGCTGGGTTCACCCACCACCAGGTGGCAGTGCTGGCAGCTTGTCACTGAGGTGAATATGGGTCCCTCAACCAAAAACTATCCAGCACTGACCGAGAGGTTGAACAAAGGGCAGAGGCTGTCCACTGTGAAGCCCACCCCATCCTCACTTCCTTGATTGCCTAAGGATGACCATGTAACCACTTCGATTGTTGGAAAAATGTGTTCATAAGTTGGTTCACTAATGCCCTTTAGATAGGGAAAATATGTCATCCTTATCTGGTCTGGCCTATATGTGACTCTACAGTGACATAATTGACTCGACATTGCCTTCTTAGCAATAAGTGATGGACAATAAATGTTGGCCTAACCAGCAACACCCACCATCCTTTGTGAAACTTGAAAGGGTTCAGAAAAGATTTACAAGGATGTTGCCAGGATTGGAGGCTTTGAGCTACAGGGAGAGGCTGAACAGGCTGGGGCTGTTTTCCCTGGAGTGTCAGAGGCTGACGGGTGACCTTGTAGAGGTTTATAAAATCATGAAGGGGCATGGATAGGGTAAATAGGCAAAGTCTTTTCCCTGGGGTCGGGGAGTCCATAACTAGAGGGCATAGGTTTAGGGTGAGAGGGGAAAGATATAAAAGAGATCCAAGGGGCAACGTTTTCACACAGAGGGTGGTACGGGTATGGAATGAGCTGCCAGAGGAAGTGGTGGAGGCTGGTACAATTGCAACATTTAAGAGGCATTTGGATGGGTTTGGAGGGATATGGGCCGGGTGCTGGCAGGTGGGACTAAATTGGGTTGGGATATCTGGTCGGCATGGACGGGTTGGACCGAAGGGTCTGTTTCCATGCTGTACGTTTCTATGACTCTATGACTCTATAATCACACTGACGAGAAATGTGTCGCTGCTGCACACAATGGGGCCATGCCTTTTGTGATATTCCTCTTCGCAAGTGTTAGTGTGGATTCTTGCATTTTTGGACTTCCTCTGACTGCTCCACCAGAAGTCAGACCCATTAAAATATAACCAAGCAAGTTTGTGAACCGATCAACACCTCACACAGCAGTTCCATGTCAGATCGGAGGATTTGTGCTGATAGATTAAGTCAATGACTAAGATCATTAACTCTCTTTCTCTCCCCACTGTAGCTGCCTGACCTGTGGAGTTTTTCAAGCTTTTTGTGTTCATGTGTATACAGCTGATAGAACTCAGAAAGGAAATGTATCAATGAAATTGAATGAAGTTTAAATCATCGATCAGTTTCTACAGCTGCCTTCAGTGAAAAAGTTGATAATTAGGCAGCAAGTGTTTCAGAAATCCATGGAACAGTCAACGGAGCTCACTCGTGTAAATCAGTCTGGACTGTAAGGGCCATCTATCATTAGAACATTGCAATGATTTGCTTCAATTCTTCAGGTAAGAATGTTTGATTGATGTATTTGACAACTCAGCCTGTGACATTGAGTTGTGTAACATCAGTTGAAGCTATGCCATCAGTACACTGTGGAAGGGCATGCAGAAAGTGAAAAGTACTAAGGCCTCTACTGTGTGTGTGTGTGTGTGTGTGTGTTTGTGTTGGGTGTGTGTGTGTCTGTGTGTGTGTGTCTGTGACTGTGTGTGTGTTTGTATTGGGTGTGTGTGCGTGTGCACGTGTATGTTGGGTATGTCTGTGTTGTTGGGTATGTGTGTGTATGTTGGGTGTGTTGGGTGTGTGTGTGTGTTGGGTGTGTTGAGTGTGTGTGTGTGGGTGGGTGTGTGGGTGGGTGTGTGGGTGTGTGCATGTGGGTGTGTGTGGGTGTGTGTGTATGTTGGGTGTGGTTATGTATGTTGGGTGTGTGTGTGTTGGGTGTGTGTGTGTGTGTGTGTGTGGATGTGTGTGTGTTGGGTGTGTATGTGTTGTGTTTTGTGTGTGTGTTTTGTGTGTGTGTGTTGGGTGCGTGTGTTGGTGTGTAGGCATGTGTGTTGGGTGTGTCTGTGTGTGCTTTGGGTATGTGAGGTGTGTTTGCGCTGGGTGTGTGTGTGGGTGTTGTGTGTGTTGTGTGTGTGTGCGTGTTGGGCACGTATGTGTGTGTGTTGGGTGTGTGTGTGTTGACTGTGTGTGTATTGGTGTGTATGTGTGTTGGGTTGTATGTGTGTTGGGTGTATGTGTGTTGGTGTGTGTGTGTGTGTTGAGTGTGTATTTGTTGACTGTATGTGTTTTGTGTGTGTGTGTTGGGTGTGTGTGTTGGAGTGTATGTGTGTTGGGTGTATATGTGTTGGTGTGTGAGTGTGTGTGTTGGGTGTGTGCGTTGGGGTGTATGTGTATTGGGTGTATGTGTGTTGGTGTGTGGGTGTGTGTTGGGTGCGTGTGTGTTGGGTGTGTGTGGGTGTGTGTGTGTGTTGGGTGTGTGCGTATGTTGGGTGTGTTTGTGTTGGGTGTGCGTGTGTGTGTTGGGTGTGTGGGTGTGTGTGGTGGATGTGTGTGTGTGGGTGTATTGGGTGTGTCTGTGTTGGGTGTGTGTGTGTTGGGTGTGTGTGGGTGTGTGTGTGTTGGGTATGTTTGTGTTGGGTGTGTGTGTGTGTTGGGTGTATGGGTGTGTGTGGTGGATGTGTGTGTGTGGGTGTGTTGGGTGTGTTGGGTGTGTCTGTGTTGGGTGTGTGTGTGTTGGGTGTGTGTGGGTGTGTGTGTGTGTGTTGGGTGTGTTTGTGTTGGGTGTGTGTGTATGTTGGGTGTGTTTGTGTTGGGTGGCCCTAGTAGAACCCAAGCTGAGTGTCAGAGAGGCTATTGCTAAGTAAGAGCTGCTTGACAGCATTGTTGCTGACACATCCATCACTTTACTGATGATGAAAAATGTTCTGATGGGGCAGTAATTGGCCATGTTGGATTTATCCTGCTTCTTGTGTACAAGCTGTATTTGGGCAATTTTCCACATGGTTGGACAGTTGCCAGTGTTGTATCTGCACTGGAACAGGTTGGCTATTGGCATGGCAAGGTCTGGAGCAGAAGTTCTCACTGCATTTGCTGGAACGTTGTCTGGGGCTATGGCTGTTGCAGTACTCAATAGCTCCAACCATTTCCAGCTTTAATGTGAAATGAAGTGAATTTTGAAGGTGGCATCTGTGATGCTGGGGACATTAGGAAGAAGTTGAGATTAATATCCATGAGGCAGTTCTGGCTGGAAATGCTTCAGCCTTTTCTTTTATGTTGGTATACTGGTTTACACCATCTTAGATGGAAGTATTTAGAGAACCTCCATCTCTCTCTAATTGTTGGATTGTCTACCACCGTTGATGACTGGATGTGGCAGGACTGCAGAGCTTAGATCAGGTCCTCTGGCTTCCAGATCACTTAGCTCTGTTGATCACTGGCTGCTCCTGCTGTTTAACATACAAGTGGTCCTTTCTTGGAGCTTCACCAAGTTGCCTCTTCATCTTTAGGGTTGTCTGGTGCTGCTCCTGGCTTGTCTTCCTGCACTCTACATTGAACATGGGTTATATCACATGGGCTTGATGGTAATGGCAGAGTGGAGAGATATGCCAGGCCAAGAGATTGCAGATTGTGATCGAGTACAATTCTGCTGCTGATGATGCTCTCAGCCCTGACGAAGGGTTTCAGCCTGAAATGTTGACCTTTCCTGCTCCTCAGACACTGTGTGACCTGCTGTGCTTTACCAGCTTCACATGTATTGACTCTATCTGCCACTCCTTGGCCCATTGGTCCATTTGATCAAGATCCCATTGTACTCTTCTTTTTCTGTCCACGACATCTGTTAGTAAGTTTGAAGATTGTGTCATCTTCAAACTTACTAACCTCTTATATCCACATCCAAACCATTTATATAAAAAAGCAGTGAGCCCAGCACTGATCCTTGAAACATACTGCTGGTCACACACCTCCAGTCCAAACAAACCTTCCACCATCACTCTCTGTCTCCTACCTTTAAGCCAATTTCGTATCCAATTGGCTAGCTTCCCCTGGATTCCATGTGATGTAACCTGAGTCACCATTCTGCCATTCGGAACCTTGTTGAAGCTTTGTTGAAGGCCTCACCGACAACATCTACCACTCTTACTTAATCAATTTTCTATATTACCTCTTAAAAAAGTTTAGTCAAGTTAGTGAGACATGATTTCCCATGCACAAAGCCATATTGACTGTCTCTAATCAGGATTAGAGTGGTGCTGGAAAAGCACAGCAGGTCAGGCAGCAGCCAAGGAGCAGGAAAATCGATGTTTTGGGCAAAGCCCATCATCAGGAAGGGCTGATTCCTGATGAAGGGCTTTTGCCCAAAACGTTGATTTTTCCTGCTCCTCAGATGCTGCCTGATCTGCTGTGCTTTTCCAGCACCACTCTAAACTTGACTCTAAATCTCCTGCATCTGCAGTACCCACTTCTGCCTGTCTCTAATCAGTCCTTGCCTTTCCAAATGCATGTAAATTATTTCCCTCACAATCACCTCCAACAACTTACCCATTACTGACATAAGGCTCACCGGTCTATAGTTCCCTGGCTTTTCCTTTCAGGCTTTCTAAATTAATGGCACCACACCAGTCAACCTCCAGTCTTCCGGCACCTCACCCAAGGCAATTGATGATATGAATATCTCAGCAAAGAGCACTTGCAATCTCTTCTCCAGCTTCTTATATATCCTTGAGAATCTATTCAGTTTGGTCAGTAATTACACTACTGAGCCACTCTTGCTGATGGAATCCTGCACCAACAGGAGACTCTGTGTCCCTACCAGCCTCAGTGATGTTCAACATGGTGCCGGGGTAGGCACTGAAGGTGATAATCATCAGGAGATTTCTTTCTCCATGTTTGAACCAATGCTGTGAGGCTGTTTAAGGCTCTACCTCAGTTTCTTCAGGAACATGGGGTTTCGCCCGAAGAAGATTAGAAGACATTCCCCACAAAAAAAGTTTACCTGGAGAATTCTCCGTCTATTAAAATTTCATGGCAAGGAGGTTGATGGCTTTTAGTCAGGAATGTTCTTAGCTTTTCCAAGAAATCAATCATCTTTGTGAGCCCTCTCCAGAACAGGACAAGTTTTTTTCTTCTTCCGAGAGTGCAGACATACAGAGGGATGAACCTGATGACATGTTATGATCAGGCCTAGTTCCATTGTATCCAGAAGTAAATCCGGTGGTACTTAGGCCCCTGGTCTTTGTGCTTTCTGTCAAGGTTCTTCACGTACTCTTCCAGGTCAGAGGGAGCAGAATCAATTACCTAGATTTATTACCACAAGACAGTTGGAACATCCTATTTGGCTAATGAGGAAGCTGTACATATTTAAGCAATAATGGAAGTTACACTTTCACCTTTATTGAGTGTTCTGCTGGGCACAGGTGAGCTTGTCCAGTTGTACAAGGAACAGGAAGTTCAGCTCATGCAGGAACATTCTTCAGCAATTCTGAATCATGAGAATAACCTTCTACTTTTGTGTAAGAGCCCAGAAAGATCTTTGCCCTCCTCAATCCAGTGACAGCCAGCAATTCTGAAGTTCTTTTTATCTTATCTTTTCACCTGCAATGGTTGGTGGCAGATCCAGATGCAATCGCAGTAGGATTGATTGTGATTTTTTTCAGGTAAGACAGCAGTCTCTGAAGAGATATTTGTCGATTCTTTGCAGTTCTTGGCCAAGTCCTTTGAAGAAATGAATTTGTTGTCTTCAGGTTTCCCGGTGGTTCATTTATCTCTTCAACCTCAAATTGAAAATATGGTGGAGAATCTCAAGGTGTTTTTTTTTTATGTGACCTTCCTCAGCTCTACTTTGATGGGGTAGCTTCACCATTGAGCAGATTTTCATTGTCAGATCTTGTTTTCACCAGCAGGTATCATGGCAGAGATGAAAGTAGCCTCCTATCAAATGGAAATGGCAGCCTCCTGGTAAGGATTTGTCTGTCATCATCTGACACAGAAGCAACTTTTGTCTGAGTTGCAATGCAACCAATCCAAGGGTCCACAGATGCTGATTGTTGGTGCCATTTCCAGCATTGACCGATGGTTTCGGCAGTCATTGCCATGCTCAGACCTCGGAGGTCCACGCAGAAGAAAACAGAGTTGGAGGGAACATAGCACAGAAGCCCATTGCACACTAGCCTTTTCAGTGGTGTGAGTTTTGCGATGTTGTTATTCTTCCTATTCAGTCAGTCTTCCTGGTCCACATCATTTCGAAGGACCAGTTTGCAGGGAGTGGAGGTATAGTAATAATGGCACTGGACTAGCAATCCAGACTCACACTTTGGGAACACAGGTTCCCATGGCACCCGATGGAAATGCAATGAATTGCAATGTCACAAAGTCACAGAGATGTAGAATTATACAGCATGGAAACAGACCCTTCGGTCCAACCAGTCCATGACCCAAACTAAACCAATCCCATGCTGCCTGCTCCTGGCCCATATCCCTCCAAACCTTTCCTGTTCACATACCTATCCACATGTCTTTTAAACATTGTAATTGTGCTCACATCCATCACTTCCTCAGGAAGTCCATTCCACATGCGAATCACCCTCTGTGCAAAAAGCTTGCATCTCATGTCTTTTTAAAATCTCTCTCCTCTCACCTTAAAAATCTGCCCCAGGTCTTGAAATTCCCCTCTTAGAGAAAAGACAACTACCATCAACTCTATTTATACCCCTCATTATTTTATAAACTTCTATAAGGTCGCCTCTCAACCTCCTATGCTCCAGTGAAAAATATCCCACCCCATCTAATGTTTCTTCTCAGTGACGGGGTGACTGTGTAACTGATGTTAAGGCAACTATTTCAGTTGGAAACTGGAAAGCTATTTTGGGGGAAAGATGTAGTGACAGAGTTTGATCATTATATAAATGATGTGAGTGCTGATGTCACTGTGACCTCAGTGAGCATGTGTTGGAGTACCAGGAAGAAAGTGCACAGCTTGGAGTATCCTGTGATGTAACAGTTAATACACATCAACAGTTACCAAGAAGTCTGGTCTGAGTTTGCCTAAATTCCCAAAGAACCCAAACAAGAAGCTGACTATCTTATAATCATGGCTTTGTTTTTCATCTTTCTGAGTAGCATGTACATCTTCTAGATGTATGTTTGCTCGCTGAGTTGGAAGGTTAATTTCCAGATGTTTCGTCACCATAACTAGGTAACATCTTCAGTGAGCCTCCGGACAAAGCTTCGTTTGGAGGCTCTCTGAAGATGTTACCTAGTACGGTGACGAAATATCTGCAAATGAACCTTCCAGCTTAGCGAGTAAACTTACATCCAGAACCTGAGGCACAAATCTTCTCAAATCTCGCATGTATATCTTCTTTCATTGGTTCCTTCACAAATGCATGAATTTTGACATTCCCAACCTTCAGTCTTCCCCTTTCTATTGAAAAGAGACCAAAGCTTCTTACGGCCTCCTTTGATCGTGGAACTACAGCCTTGAACACAAAGCAGGGAGATGCTATGGAGGTACAGATCAACCATGATTTGATTGAAATCTGTAATATTTTCAAGATACTGAATGGCCTCCTGCTTTCCTAGGTTGTCTGGTTTGTCAAAGATGATTTAGAACAGGGGCTGGGCAAAAGATGTTAACCCAGTGAGACCTACTGTCTGCTCCTATCTCCTCTCTGCTCCCTGTCATGCTGGTCAGACTGTGACAGTGCTAGTATTCAGTGTTCTGAGAGACACAGCCAGCCCATGGTGGAATTGCTGGGTGTGTTTTCTGCAGCAATAAAACTTCAATTGTTTGCTTCCCAAATCCACATTTACTTTCATTGGAGTTGGATGTTTCTCATCCATAGTTTGAAATACCTTTATGTATGAGATTTGCTTGTGTTTCTAATAAAATGTCCTCATCACCATGACCTGTTACAATCCTCGACATAACATTGTCCTTCTCTGCCCCTGACTCAGATCATCTGCTGCTCAAAGCTTCATTCATGTCCTCGTACTTCACTATTACAATGGATTCTTAGTCAGCCATCAACCTTCCACCTCCCCATCATAAGCTTAAGCACAATTTAATCCCTGCTGCCTGCACCATAGCTCCCATCAAAACCATTTCACCCCTCACCCCTGTGCTCACCAACATACATTGGTTTTGGGCTGGTGATGCCTTGATTTTGAAATTCTCATCCTTGTTTGCAACTACGTCCATATTCTTGCCTCTCCCTATTTCTGTAACCTCCTCCAGGCTAGACTAGGAATACTGCGCTGAGTAACTCACCCCCTGACTCTCCAGAGTCTGCCCATCATCTACAAGGCACAAGTCAGGAGTGTGATGGAATACTCCCCATTTACCTGGGTGAGTGCAGTTCCAACAACATTCAAGAAGCTTGATAACATCCAGTACAAAGCAGACCCCTTGACTGGCCCCACATCCACAAACATCCATTTCTTCCACCACCAATGCTCAGTATCAGCAGTATGTACTACCTACAAGATGCACTACAGAAATTCACCAAAGGTTCTCAGACAGCATGTTCTAAACCCACAGCCACTTCCATCTAGAAGGCCAAGGCCAGCAGAAACTTCAAAACTCCACCACCTTCAAGTTCTCTTCCGAGTCATTCACCTACCTGACTTGGTAATTTATTGGGAGAAAGTGAGGACTGCAGATGCTGGAGATCAGAGCTGAAAAAGTGTTGCTGGAAAAGTGCAGCAGGTCAGGCAGCATCCAAGGAACAGGAGAATCGATGTTTCGGGCATGAGCCCTTCTTCAGGAATGAGGAAAGTGTGCCAAGCAGGCTAAGATAAAAGGTAGGGAGGAGGGACTTGGGGGAGGGGCGTTGGAAATGCGATAGGTGGAAGGAGGTTAAGGTGAGGGTGATAAGGTGAGGGTGATAGGCCGGAGTGGGGTGGAGGGTGGGGGGGAGTGGGGCGGAGAGGTCAGGAAGAAGATTGCAAGTTAGGAAGGTGGTGCTGAGTTCGAGGGTTGGGACTGAAACAAGGTGGGGGGAGAGGAAATGAGGAAACTGGAGAAATCTGAGCTCATCCCTTTTAGTTGGAGGGTTCCTAGGCGAAAGATGAGGCGCTCTTCCTCTAGCCGTCGTGTTGCTATGGTCTGGCGATGGAGGAGTCCAAAGACCTGCATGTCCTTGGTGGAATGGGAGGGGGAGTTTAAGTCTTAAGCCACGGGGTGGTTGGGTTGGTTGGTCCGGGTGTCGCAGAGGTGTTCTCTGAAACGTTCCGCAAGTAGGCGGCCTGTCTCCCCAATATAAAGGAGGCCACATCGGGTGCAGCGGATGCAGTAAATGATGTGTGTGGAGGTGCAGGTGAATTTGTGGTGGATATGGAAGGATCCCTTGGGGCCTTGGAGGGAAGTTGGGGGGGAGGTGTGGGCGCACGTTTTGCATTTCTTGCGGTCTTCGGTCTTCTCATCCGAAAAGACCACTCCCTCCATGACTCCCTCGTCAGGTCCACACCCCCCACCAACCCAACCTCCACTCCCAGCACCTTCCCCTGCAACCGCAAGAAATGCAAAACTTGCGCCCACACCTCCGCCCTTACTTCCCTCCAAGGCCCCAAGGGATCCTTCTATATCCACCACAAATTATCCTGCACCTCCACACACATCATTTACTGCATTCGCTGCACCCGATGTGGCCTCCTCTATATTGGGGAGACAGGCCACCTACTTGCGGAACGTTTCAGAGAACACCTCTGGGACACCCGGACCAACCAACCCAACCACCCCGTGGCTCAACACTTCAACTCCCCCTCCCACTCCACCCAGGACATGCAGGTCCTTGGACTCCTCCATTGCCAGACCATAGCAACACGACGGATGGAGGAAGAGCACCTCATCTTCCGCCTAGGAACCCTCCAACCACAAGGGATGAACTCAGATTTCTCCAGTTTCCTCATTTCCCCTCCCCCCACCTTGTTTCAGTCCCAACCCTCGAACTCAGCACCATCTTCCTAACTTGCAATCTTCTTCCTGACCTCTCCGCCCAACCCCACTCCGGCCTATCACCCTCACTTTATCACCCTCACCTTAACCTCCTTCCACCTATCGCACTTCCAACGCCCCTCCCCCAAGTCCCTCCTCCCTACCTTTTATCTTAAACTGCTTGGCACACTTTCCTTATTCCTGAAGAAGGGCTCATGCCCGAAACATCGATTCTCCTGCTCCTTGGATGCTGCTTGGTAATATATTGGTATTCCTTCACTGCCACTGGGTCAAAATCCTGGAATTTCTTTCCTTATGGGCACTGTAGGTCTACCTACAGCACATGGATTGCATCAGTTCAAAAAGGCAGCTCACCACTACCAACCTCTCAAGGGCAATTAGACACGGGCAATAAATGCTGGCCAGCCAGCAATGCTCATATGCCTGAAATGTCTTCTAACCTCCAAGTCTAGCCTCTTCCCCAACATTAATATTCATCACTGCCATTGGTGGCTGTGCCTTCAGCTGCCTGGGCTCCAAACTCGGAAATGCCCTCCATAAACTCTATAACTATCTGCTACGTCCTCCCTGTTTGAGATGTTCTTTAACATCTTTTCTTTTGTATCCCGGCTTTTGACCCCTTGTTCTATCATCTCATTACATGGCTTGGTTGTCCCTCTCCCTTTGATAACCACTCCTGTAAAACATCTTGGGGAATTGTACTCCATTAAAAGACACTAAATAAATGCAGATTGATTTGAGTGTACATCAAGCCATGCATATGATAATTTTCCTGATGAAGGGCTTTTGCCTGAAAAATTGATTCCCCTGCTCCTCGGATGTTGCCTGACCTGCTGTGCTTTTCCAGCACCACTCTCGACTCTGATCTCCAGCATCTGCAGTCCTCACTTTCTCCTATGTGGTAGTTTGCACTTAGTGGTGGAGAGTTTTAGGAACTTGGGATTGAGCATGGATCCAGACACTCAACGACTCCCAACTTGGCGATTAACTTACTCAGAAATGTTGCAAGTTGCTCTGTGTAGGAAAGGGGAAGGTCAAGAGGGTGTAACTGACTCTGATCTGTGTTGGACTAGCTTAACTGCAGCTTTTTTCTGCATTGGTGTCATGGAACTGTTCCAGCAATTCTTCTAGCTCCTCTTGTTCACATTTGTGATGCAGGACGCTCAGTATGCTGGAATGGTGAGGTGGGGCTGGTGTTTGACAGCAGAGAATCAGTGAATGGGGTGTCTGGGGTGGGGAATAGAGGATGGAGAGAGACAATGCATTTAAAAGTCTGTATGAATTGAAAAGTAAAATTCGTTAAAAACAGAAGAATGCTTTTCTGGGTTAAGCATCAATTAGATGCACTGGTAACATGGGCTGAACTACCCTCCAGCCTTGCTTCCAACTCATTAAGTAAAGATGGCCTGATTCTGCCTGTGCTATTGCGGAGGCTGGTAAGCATGGCAGCTACAGCATTGATTCATCTCTGCTGCTGTTCTTTGATGAGAACAGAATGCTGCAGAATGTTAATCCCGCATCACAAATTCACTCTGGCATCTTGTCGCATGTATATTTGGAATGAAAGTCTGGCATACAGAAAAGTGCGTTTACAATATCCCTCAGTCTCTATGAATTTCCTCTGTGATGTTTCCCTTGGGACCCATTGAAGGCAAAAACGTGTTCTGGCCAAAATGTTTCTTGCAGGAATGAATTTCACGTTTTTGTTTGGCTGTTAATGAGGCTGTTTATCTGAAGAGTCTAGAAGGGATTAATTGGGTCACAGGCTTTTCTAATCCATCCAAGAGTTAGTGTAAGGAGCCGAGAACACTTTTGCATCATGAGTCTGACTTTGGTAATGGTGAAGTTGTTGGACGTGATTCTAAAAGATAGGTTATATAAATATTTGGAGAGGCAAAAATTGATTCGGGATAGTCGGGATTGTTTTGTGTGAGGAAAATAGTGTCTTGCAAACTCAGCTGAGATTTTTGAGGAAGTTACCAAAAACATGGATGAGGGCAGAGCAGTAGATGTTGTTTGCTTGGATTTTAAGGATGCCTTTGACAAGATTTCCAAGACTAGCCAATTGGACACAAAATTGGCTTAACTGCAGGCGACAGAGGGTGGTGGAGGGTTGCTTTTTGGACTGGAAGCCTGTTACCAGCAGTGTTCCATAGAGATTGGTTGGGAATCCACTTTTGTTTGTCATTTATATCAATGATTTGGATGGGAATGTAAAAGGCGTGGTTAGTAAGTTTGTGGACGACACGAACATTGGTGACACAGTAGACAATGAAGAAGGTTTTCTAAGATTACAAAGGGATCTTGATCAAATGAGTCAATGGGCTGATGGAGTTCAATTTGGACCAATGTGAGGGATTGCATTTTGGTACAAGAAACAGCAGCAGGATTTAAACAATTTAATGGTAGGGCCTTGGGTAGCTTTGTAGGTCACAGAGACCTAGGGGTTCAGGTACATAAATCTTTGAAGTTTGCAACACATATAGACAGGATGATTAACAAAGGCAATTAGCACACTTGCCTTCATTGCTCAGTCCTTTGAGTATAGGAGTTGGGAAGTCATGTTGAGATTGTACGGGACATTGGTGAGAATGCTTCTGAAGTAGTGTGTGCAGTTTTGGTTGCCCTCGTATAGGAATGATATTGTGAAGCTACATAGGGTTCAGAAGAGATTTACCAGGATGTTGCCAGGTATGGAAGGTTTGAGTTATAAAGAAAGGCTGGATAGGCTGGGATCTATTTCACTGGAGGGCAAGAGGTTGAGAGGTGACCTTACTGAGGTTTATAAATTTATGAGGGGTCTAGATAGGGTTAATGATCGGTGTCTTTTCCCTGGGATGTGGGATTTCAAGACACGGGGACACATTTTTAAGGTAAGAGGAGACTGAAAGAAGACATGAGGGGCAAATTGTTGACTCAAAGAGTGGTTCACATGTGGAATGAACTTCCTGAGATGGATGTGAGCACAGCTACAATGTTTAAAAGAGAAGTACATGAACAGGAAAGATTTGGAAGGGTATGGGTCAGGACCAGGCAGGTAGGACTGTTTCAGGTAGGGATTTTGTTTGGCATGGACTGGTTTGACCGACGGGTCCGTTTCTGTGCTGGATGACTATGTCTCTGTGTTCCAAAACATGAAGGAAACTTTATTTATTCACCATTGGGATGTTAGCAGTTCTGAAAAGGCCATCCTGACCTTAAATTTACCTGGAGAAAGTGAGGTCTGCAGATGCTGGAGATCAAAGTTGAAACTTTATTGCTGGAACAGCACAGCAGGTCAGGCAGCATCCAGGGAACAGGAGATTCGACGTTTCGGGCACAGGCCCTTCTTCAGGCCTGTGCCTGAAGAAGGGCCTGTGCCCGAAACGTCGAATCTCCTGTTCCCTGGATGCTGCCTGACCTGCTGTGCTGTTCCAGCAATAAAGTTTCAACTTAAATTTACCTGGACCATCTCTGACACCTCCCTCCCCTTCCTGGACCTCTCCATCTCCATTAATGATGATCGACTTGACACTGACATTTTTTACAAACCCACCGACTCCCACTGCTATCTGTATTACACCTCTTCCCACCCTACCTCTTGCAAATATGCCATCCCGTATTCCCAATTCCTCCGCCTCCGCCGTATCTGCTCCCAGGAGGATCAGTTCCACCACAGAACACACCAGATGGCCTCCCTCTTTAGAGACTGCAATTTCCCTTCCCCTGTGGTTAAAGATGCCCTCCAACGCATCTCATCCACATCCCGCACCTCCACCCTCAGACCCCATCCCTCCAACCATAACAAGGACAGAACCCCCCTGGTGCTCACCTTCCACCCTACCAACCTTCGCATAAATCACGTCATCCACCGACATTTTCACCATCTCCAAAAAGACCCCACCACCAGGGATACATTTCCCTCACCACCCCTTTCCACCTTCTGCAAAGACCATTCCCTCCGTGACTACCTGATCAGGTCCATGCCCCCCAACAAACCACCCTCCCATCCTGGCACCTTCCCCTGCCACCGCAGGAATTGTGAAACCTGTACTCATACCTCCTCCCTCACCTCCATCCAAGACCCCAAAGGACCCTTCCACATCCATCAAAGTTTTACCTGAACATCCACCAATATAATTTATTGTATCCGTTGCTCCCAATGCGGTCTCCTCTACATTGGGGAGACTAGAGGCCTCCTAGCAGAGCGCTTTAGGGAACATCTCTGGGACACCCGCACCAATCAACCACCCTGCCCTGTGGCCCAACATTTCAACTCCCCCTCCCACTCAGCCAAGGACATGGAGGTCCTGGGCATCCTTCACCGCTGCTCCCTCACTATCCGACACCTGGAAGAAGAACACCTCGTCTTACGCCTCGGAACACTTCAACCCCAGGGCATCAATGTGGATTTCACCAGTTTCCTCATTTCCCCTTCTCCCACCTCACCCCAGTTCCAAACTTCCAGCTCAGCACTGTCCCCATGACTTGTCCTACCTGCCTATCTTCCTTTCCACCTATCCACTCCACCCTCTTCTCTGACCTATCACCTTCATCCCCACCCCCATTCACCCATTGTACTCTTTGCTACCTTCCCCCACCTTCCTCCCTGACCTATCACCTCCATCCCCACCCCTATTCATCTATTGTACTCTATGCTACTTTCTCCCCACCCTCACCCTCCTCTTATTTATCTCTCCACCCTTCAGGCACTCTGCCTCTATTCGTGATGAAGGACTTTTGCCCGAAATGTCGATTTTCCTGCTCCTCGGATGCTGCCTGAACTGCTGTGCTTTTCCAGCACCACTCTAATCTAGCATCATGTATTGTCTATCCCTAGTTGCCCTTGAGAAGATGTTGGTGAGCTACCTCCTTGAACCGCTAGAGTCCATGTGGTGAAGCTTTTGGCAGACCAGAACAGGCGAGGCCAGCAGATGTCCTTGCCTAGAGGGGATTTATGAGGCAGTTAAACTTTGTAATAATCTAATCATTATCTGAGGCACTATATAAGGAAGTGATAGGAGTCTCACCCATTTACTGGAGAGGTGATGGAACACCCGCATCACCTTGGAAATACCCGCCTCACTAAGTGTCTACCAAGCACCTAACAGGGCAGCAATGGCTCTTCCCTGGCATCAAGGACCCTGGAGGGCAGAAATCCCACCCTGTGAAAGCTGCCATCCAATCAGAGGTCAGCTGCTGTGTATTGCTCAGCAATGCCGCTGGGGGTGTGATTGTCATTGCCAGTATCTGCTGAGTGCGATTGGTTTCTAAGACTGCAAAAGGTGGGAAGTGCAAAAAGTGATTCAGAGAGCACCTCTGGGCCACCCGGACGAACCAACCCAATCACCCTGTAGCACAGCATTTCAACTCCCCCTCCCACTCCACCGAGGATATGCAGGTCATTGGACTCATCCACCGCCAAACCACAACAACGCGACGGTCGGAGGAGGAGCGTCTTATCTTCCGACTGGGAACCCTCCAACCACAGGGGATGAACTTGGACTTCACCAGTTTCTTCATTCCCCCTCCCCCCAACTTGTCTCAGCCGAATCCCTCCAGCCCGGCACCGCCTTCCTGACCTGCAGTCTTCTTCTTGACCTCTCCGCCTCCACCCTACTCCGACCTATCACCCTCACCTTGACCTCTTTCCACCTATCACATTTCCAACGCCCCTCCTCCAAGTCCCTCCTCCCTACCTTTTATCTTCTCCTGCTGAACACTCTCCGCTCATTCCTGAGGAAGGGCATGTGCCCGAAACGTCGAATCTCCTTTTCCCTAGATGCTGTCTGACCTGCTGTGCTGTTCCAGCAATAAAGTTTCAGCTTTGATCTCCAGTGTCTGCAGACCTCACTTTCTCCTCAAAGGTGGGAAGTAATCCATTTTACTCATAAAAACAAGGGAATCTTCGACTTAAGTTGCAGAAGATGGGAAACCTCCACTTTGGTCGACAAATGCATGGGAAAAACCTCAAGTAAGCAGTAGAGAGGAGTAACATTGATATACTGCAGAACAAAAAATCCTTTAGGATAAGGAATATAAAAACTATGTTGCTATAAACAGATTGAAAAATCTTTCAGGCAAATACAATAAAGCAGCATTGATAGACTGCATGGTAAAATATTGTAAAGCAACAAGAATGCAATATCATTGAGACACTGCGGAATTGAAAAGCTTTTTCAATTGAATGAAATGAATAAGTCATTATACCAGGAATAAATGGCAGCAAAATTAACTTTGCCAGAAAGACTTGATTTCAGAGATAGGCCAAATAGAATCTAAAGTTTGACATCTTGGAGAAGGCAGTGAGTAAGATTGCTTGCAAACTAAAAAGATTCTTGGAGGGGGTGGGGTGGTAAGCTGGGTTTAATAGAATAGAAGCAGTGAAGGCATTTTGTCTCATGAAGAGTCTAAGGCCAGAGGACTTCATCTCAGAATAAGGGCTCAGCCATTTAAGACACGGTCAGAAGTCACCCATTTATAGTCCATTAGGTTTATTTGAAATCACAAGTTTTTGGAGCGCAGCTCCTGCGTCACCCCAGTCCGGCACCGGCACCTCCACATCATGGCTACTATTTAAGAGAGATGAGAAGGAATTTCTTCTTCCAGAGGAAAGTGAATCTGTGGAATTCTTCACCGCATTGCCAAAATTAGGCTGTTAATGTTATCCAAGGCTGAGACAGACAGATGTTTAATTAGTAACGGGAAAAGACAGGGGAGTGGAGTTGAGGGATATCAGATCAGCCATGATCCCAGTGAATGACTGAGCAAACAGCAAACAGCCGACTTGTGCTCCCTTTGTCTTCTTTTGTTCCTCCCAGAACCCCGTGACATATGTAGGAAATCAGGAACTCTCCCAGCAACTCGAGATGACTACATGTGCAGGAAGTGCTCCCAGTGGCAGAACCTTGAGCTCCAGGGCTCAGATCTCAAGCAGCAGCAGCTGGTGACACGGTGGCACATCTGTGAGACTGAAAGTAACATGGATAGCAGATTTAGAGAGGTAGTCCCAACACAGTCTGCACCTGGACCAGAATGGGACAGCATCCTTGCAGGTAGGTTTGACTGTGTACTGATGTTCAGAGGAGTTTAAATTAGTTCGGTGGCAGGGGGGACACAGAACATTAGTATAACTTGTAAAAGAACCAAGGCAGAGGCAGTTCAGCCAGCTTGGACTATAACCCAGTGTCGTGTTATTTTTGACTTCAAGGGAGCAAGGCAGGGCTGATGGGGCCCTTCCTTTAATGCTAAGGCTATTCGAGGCAAGGTAGATGAGTTAGGAATGTGAATTATGTTATTGCCATCACAGAGACATAGTTGAGGGAGGGGCAGGGCTAGAAACTCAAGATTCCAGGCTATAGGATCTTCAGGTAGGACAGAACAGTGTAAAAGAAGAAGCATTGTAACATTATTAATTAAGGAGTCAGTTAAGCAATAAGGAGGAATGGTATCTTCCAGGGGTCCTCAAATTAGGCATTGTGGGTACTGCTTAAAAATAAAGAGGGGGCCACTCCTACTGATGGGAGTGAATTGTAGGCTTTAACAGTCAGTGGGCAATAGGGGAGCAGATATGTAGACAATTCAGTGTGGTGTATAAGAACAATAACAGAGTAATTATATAGGGGGGGGGGGGTTACAACTCCCCCATCATTATTTGGGAGAGTCATAGTGTAAAGGGCTCAGAGGGGGACAGATTTCTTGAAATGCATTCTTCAGAGCTTCTTACATCAGCATGTAGAAGGAATGACACAGGGCAGTGCACAGCTGCACCTCATTCTGGGGAGTGGAACTGGGCAGGTATACGAGGTGACAGTGGGGGTTCATTTTAGTGATAGCAACCGCAGCACCATGCTATGAGAAAAGAAAAAGATGGTCTGCATCAACCCAAAAAAAGGGTTTTGGATTGGTGGAAGGTGGATTGAATTTAAATAAAGCAGGATCTGGCCAAAGTTGACTGGGAATAGCTACATGTGGGTAAATCTACATCCGAACAGAGAGAAGCAATCAAAAAGGGAGTGGGGACAAGAGAGAACCAACATATTCCCTCAAGAATGAAATGTAGGACCAAAAAGCCCAGAGAATCATGATGTCTAGTAATACTCAGGACCAGATAAGAAGGAAAAGAAAGGCTTTTAACAGGTGCCAAGGATGCAAATGAATGGAAGCTCTAGTGGACTATAGGAAGTACAAGGGAAAACTAAAGAAAGCTACTCAGAGGTCAAAGAGGGGGCATGAAAAAAGCACTGGTAGGTAAGATTAGGGAAAATCCCAAAATATTCTGCAAGTATATTCAAGGGGAAGAGGATATTCAGGGAAAGACCAAGGCCTATCAGGGATAAAGGGGGTAATGTGTGCATGGAGTTAGGAGACATTGATAGAATATTGAGTGGGTAATTTATGTCTGTGTTCATTTGGGATAAGGAGGATTTAGGAAACAGGGACTTGGAGATTAGATTAGATTCCCTACAGTGAGGAAACAGGCCCTTCAGCCAACACGTCCACACCGACCCTCCGAAGAGTAACCCACCCAGACCCATTACCCCACCCTATATTTACCCCTGACTAATGCACCTAACACTATGGGCAATTTAGCATGGCCAATACACCTGACCTGCATATCTTTGGACTGTGGGAGGAAACTGGAGCACCCGGAGGAAACCCACACAGACATGGCAAAAACATGCAAACTCCACACAGACAGTCGCCCGAGGCAGAAATTGAACCCGGGTCCCTGGCTCTATGAGGCAGCAGTGCTAACCACTGAGCTTGAGTAGATTGACATTGGGAGTGAAGAGCTATTGGAGGGTTTGATCTGCTTAAGAGTGGACAAAAACCCAGGTCTAGATGAGTTGTATCCCAAGCTCTACAGGAGATGAGGGATGAAATCGCAGGGACCCTGAACAAAATTATTTTTTCCTCTCTGAGCCATAGGGGAGGTGCCTGAGGACTGCAGGACAGCTAATATAGTTCCACTTTTCAAGAAGTGTAGTAGATATAAAGCAGGGTATTACAGACCTGTGAATCTCTTATCCACAGAAGAGAAACTTTTGGAGAAACTTCTGAAGGAAAGAATTAATCTCCACGCAGAGAGGTAATATTTGATCAGAGATAATCAACATGGCTTTGTCAGAGGAAGGTCAAGCCGAACAAATATGATTGAATCTTTCAAGGAGGTGACCAGATGTGTAATTGAGGGTAGTGCAGTTGATGTAGTTTATATAGATTTCAACAAAACCTTGAACAAGGTCCCACATGGGAGATTGATAAAGAAAGTAAAAGTATACGGGATCCAGAGTAACTTGGCAAGTTGGATCCAAAATTGGTTTCATGTTAAGAGAAGAAGGGTAGTGTTAGAAGGCAGTTTGTGTGTTTGGAGGTGAGGTCCAATGATATAACACAGGGGTCAGTGCTGAGTCCTTTATTGTTCTTGATATATGTAAATGATGTAGATGAGAATATGGAAGAGATAGTAATTAAGGATGACACGGAGATTGGCTGGGTGGGTGATAGTGAGGAAGAAGGTCTTAGGCTATGGGTGGATATAGATGGGTTGGTCATTTGGACAGATCAGAGGCAGATGAAATTTAACTCTGAAAACTGTGAGGTGATACACCTTGGAAAAGTGACAAGACAAGGGTGTACTCAATTAATGGCAGGACACTAGGAAGCTCAAAGGAATCTTGTGTGCTTCTCCACAGATCCCTGAAGATGGCAGGATGTGTTACTAAAGTAGTTAAGAAGGCATATGGGACACTAGCCTTTATCAATTACATTATAGGTTGTAAGAGCAGGGAGGTTATATTCGAGCTGTACAATACTTTGTTTAGGTCACAATTGGAGTGCTCTGTGTGCACTGTCGGAAGGATGTGATTACACTGAAGGATGTGCAGGGGATATTTCACCACAATGTTGCCTGGAATAGAGCCGCTCAGCTATGAACAGAGGATGGATAAGCTTGGGTTGTTTTCTTTAGAGCAGAGAAGGCCGAGAGGGGACCTGACAGAGGTGTAGATATTTTATAATCAACCTGTTCAGAGATGTTATTACACACCTGTGGAGCAGGTGAGACTTGAGCACACACTTCCTGGTCCAGAGGAAAGGACACTACCACTGCACCACAAGAGTCTTGCCTGTGATGGAGGTGTATAAGATTATGAGGGGCACAGTCAGGGTACATAGGAAGCAGGTATTTCCCTCAGTTGAAGGGTCAATAAGGAGGGGGTATAATTTTAAGGTGAAAAAGAGGAGGTTTAGTGGCGATTTAAGGGGAAGGAAATCTTCATCCAGAGGATGGTGGGAATAAATAATGCACTGCCTAGGAGGACAGTTGAGCCAGGATACCTCATAATCTTTAAAAGTTAGTGGGTCAGCACTGGAAATGTCATAATATTGAAGGTTATGGGCCAAGCACTGGAAAGTGGAACCAGTGTAGGTTTAGAATAGATTTTGTTAGCACTGAATCAATGGGCCAAAGGGTCTCCTCTATACTATGGAAGACTGTGACAGCCCAAAATACTTCATTTTCAAGGGTGTGGTGCTGGAAAAACACAGCAGGTCAGGCAGCATCGAGGTTTAGGCGAATTGATGTTTTGGGCATAAGCCCTTCATTAGGATTCATTCCTGATTAAGGGTTTATGTCCGAAATGTCAATTCTCCTGCTCCTTGGATGCTGCCTGAGCTGCTGTGCTTTTCCAGCATCACTCTCTTGATTCTGATCTCCAGGATCTGCAGTCCTCACTTTCTCCAAAACACTTCACAGCCAATCAAGTATTTCTGAAGTGCAGACACTTATAATGCACCAAGAGAGAATGAGATCAAAGACAGTTGTAATTATGCCTCGAAAAAGAAGACTTAAGCAGAAGAGATTGAGTTACATACTTCACTTTTCAGCCTGGAGGGCTGTAATATACTTGCAGCTCTGAAATATGGACGTGAGTTCTGAAATGCAAGTTAAAGTTATAGAAGAATTGATCTAATATTTCTGTTGTAATAAATATATACTCAGCACTTTAATAAAAGCCATGATTCACAGCACACTTTACATTTGTGAGAGTTGCTCTGATTTGCACAGATCATGCTGAATCTTTGGGGGCTGGGCATAGTTAGAGGAGACAGCTCTGTTTCTGGGTGACCTACATAGATGAGGCAGATAGGATGTGACAAGCTACTCAATAATACATTGAAGGGAAGGGAATTCTGTGGCTGCTTTCTCTGTTATCCTCTGATTTACTCCACAGCTGCTGGCTCCATGGATTGCTTGTTATACTAATGATACTCTGGCTAACCCACTGTCAGTCTGGACTGGGAGCTGTTTACACCAAAGGGGCACTGATTGGATCCTGTCCACATCCAGACCCCACTTGTGGATTTCAGCAATGTTTGGCATGGGATGGTATTCCTCTCTCCACTGCCCCCTCCCCAGGATGGCTGAGCACATCCATACTGCTCCAGCTGGGTGGTTTCTGGGAGCCTCCTCTACAGTATGGTCATGGTGCCTCGACATGTTGTACCACTAAGGAGAGGGCAATCAATTGGACTGTGTGGTAAAGTGGGCTACAGTAAGGATTTCATTGAAATGTTGCAGTTATATTTTTATACATGTCAATCTGAGGATTTCATAGTATCCAGTTGCGGAGGAGGAGGCCATTCAGCCCATCATCCAAGTCATCAGATGAGCTTAACATTCCTGCTCCCCATTTCCCTTTTGCAAGTTATCAATTCTATTTCTACAGTCTTTTTAAGCAGTGCGTTCTGGACCCATAGCAACCCAGAAGATGCATTTTACACTAGGAAGGCAAAACAGTCTTACCCAAACAGCAAGAAACAAGAGTAAACAAAGAGGGTAGTTTTGGGAATGGGCTGAAGGAAAGTGAGAAGGTAATAGGAACAGGAAATGACATCGCTGTTGGCAGACGTGGAGGCAGTAGCTTGTAATGGAACTGTGACAGTGCAGACTGGAAGGCTGGGGAAATGAAAATATAGATTTGCAATTAGCTACAACCCTTCACATTCTTGCCTCTACGACCTTCTCAGGCAAATTAAATCCTTTTGAACAATCATTACCTATATGCAAAGTATCATCCTGCTGTTTTGTGGGATCTTGCTGTGCGAAAATGAACTGTGATGTTCCCTGGCACTAGACCAGTAATTATCACACATTGATGCATAATTTCTGTCAATAACTTTGGGACATATTGAAGTTGTGAAAGGTGCTAGGGAAATGCAGTTTCACTCTTTCTTTAATGCTGGGTACCATCAGGATAAATATGATAATGTCATGTAAATTTGGTCTCTGTTTTATGGGCAAGCAGGAATAGTGGCTTAAAAATACCCCGATCTACAGGAATGTTTCCTTTTCAATTTCTGGGGCTTCAAACTCCTGAAACCCAATCAGTTTAAACACGGGAAAATGGGAAAGTCACCTTAGTGAGCAATAAAAGAAGCTGAACTGAGAAATTCAATAACCTTGAAACACATTAAGCAATGGGTAATGGTACCATCAACAGAAAATCTTCAGCTAGATTAAATGAAAGGAAGATAAACTGAGTTATTTTGAGATCTCCTCATCAGAGAAGGTCATTATTTAAATAGAGAGATTGGAATGGACAGGAGTCCAATGTGATTGACTCTTAAATGCCCTCTGAAATGACCTAGCAAAGCCACCCAGCTGCATCTAACTGCGACAAAGTCTGATGGAAGGAATAAAAACTGATGGACTACCCAGCATTGGCCTCAGCGCCAGAAACGACAGCGGCTCTCACAGTCCTGTTGACCCTGCAAAAGCCTCTTTATGAACATGTTGAAGTTTGTGCCAAAATTTGGCGAGCTGTGTCACAGTGAGTCAAGCTAAAGCCTGATTCAGTCAGATTCCCATTTATGGACAATGTCCCAGACAACACCATGAGCACCCCAGCTTCTCCTGGCAGGACAGCTCAGCAGAGGCAATGGTCCCGTTGTACCCAGATGACAGGGAGTTGCCCTGGGAGTCCACAACATTGACTCTGGACCCTATGAAGTCTCATGGCATCAGGTCAAATATGAGCAAGGAAACTCCCTGCTCATACTACTTAGAGCTAACCCCACCAACTGCCCCCATTCCCCTAGCTGATGAATCAGTCCTCCAAGTTAGACACAGCATTGGAGGCAACATTGAGGGTGGCAATTAACTCAGACTGTACTTCAAAATCCAGAACTGAGAATGACTCAGCAGTGCCACATCTGACTGAGCTGGTAAAGGCCTAACGACTGGAACAAGAACAGGGGGGAACTAACCAGAGAGAAAAATCTTACTTGACCTCTTTATCTACCTGTAGCTATGCATCTATCCATGGCAGTATCTGTAAGAGTGACCCTGCACAGTCTTAATGGAGACAACGTCTCTCCTTTATATTGAGGATGCATTCCTTCAAATTGTGCAGCATGACTCCCTGGCTAAATGGGATAGGTTTCAAACCGATCTAGCAAATCAAAGCTGGGCATCCATGAGGGATTGTGGGCCATCAGCCACAGCAGAATTCAACAACATTCTGTAACCACATGGCTTGGCATGTCCTCTAGTCCATCATTAACATCAAGCCCAGGGGTCAAGCGAGGGTTAATGAAGAGTAGGGGACAGTATGTCCGGAGGAGCACCTAGCATAGGCAGGAATGAGGTGTCGAACCTGTGAGGTTACAGCAGCAAGCTATAGACAAGGCTAAGTGACCCCACACCTAATGGATCAGACCTAATCCCGACAGTCATGCCACAACCAGTGTGAATGGTGGTCTTTGATTAAACAACATCTGGGCAGTGGAGGCTGAAGCAAAACTGACTAACCTTCTTTCGACAGCACCTTCCAAATTTCTGCCAACTGAAGGTTAGGGGCCGATGATAAATGTAAACATCACTCACGTTTCTCTAATGCTACTCATCATCCTCTTGCAATGATATCCCTGCTCCTTCACTTGTCAAAATCCTGGTACTTCCTTCCAAAAAGTACAGACACCAAAGGACACCAAAGGTTCAGGAAGGAAGCTCACCACCAGCTTCTTAAGCGTAGTTAGCGATGGGTAATAAAGGCTGGCAAAGCTAATGGCATCCACAAACCCGGAAAATCAAACGGCTTATTCACGGAGCGAGAAGCGGAATTATGGGTCTGTGCAACTTGATCAGATTTGATTACATGTCACAGGCCTGAAACATTGAGCTGAACTTTTTAAGGTGATTTGAGGACGCACAGTCAGAATGGAAGTTGTGGCCCACCCTGCTATTGCTGGTGGCAGGAGCTTTGGTTCAGGCATTTGCCAATAAGAGCCAAATGACAGACACCTATCAGAGATCCGGGATCCCAATAGTACTACAGCTCCCAGTGGCCAGTGTTGATGGGAAAAGTCCAAGGCAAGGGACCCTCAATGGTGACGGGCTACTAAAGGGGAGGTAGCTGTGTTAGGGAGGAAACTGGGCAATCAGATATACAGGGGGTTTGGGGGGAAAAGGACAACAGTAGCATGAGAACTGGTCTTTTCCATGGGGTGCCCTGCTCGTGGGCCACAGAGTGCCCATCAAGGAGGGTATGCCTTGCTCCTCCAGTCCACCCCAGAACCTAGCAGTGGCAGCTTGACAAGTCTACCCATGAGATGGTAGGTGCTCTTTCCATAGGTAGAACACCTATATGGGTGGAAATTGACCATTAATGGGGTAATTGAGTGATTTAGTTGGCCTTCCCATTGGGCACCTAAGCTTCCTGCTGATGGCAATATAAAATGGTGGTGGAAAGAGACAGCCTCTACTCTTGACACCTTCTGCCACAGTATTGCCTAACCCCAATGGACAATTTAGCTCCTGAACTCTGTTTCTTTCTACACAGATGCTTCTCTGCGCTGCAGTATTTTTTGTTTTTATTTCAGGTTTCCAGCTTCCTCTGGATTTCATTTTTGCAGAAGTCTTATTTGTTTAGTATATTTGGACCGTTTTACTAGTTTTACTCTGAAATCTAATTTTGGAACCTCCCATTAGCATGAAGTGAAGTGCCAGATCATTAACAAGGCTGTCAGTGTTGTTCCACCTGCTGATCGCCTGAGATCACAGAATTATGCAGTGATTTTTCATAAATATTCAGAAATCAGGGGAAGGTCATCCAGCCCCTCAACCCATTCTGCTCTACAGTCATATCATAGATGATCCACATTTTAACTCCATTTGGCTGACCTAGGAAAGGTATATTGAACTTTTATTCAGAGAGGTCCACAGCACAGTAACAGGCCCTTCAGTCCACTGAGTTAGACAAAGTTTAACATCGGATTCCTGATGAAGGGCTTTTGCCTGAAACGTTGATTTTCCTGCTCCTCGGATGCTGCCTGAACTGCTGTGCTTTTCCAGCACCACTCTAATCCAGAATCTGGTTTCCAGCCTTTGCAGTCATTGTTTTTACCTAAAGTTTAACATAGATTCACCAGAAGGATATCGGAACTGAAAAGTCAAATGATCAGAAATTCCATAGACAAATTTTGTATTCCCTTGAGTATAGAACATTTTTTAAATGATCTACTTGAGGTGGTTAAGGTGATTGGACATTGTGGTAGACAGATATAGAATTGTTCGAGAGTTACAACATGTTATGAATGCTAGAATTTACAACAAAAGCTATATTTTAATATGTCTCCCTTAACTTAAAGTGAATTATACAGAAGGTTCCGGAAAGGGAGTTGCTGAGGTCATGCTAAAAACCTCAGCTTGGAAACAGGCCTATGTAATCTGTTCACCATGGGAGAGACATTCAAAAAGAAACTTATTGAATTCAAGTGACACTTTCCATATCTTACACTGTAAGTCAAAGGAGAATGGAGAGCTGCTTTTTGAAAAACAATTCCTGATGAGCAAGGAAGCTAAACAGCTAAAGCTGTGAAGTGAAAGACTGTTTTATGTTAACGACCAAGCAGAACGCTTATAAGGGTTTTATTTTTGTTTGAAAGGAGCAGCAGGACTTTTGAACATTTAAGAAAAAGGAATTGATGAAATGGGCTTTGCTGCTGAAAAAGTCAGATATGGAAGTCTTAGGCTGAGTCGAAGTTCCAGAGGACATTTGGAAGTTGCGATCTGGTACTGCTGGGAGAAGTAAGAGTACTCGTGAGCCAGAAGAAACTTTGCACTTGTTCTTGTAATTGTACAAATCTGCCAGAAATGCAGGACATAGAAAAACAGGTTGTAAAGAATGATTTGTCAATGCTAGGGGTCTTATTCTTTTGGAATGGGATTGTACTAAAGCAGAATGCATTTTGCAATTTGTGAACAAGGTTGTAAGCCAAGAGGAAACTTGCTTTGTTTCAAACTTATACAAAGTCTGGCAGTTAACTGTTGATCATCATTGATTAGTACATTCTCCTTGCCAATGCCTCTGCTAGTCAATGTCCACTTGGCATAAATCAGCTTTCTATCGTCATGCAGTATAAATCTTAGCTTTCTCTTTGAAATGGTATTCTTGCAAATTGTCCAGTTGAGTGCAAAATGGAAAGTTTTTTAAATTGTGCCATTTTTCAAATATGCTCAAATTTTGAATTACTAAATGAGAATTGGATATATATATTGATTTTAGTTTGCTTGTTACACTGCAAGTCTTGTGAAATTGAAATCTTGTCCTTTGGTTATTTCTGTTGGTTGTTTGGGAAATCCATCTTTTTTTAAAGAAGTTATCAGTCTTTATGGGGATTGTTACATGACACAGAGAAAATTCCAAGTGGAAATCATTTATTTCCATTTTGCTCAGACTGTTACTTCTTTTCTTAGTGGTAGGAATCAGTGATGTTCATCTCATCCAACTTAAGGTCATAGAATTTTACAGCATAGAAAGTCACCATTTGGCCCATTATAAGTTTACTGACTCTTTGAAAGAGCCATCCAATTTTTCCCATTCCCCTGGCTATGAGAAGTGTTGCACTTCATATCTTTCACCAGTCGCCCCACTTCCACAGTATGAAGAGAGATGGGATCAGTTAAGGTTATATTCTTGGGAGTTTATATGAATGGAGGGGTGGGGAATATCATGGAAACTTATAAAATTCTAACAGGACTAGACAGAGTAAGTGCAGGAAGAATGTTCCTGATGGCTTGGAGAGTCCAGGCCAGGGGTTACAGTCAAAGATATGGGGTAGACCGTTTAGGACTGAAACAAGGAGAAATGCCTTCACCCAGAGAGTGGTCGGCCTGTGGAATTTGCTACTTCAGAAAGGGGCTGAGGGCAAAACATTGTGTTTTGATTAGATTAGATTACTTACAGTGTGGAAACAGGCCCTTCGGCCCAACAAGTCCACACCGACCCGCCGAAGCGCAACCCACCCAGACCCATTGCCCTACATTTACCCCTTACCTAACACTATGGGCAATTTAGCATGGCCAATTCACCTAACCTGCACATTTTTGGACTGTGGGAGGAAACCGGAGCACCCGGAGGAAACCCACGCAGATACGGGGAGAATGTGCAAACTCCACACAGTCTGAGGCGGGAATTGAACCCGGGTCTCTGGGGCTATGAGGCAGCCGCCCACAATCACTTCACTGTCAGTTTTGTTTTCAAGAAAGAGTTAGATATAGTCATAGAGTTATACTATGGAAACAGACCCTTCAGTCCAACTTGTCCATGCTGACCAGATATCCTAAAGTGATCTAGTCCCATTTTCCAGCATTTGTCTCATATCCCTCTAAACCCTTCCTATTAATGTACCCAGCCAGATGCCTTTTAGATGTTGTAATTTTACCCACCTCCACCATTTCCTTTGGCAGCTTGTTCCACACACGCAGTATCCTCTGTGTGAAAAGGTTGCCCCTCGGGTCCCTTTTAAATCTTTCTCCTCTCACCTTAAACCTATACCCTCTAGCTTTGGACCACCCTACACTGGAGAAAAGAACTTGGCTATTTACCCCAGTCATGCCTCTCCTAATTCGATAAAGCCCCATAAAGATCAGCCCTTAGCCTTCAGCACACCGGGGAAAATAGATCCAGCCAGAAAAAAAGGGATCATCGAGTATGGGGAGAAAGCAGGAGGAGGATACTGTGTTGGATGATCAGCCATGATCATATTGAATGGTGGAGCAGACTCAAAGGTCCAAATGGCGTACTTAAGATCCTATTTTCTATCTTTCTATAATCCCTGTGGTCAGACCCTTGTCTAATCCTTCCTTCATGGTGCAGCTTTGTTCACAAATTGCAAAATGCACTCCCTTTAAATGCAGCCCCACTCCAAAGCAGCAAGCCCCTGATGTTGAAGAACATGCTGAGAGCTCACTCTGAACGTTCAGATTCATCCTGCAACAATCACTTCACTGTCAGTTTTGTCAATGTAGCTTCACAAACTGCTGCAGAGCTCTTTCCTTGGGGTGTCTGTTTACCAGTGGTAGTGTTCGAAGTCTATTTTCTCTCTGTGCAATTTGCTTATAACTATATCTGAAATTGCATGGAGAGAAAATCCAGTTTTAAAGCCAATAAATTCTAATCTCCTGCAAATAGATGAAAACTAAAACAGACATTTTTTCCAAAGGCTGTCATCAATCTTGACAGGGCATTGGCACTTGGCAACAGTGCGTGGAAATGTTCTACTCCAGTGATTGTTTAATAATTATAGCCCTGATACCTCCTCCCATTACCCAGCGCTGCAATGACAAGCTGTCAGTCTGAACAGGGAGAGAAGAAGGACACCCTTCAATCACATAGACTGGAGCAAAAAAAAAGATGCTCCATTTGGGTTAAAAAAAATCTTTCTTCTATTTAACAGCTTCTGCAATTAACAAGATATGGAGTCACTTCTGTCCAGTCAACATCCTGAAGATAGGTATTCAAATGTCAAACTAATGCGCATTCAGTTAGTCAAAGGCAAAAACTTCAGATGATATAACACGTTACACCCCCTCCAGGCACCCCAGAGCACTCTTGAAGTGTAGATACTGCTGCATTGTAAGAACCAAGAGATGATTCCTTATGGAATCCTGGATAGTGTCAGCATTGATGGCTTTTTCATGATAGAAGCAATGCACTTGACAGGATCTTGTTCTTTTCTCATTCAGCTGAACGTTTGACCGAGAATTACTGGATAGAAATTAAAAGTCAGAAACCTGTAGCCATGTTTGGACATTAAGGCAGGCCAGTACCAGTTTGGACCTAATTTCCTGTCCGGAGGAGTATCCTACTGGCAACATCTCTTGGTGGTACAAAGAATAGGAAGAAAGACGATGTCATTCTCAAGCCATGGGAAGCAGCTCCATGTGTAAAGATCGTGCTGCCAGATGGAAAATAAAGACCCCTCTGCTACAAAATTAAAAGAGTTTATTTCGTTTTGCAGCATGCCTCTTCTTCATCATCCTTACAGTTTCCTGCTCTGTCCACCGTCCCCCTCCACCCGTGCAGCCTGTCCATCTTCCCCCAAGCCTGCCAGTGACTCCCAGGCAAAAAGGTGGCTGGTTCCTGGTGCCTGCCTCCCTCCACACTGCACCATTCCTCACTCCCAGTGCAGGCCTCTCAGAGCTGTGCTGGCCTTTCCTCATTCCCTGCCGCCATTCCTGTTGATGCTCCTGGTGCTGAATTTTGCCCCCCTCCCATCATGGCCCTCTGTATTGCCTCCTTGGCCTGTTTGTCAGTGATGGTGATGATGTGGAGGTGTCAGTATTGGACTGGAATGGACAAAGTTAAAAATCACATAACACCAGGTTATAGTCCAAAAGTTTATTTCGAAGAACTAGCTTTCGGAACACTGCTCCTTCATCAGGTAGTTGTGAAGCAGGATCATATGACACAGCATTTATAGCAAAAGATTACAGTATCATGTAACAGAAATGATATATTGAACAAATGATATATTAATGTCGTCTTCCTTTTCATCACAACCAAGGGAACATCTCAGGATGGATCTGTTTGAACACACAGGTAAGATGCTCTCGATCATAGTAGAGTGTAACTCCAGATAGGTAGAAGTCAACAATTACAGGGTCACAATCTGAACAGTTAACACAGATATTTGCAAAATATATTACATCACCAACCTTGTAATTTCAGACAGCCGACTGTAATTTGCCAATTAATATTTTAAAGAGTTCAAGGCATCCTGTGGATTGCCTTTGCTATCATCTCACTAAGATACCCTTAAGAAATTGAGAGAGGGAGAAGGATTTGTATAGTAAAAGCATTGTTTCAGAAGAATGGCGTTATGGCCCAGACTAGATCCTCTCAAAATATATTAAGAAGGTAGCCTAGACACTAACCTTTTCTTATTTTAAAGGCAAGTATTGTGTGCTGGATGCAATTTGACTGGTACCCACCATTAAGCAAAGCACAGTTTATTCAAACATTGCAGTTAAAATACAACAAAAGAAAGAAGAACTTAGAATAACCTAACTCTATTGGAAAACTTCATAGAATAATAGATACAGTACCTATTACAGGTACACAATCCTTTATTCGAAATGCTCAGGACCAGCTACCTTTCAGAATTAGGAATTTATTGAAGTTCAGAATAAGTGACAGTTCAACAGTGAAATTTTTTTTAAAATCTTACCGAGCAGCAGACTCACTGTGAGTAACAGGCCCTGAGACAGAATTGAGGCCTGCCAGTGCTGCTCACCACCCTTGCCCCCCCCCCTCCCCCCTCCCCACCGTTGCATCTGAGTGACACACATCGAGTGAGTATGGAGTTGCACACCAAACAACCTTGTTAATGAGGTAAAAACTTTACAAAAAACCCTTCGGATTTTGACCTTTTCAGATCTCAGGCTTTCAGATAAAGGGTTGTCTACCTGTACTAATTAACTATTTTAATATAGTAACATCCCATAAATATACCTCTTGGCAAAATTTAGAAAATAGATTTGTCTCACAGCTAACTCCAACAACCCAGAAGGAGAAACATCAAGAGGAAACTCAATGAGAGTCGCTTACTGCAGCTTCCAACCCTGCTGAGACTTCTTTTTATTCATTCATGGCATGAGGGTATTGGCAGCCAGGTCAGCATTTATTGCCCAACCATAATTGCCCAGAGGACAGGTAAGAGCCAACCACATTGCTGTGGGTCTGGAGTCACATGTACACTACACCAGGTTAGGATGGCAGTTTCCTTCCCTAACGGACATTAGTGAACCAGATGGGTTTTTCCCAACAATCGACAATGGATTCGTGGCCATCATTAGACTCTTAATTCCAGACTTTTAAAAATTGAATTTAAATACCACTATCTGCCTTAGCAGGAGTCAAACCAGGTTCCCTGGAATGTGGGGGCACAGTGGCACAGTGGTTAGCACTGCTGCCTCACATCGCCAGGGACCCGGGTTCAATTTCCTGCCTCAGGCGACTGACTGTGTGGAGTTGGCACATTCTCCCCGTGTCTGCGTGGGTTACCTCCGGGTGCTCCAGTTTCCTCCCAATGTCCAAAAATGTGCAGGTTAGGTGACTTGGCCATGCTAAATTGCCCATAGGGTTAGGTGAAGGGATAAATGTAGGGGAATGGGTCTGGGTGGGTTGCGGGTCGGTGTGGACTTGTTGGGCCGAAGGGCCTGTTTCCACACTGTAAGTAATCTTACCTGAATCTCTGGATTGGCTTATGCCTGAAATGTCAACTCTCCTGATCCTCAGATTTTGCCTGACCTGCTGTGCTTTTCCAGTGCCACACTTTTCATCTCCGGAGTAACAATCCAGTGATGATACCACTACACAATCACCTTCCCTAGCTCCAACAGCAACTGCCTGAAGCTAAAAAAAATCATGAGAAATCCTGGTCTGTGAGGGTTGGCCACAACCATCCAGGTTGCTTCTATTGTTCCAGCTTCTTGGGCAGCACGGTGGCACAGTGGTTAGCACTGCTGCCTCACGCCGCCAGAGACCTGGGTTCAATTTCCACCTCAGGCAACTGACTGCATGGAGTTTGTACATTCTCCCCGTGTCTGCATGGGTTTCCTCCGGGTGCTCCGGTTTCCTCTCACAGTCCAAAGATGTGCAGGTCAGGTGAATTGGCCATGCTAAATTGCCCATAGGGGTAAATGTAGGAGAATGGGTCTGGGTGGGTTGCGCTTCGGCGGGTCGGTGTGAACTTGTTGGGCCGCAGGACCTGTTTCCACACTGAAACTAATCTAATCTAACCAAAAAAAACCCAAGGACTCACAAGCTGCTTGGCCCAAACTGCTTGGCACTTCTCGTTCAATCTCTCTCTTAAAAGAAACCAGAACAAAATACCCCTCTTAAAGCCACCGCATCATCACAGTGGTGCCATTCAACTTGCACTCCTGTGAGATCATTCAGCTCTTCTCCAAAACAGGATTTCCTCATGGGATAAAGACTAAGAGCACAACTCTCTAGTCTCCTGCATACACCCTTACATGTCACAAGCAAACTACTTGGTCAAAGTGAGAGAGAAAGGAAATTAATATCATTCTTGTTGGATTTAAAACTATGAAAATCTTGTCAAGCCTCTAACCAGGAAAGCTAGTGATCCACAGTCACCTATCAATTCCCCATCCTGCCCAGCAAAGTCTGAGGGAATGCTTATAGGTCTCTACCCTTCCCAACTCCCTCCGAAGGACACGAGGACCCATTCTTGGAGAATCATCAAGCAGTGCTTGTCAATATAAGAAGATAGCAGTGAAGAAGAGGACCAAAGAGAAGTAACCAAGATTGAGAATTGCAATAGACTGGAGCTTAAAGATTCCTTTTAGTTGAGTTTCAGCAAACCAATCAGAAACTTGACATTACAGGTCATGTAACATATTATGCTCCCTGCGAGGTATGTTATGGGTTAATTGTCACAGAAAATGATGGACCATCACAGGATTTGATCTCTTATACAACCTCAAAGATTTAAGCTAGAGAAGGAAGATGTCTCCCAATAAAGATCTTGGTCAATATACCTCTGAAACTCTCTGCAAGAGTCTAACAAGACCAAGAATATTTTAATATGCTCCAGTCGTTGCATAGCAGGTAGGCTTACCAATTCTGGTTGGATATTTTCCTGGAGGTTACATTATAGTTTTTCCAACCCAATACACACCTGCCAATGGTGAGTTAAGACATTCTTCATTAACCTCCTTAAAGTCAGCTGGAAGGAATGGAGACTGTTGTCTATTTGGGTGATCCTTGGCTGTCAGCAGCATTTCCTTTTCAACTCCAACACTTTCTATAAGAAATAAAGAAAAGCCAACTTTTTTTTAATGTTGGTTTTCCTTCTGTACCTTGTTCCCAATAATATTATAATAATGCTGAATATTTATCTTCAATTCCCAGACGCTCCAGGGAAACCCGAAAGAGTCGGCAACAAGAGCTGTAACATAGTGGCAGTGGATGAAAGGTTAAAGTAGGAGGGTGATTTCTTTTCACTAACTGTCTGTCTATAAAACATTGATTTGACCGCTAGTCTACATCTGCAGTACACAAATTGAAAGTGACAGCCAATGTCCTGAAACTGTTTCACTTGGAGCCACCCTCTCCTTTATCATTTTCTGAAGCAGTAATTACCTTTGAGCGTGTGACTCCTGTTATTACTGCACTCAGAGTCCCAATGGTCTCCACTTTCACCTTGCTGAGATGACATTTAGGGATATTGATCATAACTCTCTTCTTGACAGAATGGCCAGGGTAATTGATGAATGTCAAAAGTCACAATTGGAATATGATGAACTTCATAATAGGACTTCATATTTATCAAATCCCTCTCTGCTGGTGACATTGGCTCTGATCGTAACACTTATTTGCCACTAGGAAGGTGAGAAAAGGAGGAAAGCTTAGATCTTGCCTTTGTGCATATTTTTACAATGTCAGAGGACACTGCTTGTACTACCTGGTCAGTGAAGTTAAACGCGTGTGGGCCTTGGGTGTTTTTTCCTTGTTTTTTATTCCTATTGGACAAAGGGAACTTTTTCTTGACAATTCTTTGCCTTTATACTCAACATTGAGGCTAGCAGAGCAGGGGAAGCACAAATGCAAAAGACAAGAAACTGTACAGTTACTGAAATATGAAGAGTGTGGTCAAACAGCATCAGCAGAATGAGAAATACCATGAACTGTTCAGATTTGTGACTGAATACCACTGGAGGTGTACAAAATCCATGCAGACTATGGCTGTTCAAGAGCATGGTTCCCCATCCCCTTCTCAAGGGGCAACAAATTGGCCTTGTCAGCACCACCCTCATCCCCTGAATGAGAACTTTGCCAAAACTGAAAAATGTTCCAATGAGGATCACTGTTTGAAATTCCTCCTGTAACAGATGCTGCCAGTCCTGCTGAATATTTCTAGTCTTTTCTGTGTTTAATTCAGTTGAAGTCAAAGCTTAATTCAGGCAAAGTTAAAAATCACACAACACCAGATTATAGTCCAACAGGTTTATTGGGAATCACTAGCTTTCACAGCACTGCTCCTTCATCAAGTGGTTGTGGAGTTTAAGATCTTAAGATCCAGAATTTATAGCAAAAGTTTATAGTGTGATGTAACTGAAATTATGTATTGAAAAAGACCGGGATTGTTTGTTAAGATTAAATTAAAACATCGTAGAAACAGGCCCTTCAGCCCAACAAGTCCACACCGACCCTCCGAAGAGTAACCCACCCAGACCTGTTTCCCTCTGACTAATGCAGCTAACTCTCTGGGCAATTTAGCATGGCCAATTCACTTGACCTGCACATCTTTCGACTGTGAGAGGAAACCGGAGCACCCAGAGGAAACCCACGCAGACACGGGGAGAATGTGCAAACTCCACACAGGCTGGAATTGAACCTAGCTCCCTGGTGCTATGAGGCAGCAGTGCTACCCACTGAGCCACCTTGCCACTCCTTGAGTCCCTCATCTTTTAGAATGAGCAAGTTGGTTTCATATGAAAATCGCAGAACTTTTTCAAAGTTACATTCTCAAGTGAACTTTCACAATTGGTGTCATATCGGCCCAGATAATGTATTGAAGGTGTGAGGTGCCCTGTGTGAGACAATCTGTGCCACAATGTTCAGACTGATTCTAATCTTAAAAAATGGATTTACAGAATCCTACATGAATATAAGATTTTTTTAAAAGTTCTGCGATTTACATATGAAAGAATTGAAACCAACATGTTCATTCGAAAAGGTGAGAGACTTAACAAACAATCCTGGCCTTTTTCAATATATAATTTCAGGTACATCACACTGTAAACTTGTGCAATAAGTTCTGTGTCTTACGATCTTATACTTAACAACTACCTGATGAAGGAGGAGCCCTCCGAAAGCTAGTGCTTCCAAATAAACCTGTTGGACAATAACCTGGTGTTGTGTGATTTTTAACTTTATACACCCAGTCCAACACTGGCATCTCCAAATCATAATTCAGGCAAAAACTTATTTACCTTTTTTGCACTTGATTTATTCTCAGGGATTTGGTATCACTGGCAAGGCTGGAAAGAATTGCCCATTCTCCATTGCCCTTTGATGGGGCTTCTTGCTGAACCACTGGCAGTCTTTGATGTGAAGGTGCTTTTACAGAGCTGCTTGTTATTAGTTGTGACTGTATGATGCCTTAGAGAGTAACTAATAACCAACCAGGTCAATGTGGGACTGTTTTCATTTCTAGGCAAAACCCAAGCAAGAATGGTGGGTTTCCTTTCCTAAAAGACACAAACAAACCATTTAGTTTTTTTTAAACAATCTGACAGCTGCATGCTCACTTTGACTGATACCATATCATATTCATTCATAGATATTTTAACTGCTCAGGTGGGATTTGAATTCACTTCTTTCAGACTGTTAGATTACTAGCCTGCTAATTGGACCCAGATCACAAAGGTGGGAAGCCATAATTTACCATGATGCAATCCAGAAATTCACCAAGGTTCCTTCATCAGCACCTTCCAAACTCATGACCATTATCATCTACAAGGACAAGGGCAGCAGATCCTTGGGACAACACCACCTGCAAATTGTCCTCCAAACCACTCACCATCCTGTCTTGGAAATATATTGCCGTTCCTTCAGAGGTATTGGGTTAAAGTCTCGGAACTCCCTCCCTCACAGTATTGTGGGTCTGTCTACAGCAAATGGATTACAAGTGTGGTCAATGATGAAGTAGCTGAAGATGATTGGACCCAGGACACTAACCTGAGAAACCCCTGAAGTGAGCAATGATAGTCAACTATTATTATCACTGGACTGTTAATCCAGAGACCCAGATAATATTCTGAGTTCCTGGGTTCGAATCCTGCCATGGCAGATGGTGGAATTTGAATTCTACAATAAAACATATCTGTAATTAAGAGTCTACTGATCACTACAAGTCTATTGTTGATTGTTGGAAAAGCCCATCTGGTTCACTAATGTCCATTAGAGAAAGAAACTGTCATCTATTCCTGAATTTGGTCTACATGTGAATCCAGATCCACAGCAATATTGCTGACTCTTAATTGTCTTCTGGGCAATTAAGGATGGACGATAAATGCTGCCTAGTCAGTGATGCCTGCATCCTGTGAACAAATGAAGCAGAAAAAATGTCCCATAGCTGGGATAATTGATCTGGGAGTTACCATTGACCAGAAGCTTACCTGGAGTAGCAATATAAATACAGTGGCTATAACAGCAGGTCCAAGGCTAGGAATCCTGACGTGAATAACTCATCTCCTAACTCCCCCTGAGCCTGACCACCATCCCTGTGACACAGGTCTTATGGAATATAATGGAATACTCCTACTTTATTAGATGCGTGCTACTCCAAAAATAGTCAAGATGCTTGACACCATCCAAGTCAAAATAGCCCACTTGATTAGAACCATATCCTCAAATGTTCTCTCCCTCTACCACTCAGTAGCAGCAGTGTGTGACATCTACAACATACACTGCAGAAATTCACCAAGATTCCTTAGGCAGCACCTTCCAAACCCATAATCACTACTATTTAGAAGGCCAAGGGCAGTAGACACATGGGAACACCACCACCTGCAAGTCCCCCTCCAAGTGACTCACCATCCTAACTTGGAAATATATCGCCATTCCTTTGCTGTCGCTGGGTCAAAATCCTGGAACTCTCTCAGGGGCTTTGTGGAACAACCCACAGCAGGGGGACTGCAGCAGTTCAAGAAGACAGCGCACTACCATCTTCTCAAGATGAACAAAGGATGGGCAATAAACACTGACCTAGCCAGTGAAACCTATATACCCTGAAATCAATTTTTAAAAAAACTTCTGTTGTGTTGGGTCTGACTCCAATCAGTGGAGAGTCTTCCCCTCCATTTCCCCTCAATCCAGTTTTGCTCGAGCTTCTAGATGTCACTTACTCAAGTACAACCTTGATGTTGAGGACTGTCACTCTCACTTCTCCTCTGGAAGTCAGCTCCTTAGTCCATGTTTGGATCAAGGCTGTAAAAAATGAGGTCAGCAGCTGAGTGGGCCTGCTAGAGCCCAAACTGAGCATCAGTGAGAAGTTTATTATTGAGTAAATGCTGCTTGATAGCACAATCAATGACATTCTCCCCCATGTTGTTGGTGATTGAGTGTAGATGAATGGGGCGGTAATCAGCTTGATTGAATTGACCTTGGATTTTATGTCCAGGATATATCTAGTCTCCTTGGTGCTGTACTCAGTCAAATGTTGCCTTTGATGTCATTGGCTACGATTCTCATTTTGATGTTCTCCCCACTTCTCTTGCCCGGACTAGGGCCTCCACCCTGGGATGAAATTCCAGAAGTATTTGTTGCCCTTCAAATTTTGCCCAAGTAGTTATCAGTCATTCCTGAGTGCACAGAACAATGCAGTCATAACCACTCCTGCTCATGCCCAGCAAGGAACACTGGATAATGTCTCAAACTTTGAGTTCTTACTTTGTCTATTCCTTAGTATTGTGACAAAGCTAACCCACCTACAGAGGTCAGCAAACTGGACAGGGAACAGACATTGAGAAGTTGCCTTACCGTGTCTCAGGGACCCAACTTCATTGTTCTGAGTCAGAAATGCAAATGCTACCAGGCTTCTGGCTCTGATTAAGAAGTTCATAAATTTAAATCCTACTCTAGAGCTTGATTAGAATAATCTAGGCAGATTCTTGTGAATGGATCGTGAGTGCTGAATCATTAGAGGAGCTGACTTTCAGAGGAGCTGTTAATCTAATTCTTGACGCTATTTGGAGAAAAACAAATGAGCTCCCCTAGAGCCCCAGACAATATTTGGCCTTCAACCAACACATCCAAATTGCACCGTTCCATTCCTTAATTAAGAGTCATGTTGTGAGCTCCTGGTAATAGCACAGGGCAAGGGAACTGCAAGAGGCAGTTTTGACAAGAGAAAAACAGATTGTGTGTTTAGATGGGATACTGGCTTATCATGACTCCCAGTCTAGTATTACTGCTAGTCCTTGTGTTTTCCCTTCACAGCTTCGCACCTTCCCAGCTTAGATCTTCCTGCAGACCCCGAAAACTCACATTCCTCTGAACACAATCTCTAATGCACTGTTTAAACTTATTCACCCATCATTAAAGATCAGGTCCTTCAGGAATTCATCCTGAAATCCCACTTGTCTCTTCAACACTCTTGCTTCCTTTCTCCAAATCCATTGTCTTTTCCTCTTAAATAATATCTACCATATAGGCTCAAGTTGTGCTGCTTTTTTTGCTGTTGTCTGGACCAACGTTTTGCAGCACTCCTTTAAAGATTCATTTGACTCATTCCTGAAATGGAGGTCTTATGAAGCAAGTTTGAATAGGTCAGGCCTAATTGATGGAGTTAAGGGAATGAGGGGTGATCTTATTGAAATATGTAAGATGGGATAGACTGGATAGCCACCGAATGTTTCCCTTATTAGGACAACAAAAACTATAGGACATACTTTAAGTTTAAATAGTTTCCTTCTTCAGACAGAGATGAAAATGATTTTCTTTTTTTTCTCTTAGCGGGACATTAGACTGTGGAATTCTCTTATCTAAAGTGTAGAGGTAGCTGGGTATTTAAATTTATTCACACCTGAATTTGGTGGATATTTGATAGACAAGGGGATTAAGAATTAAGAAGGGGTGTAGGCCAGAGTGGAGCTGAGACCACAACCAAATCAGGCACGATCTTATTGACAGGTGAAGCAGGATTGAAGGGCCAAACTATCGCCTTCTCATCCTAGATCTACATTTTTAATCTTGTACATTAGCTTCCAAGCTTCAATTCATCTTGTCTTTATCTCTAATTGCAATTTGGTGTATTAGAGTCATAGAATCCCTACAGTGTGGAAACAGGCCCTTCCGCCCAACAAGTCCACATTGGCCCACTGAAGGATAACCCATCCAGGCCCATTCCCCTTCCCTATATTTACCTCCTGACTACTGCACCTAACCTGAACACTACGGGCAATTTAGCACAGCCAATTCACCTAACCTGCACGTCTTTGGACTGTTGGGGGAAACCAGAGCATCCCCACACAAAAAAAGGGGAGAACATATAAGCTATACACAGTCAGTCACCCAAGGCTGGAATTGAACCTGGGTCTGTGACGTTGTGAGGCAGCAGTGCTAACTACTGAGCCACCATGCCACCCCAATTATTTATTCTTGCCAGTTTTTGGAGGTGACCGGGACTAAGTATCACCCTTTAGATATTGGTTCTGAAAGAATTGAGATGCACTTGCTCTCTGGTGGGTTTGCTTGAACAGAGGCAGTGTAAGGTCAGAGCAGCAGACACATGGATTTTGCTTTCACAGTATGTTTCCAGACAACTGCCCTAAATCAATAGATCCCTCAATGACACGGAGTTGCCAGTAATTCTTGAATGCCAAAGAGCCACAACTCATTCCATCAGTGAGCATAAGGGATTGGTAATGAATTTGTTACATTGGGGAATAAAACATTTGCTGTCACTGTGCAATAGAAAAAATAAATAATGCCAGCTGCATATTACATACCTGGGGCATCCCACAGTGTAGCTCACCATAATTTAAATTTTATGCCGTTTTATAGTAGCAGGAATATTATACCGTTATGCACACAACATACTGAATTTTCCAGAGTATTCCTTTATGCCAATCAATTGGATTGGTAAAAATAAGCATTTGTGGAGGCCAAGGTCATCTGGGGTTAATTGCTCTTGTTGTTTAATTCACTGCCAGGACAGGGGTGTTGAGTTTTAATCCCAAAACATCCCTACATAGCTGATTAATTTTTCTTTAATGGGATTGTTGCCTTGAGCTGAATAGCTAGGTTGCCCATTTTAGACTCACAAGGGCCTGGGCTGATATGTAAACTAGACTGAACACTCGTGAACCAGATGGGTTCTGAAAACAATAGTATTGTGCTCACTGCAAATAAGGTTTATTAATTGAATTTAAATTCTATTAGCTGGATAGGATTTAAACGATGCCCCTAGAGCATTAGACAGAATTACTAACCCAGTGACATAACAACACCATCTCTTCCCAATCATACCTTTGAAGAGCTGGCACAGAAATATCCTTTCTGTGCTATCTGATAATTTCTATAGTTCTTAGGTACTGCAGTACAACTGTATCTGTGGGACTAAGGCACTCTTGGAAGATTATAAGCACTAAAACAAGATAATTGAAAGCAGATGCACCTCCTCGGGCCAAGTGTGTGTGCGTCTCATGTCAGCAGCAGCAGATACTGAAACGTGATACTGAAATGAATGATGAATCTGTCACACACTTCTGTCCTATCATTACTTAACTCACTGACAAATAGCGCTAGTCGCATTGATGTGCCACCTCCACCAATATTTGGGAGGGGTGTCTTGTAAAACAAGCCACTGGAAAGTCCTAAGTCTTGGTCTTACACACTTACAGCAGTCACTCACAGCTGTCATGGTGCAATACAGGAAATGAGTTAGTCTGGTTGATTCAAACCAGCCAATTACAAAACAAGGGCCCTCGTTCTTGAGGTGAGATGGTTGTTAGTTGACCTTCAGGAGGCTGAGGTGGGCGGTAATTTGACTCATGTGTTTAAAATATTTGAAGGGATGAATGTGGAGAAAGTGTTCCTTCTGTTAAAGGCATCAGTAACAATTGAGAGAGACAATCTTAATATTTGAGTTCACCGTTTAGGAGTCAAGTTTTTACAAGAGGGCATTGAAAACCAGAATCTCTCACTTTAAAAAGGTCACAGTCAATGGGGAAAACTGAAACTCTCAAAAACTGTGATCCGTAGATTTTTGCTTGCTGAGGGCAATCAAGGAATGGAATTCCAGCATAGATCTGACACATTCTCATTCATTGGTGGAGGAAGTCTGAGGGGCTAAGAGTGGTTGACACAGAGAAATCACAAGCAGCATAGAGTCATATACTCATAGAACATAGAACAGTACAGCACAGTACAGGCTCTTCGGCCCTCGATGTTGTGCTGGCCTTCTATCCTACTCTAAGATCAGACTAACCTACATACCCTTCACTGCCTCTCACAAAGCCACGCTGACTATCTCTAATCAAACTATGGTTTTCCAAGTAATCATAAATCTAGTCTCTCAGAATCCTCTCCAAAACTTTACACACCACAGATATAAGACTGACTCGTCTGTAATTCCCAGGATTAACCCTATTCCCTTTCTTGAACAAGGGAATAACATTTGCCACCCTCCAATCATCTGGCACTACTCCAGTAGATAGTGAGGATGCAAAGATCATCGCCAAAGGCGCAGCAATCTCTTCCCACATTTCCTGTAGTAACCTTGGATATATCCTGTCTGGCCCAGGTGATTTGTCTATCCTTATGTTTTTCAAAATTTTCAGCACATCCTCCTTCCTAACATCAACCTATTTGAGCATCTCAGCCTGTTTCACGGTCTCCTCATAAATGACAAGGTCCCTCTCACTAGTGAATACTGAAGCAAAGTATTCATTAAGGATCTTCCCACCTCTTCTGACTCCAGGTGCAAGTTCTCTCCACTACCCCTGATTGGTCCTACCCTCAATCTGGCCATCCTTTTGTTCCTCTCAAAAGTGTAGAACACCTTAGGGTTTTCCTTAATCCTATCTGCTAAAGCTTTTTCATGCCCCCTTCTAGCTCTCCTAAGTCCGTTCTTCAGTTCCTTCCTGGCTACCTTGTAATCCTCTAGAGCCCTGTATGATCCTTGCCTCCTCAATGTTAAGTAAGTTTCCTTCTTCCTCTTGACTAGATGTTTCACAACCTTTGTCACCCAAGATTCTTACAACCTCCCATCCCTTCCTTGCCTCAGTTGGACAAATGTACAGCATGGAGATAGACCCTTTGGTCCAACTCATCCATGCTGACCAGATATCCTAACCTAAATCTAGCCCCATTTGCTAGCACTTGGCCCACATCACTCTAAATCCTTCCTATTCATATACCCATTCAAATTCCTTTTTAATGTTGTAATTGTACCAGCCCCCACCACTGCCTGTGGCATCTCATTCCATACATGCACCACCCTCTGCGTGAAAAAGTTGCCCCTTAAAAGTCTCCTTTAAAGTTTTCCCCTCTCACCTTAAACCTGTGCCTTCTAGTTCTGGAACCCCTCTCCCCACCAACCCCCACCCCCACCCCATGCCAGGGAAAAAAATTTGTCTATTTATCCTATTCACGCCCCTCATGATTTTATAAACCTCTGTAAGGTCACCCCTCAGCCTCTGACGCTGCAGGGAAAACAGCCCCACCCTATTCAGCCTCTCCCTATAGCTCAAACCCTCCATCCGTGGCAACATCCTTGTAAATCTTTTCTGAGCCCTTTCAAATTTCACAATATCCCTCTAACAGGAGGGAGACCAGAATTACACACAATAATCCAAAACTGGCCTAACCAATGTCCTGTACAGCAGCAACATGACCTCCCAATTCCTATACTCGATGCTCTGACCAATAAAGGAAATATCAGAAGTAATTGAATTATTGGTGAAATAAACTTCTTCACTTCCTCAATTCTGTCTTGCTTGATGTGATACCTTGATTGGTGTGGGTGATTCACCATTAAAATGTGGAGAGGTCAGATATTTTGGTTTAATTTCCACCTTCTTAGCCATTCTTTGATGCAGGTGATGGCTAGGTGAAATTATCACTGGGCTGTTACTGCAGGTAATGTTCTGGGGAAGGGTCACTGGACCCAAAACATTAACTCAGATTTCTCTTCACAGATGCTGCCAGACCTGCTGAGCTTTTCCAGCAATTTCTGTCTTTTTTAATATTCTGGGGACTTGAGTCCAAGTCCCACCATGGCAGATGGCGTATTGTGAATTCAATAAAAGTCTGGAATTAGGAGTTTAATGATGGCCATAAATCCATTCTGGAAAAATCCTATAGAGAAGGAATTTGCTATCTTTACCTTGTCTAGCCTGGGGGGGGGGAGTGATGGCGTAGTGGTATTACCACTGGGCTGTTAAGCCAGATAATAGAATATCCTTTATTGTCAGCAGTACAGTGAAACATTTTACAATGTCGTCTCTTAGAAACAAAAGAGGAATAAAAAGAAAATTAATTGTATTGTTTTTACATTACAGTGTTTAAAGAATAAGTTAAAAATAAGACATAGTTAAATAATTAACATTTCAGTTAGATTAGATTAGATTACAGTGTGGAAACAGGCCCTTCGACCCAACAAGTCCACACCGACCCGCCGAAGCGAAACCCACCCATACCCCTACATTTACCCCTTATCAAACACTACGGGCAATTTAGTATGGCCAATTCACCTGACCCTGCACATCTTTGGACTGTGGGAGGAAACCGGAGCACCCGGAGGAAACCCACGCAGACACGGGGAGAACGTGCAAACTCCACACAGTCAGTCGCCTGAGGCGGGAATTGAACCCGGGTCTCTGGCGCTGTGAGGCAGCAGTGCTAACCACTGTGCCACCGTGCCGCCCACGCACGGTGGCACAGTGGTTAGCACAGTTAGATAAAAAACAATTCAAATAATCTTTATGTTACAGCAGCTCGGTGCATAGGCTTCCCCACGTTGTCTATCTGCCCATGTGAGAGCCCAGTCCAACAACTGTCCCTGCTCCAGGCCTCCAGGCCACTCCACACTGGCTCTTGGCTGCTCCACAGTAAGTTCAGCACCGCCTCCCCTGCTCCAGTCTCCACCCAGGACACACTCATATGCTGTACAATGCTCCAGGACTGATTCCCCCGCAGCAGCTATGACACTGGGACTGCTTCCCCCGTGTCGGACATTGCATTGGGACTGCTTCCCCTGTGTCAGCCATTACACTGGGACTGCTTCCCCCGTGTCAGCCATTACACTGGGACTGCTTCCCCCGTGTCAGCCATTACACTGGGACTGCTTCCCCCGTGTCAGCCATTACATTGGGACTGCTTCCCCCGTGTCGGACATTGCATTGGGACTGCTTCCCCTGTGTCAGCCATTACACTGGGACTGCTTCCCCCGTGTCAGCCATTACACTGGGACTGCTTCCCCCGTGTCAGCCATTATATTGGGACTGCTTCCACGTTGTCAGCCATTACACTGGGACTGCTACTCCGTGTCAGCCATTACACTGGGACTGCATCCCCTGTGTCAGCCATTACACTGGGACTGCTTCTTCCAGTCAGCCATTACACTGGGACTGTTTCCCCGTGTCGGCCATTACACTGGAGCTGCTTCCTCTGTGTTGAACATTACACTGGGACTGCTTCTCCCACGTCAGCCATTACACTGGGACTGCTACCCCTGTGTCAACCATTACACTGGGACTGCTTCTCCCACGTCAGCCATTACACTGGGACTGCTACCCCCGTGTCAGCCATTACACTGGGACTGCTTCTCCCACGTCAGCCATTACACTGGGACTGCTTCCTCTATGTCAGCCATTACACTGGGACTGCAACCCCCGTGTCGGCCATTACACTGGAACTGCTTCCTCTATGTCAGCCATTACACTGGGACTGCTTCCCCCGTGTCAGCCATTACACTGGGACTGCTTCCCCCGTGTCAGCCATTATATTGGGATTGCTTCCACTTTGTCAGCCATTACACTGGGACTGCTACTCCGTGTCAGCCATTACACTGGGACTGCATCCCCTGTGTCAGCCATTACACTGGGACTGCTTCTTCCAGTCAGCCATTACACTGGGACTGTTTCCCCGTGTCGGCCATTACACTGGAACTGCTTCCTCTGTGTTGAACATTACACTGGGACTGCTTCTCCCACGTCAGCCATTACACTGGGACTGCTACCCCTGTGTCAACCATTACACTGGGACTGCTTCTCCCACGTCAGCCATTACACTGGGACTGCTACCCCCGTGTCAGCCATTACACTGGGACTGCTTCTCCCACGTCAGCCATTACACTGGGACTGCTTCCTCTATGTCAGCCATTACACTGGGACTGCAACCCCCGTGTCGGCCATTACACTGGAACTGCTTCCCCTGTGTCAGCCTTTACACTGAGACTGCTTCTCCCACGTCAGCCATTACACTGGGACTGCTTCCCCGGTGACAGCATTACACGAGGACTGCTTCCCCTGTGTCGGACATTGCACTGGGACTGATTCCCCCTTGTCGGACATTACACTGGGACTGCTTTCCTCATGTCAGCCATTACACTGGGACTGATTTCCCCATGTCGGACATTACACTGGGAGTGCTACCCCCATGTCAGACATTACACTGGCACTGCTACACCCGTGTCAGCCATTGCACTGGGACTGCTTCCCCAGTGACAGCCATTACACTGTGACTGCTTCCCTGTGTCAGCCATTACACTGGGACTGCTTCCCCCGTGTTGGCCATTACAGTGGGACTGCTTCCCCTGTGTCAGCCATTACACTGGGACTGCTTCCCCGTGTCGGCCATTACACTGGGACTGCTACCCCTGTGTCAGCCATTACACTGGGACTGCTACCACTGTGCCAGCCGTTACCCTGGGACTGCTTCCCCCATATCGGCCATTACACTGGGACTGCTACCCCTGTGTCGGCCATTACACTGGGACTGCTACCACAGTGTCAGCCATTACATTGGGACTGCTTCCCCTGTGTCAGCCATTACACTGGGACTGCTACCCCCTTGTCAGCCATTACACTGGGATTGCTTCCCCTGTGTCAGCCATTACACTGGGACTGCTACCCCCGTGTCGGCCATTACACTGGGACTGCTTCCCCTGTGTTGAACATTACACTGGGACTGCTACTCCCTGTCAGCCATTACACTGTGACTGTTTCTCCCGCGTCAGCCATTACACTGGGACTGCTTCCCCTGTGTCAGCCATTACACTGAGACTGCTTCTCCCGCGTCAGCCATTACACTGGGACTGTTTCCCCGGTGACAGCCATTAACTAAGACTGCTTCTCCTGTGTTGGACATTACACTGGGACTGCTTTCCCCTGTGTCGGACTTTGCACTGGGACTGATTCCCCCATGTCGGACATTACACTGGGAGTGCTACCCCCATGTCGGACATTACACTGGCACTGCTACACCCGTGTCAGCCATTGCACTGGGACTGCTTCCCCAGTGACAGCCATTACACTGGGACTGCTTCCCCTGTGTCAGCCATTACATTGGGACTGCTTCCCCCGTGTTGGCCATTACACTGGGACTGCTTCCCCTGTGTCAGCCATTACACTGGGACTGCTTCCCCGTGTCGGTCATTACACTGGGACTGCTTCCCCCATATCGGCCGTTACACTGGGACTGCTTCCCCCATGTCAGCCATTACACTGGGACTCCTACCCCTGTGTTGGCCATTACACTGGGACTGCTACCACTGTGTCAGCCATTACACTGGGACTGCTACCCCCTTGTCAGCCATTACCCTGGGACCGCTTCCTCTGTGTCAGCCATTACATTGGGACTGCTTCCCCCGTGTTGGCCATTACACTGGGACTGCTTCCCCTGTGTCAGCCATTACACTGGGACTGCTTCCCCGTGTCGGTCATTACACTGGGACTGCTACCCCTGTGTCAGCCATTACATTGGGACTGCTTCCCCCATATCGGCCGTTACACTGGGACTGCTTCCCCCATGTCAGCCATTACACTGGGACTCCTACCCCTGTGTTGGCCATTACACTGGGACTGCTACCACTGTGTCAGCCATTACACTGGGACTGCTACCCCCTTGTCAGCCATTACCCTGGGACCGCTTCCTCTGTGTCAGCCATTACACTGGGACTGCTTCGCCTGTGTTGAACATTACACTGAGACTGCTACTCCCTGTCAGCCATTACACTGGGACTGTTTCTCCCGCGTCAGCCATTACACTGGGACTGTTTCCCCGGTGACAGCCATTACACTAGGACTGCTTCTCCTGTGTCGGACATTACACTGGGACTGCTTTCCCTGTATCGGACATTGCGTTGGGACTGATTCTCCCACGTCGGACATTACATTGGGACTGCTATCCCCAGGCCGGACATTACACTGAGACTGCTTCCCCCTTGTCAGCCATTGCACTGGGACTGCTTCCCCCGTGTCGGCCATTACACTGGGACTGCTTCCCCCGTGTCGGCCATTACACTGGGACTGCTACTCCTGTGTCAGCCATTACGTTGGAACTGCTTCCCCCATGTCGGCCATTACACTGAGACTGCTTCCCCCTTGTCAGCCATTGCACTGGGACTGCTTCCCCCGTGTCGGCCATTACACTGGGACTGCTTCCCCCGTGTCGGCCATTACACTGGGTCTGCTTCTCCCACGTCAGCCATTACACTGGGACTGCTACCCCCGTGTCAGCCATTACATGGGAGTGCTATCCCTGTGTCAGCCATTACACTGGGACTGCAACCCTCATGTCGGCCATTACACTGGAACTGCTTCCTCTATGTCAGCCATTACACTGGGACTGCAACCCCCGTGTCGGCCATTACACTGGAACTGCTTCCTCTATGTCAGCCATTACACTGGGACTGCAACCCCCGTGTCGGCCATTACACTGGAACTGCTTCCCCTGTGTCAGCCTTTACACTGAGACTGCTTCTCCCACGTCAGCCATTACACTGGAACTGCTTCCCCTGTGTCAGCCTTTACACTGAGACTGCTTCTCCCACGTCAGCCATTACACTGGAACTGCTTCCCCTGTGTCAGCCTTTACACTGAGACTGCTTCTCCCACGTCAGCCATTACACTGGAACTGCTTCCCCTGTGTCAGCCTTTACACTGAGACTGCTTCTCCCACGTCAGCCATTACACGAGGACTGCTTCCCCTGTGTCGGACATTGCACTGGGTCTGATTCCCCCTTGTCGGACATTACACTGGGACTGCTTTCCTCATGTCAGCCATTACACTGGGACTGATTCCCCATGTCGGACATTACACTGGGAGTGCTACCCCCATGTCGGACATTACACTGGCACTGCTACACCCGTGTCAGCCATTGCACTGGGACTGCTTCCCCAGTGACAGCCATTACACTGTGACTGCTTCCCTGTGTCAGCCATTACACTGGGACTGCTTCCCCCGTGTTGGCCATTACACTGGGACTGCTTCCCCTGTGTCAGCCATTACATTGGGACTGCTACCCCTGTGTCAGCCATTACATTGGGACTGCTTTCCCCATGTCGGCCATTACACTGGGACTGCTACCCCTGTGTCAGCCATTACATTGGGACTGCTTTCCCCATGTCGGCCATTACACTGGGACTGCTACCCCTGTGTCAGCCATTACACTGGGACTGCTACCACTGTGTCAGCCGTTACACTGGGACTGCTTCCCCCATGTCGGCCATTACACTGGGTCTGCTACCCCTGTGTCGGCCATTACACTGGGACTGCTACCACTGTGTCAGCCATTACATTGGGACTGCTTCCCCCATGTCAGCCATTACACTGGGACTGCTTCCCCTGTGTCAGCCATTACACTGGGACTGCTTCCCCAGTGACAGCCATTACACTGGGACTGCTTCCCCCGTGTTGGCCATTACACTGGGACTGCTTCCCCTGTGTCAGCCATTACATTGGGACTGCTACTCCTGTGTCAGCCATTACATTGGGACTGCTTTCCCCATGTCGGCCATTACACTGGGACTGCTACCCCTGTGTCAGCCATTACATTGGGACTGCTTTCCCCATGTCGGCCATTACACTGGGACTGCTACCCCTGTGTCAGCCATTACACTGGCACTGCTACACCCGTGTCAGCCATTGCACTGGGACTGCTTCCCCAGTGACAGCCATTACACTGGGACTGCTTCCCCTGTGTCAGCCATTACATTGGGACTGCTTCCCCCATGTCAGCCATTACACTGGGACTGCTTCCCCCATGTCAGCCATTACACTGGGACTGCTTCCCCTGTGTCAGCCATTACACTGGGACTGCTACCCCCTTGTCAGCCATTACACTGGGATTGCTTCCCCTGTGTCAGCCATTACACTGGGACTGCTACCCCCGTGTCAGCCATTACACTGGGACTGCTTCCCCTGTGTTGAACATTACACTGGGACTGCTACTCCCTGTCAGCCATTACACTGTGACTGTTTCTCCCGCGTCAGCCATTACACTGGGACTGCTTCCCCTGTGTCAGCCATTACACTGAGACTGCTTCTCCCGCGTCAGCCATTACACTGGGACTGTTTCCCCGGTGACAGCCATTAACTAAGACTGCTTCTCCTGTGTTGGACATTACACTGGGACTGCTTTCCCCTGTGTCGGACTTTGCACTGGGACTGATTCCCCCATGTCGGACATTACACTGGGAGTGCTACCCCCATGTCGGACATTACACTGGCACTGCTACACCCGTGTCAGCCATTGCACTGGGACTGCTTCCCCAGTGACAGCCATTACACTGGGACTGCTTCCCCTGTGTCAGCCATTACATTGGGACTGCTTCCCCCGTGTTGGCCATTACACTGGGACTGCTTCCCCTGTGTCAGCCATTACACTGGGACTGCTTCCCCGTGTCGGTCATTACACTGGGACTGCTACCCCTGTGTCAGCCATTACATTGGGACTGCTTCCCCCATATCGGCCGTTACACTGGGACTGCTTCCCCCATGTCAGCCATTACACTGGGACTCCTACCCCTGTGTTGGCCATTACACTGGGACTGCTACCACTGTGTCAGCCATTACACTGGGACTGCTACCCCCTTGTCAGCCATTACCCTGGGACCGCTTCCTCTGTGTCAGCCATTACACTGGGACTGCTTCGCCTGTGTTGAACATTACACTGAGACTGCTACTCCCTGTCAGCCATTACACTGGGACTGTTTCTCCCGCGTCAGCCATTACACTGGGACTGTTTCCCCGGTGACAGCCATTACACTAGGACTGCTTCTCCTGTGTCGGACATTACACTGGGACTGCTTTCCCTGTATCGGACATTGCGTTGGGACTGATTCTCCCACGTCGGACATTACATTGGGACTGCTATCCCCAGGCCGGACATTACACTGAGACTGCTTCCCCCTTGTCAGCCATTGCACTGGGACTGCTTCCCCCGTGTCGGCCATTACACTGGGACTGCTTCCCCCGTGTCGGCCATTACACTGGGACTGCTACTCCTGTGTCAGCCATTACGTTGGAACTGCTTCCCCCATGTCGGCCATTACACTGAGACTGCTTCCCCCTTGTCAGCCATTGCACTGGGACTGCTTCCCCCGTGTCGGCCATTACACTGGGACTGCTTCCCCCGTGTCGGCCATTACACTGGGTCTGCTTCTCCCACGTCAGCCATTACACTGGGACTGCTACCCCCGTGTCAGCCATTACATGGGAGTGCTATCCCTGTGTCAGCCATTACACTGGGACTGCAACCCTCATGTCGGCCATTACACTGGAACTGCTTCCTCTATGTCAGCCATTACACTGGGACTGCAACCCCCGTGTCGGCCATTACACTGGAACTGCTTCCTCTATGTCAGCCATTACACTGGGACTGCAACCCCCGTGTCGGCCATTACACTGGAACTGCTTCCTCTATGTCAGCCATTACACTGGGACTGCAACCCCCGTGTCGGCCATTACACTGGAACTGCTTCCCCTGTGTCAGCCTTTACACTGAGACTGCTTCTCCCACGTCAGCCATTACACTGGAACTGCTTCCCCTGTGTCAGCCTTTACACTGAGACTGCTTCTCCCACGTCAGCCATTACACGAGGACTGCTTCCCCTGTGTCGGACATTGCACTGGGTCTGATTCCCCCTTGTCGGACATTACACTGGGACTGCTTTCCTCATGTCAGCCATTACACTGGGACTGATTCCCCATGTCGGACATTACACTGGGAGTGCTACCCCCATGTCGGACATTACACTGGCACTGCTACACCCGTGTCAGCCATTGCACTGGGACTGCTTCCCCAGTGACAGCCATTACACTGTGACTGCTTCCCTGTGTCAGCCATTACACTGGGACTGCTTCCCCCGTGTTGGCCATTACACTGGGACTGCTTCCCCTGTGTCAGCCATTACATTGGGACTGCTACCCCTGTGTCAGCCATTACATTGGGACTGCTTTCCCCATGTCGGCCATTACACTGGGACTGCTACCCCTGTGTCAGCCATTACATTGGGACTGCTTTCCCCATGTCGGCCATTACACTGGGACTGCTACCCCTGTGTCAGCCATTACACTGGGACTGCTACCACTGTGTCAGCCGTTACACTGGGACTGCTTCCCCCATGTCGGCCATTACACTGGGTCTGCTACCCCTGTGTCGGCCATTACACTGGGACTGCTACCACTGTGTCAGCCATTACATTGGGACTGCTTCCCCCATGTCAGCCATTACACTGGGACTGCTTCCCCTGTGTCAGCCATTACACTGGGACTGCTTCCCCAGTGACAGCCATTACACTGGGACTGCTTCCCCCGTGTTGGCCATTACACTGGGACTGCTTCCCCTGTGTCAGCCATTACATTGGGACTGCTACCCCTGTGTCAGCCATTACATTGGGACTGCTTTCCCCATGTCGGCCATTACACTGGGACTGCTACCCCTGTGTCAGCCATTACATTGGGACTGCTTTCCCCATGTCGGCCATTACACTGGGACTGCTACCCCTGTGTCAGCCATTACACTGGCACTGCTACACCCGTGTCAGCCATTGCACTGGGACTGCTTCCCCAGTGACAGCCATTACACTGGGACTGCTTCCCCTGTGTCAGCCATTACATTGGGACTGCTTCCCCCGTGTTGGCCATTACAGTGGGACTGCTTCCCCTGTGTCAGCCATTACACTGGGACTGCTTCCCCGTGTCGGTCATTACACTGGAACTGCTACCCCTGTGTCAGCCATTACATTGGGACTGCTTCCCCCATGTCGGCCGTTACACTGGGACTGCTTCCTCTGTGTCAGCCATTACACTGGGACTGCTTCCCCCATGTCAGCCATTACACTGGGACTGCTTCCTCTGTGTCAGCCATTACACTGGGACTGCTTCGCCTGTGTTGAACATTACACTGAGACTGCTACTGCCTGTCAGCCATTACACTGGGATTGTTTCTCCCGCGTCAGCCATTACACTGGGACTCTTTCCCCAGTGACAGCCATTACACTAGGACTGCTTCTCCTGTGTCGGACATTACACTGGGACTGCTTTCCCTGTATCGGACATTGCGTTGGGACTGATTCTCCCATGTCGGACATTACATTGGGACTGCTATCCCCATGTCGGCCATTACACTGGGACTGCTACCCCTGTGTCAGCCATTACACTGGGACTGCTACCACTGTGTCAGCCGTTACACTGGGACTGCTTCCCCCATGTCAGCCATTACATTGGGACTGCTTCCCCCATGTCAGCCATTACACTGGGACTGCTTCCCCTGTGTCAGCCATTACACTGGGACTGCTACCCCCTTGTCAGCCATTACACTGGGATTGCTTCCCCTGTGTCAGCCATTACACTGGGACTGCTACCCCCGTGTCAGCCATTACACTGGGACTGCTTCCCCTGTGTTGAACATTACACTGGGACTGCTACTCCCTGTCAGCCATTACACTGTGACTGTTTCTCCCGCGTCAGCCATTACACTGGGACTGCTTCCCCTGTGTCAGCCATTACACTGAGACTGCTTCTCCCGCGTCAGCCATTACACTGGGACTGTTTCCCCGGTGACAGCCATTAACTAAGACTGCTTCTCCTGTGTTGGACATTACACTGGGACTGCTTTCCCCTGTGTCGGACTTTGCACTGGGACTGATTCCCCCATGTCGGACATTACACTGGGAGTGCTACCCCCATGTCGGACATTACACTGGCACTGCTACACCCGTGTCAGCCATTGCACTGGGACTGCTTCCCCAGTGACAGCCATTACACTGGGACTGCTTCCCCTGTGTCAGCCATTACATTGGGACTGCTTCCCCCATGTTGGCCATTACAGTGGGACTGCTTCCCCTGTGTCAGCCATTACACTGGGACTGCTTCCCCGTGTCGGTCATTACACTGGAACTGCTACCCCTGTGTCAGCCATTACATTGGGACTGCTTCCCCCATGTCGGCCGTTACACTGGGACTGCTTCCCCCATGTCAGCCATTACACTGGGACTGCTACCCCTGTGTCGGCCATTACACTGGGACTGCTACCACTGTGTCAGCCATTACATTGAGCCTGCTTCCCCCATGTCAGCCATTACACTGGGACTGCTTCCCCTGTGTCAGCCATTACACTGGGACTGCTACCCCCTTGTCAGCCATTACCCTGGGACTGCTTCCTCTGTGTCAGCCATTACACTGGGACTGCTTCGCCTGTGTTGAACATTACACTGAGACTGCTACTCCCTGTCAGCCATTACACTGGGACTGCTTCGCCTGTGTTGAACATTACACTGAGACTGCTACTCCCTGTCAGCCATTACACTGGGACTGTTTCTCCCGCGTCAGCCATTACACTGGGACTGTTTCCCCGGTGACAGCCATTACACTAGGACTGCTTCTCCTGTGTCGGACATTACACTGGGACTGCTTTCCCTGTATCGGACATTACATTGGGACTGCTATCCCCATGTCGGCCATTACACTGGGACTGCTACCCCCTTGTCAGCCATTGCACTGGGACTGCTTCCCCCGTGTCGGCCATTACACTGGGACTGCTTCCCCCGTGTCGGCCTTTACACTGGGACTGCTACCCCTGTGTCAGCCATTACGTTGGAACTGCTTCCCCCATGTCGGCCATTACACTGGGACTGCTTCCCCCGTGTCGGCCATTACACTGGGACTGCTTCCCCCGTGTCAGCCATTACGTTGGAACTGCTTCCCCCATGTCGGCCATTACACTGGGACTGCTACCCCCTTGTCAGCCATTGCACTGGGACTGCTTCCCCCGTGTCGGCCATTACACTGGGACTGCTACCCCCGTGTCAGCCATTACGTTGGAACTGCTTCCCCCATGTCGGCCATTACACTGGGACTGCTTCCCTTGTGTCGGCCATTACAGTGGGACTGCTTCCCAGTGACAGCCATTACACTGGGACTGCTTCCCCCATGTCAGCCATTACACTGGGATTGCTTCCCCGGCGACAGCAATTACACTGGGACTGCTTTCCCCAGTGACAGCCATTACACTGGGACTGCTTTCCCCATGTCAGCCATTACACTGGGACTGCTTCCCCCTTGTCAGGCATTACTCTGGGACTGCTTCCCCGGTGTCAGCCATTACACTGGGACTGCAACCCCCAGGTCAGCCATTACACTGGGACTGGTTCCCCCACATCAGCCATTACACTGGAACTGCTTCCTCTGCATCAGCCGTTATACTGGGACTGCTTCCCCCTTGTCAGCCATTACATGGGACTGTTTTTCCCACGTCAGCCATTACACTGGAACTGCTTCCACCACGTCAGCCATTAGACTGTGATTGCTTCCCCTGTATCGGCCATTACACTGGACTGCTTCCCCCACACAGCCATTACATTGGGACTGCTTTCCTCGCGTCTGCCATTACTCTGGGACTGCTTCCCTCGCGTCAGCCATTACTCTGGGACTGCTTCCCCGGCGTCAGCTATTTCACTGGGACTGCTAACCCCATGTTGGCCGTTACACAGGGACTGCTTCCCCGGCGTCAGCCATTACACTGGGACTGCTTACCCATGTCGGACATTACACTGGGACTGCTTCCCCAATGTCAGCAATTACACTGGGACTGCTTCCCTCATGTTGGACATTTCACTGGGGCTGCTTCCCCGGCGTCAGCCATTACACCGGGACTGCTTCCCCTGCATCAGCCATTACACTGGGACTGCTTCCCCTGCATCAGCCATTACACCGGGACTGCTTCCCCTGCATCAGCCATTACACTGGGACTGCTTCCCCGGTATCAGCCATTACACTGGGACTGCTTCCCCTGCATCAGCCATTACACTGGGACTGCTTCCCCTGCATCAGCCATTACACTGGGACTGCTTCCCCGGTATCAGCCATTACGCTGGAACTACTTTCCCCACATCAGCCATTACACTGGGCCAGCTTGACCCATGTCAGTCATTACACTGGGACTGCTTCCCCCATGTTGACCAATACACGGGGCCTGCTTCCCCCATGTCGGTTATTACACTGGGACTGCTTCCCCAACGCAGCCGTTACAGTGACTCTGCTTCCCTAACACAGCCATTACACTGGGGCTGCCTCCCCCATGTCAGCTATGACACTGGGACTACTTCCCCCATGTCAGCCACTGCTCCAGGACTCGCCCTCCCTGCTGCTGCTCTCACCCCTGGGGCTCCTCCATTCCCCTCATGCAGAGAAGGCGGAAAAGAGAGAAGCAAAAGAATACCAAAGAAAAAGAACCAGTAGAGGAGAGGTGCTCCCACTGGAGCGTCTTACTCTGCCACCATCTTGCCAGAATCCTAGCTAATGACCTGGGAACCGGGTTCAAATTCCGCCGAGGCAGATTGTGGAATTTGAATTCAACTTTTAAAAAACCTGGAATTAAGAGTCTAATGATGACTATGAATCAATTGTCAATTGTCAGGAAAGTATCCATCTGGTTCACTAATGTAATTTAGGGAAGCGAACTGCTATCGCTACCTGGTCTGGACTACATGTGACTCCAGATCCACAGCAATGTAGCTTACTCTTAACTGCTGTCTGGGAAAGTTGGGATGGACAATAAATGCTGACTTTGCCTGCAATGCTGCATTGCATGAATGAATAAAAAATTGAATTTGTCATCATTATTTGTTTACTGGCCTGTGTTGTAATCTAAATTAATTGCAAATGCTTCAACTGTCTCAAATGGTATAGAGAGTGTAGTTGTTACCTCTTTGTTTACAATTGGAATCCGAACGCTCTTTAACTTTGATAGCAGTGGTAAACATTTCAGTGAAACCTCTATAGCCACATTTTTCCAACTCTTCAATGACATGAAACAAATTACTCTGTCTGAAACAACTAATCTCAGCTTTTTTGTGTAGGTTTCACCATGAGCTTTTGAAGTAGCATTCTTATAAGTAGGAGGTCTGAAACAAATAAAAAGACAAATTGCTGGAGAAACTCAGTAGGTCTGGCAACTCCCCACTGCCTTCTCAAGCTCAGTCAGGGTCTATCACGCTAGCCCAGTCAGTATTAACTACATCATGCAAATGAATAAAAGATTTCTTGCCATGAATTAGCCGTTGGATCCTGAGTAACACTCTCATGAATCTCTGCTGCACTCCTTCATATGTCAATATATCCTTTTGACAGTGCAGTGTGCAGAATTGCACATAGATTGTAAGGTATTGAGAGATTGACTATTTATTCTCTCGAGTTTTGAATGAAGCCTATGGATTTCTCAGAGAGTTTGGCTGGGTTAATGCTGATAGATTGTTTCTCTTGCCTGGAGACTGTCAAACTAAGGCTGAGACTAAGGGAGGGAGTCTCTCGGTTGATGAGATGAGGAGGAATTCCCTTGCACAAAGTTTGTGAATCTTTGGAATTTGCTACCCCAGAGGCCTGTTGAATCTACACTGGGGTAGGGCAAGTCAAGTGGATTTGAGATAGATCAGTTGTAATCTTATTCACTGGTGGAGCAGGCTTGAGAGACTTACCTCTGTTCATAATGAATTCCTACAAATACTATTGGCACATTTTTCTGTGTTGCTGTTCGGTTGAAGTTATGATTGATTATTGGATAAAACCACACCGTCTACATTGAATTACACTCTCTTTGTATGCTCCATCCCAGCCCCCTCAAAATATACTACAAAGGCACTGCATGCTGTGACCTCATCTGACACACAATGGAATGGAAACCAACAGCAAAGAAAGACTACTACATTTTATCCAGTACATCATGTCTGATTCAAATCAGTTGTCTGTTCTGCCCTCTGCTGAAGTCCTGAAGAAGGGTTGTACCTGAAATGTTGACTTCTCCACCTCCTGATGCTACCTGGCTCGCTGCGTTGTTCTAGCCTCCTGCTTGACTACCTTGGAATCCAGCATCTGCAATTTTTTTGTCCCTACCCTCTGCTGGGCTGTCAGCAGAGTTGGGTGAAGGGGGGGCAGATGTCCTCTGCTGGATTCGCACTGCTCCACCCTCTCCAGTTTGATACAGGCAGCTGCCTCTCCTCCAGGTGATTGAGAGAGTTTTTCTTCTGTCAAAATTATTCGATGCATTGTCTCAGTGCCACAGTGTTCATGTGTGCAGCAAAAGCTAGGCATATTCCCGCAGGCACTCTACCAGGGAGGTGATTTTAAATGCCCAATGTCTGATTCCTTGCTGTGATTTATGAGCACTCATTATAGAGCTTTTATTGCTGTATTTATGTCACACTTTCATTATCTCATGCACTGCATCAGTTGGGTCTCTCAGAACACAGGAACAAGATGAGACCATTTTAGCCCCTTGAGTCTCTTTGCCATTTAATGTGTTGTGAATATCTATTTTCATTAATTCCAGGTGTGATATTGAAACCTTTTGCTTTAACGGGGTTGGAACTTTTAAAATATAGATGGATGGGGAAACCAACCTGATTAAGGAATAATCATGATGTAAATGCAAATCAAATACAGGATTCATTAGGGCTAAAAGGTAATCTGTGTTTATTCAGTAAGGTCAGAGCTGGTCGGAGGAGGTCAGAGGCTCAGAGTCCTATAGCAACTAACTCACCTCCCGCCTCCTCCAGAGCCTGTCCAATAGCTACAAGGCACACGTCAGGAATCTGATGGAATATCTTCCTCTTGCCTGGATGGACACAGCTCCAACAGCACTCAAGAAGCTTGACTTGTCGAGGATAAAGCAGCCTGCTTAATTGACAACATATCTACAAACATTTATTCTCCCCACCACCAACGCTCCGTAGTAGCAGTGTGTACCATCTGAAAGAGGGTTTTCAGAAATTCATGAAGGTTCTCTCGTCCGCACCTTCTAAATTCACAACTACTACCAGTTAAAAGGACAGGGCAGCAGATACATGGGAACACTTGCATCTTCAAGTTTCCCTCCAACACCCACACCATCCTGACTTGGAAGTATATCACTGTTTCTTCTCCATCGCTAGGTTAAAGTCCTGGAACACCCCCAGTGGCATTGTGGGTCAATCCACACCACATGGACAGCAACAGTTCAAGAAGGCAGCTCACCACCACCTTCTCAAAGGGGCAGTTAGGTATGGGCAATAAATACTGGCCCACCCAGTGATGCCCACATCCCATGAAAGAATGAAATAATTTCCTAGAATGATATTGCATGCTCAGTGATATACATGGCCCATTCCTGCATCTATCTTTTAAGGTTTTCTTTAGAGCAAGAGAGTTCTCTATTGAGCCCTCGTGATTATTTACCTCACAAACTACATCGGGGGAGGGACTATTTGGTCATTCTTACATTGGCTGCTTGTAAGAGCTTGCTGTGTAATAATTACTAACCACATTTCCCACATTGACTAAACTTCAAAAAGGGATCAGGGATGTGCTCAGATTGGAACCGGTGCTTTAGAAATGCAACACTTATTAAATTTCATTTTCTGTTTTAACCTGCAACGTTAGCAGGGCTTTTTAAATCAAATTTCTCAGTTGAAAATGAAAGGTCAGGACTGTTCCAAGACCCTATTGACCGATGAGGTTTTGGACTTACGCTATGACTAGATGGCATCTCAGGATCCAGGCATGATCCCAAGGGGAAAAGCTCACTCCTGACTCGTTATCTACATTGTGCCAGATCTCCAACTGCCTACTCAGGAGAGTACAGCTTCCCCTGCATATAAAACATCCCATTTACATATGATTTATACCTCTGCAACACTGCTCAGTGGGAAGCAGCTAAGAATATTAAGTTTCCTTTCATTTCATCAGTTGCTATGGTGATTATCCTTCAGCAATTTTCTTTTAATTATAAAGGATCTTTCATCACTGAAATCTCTTGATGCCAACCTGCCCCACTGACCACAGAAACCACCCCTGCTATTCTTACGCTAGGCATTAACAGAAGGGTACTCACTGTACCCCTGCATCTTGAAGTTAGCGGAGATGACAAACCTGATGAGGACGATGTCTTTCTTTCTACAAAGTCCTCTCTATTATCCACAGTACCAAATCTTCATCTAACTTCCAAATCCACCTTAGCCAGCTCTTCCGTCATAATACCATTGGCTTTATTTAACATTAATATTGTACATAAATAAGTTGCTGTTGAACTGAATGTACAATTCTACCTTATTATGATCACTTTTTCTTATTGGAACCTACTCTAATTTATTTAAAATTAACCCAACAGAATTGCACAAGACAAGATCTCAGCTATCACACTGCTGTGTAACATTAGGATAAGTTTCCAAGCATTTTGTGAACCCGTCCTTCAAATGACTTTTGCCAGTTTGATTCTTCCAGTCAATATGAAGATTAAAAGCTGCCTTGATTATTACATTGCCTTTATTACAAGCTCCTCTTATTTTGTGACGAAAAATCTGTTGGACAATATAGATACCAATAGGGTGCCTACACTCTCACCAATATTTTCTGCGGCTTGTAATTTCTTATTTCCACCCACTCTAGTTCCACTTTCTCCCCATTTGAGCTTAGATATTTCCTCACAACTAACTGTGTCACCTATTACTATCATGGCTAATCAACTCCTTCTCTTTTTTGTCTGCCTTTTCAAAATGTCAAATACTGTGGTATTTTTACTTCTGACCTTGGTTGTCATACAGCCATGTCTCTGTAATGACTATTAAATAATACCTATTTATCTCTATTTGTGACACTATTTCATCTTGTTCTGAATGCTTCAGACATTCAGATAAATCATTTTTAATTTTAACATTTTACCATAATTTGAACTTACTTACTATTTTATTAAAATCTTTATCCATTTCCATCACACTCTGTTTAACTTTATCCAAATCAGAACTCCATATGACGATAAACATAGGAGCAGCAGTAGGTCATTCAGCCCATTGCATCTGCCCCACCATTCAATGAGAATTCAATGAAATCTTGACTTTGGAGCACGACATTGTCTTTTCTCTTCGGTATTATTAACTTTCCCTCATCTAAACTCTTCCCCATACCCCCAAACCCCAACAATCTTCCTTTCCAATTGAATGCTACATCTGCTGATCTAGTTATAGCATTTGCCAGGTTACAGTTGTTTCTGTGGAGACCATGTTGAGGGAATTTTGCTTTATTATTTATTCTTTCCTGGGAATGTGGCTTTCTGTAGCAAAGTCAGCGTTTGTGGCTCATCCTTAGCTGCGAAGGAGCTGCTCAGTCACTTCAGAGTTAAGCAAATCACTTTGGGATCCAGAGTCAAATATAGGCCAGGCAGGATAATGATGGCAGATTTCCTTCCCTAAACAATGTAAGATGGGCTTTTAAATGGCAGCCAATGGTACTTTGTGGTTACCAGCCCTCCTGGCTAACTTTCAGTTTCTCGTTTTATTAACTAGCTGTGGGGGCGGGGGAGCTCACAACAGGCCAACTGGAGCTCACAACAGGGGCAGCCCCACCTTGGACATTTGGTGAGACTTTCTGCAATATTTTAGATCCATCATGCAATGCATTGCTGTAGGGACCATTCCCCAGCACTGAGCAGTTACCATCAAAATCCCTAATGGTAGCCGCAGAGAGCTGTATCTACCTCCCTGACTGTCCCCTACCGCTTCCACGTTCCTCATTTTACTACCGCCACTGAACGGCGTCCGGTTGCATACTATCATGATTTCCCATCCTTCCTCAAATCTTTGTTCTTACGCATACAGGGAGCAATTAGCTGATTTGTGGACGGCAAAGACTCTCTATCAAAAAAGCACCATCTCTCTGCATCCTGGGCCCCCAAAATTGTTAACTCATCTTGTCCCTGACCACTGACCAAATCTAAGCTATCAGCTAGTCAAAAGGGTGTGACTGCTTCCAGGATCGTAATGTCCAAGTAACTCCCTCCCTGACCCCCACCAATGCCTGCAGCTCAGATTCCACTTAGCAACCACGTGCTGAATTTCTTCAAATTTCTGATATTATCTGGAGATCTGGCTGCTTACTGCACTCTATCTAACCATATTTTAAATGCTTAATCAAGGTTCATTCAGAATTTTGGTGGATTTGAAGATTTTACTTTTATCAGCTGATTAGTTTACTTAGGCCAAATGTTTGGTTTAAGAATTAATATTTTTCCCAGTTCTTAGTTGAAACAAAACATGTAAAGAGCAAGAAATGGCAAAGCCCAGCAGCCAATCATTTACTTGTTCTCTTCCAACATCATTACTTCATTGCTTTTCACTCTCCTTCACTAATCCCACACTTGTGTGAGATAATGGTTCTGAAAAGGCTGAATTTGGAGATTGCATTACGAACATTGTAGGAATTTGTGGAGTGCAGGTCTATACTCCTAGATTTCTCCATAGTCTCAGCAGTAATATCTAATGTACAAATGCAGATTGTTATCATGCAATAAACTATATCTGATTCAGACAAGAGTCTCTTCTTGTTCAGGCACACTCATGGTTGATCCTTCACTAATGGAAACCTGATAGAGCCTGAGAACCAGTCAAGGAAAGAGGACTTGTTACAGTTTCCTTCATCCCACAAATACCTCAACACTCACTGCAGCTCTCACTGTATCCTCTCTCTCTCCACCTCACTCACTGTGTTTTCTCTCTGACCTTCTTTGTTGTCACTGCACACCCTCACACTCTCCCACCCTCCCCTCATCTCCCTGTATCATCTCACTCGACATCTCTCACTGAGCCCTACACTCACTGTGCCCTCTATTTCTCCTCAATTCACTGTTTATCTTCCACCCTGTCATTATGGCCTCTACCTCCCCTGGTGTCACTGTGGCCACTCTCTTCCCCCTCTCACTCTGGCCTCTACTATCATTGCAGCCACCCTCTCGTTGCTCTCAGTGTGGACTTTTGCTCCCTGCTCTCACTATGTTCTCTGTCTCACTACCCTTTTGTCATTCTTGTTGCCTCTGCTGCTCTAGCTTTGCACTGTCTCTCCAAAAATCTCTTGGTGCTCTCACTATTTCTGCTACTCTTGCTGTGCCCTGCGTCTGCCCAGTTCCGTCACTATGTTTTCTCTCTACACCTCTCTTGTTGTTTTCTGTATCTTTCCAACACTCTCAGTCTGCTCTCGCTCTCTCTCTCTCTGCCACTCTCACTACTTTCACTGTTTCTCTAAAATAGCCAGGTAGGAGGTTGGAAGCACACAGCAAGCCAGGCATCTTCAGGGGGTGGAGAAGTCAAGGCTTCGGGTGTAACCCTTCTTCAGGACTTTCAGGACATGAAACTACAACTTCTCACCTCCTGGTGCTGCCTGGCTTGCTGTGTTCTTCCTGCCTCCAGCTTGTCTACCTTGGCTTCCAACATCTGCAGTTTTTTGTCCCTTCACTGTTTCTCTGTCAGTTTTTTCTATTCTCATTATACCCTGTGGTGGGAATTAAATAAGATTTTATAAAAAGAGATTCCAACAGGAATAGAGCAACACCCTAAAAGCTAGTACAGGAAGGCACATTTCAGCTGGCTTGAACCTTGAATACCAGCAAGTCAGTAGAAATGACGGAGAAAAAGATTGTAGACACTAAGGCCAGTATCAGCCCTGAGAGCAGACTACAGAGTATAAACAGATTCCTGTTGACAGGATAAGGGAAAGATCTAGGCAAGAAAATTTCAGTTTATTGTACAAAACATAAAGAAAGGATTTTTTGTCTGCATTGGATGGACGTGGGACAGAGATGAGAGACAAAGATTGGACAGAGCAGATCCACACCCCCCACCAACCCAACCTCCACTCCCGGCACCTTCCCCAGCAACCACAAGAAATGCAAAACTTGCACCCACACCTCCCCCCCTCACTTCCCTCCAAGGCCCCAAGGGATCCTTCCATATCCATCAGAAATTCACCTGCACCTCCACACACATCATTTACTGCATCCGCTGCACCCGATGTGGCCTCCTATACATTGGGGGGGGACAGGCTGCCTACTTGCGGAACGTTTCAGAGAACAACTCTGGGACACCCGGACCAACCAACCCAACCGCCCCGTGGCTGAACACTTTAACTCCCCCTCCCACTCGGCCAAGGACATGCAGGTCCTTGGCCTCCTCCATCGCCAGACCATGGCAACACGACGCCTGGAGGAAGAGCGCCTCATCTTCCGCCTAGGAACCCTCCAACCACAAGGGATGAATGCAGGTTTCTCCAGCTTTCTCATTTCCCCTCCCCCCGCCTTTTCTCAGTCCCAACCCTCAGACTCAGCACCGCCTTCTTGACCTGCAATCTTCTTCTCCGCTCCCACCCCCTCTCCGGCCTATCACCCTCACCTTAACCTCCTTCCACCTATCGTATTCCCAACGCACCTCCCCCAAGTCGCTCCTCCCTACCTTTTATCTTAGCCTGCTTGGCACACCCTCCTCATTCTGGACCAGTGGTGCTGGAAGAGCACAGCAGTTCAGGCAGCATCCAACGATCAGTGAAATCGGCGTTTCGGGCAAAAGCCCTTCATCAGGAATAAAGGCAGTGAGCCTGAAGCGTGGAGAGATAAGCTAGAGGAGGGTGGGGGTGGGGAGAAAGTAGCATAGAGTACAATAGGTGAGTAGGGGAGGGGATGAAGGTGATAGATCAGGGAGGAGAGGATGGAGTGGATAGGTGGAAAAGGAGATAGGCAGGTAGGACAAGTCCGGACAAGTCATGGGGACAGTGCTGAGCTGGAAATTTGGAACTATGGTGAGATGGGGGAAGGGGAAATGAGGAAACTGTTGAAGTCCACATTGATGCCCTGGTGTTGAAGTGTTCCGAGGCAGAAGATGAGGCGTTCTTCCTCCAGGCGTCTGGTGGTGAGGGAGTGGCGGATAAGGAGGCCCAGGACCTCCATGTCCTCGGCAGAGTGGGAGGGGGAGTTGAAATGTTGGGCCACGGGGCGGTGTGGTTGATTGGTGCGGGTGTCCCAGAGATGTTCCCTAAAGCTCTGCTAGGAGGCGCCCAGTCTCCCCAAAGTAGAGGAGACCGCATCGGGAGCAACGGATACAATAAATGATATTAGTGGATGTGCAGGTAAAACTTTGATGGATGTGGAAGGCTCCTTTAGGGCTATGGATGGAGGTGAGTGAGGAGGTGTGGGCGCAGGTTTTACAGTTCCTGCGGTGGCAGGGGAAGGTGCCAGGATGGGAGGGTGGGTTGTAGGGGGGCGTGGACCTGACCAGGTAGTCACGGAAGGAATGGTCTTTGTGGAAGGCGGAAAGGGGTGGGGAGGGAAATATATCCCTGGTGGCGGGGTCTTTTTGGAGGTGGCGGAAATGTCAGCGGATGATTTGGTTTAGAAGTAGGGTGGAAGGTGCGTTCTGTCCTTGTTATGGTTGGAGGGGTGGAGTCTGAGGGCGGAGGTGCGGGATGTGGACGAGATGCTTTGGAGGGCATCTTTAACCACGGGGGAAGGGAAATTGCGGTCTCTAAAGAAGGAGGCCATCTTGTGTGTTCTGTGGTGGAACTGGTCCCCCTGGGAGCAGATACAGTGGAGGCGGAGGAATTGGGAATACGGGATGGCATTTTTGCAAGAGATAGGGTGGGAAGAGGTGTAATCCAGGTAGCTGTGGGAGTTGGTGGGTTTGTAAAAAATGTCGGTGTCAAGTCGGTCATCATTAATGGAGATGGAGAGGTCCAGGAAGGGGAGGGAGGTGTCAGAGATGGTCCAGATAAATTTAAGGTCAGGGTGGAATGTGTTGGTGAAGTTCCTGAGGAAGGGCTTTTTCCCGAAACGTCGATTCTCCAGTTCCTTTGATGCTGCCTGACCTGCTGCGCTTTTCCAGCAACACATTTTTAAGCTCTGATCTTCAGCATCTGCAGTCCTCACTTTCTCCTAGAGGTTAAACAGAGACAAGCAGAGCCAGGACAGAGTATTCCACAGAATTCTGTTTATCCAGTCTAAGACTGATGTGGAGGTGCCGGACTTAGACCGAGTTAAAAATCACATAACAACTGGTTATAGTCCAACAGGTTTATTTGGAAGCACTAGCTTCCCGAGCGCTGCTCTTTTATCAGGTAGCTGTGGAGCAGGATCATAAGACACAGAATTTATAGCAAAATGTCAGTGCCATGCAACTGATATAATATATTGAATAAACCTGGGTCATTTTATCATATCAGTTGCATGACACTATGATCTTTTGATATAAATCTATATCTGATGATCTTGCTCCATAGCTACCTGCTCCTTCATCAAATAAACCTGTTGGACTATAACCTGGTGTTGTATGATTTTTAACTCAGTCTAAGACTGAGATTATTTGAGTAAACATGAAATTAACCAACACACTTTAGCCCTCCTGTGGTCTGTGAAAGGAGAATACACTGTGTGGGGTGGCATGGTAACTCAGTGGTTAGCACTGCTGCCTCACAGTGCCAGGGCTTGATTCCACCATCGGGCGACTGTCTATGTGGAGTTTTCACATTCTCTGTGTGTCTGTGTAGGTTTCCTCTGGATTGACCATAGTGTCCAGGAATGTGTACATTAGGATTGGCTGTGGGAAGTGCAAGGATATAGGGTAGAGGGGTTGGTCTGGGTGGGATGCTCTTCAGAGGGCTGGTGTGGAATTGATGGGATGAATGGCCTGCTTCCACACTGTAGGGATTCTATGAAAAACCACAACATCTCCTTCACCATCTTAGTGCCTATCAAATTGGACACTTGATCAACCTTGACATATGTTGCTATTAATTTATTGTCAAAATTCTGAAACTTACTTCCTCACAACACAAAAATAGTCCCTTCATTATACAGATTAGAACAGACCGGGGAAGAAAGACTATCATCAGCACCACATCCTCAGAAGTGACTCGGCAGGAGCAGAAAATGCACATTTGTCAGTCGTGTTATGATGCAAAGAATGAATCAGACGTTTGCTGGAATAATGAAGACTCATCCGAAAGATGCACAGTACCATCCAGGTAGTGCCTCTCTCAGAGATGGCAACACTGTCATAGCTGCATGCAGTATATCCCTTTAATTTCCCAAAGAGCTGGTGCTGGGCTTTTCTCCTGCAGCCTGACAGATGAAAGTACTTTCACAATGAGGTGGGTTAAAGAATCCCAGGATAACAATCCCTCATAAACAATATGTCTGCAGGTATACAGCTCACTGCAGTTCCTGGGCCATTGCTGTGCGCTTTTGTTTGAGTACCAACATTCATACTGTGGGAGGCTCTTTGTCTGAGAGAGTTGACAGAGTACTGGTAATGAAAGTTCATCTCCCTTTCATGTTTTGGCACAATGCTTTAACTTAAGCCAGCTCCCAGTAAATTCTCTCTCAACTGACAGCGGTTTGCTCAGTTTTGTAATGATCTGATTTTTTTTTAAGTACTGGAGTTGTTCAAAATGAACAAAACCTAATCCTAACTCTGCCTGATGTGGCTGAGAGAGACTGTGCTGAATATAAAAGGATTAGTTCCAGCTGCTGGTGACAGTATTAAAAGCTTCTGCCAGCAATTGCAGCGTCAAATACACTGTCAGAACAGGCCTACTTGGGGCTCGGACATGGAAACGTGAGAAAGAAAAACTGATGGAGGCTATTCAGCCCCTCAAGCCTGCTCCACCATTCAATAACATCATAGTGCTTCCTGTCCTTTACTCCCTCTGCCTGCCCGGGTTCTATAACCCCGTATAATGTGGGCCTACAAAAATATCTCAAATTCAATTTTGAAATTTCAAATGCTTTCCAACCCTGAACAGCTCTCTGAGATAAGCGAGTTCCAGGCCCTTTATGTGAATAGTTGCTTCTCGCCAGCACCACTGAATAAACGGCCTCATATTTGAAAGCTTTGTCCCTTACCGTTGGACTCACCCCATTAGGGTGATGATTTATCTCGAGGTAAAAACAAGGACTGCAGATGCTGTAGTAGGGTTAAAATCAACTAGGTAAAAACCTAATGCAATTACCTAGTTGATTCTAACCCAACTGCGAAGGTTTCCAGCATCTGCAGTCCTTGTTTTTACCTAATTGATTCTAGCCCGACTGCAAATCCTTTTGCAAGGATATTTGCCTTCAAGAAGTTTTCCTCCTCTCTCTACAAGAATCTCAGTGAGTCTCTCTCTTACTGCAACCCCCAGGGGGTTGGTGTGGACTTGTTGGGCCGAAGGGTCTGTTTCCACACTGTAGGGAATCTAAAAAAAACACAGACTGGAGAGTAATCTACCCTCAGACTACAGACTGATACCCTGCGGTCATGTTGATCACCTCGGAGAGTCCAAGAGAAATCTCTTAGATATTGCTCTTATCATAGAATCCCTACAGTATGGAAGCAGCCTATTCAGCCCATTAAGTCCATACTGACCCTCTGAAAAGCATCCCACCCCATCCCTGTCAGTCTGCATTATCCTTGGCTAATTCTAATCCTCTTACCTTCCCTTGGTAATTAGAAAGCTTAAGCGAGTCAATATTCTCTGAATTTCATGGAATTTCACAGAAGGTTCCAAACAGAGTGGATTGCCCATTAGAAAATTCAGTTTCCTGAAGTCAGCTGTGTTGGGGATTCTGCATGGTCCCAACATATAATTTCAGTCTGCCCTGCTGCAATGAGTCTATAGCCATCAGGAAATCTGGTCCCTTGCCTCTCCCAGGATGGCACATGCTTTCGGGTGAGTGAGAGAGAGAGATATATTCTAACACACAGAGTGTCAATTGTTTGGGCTGGCCGAACAGAGTTGAGGGTGTTTCCCTGCACGTCATTGTTTTCAGGTTCAATGTGCAGGCTCACCTTGACTTAAGACAAGATTCTTGAGGTGCTTGATCCCAGTGGAGTGATTAGTTGACAGGTCAAACCGTTCAGAAGAGACAAGGTGCGAAATGTGAGCAGCAGCCGACAGCAAATATGAAAAACCAGGAATGGGCAAGAGAATGTATGATTTCAGAATGAAATTAAATAACGTGACCTTACTATCCCAGTCTGTTTTGTTAAATTGTCCTTTATTTTGGGAGCATTCAAAACATTTTGTGCATCAAGTTTTTTATGTGAATTTTTCTTCCATAAAAGGAACGAACAATCAATTGACTAAAAAGTATTTCGTCCTTTGAGGTTTGGGCTTTGATTCTTCACCCAGTATTAATAATGTGGCTATTTCACTGCACAAACTATGCAGCTAGGAACAAACCAACAAATCCGGACAATGTGAGTCTAAATGCTAAAGTGATGTGTTGTTGATCTGCTATGATCCCAGCTGATGGCAATTCTGGACAATTCAGATCCCAGAGTGGCAATTGGCTTGATGGACCATAAGTTTTATTTTTGCAACTTGGTTACCATGGTGCTCAGCAGTGTTCCCTTTAAAGTTTATTTCACTGCGACAAATCTCTGATGTCAATGTACAGCAATGGCATCTGAAACTGGAAGCCAATCTGTCGACACCAAACGGAGTATGCAGAACCTTAGAGTAGCTGAGATGAAACGTTGGTAGTTGTGGGTGCTATATACAACTATTCCCAATATGTACTGACAATTTGGATGTGAGAACTAAATGGAATATTTCCACATTTGCACATGACACAAAGCTGGGTGGAAGGGTGAGCTGTGAGGAGGATGCAGTGATGCTTCAGTGTGATTGGGACAGGCTGAGTGAGTGGGCAATTGTATGGCAGAATAATGTGGGTAAATGTGAGGTTATCCATTTTGATAGCAATAAAAGAAAGACAGATTATTATCTGAATGGCTATAAATTGAGAGAGGAGAATGTACAATGAGACCTTGGTGTCTTTATACACCAGTTACTAAAAGTAAGGGCACAGGTGAGGCAGGTACTAAAGAAGGCAACTGTATGTTGACCATAGTGAGAGGATTTAAATAACCTAGGAATTCTTACTCAAAGCAGGATCTTGGCAAGACCACACCCTGAGTATATTGGGTGTAGCTTTGGTCTCCTTTTCTGAGGAAAGATATCCTTAGTATAGAGAGAGTGCAGCAAAGGTTTACCAGATAAATTCCTGGGATAGCAGGATTGTTGTATGAGGAGAGTTGAGTCAGTTAGGATTATGTTTTCTGCAGTTCAGAAGAATGAGGGGGGAGCTCATAGAAACCCATAAACTTCTAACAGGATTAGACAGGCAAGGCAAGGAAGGGAGTTCTTGATGGTAGGGGAATCCAAAACAAGAGGCCACGGTCTACAGATACAGATGAACCATTTAGAACTGACATGAGGACAGAGAGTGGTAATCCAATAGAATTCACTACCACAGAAAGAATTCTTGTCCAAAACATTATATGATTTTGAGAAGGAGTTGGATATAGCTCTTGGGGCTAAGGGGATCAAAGGATATGGGGGAAAAGTGGGAACAGCCAATTGAGTTGGATGATGATCATGATTGTAATGAATGGCACCGCAGCCTGGAAGGACAGAATGGCTCACTCCTGCTCTGGAATTCCGTGTGTCCATGTTTCTCATCAGTGAACATAGATGGCTGCCACTGTTCTTTTAACAAAGAACACAAGTTTATTGCACAAAAGAAAGGAAAACACTTAAGACAAAAGATCTTCAACAGTAAAAAAGAAATCTTCAATCCTTTTCCCAGCAATATCCTTTACAGTCACTCAATCCCAGTTACATGTCACTCTGGCTTTAATGCAACTGCTGAGACTGAAAGCATTTCCTTTTGGGAACTTGCTATGTATTCACCAGAAGTGTTACTCCCCAGTACTGTCTTTTCTAAAATGGATAGGTAATGTCTAGTTTTTCTAACTAAGCCTTTCCACATAAACTGTCAAAGTAGTTTTAAGATGTCTTTTTAGCTTTGAAAGCTTGGACTGCCATAACCTAAACTGCCCCTCTTCTGAGATGAAACAATTCTTCTCAATCTGATTGTGGCCCCTACATGTCTTTCTGATCATCATAAAAGTTTAACTTTGGAACCATTTCATCAATTAAGTCCCCAAGTAGTTTATCTTGTCATTTACTTAAGTCGCATGCTTTCTTGGAAATGATATTTGCATTCACTGTTCCAAAATAACTTACTGACCTCAACAAAAAGTTAGGTTTACTGTATTAAAACCATGTATCTATTTACCTTTCCTTTAAAATCCACATTCCTGAATCATAAACCTTTATCATACCCACCAGTACAAGCTAAGAGGTTTAGATCCATTTTTAATTTCATATTTAACATGAGGATTGAGTAACTTCAAGCCACTCTTACTAATACTAACTTTTTCATTCCAGATAAAACCAACTGAATCAAAAGTCCTAACTGCTGTGGTGGGATTTGTACTCACTCAAATATTCACTCAGGTCTCTAGCTCATTAGACCAAGAAAATACCACTTCACCACCACAGCTTTAAGTGTGTATACATGGTGTGTGAATGTATGCATCTGCATGCATGTATTTCTCTGTATGCATATGTTGAGAGTGTGTTACTGGAAAAGCACAGCAGGTCAGGCAGCATCCGAAGAGCAAGAAAATCGACGTTTCGGGCCGGAGCCGTTCATCAGGAAGGGCTCCGGCCCGAAACGTCGATTCTCCTACTCCTCAGATACTGCCTGACCTGCTGTGCTTTTCCAGCAACAAACTCTCAACTCTGATCTCCAGCATCTGCAGACCTCACTGTCTCCCTCTGTATGCATGTGTATCAGGCTCAGGGCAGCCAGCAGAATGTTCAATTGTTCAGTTGTGTTACGTTTGATATGGAAGGCTGGGAACTGATCTATGGTCACTGTGTTTGATTTGCTAAGCCTGGAGCAAAATAAGGAGTTACCACAGTAGCTACTCAAAGCTGCGCTGGCATAAGTATGGTGCAGACATTTTGTTATTGCAGAGGCAATTTAAAACTCTTGTAAACAAATCTATTGCATATTTAGAAAATTGTGCCATCTCTGAGATACAACTGATAGGATAGTCAGGTTGACTCTTCGGCTTGACTGGCCAGTCCTCATGAATATTCTGCATTTTGTCTTGACATTAATTACCATATGTTATCTCCCATTTGGTTAGGAGTGAGAGTTGTCTTTGCAGTGAGAAATGGTTTGTTACTAATGTGATTCCGTCGTATTGATTCCTCTGCAGACATTGAACAAATAAACCATCTGCTCAAGGGTGAAAATCAATCGCCCAAAAGTACACAAATTTTTAAAACTAATTAGAATTCTTACTTTTTCCACAGATATTTTCAAAGCAACACAGAAATGTTCATCCATAAAACTCACAAAGACTTTATCCTCCATTCTTGATTGATGGCTATAATCTTTCAGAAAACCTCTCCTTGAAATTGTCCCTTCCTTCGTCGCATAGTTACCTATTCTCTCTCAGATTGACACACAGTTACACATTGAATTGTTGTGATTCAGTCTTCACCCCCACTCATTGTATCAGAAAAAGGAACAGATGTAACATTTCTCAATTATTTTTTATTCATTTGTGGAATGTGGGCGCTGCTGGCTGGCCAGCATTTATTGCCCGTCCTAGTTGCCCTTGAGAAGGTGGTGGTGAGCTGCCTTCCTGAACCACTGCAGTCTACCTGCTATGGGCTGAGCTAGGATGCTGTTCGGGAATGAATTCCCGGATTTTGACCCAGCAACACTGAAGGAATGGTGATATATTTCCAAGTCAGGATGGCGAGTGGCTTGGAGGAGAACTTGAAGCTTGTGGTGTTCCCATGTATCTGCTGCACTTGTCCGTCCAGATGAAAGTTATCATGGATTTGGAAGGTGCTGTCTGAGGATCTTTGGTGAATTTCTGTAGTGCATCTTGCAGATAGTATATACTACTGCTACTGAGCATTGGTGGTGGAAGGAGTTGATGCTTGTGGATGTTGTGCCAATCAGGTGGGCTGCTTTGTCCTGGTTGGTGTCAAGCTTGAGTGTTATTGAAACTGAACTCATGCAGGCAAGTGGGGAGTTTTCCATTACATTCCTGACTTGTGCCATGTAGATGGCATACAGGCTTTGGAGAGTGAGGAGGTGAGTTACTCATCGCAGTAACTCCTAGCTTCTAACCTGCTCTGGGGGTAGACACTATGTTTATGTGGTGAGTCCAGCTGAGTTTCTTGTCAATGATAAGCCCTGATAATTTGACTGATTCACCAGTTTCTGTTGGATTATGGGATCTTGATAAACTGCAGAAGTTGCCTGGGTCTGCCGTAAAGTAAAATCAGTAGGAGACTTTATTCTCCCCACCTCCTGCACCTTATTACAGACAGCCCAATGAGCTCCTCAAAAATAATAGTGTTAAAAATAATCAACTTGCAGTTGTCAGCTGGCTCCTATTAGCTATACACACAGACAAGGACCATAAATTCAACTGCGCCAACACAACAATAATAGGACAAGCCAAAGAGAGAACAGCCAGAGAAATTCTAGAAGCATGGCACTCATCCGCTGACTCCATCAATAAACATATTGGCCGAGACGCAATATACCGACCACTGCAATGAACTACTGGAACCAGCAACCGGAAGCAGCAGGAACGTTACCAAGTAAATTCCAACTGATGCGGTACAGCAGCGCTTCACAGGAGGCCCCATAGCATCGAGGATGTCACCTAGAAAGGGGATGAAATGTATGCAAACCAACTTCCCAGCTCAGCGAGCATTCCCACCACAACTGCAGCACCCGAGCGACAAACCTTCACACGAGTCTTGACAATAAGCCTGCATGGAAGTAACTCCATGCTATAGTAAACATGTCAAGGCAGATCTCAGGATTGATTATCAAGCAAAATTAGACAAAGATGGAAGGAAGGGAATATTAAAACAGCCAACTAAATGTTTGGTCAAAGTTGAACAATTGTCATAGTCTATCACTGCATCAGACACCAGGTGAAGGTTTAGATAATGTCTAAAGAGATAAATGATTGCTTTACCAGCTTTTCTCTGTGTTACATTAGGTCACTTGTCAATTGAAATAGCTCCGTTAGGTGAGCATTAGGCTGTAGAACTCAAGGTCCCTGATGCAATCCTGTGTTTCAGTAAAATTCACAATTTGTTTCCATTGCAATGCTTCTTTGGGGTTCTAATGGTGCAGTGGTAGTGGCTGTACCTCTGAACCAGAATTGCCAAGCTCAAGTCCCACCTGCTCAAGAGGTGTGTCATATCATGCCTGGAAGGGTTGGTTAAAAATATTGACATTGGTTCGCCACATTGCCTGCCAATTGCCCTTTACATTCCCCACCCTTTTTTCTTATTTTGCTGGTGGTTTTGCAGCTAGCTACTCTTCCTGTTCCTAACCCTTTACCCGGGCTGGGGACTGGCACTGACACACACTGGCTCACCAGCACAAGTTGCTGGGCAGATAAATGGTCGTGTTTCAGTTCACATAATCATTTTTGTTCATGCTGGTCTTTGAACAGCTACGCTGAGTAAGTAGTCTGCTGAGAGTGCCATTACCCTCACTGGATTAACAAATGGCCCCACAGTTGGAGGATTATACAAAATTTATCACACATAAACAATCTGTCAATGGGGCAGAAATTAGTCATGTGACTTCAAACATTGGACAGGGACTGTTATAGGGCTCAGAAAATTAATAATATTACTCAAGCAACTGATTTACTGAATCAGACTTCTTGGGAACGTTTACATGGAAGGCTGGTTAGTTCATTGACTGCACTGAGGATCAAACCAATGGCAATAACATGGGATCCAATCCCCATTCCAACTGAAGTCGAATCTGCACGTACCCTCTTTTCCCTGTACAAATTCAAATTTCTGCTGTTTTATCAAAACAGTTGAAGAAATTGCATAGACACTTAACACGTCAGAGAACAGAATATAAAGACACAAACCTGATGAGCCAAGTTCAACTATGTAGAGGTCACAAATTGTGAACTTAAAGGGTCTGGTCAGATTAGCAGTCGAACATTGTAACCACACTCTCCAGCCTACTCCTGTGTGGAATGCCATCAAGAACGTAATGTTGAGGGGATTGAGGAGATTGTGATGAAGTATTGAACAAGGTGAAGTATGCAGTCTTAAAATCTGAACTAGGCCACTCATGGATGGTTCAAGATTAGAGTGGTGCTGAAAAAGCACAGCAGGTCAGGCAGCATCCGAGGAGCAGGAAAATCAACGTTTCGGGCAGGAGCCCTTCATCATTCCTGATGAAGGGCTCCTGCCCGAAACGTTGATTTTCCTGCTCCTTGGATGCTACCTGACTTGCTGTGCTTTTCCAGCACCACTCTAATCTTGACTCTAATCTCCAGCATCTGCAGTCCTCACTTTCGACTAGCACTTATGGATGATGTCCAGAAGTATCTCTTCATGCACAATATAGATCATAATAGACGTGTTCAAAGTCATGAGGAGTTTTGACTGAATGCATTAAAAAAACACTGATCCTAGTTAGAAGGAGGTTAATAATTGAAGGGACACAGATTAAAGACAACTGATATTGCCCTTTGATGTGAAGGGCACTGCTTGTCACTGGCCACTTGGGTGTTTCCTTTCTTCCTGGTGGTGGAAATTTGAATAAAGATTTGTACACCTTGTGAAAAAAAAAGAAAAAAAAAGAAAAAGAAAAAAAAAGAAAGGAAAAAAAATAAAGACAACTGATTAAAAAAAGCCAGAGGAACGATGAGGAGAATTTTTTTATACAGAGTGAGTTGTTGTGGTCTGGAATGTATACCTGAAAGTACAAGCAAATTGCATTGTAATATACAAAGGGAACTGGATTAAATATAAAACAAAATCAAATGTGACCGGGCCTTTGGTGAAATCTAAACCCTCCTCTTCTGCATCCCAGCTGCACAATGGTTCTACAAAGTAGACAGGCGGGAGGCTGGAGGAACAGAGCAAGCCAGGAAGCATCAGGCAGTGGAGAAGTCAACGCTTTGGGTGTAACCTTTCTACAGCACTAGGAGTGGGTGTTGGGGGAGCTGCAGATAAAGGGGGTGGTGGGGGCAGGTTGGTGAGTTGGGATAGATGGAGACAGGTAGAGGATACAACCTGGTTGGTCAACGGGAGGAATGAATCCATTTGGTGGCAGAGAGGAAGGGTCACTGAGAAGAATGGAAGGGATGGGGAGGGGCTGGGAAGGGAGTCAGGTGATGGGAAGGGAAGTTATTTGAAGCTGGAGAACTCAGCATTAAGTCCTCTGGGATGTAGGCAGCTCAACCAGAAGATGAGATGTTGTTCCTCCAATTTGTGGTTTGATTCGTTATGGCAATGGAGGAGGCCAAGGATGGTCGTGTAGGAAAGGGAGTGGGAAGAGGAGTTAAAAAATGGGTGATAACTGGGAGGTTCAGTCAGCCCCTATGGGCCCGGCTGAGATGCTCAGTGTAACGTTCCCTTAGTTTAAGTTTGGTCTCCCCAGTGTAGAGAAGGCCACATCAGGAGCACTGGATGCAGTAAACTATGTTGGAGGAGAGGTAGGTGAACCTCTGTCTCACCTGGAAGGACTGTTTGGGGCGCTGGATGGAGGTGAGGCGGTAGTGTACTGGCAGGTTTTGCATCTTTTCCAGTTACAGGGGAAGGTATCTGGGAGTTCGGGGGACAGTGGTGTAAACCAAGGTCTGTCGAAGGAAATGATCCTTGCGGAAGGCAGAGAAGGGTAGGGAGGGGATGATGTTCTTGGTGGTGGGATCTAGTTGGAGTTGGAGAAAGTATTTAAAGATGATGCATTGGATGCAGAGACTGGTGGGGTGGTAGGTAAGGACAAGGGGGACCCTGTCTTTATTGCTTTTAGAGAGGGAGGGTTTAGAACGGTGCAGTGAGGAATGGAGGAGGTGTGGTGGAGGGCTGTCTGGATGACAGAGGGGGAAAAGCACATTGTTCAAAATAGGTGGACATCTGGAATGCTTGGGAGTGGAATGTGTCCTTGTCTGAGCAGATGTGACAGAGGCGTAGGAATTGGGAGAACGGGATAGGGTTCTTGCGGGATACTGGATTCTACAAAGCAGCTTTGAATCCTGGGGGTCAACTAGCATTTATAGAACGAAGATTGATTGAGTTTGGATGGATCAGAGTACCAAGGGGTAGGGAGCAAGGAGGGGAAGAGGAGTTGGGGCACAGATCTGCCATGACCTAACTGAACAGGTTTATGGAATTGACTGACTTCTGCTCCTGTGGGTTGTGAGGTGAAAAAAGTGGCAGTGAAGTAAATTCCAACCACAAGAATTTATAGGAAGCACAGGGACTGGTCTCTTGCCAATACAGTTAAATCACAGCTGCAGACACAGAAAACAGCAGTGATATAATGACTGCTGATGGAGGGCGGACGAGCAAAGGGACCAAAGGTGATATGAGGACTTTAAATTACAATGAAGGGGCAGCCCTGATCCATAGGAGGCTGTGCTAATCCAATAGGGTTGCACACTCCTCTTGGTCTTAATGGGGCAGTGCCATTACAATCAGATTGATATTAGAACCCATTCATAAAATGTTAGCTTTATTGACAAGTCATTGCCCGTTTCTAATTACACTTGTGCTGAATGGCTTGCGAGGCCTTTTCAAAGGGCTCAAAAATATTACTGTAGGTCTGCAGTTACACACAGGCCAGAGCAGGTAAGGTCAGCAGATTTCATTCCCAAAAGGGAATAAATAAACAGGATCGAACCAGACAGCAGTTATGCAGTTCCCATTACTAAGACAACCGCTACGTTTCAGATGTATTTGATTAAATTCCACCAGCCTCCCTGGTTTTTCAGAATGGTTCTGTGGATAAGGGATTCCCAGTAATGTGGAGAGACCTGAGAAACTGGGATAATTTTTCTTCTTGGATCAGAGGATGCTCAGAGGAGATTTAACAAATGTATTCAAACTCATGAGGAAAGTTTTGACTGAATGCATAAAAATAAATCCCAGTTAGAAGGAGGCTAATAAGTGAACAGACACAGATTTAAGACAACTAGTAGAAAAGCCAGCGGAGTAATGCAGAGAACGTTTTTTGCACAGTGAGTTGTTGTGATCTGTAATGTATATCTGAAAGTGAAAAGGAACCAAATTGCATTGTGATATACAAAGGGAATATAAAACAAAAACCAAATGTGACTGGGCTTTGGGGAAAAAGCTGGAGAGTGGAATTAATTGGACAGCTCTTTCAAAGAGCTGGAATGGGCATGATGGGTTGAATAGGAGAAAGTGAGGACTGCAGATGCTGGAGATCAGAGCTTAAAAATGTGTTGCTGGAAAAGTGCAGCAGGTCAGGCAGCATCAAAGGAGCAGGAGGGCTTATGCCCGAAATGTTGATTCTCCTGCTCCTTTGATGATGGGTTGAATAGCCTCCTTCTGTCCTGTGTGACATTGTGATTTGGTGATTTGTCACAGTAAAACTCCAATTCAGTCCCGAGCCAGAAACTTGTAATGCTCAGAATTCCATTAACATGTAGTCAAGTAACTCTCCCCTGCAGGGAGGGAAGGAGTACGGAGCCACTCATTACTTCATCCTAAAGCTTTACCCTTTTCTGAAGGTTTCCTGGTGTTTCCAGTACTGCTGATACATTGACCTGCCGAGTGCAGCATTGGCTTCCTTGGTCGTGATCAGCTCGTGTCTTGTCACAGGGCGTTCCTCTGTAACTATAGGTTACTTGGACACTCTGTTGCTAACACGAAAGCATCTTGTGTGAGGGTCTATAGTTGAGCCATTGCTTCTTACGCACTCATGCACGCTCTGCTTAGTTTTCTTGCTCTCTCATTCATATCCACTGGGGCTCAAAACATTTCTCACACCCAACCAAGAATATCACCTACACATTTAGTGCCAATACTGAGGGACTGCTACACTGCTGGAGATATTGTCCCTCAGTAAGACATTATGTTCAGCCATTGATCTAGTCAGCCATTATAGTAGAAGTATAGGTTCCTTGCCTCTATTCTAAAAAAGAGCAGAATATTTCAACCTTGGCTCAACCAAGTATTAAACTGAATTAGTCAGTACCTGTTATTGGGCAAGTGAAATCCCAAAGTGAAAGCTAGCTTGATAGATCATAGTTTATTAGTTTTCATTAACATGGTGATTGGTTACAGAAATAGTCATGTGAGGTTGCAGCATTTTATTAACAATAGAATAGAACTTTACTGCATAAAAAAATTAAAAATCAAACTACTTAATAAAGAACACAAAAAGATCCTAAAGCACACAGCAAAACAACATTTCCACTTGTTTGCTCACACTGTCCATTACAGCGCGTCAGATCCAGAGAAATTACTCTTCTATATCAAATTCTCCTGATTATTTGACCTGTGAACATTTCATTAATTGTCACAAAAGAGAGAATGTAACTTTTCTCAGCATTTAATAACCACAGCTTTGGAAGTTGCACAAAAAGTAAATTTTTTGATGAAGTGACTTTATTTGCCCTGATCTTGTCTATACTCCTCTAAGGAGTGAAAGCATACACGCTTCTGATATCCATCAAATCTCCTCCAATCTTTGGGAATTTTAAAAGTTCAAATCAATCTTTGATTATTTTTAACTAAAAAGAAGCCAACTGCCTTCAATATTTAGTTAACGTGTCCTGAACTTCTGCAGAATAAACATCTTATAATATTGACACTCTAGGTTTTTGCAGTCACCTGGTCTAGGAACACAGGAACTGCAGTAGGCCATTCAGCCTTTCGAGCCTTTCCTACCATTCGATGCAATTATGGCTGATCGACCCTTCGTTGTCTTTTACCCATCCCATCCCCATACCCCGGTTAATCAGAAAGCTATCAATTACTATCTTAAACATATGCTAAGACTGAGCCCCTACAGCCCTCTGTGGCAGAGAATTCCAAAGGTCCAAAACAATCTGAGCAAAATAAATTCCCCTCATCTCAAACCTAAAAGTCATTACATTTATTTTTAAAGACTCCCCCACCATGGTATTGTGGAAACATTTTACCTGCATCTACCCTGTCTGAACCTTCAGAGGTTTTGTAGGTGTCAATTAGACTACCTACCATTCTTCAAAACATAGAGGATGCCAGTCCAACCTAGGGCACTTTCGCCACTCACAGGACAGTTCCGGCATTCTGGGATCATGTCTGGTGAATTTTCACTGCACTGCCTCAATGGCAATAATATCTTTCCTAAGATAAAGAGACCAATGCTACACACAATACTCCAAGCAGGGTCTAACCATGCTCCTATACAATTAAGCAAGTCTGCATTGCTGCTGTATTCCAAACATCTTGCAATGAAGAAAAACATTCCATTTGTTTTTGCAATAGCTTGCTGCACCTGTACCAGCAAGATTTCCCTGAGGCCAATGCAAATAGAGGCTGGAAGCTTGAAGCAATGTATAGCTTTCGTTTCCTGATATATACAACAGGGCCATTGGAAGGTCCTTAATCTCAAGATTTCCTAGAGAAATTGTGCTTTTGAAGGAAAAATGAAAAGCTTTGACAAAAATATGCATGTTATCAGCAGAACAGATTTGATTGAACAGCAAAGTGGGCTTGAGGGACTGAATGGCCTTGTCTTAAGACAGCTGGCCCTAACCCATTGCAATTAAATGCTGTAGCATTTGGATATTGTGCAAGTCAGTGATAAATCATTTCCTTCACCTTTGGGCAGTAGAGATTATTCGAACAGTGACAACAAGCTCTGAGTTAATCCAATTTTGATGAGCATTCAGCAAAACAGAGCTGCTGACACTAACTTTTACACAAAGCTTTATTCCAGTTGTATTTGGTGCGAAGTGAAGGTTTTATTTCAGTGGCTGCGGTGATCGTGCTAACAACAGAAATGAGTTGCATTTTAAAATCACCATTATGTATTCAAAGTGTTTCCAGGACCAATTATCGGACAGTGAGCCACATAAGGCGACATTACTTCTGAGGAATTGTCATTGATCTGAAACATTAATTTTGTGTCGTTCTCCACAGTTGATGCCTGATTTGCCAAACATTTCAGGGAGATCACCTATTTTACACCTCTTCCCACCCTACCTCCTGTAAAATGCCATCCTTTATTCCCAATTCCTCCCCCTCCACCGCATCTGTTGCCAGGATGACCAACTTCACCTTAGAAAATCCCAGATGGCCTCCTTCTTCCAAGATCGCAATTTCTCTTCCCATGTGATCGACGATGCCCTCCAGTGCATCTCCTCCACTTCCTGCACCTCTGCCCTTGAACCCCACCCCTCCCAACACAACAAGGATAGAACCCTCCTGGTCCTCACCTTTCATCCCACCATCCTTTGCATACATCACATCATCCTCCGCCATTTCTGCCACCTGCAAAAGGACCCCACCAACAGAGATATATTTCCCTCCCCACCCCTATCACCGTTCCGGAGAGACCATTCCCTCTGCAACTCCCTCGTCAGATCCACGTGCCCCACCAGCCCACACCCCACTCCTGGCACCTTCCCCTGTGTGGTGAAACGGTTAAAAATTATGTCCCAATACATGTGTGAATCTAACCGGAATGGAGGTGTTGCTTAGTCCCGTGTGAATCTTATTACACACCTCCCCGTGTGAATCTTCTTATCTGTATGTAACCAGAATGGAATGTGTTTTTTAGCCTTGCTCTGCTGTTCACATGAATGTTTATATCTGGAAAAGAGTATATCAGCTGGAAAAGTCTCCAGTTCGGTGAGTCTGCTCCGGGGTTACGTTTAACCGCCGAGCGTGGGTTGTTGGCAACCGCTCTACGAGAACTGACGGCTCCCAGTTCCGGTAACATGTAGAGTGAGTATAAGCCAGACCCGTTGTAAGTATGAGACCTGGTTGTGGCGACGCTGCGGGGAATAAAATGCTCATATTCTAGCAAACTCGCCTCTTGGTCGTTTGTTCTGTGTCAGACTACTCTCCTACGAACCTGACCTTGAGAATTTTTTAAAACATTTTGGCGCTGCGAGCAGGGTCAATCGCAATTGAGGAGAGATTTTGATACAGAACAATGTTTTGGAAAAAGACTAAGAAACCAGAAGAACAAACTGTGGAGGTCCCGACCGTCCCGGGATGGCATGGATGTGGGCATGTACGTGGCAGTTTGTTTGAGAAATGGTGGGGGGCGACCGGAGGAACCCCAGGGTCGCTGCTGTCCACCCTTGAGAGGATCCCAGTCCTGCCGAAGAACCCCTTGCCTGGGGTACAGCGGAGGATGTGGGCATGTCCAAAAAGCTGAAGCGGAGTTAACAGAATTGAATGGGATTGAACTGAACTGAACTGAGTGGAACTGAAGTGAATCAAATTGAACGGAACAAAATGGAACTGAGCTAAATTGAATTGAAATGGACGGAACTGAATTGAACACAATTGAATTGAACTGAACAGACCTGAACTGAGCTGAATTGAACTACACTGAATTGACTGAACTGAAATTAACTGAAACGAATTGAACTGAATTAAGCATAATGTAACACATGTATTGGGCCAAGCAGTGGAATGTGGTGTAAAATTATGTCCCAATACATGTGTGAATCATAATGTAACACATGTATTGGGCCAAGCAGTGGAATGTGGTGTAAAATTATGTCCCAATACATGTGTGAATCATAATGTAACACATGTATTGGGCCAAGCAGTGGAATGTGGTGAAACGGTTAAAAATTATGTCCCAATACATGTGTGAATCTAACCGGAATGGAGGTGTTGCTTAGTCCCGTGTGAATCTTATTACACACCTCCCCGTGTGAATCTTCTTATCTGTATGTAACCAGAATGGAATGTGTTTTTTAGCCTTGCTCTGCTGTTCACATGAATGTTTATATCTGGAAAAGAGTATATCAGCTGGAAAAGTCTCCAGTTCGGTGAGTCTGCTCCGGGGTTACGTTTAACCGCCGAGCGTGGGTTGTTGGCAACCGCTCTACGAGAACTGACGGCTCCCAGTTCCGGTAACATGTAGAGTGAGTATAAGCCAGACCCGTTGTAAGTATGAGACCTGGTTGTGGCGACGCTGCGGGGAATAAAATGCTCATATTCTAGCAGACTCGCCTCTTGGTCGTTTGTTCTGTGTCAGACTACTCTCCTACGAACCTGACCTTGAGAATTTTTTAAAACACCCTGCCAGCGCAGGAAGTGCAAAACCTGTACCCACACCACTCCCCTCACCTCTGTCCAAGGCCCAAAGGGATCCTTTCACATCCGACAGGAATTTACCTGTACCTCCACCAATGTCATCAACTGTATTCTTTGCAGCTGATGTGGTCTCCTCTACATCAGGGAGACAGGACGCCTACTTGCGGATCATTTCAGAGAACACCTCTGGGACACTTGCACTCACCAACCCCATTGTCCCATGGCTGAATTCTTCAATTCCTCGTTCCACTCTGTCAAGGACATGGAGGTCCTGGGCCTCCTCCATCACCAAATCCTTACCACCCAACACCTGGAGGAGGAACCCCTCATATTCCACCTTGGAATCCTGCAACCAGATGGGATCAATGTGGATTTCAACAGTTTCCTCATTTCCCCTCCTCCCACATTAGTCCAGTTCCAAGCCTCCAACTTGGCACCGCCCTCCTGACTTGTCCTCCTCTCTGACTATCACCTTCATCCACCTATCGCATTCTCAGTTCCACCATCCCATTTACCTCTCAGCCCTCCGACCCAAAAGCCTCATTCCTGATGAAGAGCTTATGCCCGAATCATCAACTCTCCTGCTCTTTGGAGGCTGCCTGACTGGCTGTGCTTTTCTAGCATCACATTCTCGATCCTTGCCAAGCATTTCAACCTTCTTCTGTTAATAGTCCTGTTTTTTTGCAGAGAGAGAGGGATCACATTTCCCAGCTCTTCAAACCCAACCAAATGGAAAAGTGCTCCAGATCCTGTTCTGGGGTGGTCTGGTCCCCTGGGAACCAGGCTGGGTGACCCTAAATTGCTGTCTGTAGCTGTGGGTAGCCATGAGACCTAAACCCCTGTGCTGCAGTTTTATATAAGAATAGCTATGCTACAGACATTTTTCCAGTTGTCTCTCCTGCATCCCAAACACTCCCTCTGCCCCAATCCTACCATTCCCTTGTCCTCTACCTACACCCTTTAGCCCTGCATACCCTCTACGCCAATTTATTGCTCGGTACCAACTCCACTGCACTTAAAAATCCTTATAGTAATCTTTGCACCTCACCATTGCCCTAAAATAATCGCCCTATGCCAACTCATTACTAACCAAGCCCTTCACCAACACTTTTATCCTCACCCCTCCATGTCAACTTACCTCAGATTCATTGTAGGTAAACCCCAGGAGCCATGCAATCATGATCCTATTGATGTTTCCATTATTCAAAAAAAGCCACACAAATTGATAATAACAGTCAATGGATTGGAATTCCTTCTATTAATGTCTTATCGGGGCTGAAACTTAACATCTTTTGGACAAGTGTCAAATTCATTGAGATTCCTGGAGAATATCTCTCTGCGATGTTTAGCAAAGTTTCCCAGACCTGTTTTAAATCTGCATTCGTTTAGGGGTGGGCAATAAATGCTGGCCCAGCCAGTGATGCCTTGAAATAACTCCATGAAGGCCCGAACCCCATTACCATGTCCCCCTTTATTCACACATGCATATCACACAATACTGACCCAGCTAGCTCAGATTCAGCTCCTATCGTGAATAGAACCTCTGATACTCCATTTATATCTGTCAGCCAGGACTCCCTGATTGGACCAGGTTAACAGCCTGGTGGCATGGTGGCTCAGCAGTTAACATTGCTGCCTCACAGTGCCAGGAACCCAGGTTCGATTCCCGCCTTGGGCGACTGTCTGTGTGGAGTTTGCACATTCTTCCCGTGTCTGTGTGGGTTTCCGCCGGGAGCTCCAGTTTCCTCTCACAATCCAAAGATGTGCAGGTCAGGTGAATTGGCCATGCTAAATTGCCCATAGAGATGTGTACGTTAGGTGCATTAGTCAGGGGTAAATATAGAGTAATAGGGTAGGGAAATGGTTCTGCGTGGGATATTGTTCACAGGGCAGGTGTGGGCTTGTTGGGCTGAAGGGCCTGTTTCCACACTGTAGGAATTCTATGATTCTGTAGGGACTCTATAAGCAGGGAAATACTATTCTATGCGGTCCACCTGGCTGATCTCATTCCAATGAGTGAATTGAAATAAGATCTGAGATTTGTAGGATTGAAGGCCTTTATAATGTTCAGGCAGGAAAAGGTCTAGGTTGTATTTGAAGATGAAGACAAGAATGCTGCAGTACTGTCAGACCAGAAGCAAAACAGGTCAGTAATAGCTATCAAGGACTTGGATAAGTTAATTATGAGGTTGAGAGGTTTGGCTGAGAGTGACACTTCTGTTTTTCAGCAAAATGCTACAAAAGGCTGGTACAAAAAGATTATCAAGACCTTCGAAACCTAACTGGATACATACAGTACTTCACATCGTAAAATTTGCTGGCACAATCAGCAAGTGGACTTGGACCAATTGGATAACTCTCTTCAAATGGCAGCAAAAGCATGATGGACCAAACAACTTCATTTTGTGTTGGAATGTATTACATTAAATGTGCTATCAAAATGCAAGCTGTAAATGATGGCACAATGACTGAATATGATCATTTACATTTCTCTTTGAAGAGATTACTGAGGACTTTGGTCAAAAACATAAATAAATATAGGGACTTAAGAACTACGTAAGCAATTTAGCCTTTCCACATTTAATAGTCATGTCTGATCTCATCTTGGCTTCAACTCCACTTTTTTGCCCATTCCCCATAACCCTTTAACCTGTTACTAATTAAAAATCTGTTTGCCTCCTCCTCAAATGTATTCAGTATCGCAGCAACACACTGCACTCTGGGGCAGTGAATACCATCGGTTCAAGACCTTTTGAGAGAAGTATTTCCTCCTCATCTCGCGTTTAAATCTGTCACCCTTTCACCTGACACTATGACATCTCATTCCACATTGCCCCAAATACGGAAACATCCTCTCCATATCTATTTTGTCAATCTCTTTCAGCAGCTTATATACTTTGGAGTGCAGGTTCATAACTCCTTGAAAAAGGAGTCGCAGATGGTCAGGATAGTGAAGAAGGTATTTGGTGTACTTGCCTTTATTGGTCAGTGCATTGAACATAGTAGTTGGGAAGTCATGTTGTGGCTGTACAGGACATTGGTTAGGCCACTTTTGGAATATTGTGCGCAGTGCTGATCTCCCTGTTATAGGAAGGATGTTGTGAAACATGAAAAGATTTACAAGGCTGGGGCAGGGAAGAAGCTGAATAGGCTGGGACTATTTTCCCTGGAGCATCAGAGGCTGAGGGGTGACTTGTAGAAGTTTATAAAATCATGTGGATAGGGTAAATAGCTAAGGTCTTTTCCCTGGGGTGATGAAGTTTAAAACTAGAGTGCATGGGTTTAAGGTGAGAGAGAGATTTAAAAGGGACCTAAGAGGCAACTTTTTCACACAGAGCATGGTGCACATATGGAATGAGCTGCCAATGGAAGTGGTGGAGACTGGTACAATTACAGCATTTAAAAGGCATCTGGGGGGGGATCTAAGATGGCGGTGATCTGAGAAGATCACACTGCAGAGCTTCGCAACGCAGCAGGAGCAGGACGGTCCTTTAACCCACCCAACCCAGGCCATCAGGATTTCTTGGGGTGTTGGAAAGAGTGTGGAGCCCCAAGAAACATTTAAAAATTGACTTACCTGTATTTTCAGCTGTCCAGAGATGCCTAAAAAGGGAGGAGGAGCATCTGAGGCCGGGCCTGCAGCTCAGCCTGCAGCAGCCTCAGAGCAGATTACTCTCCAGGACCTGGTGAACCAGCTCTCGAAATCTCGCGAGATGTTGGGGAAACAGATTGAAGAGAAGCTGGCTCCAGTCTCTCTCATGCTGCAGAAGCATGAGCAGGAGCTGGGAGACCTGGAGAAGAGGACGGATGTGGTGGAGCACAGGGTCACAGTAGTGGAAGCTGATGCCAGTTCATTCAAGGAAGAGATCCAAGCCCTGAAGACGCAGGTTTGTAATTTGCGTGACCAAGTGGATGATCTTGGAAACAGGGGCAGGAGAAAAAACATTCGGATCATCGGTCTGCCTGAGGGTAAGGAAGGTGAGCGGCCTGTGGAATTTGTTGAAGATTGGCTTCCGAAATTCCTTGACTTGGAGACTGGCATGACAGGATTGAAGATAGAGAGGGCTCACCGGGTCGCAGCACAGAGGTCGGGTCTGGGTCAACACCCTCGTCCTTTCCTGGTGCGGTTCCATCATTACCAGGATAAGGAGAGAGTCATGGAGGCTTCCAGACTCAGGGGAAGGATCAAAAGGCCCTAATTTATGAGGGGTCTAAGATCATGTTTTTTCAGGACTTTTCAGTGGCAGTGATCCAGAAATGAAAATCGTATAATGGTGTCAAGAGAAGATTGAAGGAGCTTGGGATTCAGTACTCCCTGAGATATCCGGCAGTGCTTCGGATCACCTTAGATGGATCCATGCATCTTTTTCACACATCGGAGAAGACAAGAGACTTTGTGGACAAACTAACCTAATTTAAACAATTGTAATATGTATAAATATTGTTGCTTGGGTATGCGTTTATCATTCTGTAAAAGAAATGGAGGAAATCCGGTTGGAGCTTTGTTTTTCCCCTTTTTTCCCTCTATTGATAATAATTTGGTTCAAACTATGTCTGGCAGTGGTTAAGATGTACACTTTAAATTTCTAAGTTAGGACATATCAAAGGATGGGTGGGGTATTTATTCCCCCTTTTTTTATAAAAAGAATTTTTTTTATTCATATTGATATTCTATGGGGTGTTTATTCTTTTTAGCTTGTGCTTGCGATACGGCTCTAGCTGGGAGAAGTGAAGGTGGTTGAGATGGTTAGATGCCTATTTATGGGCAGTTCGGGACGGGTAGTTGCCCCCTCCGGGCAGGGGGTGGGTTCCCCTACTCAGTGCTATATATGTTGGTTTGTTTTCTGGTTTTTGTTGTTTTTTATTTTTAATAATTTTGTATGTTTGTTAAATGTAGTGGTTTTAGTTTATGTATTATATTTGGTGGATCATGCAACACTAACACTCAGCAATTTGTGGTTCGGGTTCCTCCTCTCTGGAATTTAAATGTAATTGCAGAAAATTATGGCTAAAGATTTGATTAAATGGTGTACCTGGAATATCAAGGGAAGTCACTCACCAATTAAGAGGAAGAAGGTACTCTTGAGTCTTAGAAAGGAGAAGGTGGATATTGCTTTGTTACAGGAGACACATTTGGATGACAAGGAGCATCTGAAATTACAGCAGAATGGCTTTGATCGAATTTATTTTTCATCACTTAATACCAGAAGTAGGGGAGTGGCTATATTGGTTAGGAAAAATCTCACATTTAAATTGTTGGAATGTGTTAAAGACACATATGGGAGGTTTGTAATTCTTAAAGCCTTGATAAATGGGGAAGAATATGGCATTTTAAATGTTTATTGTCCCCCAGCTCATCCTCTTAAATTCTTGGTAGATGCTTTTTCTAAACTGATAAGTCTCAAGTCTCAGCACATCATTATAGGGGGAGATTTTAACTGCCTCATGGACCCCACAGTAGACTGGTTGCCTAAAGGTCCCTCGATACCCTCTGCACAAACTAAACAGTTATTGGGTTTGTGTGGGGAATTAGGATTGGTGGATGTCTGGAGGTGTCTCCACCCTACAGGGAGGAATTTCACGTTTTTCTCCAATCCACACAGATGTCACACGAGGATTAATTTTTTTCTGACCCCTGCGGTAACCCTGAATCTGGTGGCATCCTGTACGATTGGTAATATTGCCATCTCTGATCATGCTCCAGTGTACCTCATGGTTAAAATTAAGGATGTTACAGTGGATCCAAGGTACTGGCGAATGGACCCCTTTATTCTCAAGGACAGCAAGTTTGTGGAGTATTTCTCTAGGGAATTTCGGGCATTCCTTGACATCAACATAGGCTCGGTTGATAGCTCATCTGTTCTCTGGGAAACTGCCAAAGCTTATGCCAGAGGGTTAGTGATTTCATATTCCACAAGTAGGAAGTGACAGAAGGGTGAGCAGCAACGTCTCCTTGAAGCACCATAAGACCATAAGACATAGGAGCGGAAGTAAGGCCATTCGGCCCATCGAGGCCACTCTGCCATTCAATCGTGGCTGATGGGCATTTGAACTCCACTTACCCGCATTCTCCCTGTAGCCCTTAATTCCTTGTGACATCAAGAATTTATCAATTTCTGCCTTGAAGACATTTAGCGTCCCATCCTCCACTGCACTCTCTGGCTGAAGAAATGTCTCCACATTTCTGTTCTGAATTTACCCCCTCTAATTCTAAGGCTGTGTCCACGGGTTCTCGTCTCCTCGCCTAATGGAAACAATTTCCTTGTGTCCACCCTCTCCAAGCCATGTATTATCTTGTAAGTTTCTATTAGATCTCCCCTTAATCTTCTAAGCTCCAATGAATACAATCCCAGGATCCTCAGCCGTTCCTCATATGTTAGACCTACCATTCCAGGGATCATCCATGTGAATCTTCGCTGGACACGCTCCAGTTCCAGTATGTCCTTCCTGAGGTGTGGGGACCAAAACTGGACACAGTACTCCAAATGGGGCCTAACCAGAGCTTTATAAAGTCTCAGTAGCACAACGGCACTTTTATATTCCAACCCTCTTGAGATAATTGACAACATTGCATTCGTTTTATTAATCACGGACTCAACCTGCATGTTTACCTTTAGAGAATCCTCAACTAGCACTGCCAGATCCCTCTGTACTTTGGCTTTATGAATTTTCTCACCGTTTACAATGTAGTCCATGCTTGTATTCTTTTTTCCAAAGTGCAAGATCTCGCATTTGCTCACATTGAATTCCATCAGCCATTTCCTGGACCACTCTTCCAAACTGTCTAGATCCTTCTGCAGCCTCCCCACTTCCTCAGTACTACCTGCCTGTCCACCTAACTTTGTATCATCGGCAAACTTCGCTAGAATGCCCCCAGTCCCTTCATCCAGATCGTTAATATATAATGTGAACAGCTGCGGCCCCAACACTGAACCCTGTGGGACACCATTCCGCAAAAGGACCTTTTATCCCAACTCTCTGCCTTCTGTCAGACAGCCAATCCTCAATCCATACCAGTAGCTCACCTTGAACACCTTGCTCAGCAGCCTCCCGTGTGGCACCTTATAAAAGGCCTTTTGGAAGTCTAGGTAGACCACATCCACTGGGTTTCCCCGGTCTAACTTACTTGTCACCTCTTCAATGAACTCCAACAGGTTTGTCTGGCACGACCTCCCCTTACTAAATCCATGTTAACTTGTTCTAATCCGACCCTGCTCTTCCAAGAATTTAGAAACCTCATTCTTAATGATGGATTCTAGAATTTTACCAACAGCCGAGGTTGGGCTAATTGGCCTATAATTTTCCATCTTTTGTCTTGATCCTTTCTTGAACAAGGGGGTTACAACAGCGATCTTCCAATCATCCGGGACTTTCCCTGACTCCAGTGACTTTTGAAAGATCCCAACCAATGCATCCGCTATTTCCTCAGCCACTTCCCTCAGAACTCTAGGATGTAGCCCATTGGGGCCAGGAGATTTATCAATTTTAAGACCTTTTAGCTTTTCTAGCACTTTCTCTTTTGTAATGGCAACCATACTCAACTCAGCCCCCTGACTCCCTTTAATTGTTGGGATATTACTCATGTCTTCCACTGTGAAGACTGATGCAAAGTACTTCTTAAGTTCTCCTGCTATTTCCTTATCTCCCATCACTAGCCTTCCAGCATCAGTTTGAAGTGGCCCAATGTCTACTTTTGCCTGTCGTTTGTTTCTTATGTATTGAAAGAAACTTTTACTATCATTTCTAATATTACTGGCTAGCCTACCTTCATATTTGATCCTCTCCTTCCTTATTTCTCTCTTTGTTATCCTCTGTTTGTTTTTGTAGCCTTCCCAATCTTCTGATTTCCCAGTGCTCTTGGCCACTTTATAGGATCTCTCTTTTTCTTTGATAGATTTTCTGACTTCCTTTGTCAGCCATGGATGTCTAATCCTTCCCCGGATAATCTTTCTTTTCTTGGGGATGAACCTCTGTACAGTGTCCTCAATTTTACTCACAAACTCCTGCCATTTTTGCTCTACTGTCTTCCCTGCTAGGCTCTGCTTCCGGTCTATTTTCGTCAGTTCCTCTCTCATGCCCTCATAACTACCTTTATTTAACTGTAACACCATTACATCTGATTTTGCCTTCTCTCTTTCAAACTGCAGACTGAACTCTACCATATTATGATTGCTGCTTCCTAAGTGTTCCCTTACTTTAAGATTTTTTATAAAGTCTGGTTCATTACATAGCACTAGGTCCAGAATAGCCTGCTCCCTTGTGGGCTCCATGACAAGCTGTTCCAAAAAGCCATTCTGTAAGCATTCCATGAATTCCCTTTCTTTGGATCCACTGGCAACATTATTTACCCAGTCCACCTGCATATTGAAGTCTCCCATGATCACCGTGACCTTGCCTTTCTGACATGCCTTCTCTATTTCCCGGTACATGTTGCGTCCCTGGTCCTGACCACTGTTAGGAGGTCTGTACATCACTCCCATTATGGTTTTTTTGCCTTTGTGGTTCCTCAATTCCACCCACACAGGCTCCACATCATCCGACACTATGTCATTCAGTGCCATAGATTTAATTTTGTTCTTAACTAACAAGGCAACCCTGCCCCCTCTGCCCACCTCCCTGTCTTTTCGATAAGTTGAAAACCCTTGGATGTTTAACTGCCAGTCCTGATCCCCCTGTAACCACGTCTCTGTGATGCCTACCACATCATAATCATTCACGATGATCTATGCCATTAGTTCGTCTGCTTTGTTACGAATGCTACGAACATTCAGGTAAAGTGCCTTAATGCTAACTTTCTTATCATTAGAGATATTGGAAGTCATAAGATGTCCTAAGTTATCCTTCCTTTTTGCTGCATTCCCAGTCTGCCACAAGTTTAAATCCGCCCACACATATGCTATCCTGCCACTTATCTTTCCATTTAACTCCATACTCCCTGTCGCTTTCACTTTCCCCTCCCCCCAACTCAGAAGTTTAACGTCCTACTGACCACCCTATTTATCCTCTTCGCTAGAACATTGGTACCTGATCGGTTCAGGTGGAGACCGTCCCAACGGTACAGATCCCACCGGTTCCAAAACTGATGCCAATGCCCCATGAAGTGGAATCCCTCTTTCCCACACCAATCCCTTAGCCACGTGTTTACTTCCCTAATTTTCTTATCCCTATGCCAACTGGCACGTGGCTCGGGCAGTAATCCGGAGATTATGACCCTTGAGGACCTGTACTTCAATTTCCTTCCTTGTGCTCGATAATCCCCAAACAGGTCCTCCACCCTAGCTTTGCCTATGTTGTTAGTCCCAACGTGGACCACAACAACTGGATCCTCCCCCTCCCGCTCCAATATCCTTTCAAGCCGGTCAGAGATGTCCCGCACCCTGGCACCGGGCAGGCAACACACCATGCGAGACTCCCAATCCGGCTTGCATAGGATACTATCTGTCCCCCTAATTATAGAATCCCCTATAACAACTACTTGTCTTTTTGCTCCCCCCTCTTGAATGGTCTTCTGCACCATGGTGCCTTGGTCAGTTGGCTCATCCTGTCCAGAGCCCTTTTCCTCATCCGAACAGGGAGCAAGAATCTCATACCTGTTGAACAAGGTCAAGGGCTGAGGCTCCTCCACTCCTGAACTCAGGTTCCCCCTACCTGCCTCACTTACAGTCACACTCTGATGTCCCTGATCACTAACTGAATGTGAATTACTTAATCTCCCAGGTGTGATTGCCTCCTGAAACAAAGCGTCCAGGTAACTCTCCCCCTCCCGGATGTGCCGCAGTGTTTGAAGCTCAGATTTCAGATCATCAACTCTGAGCCGGAGTTCTTCCAACAACCAACACTTGCTGCAGATGTGGTCGCTGTCATTCACAATGGGATCAGCCAGCTCCCACATCATACAGCTACAGCACACCACCTGACCAGCCATCTCTGCTTAGTTAATTACTTTATTACTTTGTATTGGTTTGAGTTAAAATACTTTCTGATACCTCTCTGCTATAGTCTTTTTCTAAAACCAATTAATAGATAAACAAAAAAAGTAATTTTTTAACCAGTCACTGATAAAGAAATAGAAAATCCTTGCCCTAAAAAAACCCAGAGTACTTAGTAAGGGGGTTAGAGGAGGAGGGCGGGTGGGAGACACTACAGTTGTAGAGACTCGGGTTTAGCCGCCTTCCTGATTTATATACTCACTGCTTTCCTTCCCGGCTGCCCCTCTGGTCATCGTCACTTCCCGCTGCTGCTCCCGCTCTTTCTGTGAAGAAAAAAAAAACACCGCTGCCTCCTACCGGTAAGTAATTTTAAAACAAACTGTCTTACCTTAGCTGTAGCCTTCCGAGTTCGTTTAAACTCAGCTGCTGCTCGCACTCAAAAAAAAAAAGAAAAAAAAAGGGCTGAGCCTCCTGCACTCCTGAACTCCGGTTCCCCCTACCTGCCTCACTTACAGTCACATTCTGATGTCCCTGATCACTAACTGAATGTGAATTACTTCATCTCCCAGGTGTGACTGCCTCCTGAAACAAAGTGTCCAGGTAACTCTCCCCCTCCCGGTTGAAGGCAGATGAGGTTGAAGGCAGCCGAGAAGGCCTATTTTGACAGACCCTCGTTGGTCAAACTACAGAGGATTACGGCACTGCGGTCTGCACTAAATTCCGTGCTCACCAGATGGCAAAGAAGGAGCTGGCTTTTGCAAAGCAAAGGTTATACGAGCATGGTGACAAACCAGGCAAATACTTAGCATACCTTGCCAGAAAGAGAAATGCCACACAAACCATTACAGCGATTAGTGAAGGGTCTGGGAACCTAACATGTGATTCTAAAAAGATTAATGTGGCGTTCCAGAGATTCTACTCTAAGTTATATCAGTCTGAGAATTGTGAGGAGGGGCAGGCCAAAATGGAATCCTTTTTTAGAGATCTGAAGCTCCCGGGTGTGACTCCCAAACAACAGTCCTATCTCAATGCCCTGTTATCAGAGCAAGAAGTGCAGGAAGCTGTAAGGCAGCTTCAGAGTGGAAAGGCGCCCGGTCCTGATGGACTTCCCAGTGAATTCTATAAGGAATTTATAAGTATACTGTCAGGCCCGATGCTGAACATGTTTAATGATTCATACAATCATGATTGTCTCCCGCCATCTCTGAAAGAGGCCAATATTTCACTTATCCTTAAAAAAGGGAAGGATCCGGAAGACTGTGCTTCATTCAGGCCCATCTCACTCTTAAATGTGGATTTTAAGATCCTCTCTAAGGCTCTTGCGTTAAGGCTGGAGACTGTGTTACCTTCTATTATTAAAGAGGATCAGACAGGCTTCATAAAGGGTCGCAGATCCTCCAATAACGTTAGGAGGCTGCTTAACGTAATCCAAGCATGTCAACAGCAGTCAACACAGGGATTGGTGATTTCTTTAGATGCAGAGAAGGCATTTGACCGAGTTGAGTGGCCGTACCTTTTCTATACTCGAGACCGGTTTGGTCTGGGTGAAGTTTTCATAAGATGGGTAAAGGTTCTCTACAGTGTACCTCTCGCTGCGGTCATTACCAACGGGGTACAATCAAGCAATTTTAATATTTGTAGGGGCAGCCGGCAGGGCTGTCCCCTTTCACCATTACTTTTTACGCTGGTGATTGAACCGTTGGCAGAGGCCATTCATGGGGATCTCAATATATCAGCTCCAGAAGTGGGGTCAAAATTACATAAGATCTCGCTGTATGCAGATGATGTTCTAATTTTCTTGACAAATCCAGCAGTTTCAGTGCCTTGCCTGATACAATGCATTCATGCGTTTGGCCCTTTTTCAGGGTATAAGATTGATTTTGCTAAATCAGAGGCTTTGCCTATGGGTGGTCTTACGAAAGAATTGGCTCTTGAGAGTGACTATAGATTCCCATTTAGGTGGTCACAGGGGGGTTTTGTGTGTTTGGGCATATTTATTACTCCAGTTCTGGATTGGCTGTTCAAAGCCAATTTTACTCAATTATTTGAAAAAATTAAACAAGATCTCCAAAGATGGGAGGCACTTCCAGTCTCATGGTTGGGTTGCTATACCCTAGATGGATGCTCCCCCTGATTTTCAATAAACAAACACTCAGGAGACTGAACAGTTGGTTCAGCTCCTTTATCTGGCACCGTAAACGGCCGCTCATTAAATTAGCCAAACTGCAGTTGCCTCACAGATTGGGGGGAGTAGACCTTCCGGACATTAAAAATTACCAATTAAGCTTGCTTTTGACCTACATAAGTGATTGGATTTGTGGGGACCCTCTTTCAATATGGCTAGATATCAAAGCCTCCCAGGCAAGGTGCCCCCTTACCAGTGTGCTGTTTTTGGACAAGGTGAGGACAGTTAGGGAATATTGCCATAACCCAATAGTCATCAATACTGTTAAAGCATGGAGGGCAATTTGGCAGAGGGAAGGTAATATTGGCAAAACATCTTTGTTTACACCTTTAGTGGGTATGCCGAGTTTTCCACCAGGTATGATAGATTCAGGATTTAAATGTTGGGCAGCGAGGGGTATATCTTGCATGGGTGATTTATTTGAGGGAGATGTAATGATGTCCTTCGAGCAGTTAGTACGGAAGTACGAGTTACCTAATAGAGACCTCTTTCGTTTTTTTCAAGTTAGGGATTTTATTCAAAAAAGGACCACACTTTTGACTGATCCCTACAAATCTGACATAGAAAGAGGGGTACTAAGGGCTAAGAGTACACTCTCTGTCAGTACTCTATATCACCAATTGGGGGCTGCCACCTCAGATGAGTCTGATCGACTCTGCAAGATGTGGGAAAGAGAGCTGCGTGAAGTTTCTTCAGAGGCATGGGAGGATATTTGGGAGAATGCAAGAAAGATATCAATTTGCAATAGGACCCATGCTTTACAGTTGAAGATTCTCCACAGGGTCCACTTAGCCCCAGACCGTTTGTCAAAATTTAAACCAGGGGTATCTTCAGCATGTCCCAAGTGCAAGGTCTGTACGGGTACTCTTACCCATTGTCTTTGGTCTTGTGACAGGCTTGGAGCGCTGTAGCGGGTGCAATGGAGAGGATTTTAGGTGTAGGGGTGGAGAAGGACCCTATTTCGCTCCTTTTGGGCCTACCTATTGTATTTCCTGCAGACTCGCATAAGGCAAAACTTTTCAATATTCTTACATTCTGTGCAAGGAAGAATATCTTGCTAGTTTGGATATCAGAAAAACCCCCAGGCCTGTCGGGTTGGCGGAAGATTGTTATGGAGCATATTCCCCTGGATTTTCTCATAAATATGGTACACCACAAAACTGAGAATTTTTACAAGACATGGCAACCCTTTTTGAAATACCTGGACACAGATTTATCTGCCACACTAACAAGAGCTTTTATATAGCCGTAATGATTGTGTTGCAATATCCAGGGAGGAGGAACTGTGAATGTATGAGTGTTTTGTTTGGCTGGGCTGAGTTATTACTATTTATTTGTTTGTTGTTAGGTATTTATTTAGTTAGTTAAATAGCTAGTTTAGGTTTTTTTTTAAATTTTATACTTCTCTATATATGTTTATACATTCGTATAGGAGCGTGAGTTGGGAATGTTTTTTATTATTTGGGTTTAGTTTTGTACTATTTTTGTACTGTTTTGAATTGCATTGTTTTGTATTTGTTGTAATATTTAAAAATCTATTTTTTCTTAATAAAAATATATTATTAAAAAGAAGGCATCTGGATGGGTACAGAGAGATACGGTCCAAATGCTGGCAAATGGGATTAGATTAGGTTAGGATATCTGGTCTGCATGGTTGAGTTGGACCGAAGCATGTTTTCATGACTCTATGACTTCATCCTTCTAAACTCTAGACAGTATTGCCTTAATCTGCTCAATTTCTCTTTTTAGGAAAAGCCTTTTATCACTGGAATTAATCTAGTGAACCTTCTCTGAATTGCCTCTGATATAGTTACACCCTTCCTCAAGTAAGGGGACCAAGACTGTTCATAGTGCTCCAGGTGTGGTCTCGTTAATATTGTGTACAGTTGCAACACTTCCCTACGTTTATACTCCATTCCTTTAGCAATAAATCCAAAACTTCCATTTGCCCTCCTAATTACTGAGTGTACAGAAATGTTATTTTACTGAAGCTATGAAACAACAAAAAGGTGCAATGATTGCTCTTCCTTTGAAAGCTTTCCTAGTTGCAATGTGAGTTTTACTTTCTGTTTGTTCCAGTGTTCTGTTACCCCCAGGCATTTCTTCAGGGCCTCTGAATGAAAGTGGTCTCTTTTGATGCATTTCTGAGCAATTTATTGACTTAGTCAGCAACACATTTAGGATGCCTTAGGGCAGATCTCATCCTTGTTACTTCGACATGTCCAATTTTTGTCTTCTTTCACACCCCCTTTCATTAACTTAGTGTGAAACAGTGCAATGCATGACTCTGGCTCCAGGAATAATACTGATGCATACTGAACATACATAGCTAACCACACAGCACCACATGGACAGCTGCAATTCGAGAGGGAGACCCATTGGCAGCCTTTTAAGGGTAACTAAAGGTGAATAATAATCATCTTGCTAGTGATGTCCCAAGCCCAAAACAAACATCAAAGAAAACACAAAGGATACCTGAAACAGAAACAGACAATGCTGGAGAAGGATCACTGCATCCAATCGTTGACTCTGCTTTCTGGTGGGAGGGTGGCTCAGCGGTTAGCACTGCTGCCTTACAGGGCCAGGGACCTGGGCTCACTTCCACCCTCAGGTAACCATCTGTCTGGAGTTTGCACGTTCTCCCTGTGTCTCTGTGGGTTTTCTCCCACTGTCCAAAGATGTGCAGGTTAGGTATATTGGCCATGGGATACGATGGGTTGGTATGGGCTGAATGGCCTGCTTCCATTCTGTAGGGATTCTAACTTTCTCCCCACAGACCTATTGAGTTTCTACAGCACTGCATTTGTTATTTAAAGAACACAATTGTATTATCAGGATATTGAACAGGGAATTGTTCCTGTACCTTGGCTGAGCTCTGATGAGAGATTACAGAAACTTTGAATGTTAAAATTGCAGAAAGGAAGATTGTCACTGGGTAAGAGTAGAGATAGCTTGAATCTTAATAGATTTGACATAATCATTCTGAAAGATTTAAGATGCCACCCTTCTGCTTGCTTCATTGATCTGGGCAATGATTTTGATAGATTCCTTGCACCAAGTTCACTAGATTTGGATTTCATCCACAGCCTTCATTAGTGCATGTCTGGCAATAACTAAATGTGCAGGGAAATGAATGGTTGCCGCTGTTGATATATGGTGTTTTGGAATCGTCCAGTGGCCCAGTCGTAAAGAGAGCTATAGACACTACTTAACTTCCAGTCTCTGTTTAAACTGGCCAGTCTCAGGGAAATGCTGCTAGTGCAGGTGCAGAAAGATGTTAGGAAGGCTAATGGAATGTTAGCATGCTTTTCAAGAGGGGCTAGAATACAAGAGCAGAAGTATACTAACAAATCAGTCATGATCTAATGGTGGAGCAGACTCGACTGGCCAAATGGCCTAATGCTGTGGCTGTATAAGGCTTGGTCATACCGCATTTAGAATCTAGCGAGAAGTTTTGGGCCCTGTATCTAAGGAAGGATGTATTGGCACTGGAGGGGGTCCAGGGGAGCTTTACAAGAATGATCCTGGGGATGAAGGGTTTGTCATTTAAGGAGTGGTTGAGGACTCTGGGTCTGTACTCAATGGAGCTGAAAAGGATGAGGGGGAATTTCATTGAAACCTACAGAATACTGAGAGGTCTGGATAAGGTGGACATGAAGAAGATGGTTTCCCAAGTAGGGGGACCCTGAGGCACAGCATCAGAGTGAAGGGACGACCCTTTAGGACTGAGATGTGGAGGAATTTCTTCGGCCAGAGGGTGGTTAATCTGTGGAACTCAGTGCTGCAGAGGGCTGTGGAGGCCAAGTCATTGAGTGTGTTTAAGACAGAGACAGATAGGTTCTTGATTAGTAAGTGAATCCAAGGTTATGTGAAGAAGGCAGGAGAATGGGGTTCAGAAACATATCAGCGATGATGGAATGACAGAGCAGACCTGATGGGCTGAATGGTCTGATTCAGCTCCTATATCTTATGATCTTATTGTTTGCATGTATCACGAACATCATGGGGCCTATCACAGATCTCTGTAGTATACCACTGGACACCAGTCTCCGGTCACACAAACAGCCTTCTACCACCACCCTCTGTCTCTTAACCATGAAACTGATCTTTGCCAGATTCCACTGGATCCCTTGTGCTTTTCCCTTCTTTATCACTGTCCCATATGGAACCTTGCTTAAATACAGAAAGCTACCCTCATCTACACACCTGGTTACCTCCCTGAAAAATTTAATCAAATTTATTGGTGTGACCTTCCTGTGACAAAGCCATGCTGACTATCCAAGACTAATATTTTAAATTTAAACGTGGGCAATTATGAAAATAAAGCCAGCCGAAGTGAATTGGCAAATAGGTCAATGGATGAGTCAATAGGGATAGAATATAGGGGGATATTTCAGAATACACTGAATAGATACATTCTAATAAGTAAGAAAATATTCAAGGGATAGACCCACACTCCATTGTTACCTACAAAGGTTAAAAACAGCATTAGACTCAAAGGAAAAGCATATCATTATGCAAAAATAGGTGATAGGTCAGAACTTGGCAGAATATAAAAAGAATGACCAAACTGTTAATGAAGAGGGAAAATTTAAGAGTTTGAGACTAAGTTAGCTAGAAGTATAAAACAAATAATATGGATTCCTATAATTATCTTAAAAAGAAATTAGTTAATTGAGGCAGTTTTGTCCACAGGAAGTGCATCTGGAAAACTGATAATGAAAAAAAGATGTGGGATACATTGAACAGATCAATTGCATTGATCTTCACTATAAAAAGTATAAGTATCATTCTGAAATATCATTAACAGAACATAGAGCAGAGAACAGTATAACATAGGCAAATGCTCTTCAGCCCGCCATGTCTGTGCCAATCATAATGCCATTCGAAACCAAAATTTGGCGACACTGGTGTTGGACTGGGGTGTACAAAGTTAAAAATCATACAGCACCAGGTTATAGTCCAATAGGTTTATTTAGAAGCACTAGCTTTCGGAGCGCCACTCCTTATCACCCGATAAAGGAGCAGTGCTCCAAAAGCTAGTGCTTCCAAATAAACCTGTTGGACTATAACCTAGTGTTGTGTGAATTTTAACATTCTAACCCAATCCCATCTGCCTGTGCATGGTCTGTATCCTTCTGTTCCCTTCCTGTTCAGGTGCCTGTATAAACAGGTTTTATATCTGCTTCTACCAACTCCCCCAGTAGTGTGTTCCAAGCACCTACTACCCTCTGTGTAAAAAAACTTTCCTCACAGGTTTCCTTTAAACTTTACCCTTCCCAACATTAAACCAATGTCCCCTTGTATCTGACATTTTCATTCTGGGGAAAAACACACTGACTATCCGCCCTATCGATGCCTCTCTTAATTTTACATACTTCCATCAGCCTCTGATGTTCTAGTGCAAACCATCCAACTTTGTTCAATCTCTCCTTACAGCTCATACACTCCAGTCCAGGCAACATCTCTTCTCACCCTCTCCAGCTTGATAATGTCCTTCCTATATCTGGGCCACCAGAACTGGACACAGTGCTCCAGAAGAGGCCTCAGCAATCACTTCACTGTTATCTGGGTTAAACTCCATCCACTATTTCTTTGCCCAATTTTCCAACTATTCCGTATCCTGCTGCATCCCTTGATATCCTTCCCCGCTATCCAAAACTCCACCAATTTTCATGTCATCTGCAAATTTATGAATTAGAGTACTGACACTTTCATCCAACTTATTTATATATATATATATTGCAAATAATAGAGGTCCCAGCATTGAATAGCACTATTGGTCACAGACCTCCAAGAAAGCAAGAAAAAATATAGCGGGAGGAACTCGGGAAGATCACGATATCAAATTGTTGGAACTCTGAACTGCCTGAGTCCTCATGACTTCATATATTTAAAGATGTGACATGAGGGATATTTAATTCATTGGCTTTAATTTTCCAAAAGATACAGGAAAGGTTCCATTTAGATTGGAGGAAAGCAGATATAACTGCTTTATTTAGAAAGGGAGGGAGATAGAGAGCAAGAAAGTACAGGCCTGCTAGCTTAACATTTGCCATAGTGAAAAAGTGTGATGCTATTATTTAGGAAGTTATAACAAGGCACTTTGGGGTCATCGGGGATGTCAACATGATTTTGTGAAAGGGATATTATGTTTGAGTAACTTTCTGAAGCTGTTTGAGGAAGTAACTTGTGGTGTAGACAAAATGGGTAGATGTACTGTATTCAGATTTCTAGGAAATTTTCGATAAAATGCCACCTCAAAGGTTATTGCAGAAATTAAAAGCTCATGGTTTAGTGAGTTTTCTGGCATAGGTAGTAGTTTGGCTTTGCAACAGGATCCAGATAGCGGGCATACATGGGTAGTTTTCTCATTTGTAAGCTGTAACAAGTGATGTATCATCTGGATTTGTGCTGCGACATCCACATTTTCCAAGCTATAAGAATGATTCAGATGAAGGAATGGAAGATATGGTTGGTAAATTTTGTGTTGACATAAAGTTGGTGGGAAAGTAAATTGTGAAGAGGACATAAGGAGGCTAGATATGACACAGATGGTTTAAGTGAGTGAGAAATAATCTGGTGAAAAGAGTAAAATGGGTACGTGTTGTTCATTTTGACAGGAGCAAAATCTAAATGGTGACCGAGTTCTGAGATGCAGAAGGATGTGGATGTATAAAACAGAATTACAAAATGGTTGTGTGTAGTGATGGCAAGTAGCGATAATAACTAACAGAATGTTATCATTTATTGTAAACAGAATAAAATGCAGAAGCAGAAAGGTTATGCTTCAGTTATAAAGGGCACTAGTGAGAGTACGCCTGGACTACCATGAACGATATTGGTCACTTTATTAAGGCTAGTTATAAATGTATTAGATGAAATTCGAAGAAAATTCCCCAGTCTAATCTCTGGAATGGTCAGATTTTCTTATTAGGAAAGGTTGGACAGGTGAGGCCTTTATCTGCTGGACCTCAGAAAGGTAAGAGGTGATTTTATTGAAATTTATAAGATTGTGAGGGGTCTTAATATGATACATATGTAGATATATTTCTATGCATGGGAAAATCTCAAGTAGGAGACCCTGTTTAAAAGTAAGGTATCACTCATTTAAAACAGGGATGAAGTGCTGTTTTTTCCCCAAAAGAGGGTTGTATATCTTTGGAATCTGCTTCCTGAAAAGTGGCAGTAATCAAGACCTTGAATATTTTTAAGGCATTTTGTGGAGAGAATCTTGGTAAGCAAGGGGTTAAATGCAATCAGTGGTAAGTTGGCATGTAGCATACTCAGATCAGCCATATGCTATTGAATAGTAGAGCAGGCCTGAGGGGTTGAATGGCTTACTTCTCTTTTTAATATATTCGTATAGCAACTATGGCTACAAGAGCAGATCAGCGACTGGGACCTCTGAAGCAATAACTCAGCACCTGAATCCCTCCAGTCTACTTATCTCCAGGAGGTCAGATCACAAATCAGGAATTTGATGGGATACTCCTCATTAGACTGGATGGCTGCAGCTCCAACAACACTGAAGAATCCATGGCAAGCAATCCATTTGAGTAACACCACATTGGCCCACATAAGTATTCAATCCCTTCACCACTGAAGGTAGCAGTGTGTATCATCTACCAGATGCTGCATAGTAGCTTACAAAGACTCCTTTGGCAATACCTTCTAAATCTATGCTTTCTACCATCTAGAAGGGCAAGGGCAGCAGATTCATTTGAACGCCATTACCTGCTAATTCCCCTCCGAGCCAAATGTAATTCTGACATGGAACAACATCATCGTTCTGTCAGAGTTGCTGGGTCAAAACTTTGGATAAGTCTTCCTCACAGTACCAGTAAATACCATTGTCTTTAAGAACATAGAACATAGAAAGGTACAGCACAGAACAGACCCTTTGGCTCACGATGTTGTGCTGAGATTTAATCCTAATGTAAAATATAGTAACAACCTACGCACCCCTCAACTCACTGCTAACCATATGCATGTCCAGCAGTCGCTTAAATGTCCCCAATGACTGCTTCCACCACCAATGCTGGTAACGCATTCCATGCATTCACAACTCTCTGCATAAAGAACCTACCTCTGACGTTTCCTTTATACCTTCCTCATAATATCTTCAAACTATGACTTCTCGTACCAGTCAATGCTGCCCTAGGAAAAAGTCTCTGGCTGTTGACTCTATCTATTCCACTCATTATCTTGAATACCTCGGTCAGGTCTCCTCTCTTCCTCCTTCTCTCCAGAGAGAAAAGTCCGAGCTCATTCAACCTTTCTTCATAAGGCAAGCCCTCCAGTCCAGGCAGCATCCTGGTAAACCTTCTTTGCACCCTCTCCAAAACTTCTGTATCTTTCCTAAAGTAGGGCGACCAGAACTGGACACAATATTCCAAGAAGGTGACTCACTACCATGTTTTCAAGGATGGTTAGGGAAGGGCAATAAATGGTAGCCTAATCAATATCCCATAAATGAGAAAAAACACTATAATTAGATTAGATTAGATTAGATTAGATTACAGTGTGGAAACAGGCCCTTCGGCCCAACAAGTCCACACCGACCCGCCGAAGCGTAACCCACCCATACCCCGACATTTACCCCTTTACCTAACACTACGGGCAATTTAGCATGGCCAATTCACCTGACTTGCACATCTTTTGGAGTGTGGGAGGAAACCGGAGCACCCGGAGGAAACCCACGCAGACACGGGGAGAATGTGCAAACTCCACACAGTCAGTCGCCTGAGGCGGGAATTGAACCCGGGTCTCTGGCGCTGCGAGGCAGCAGTGCTAACCACTGTGCCACCGTGCCGCCCTTCAGGAAGAAGGGCTCATGCCCGAAACGTCGATTCTCCTGCTCCTTGGATGCTGCCTGACCTGCTGCGTTTTTCCAGCAACACATTTTCAGCGGCCAATTCTTTGAGCCAATGTGTGTCCATTTGGTAAAGCTATGGAAAGGTGTTCCAGAATTTTGACCCAATGATAATGAAACAACGATGATATTGTTCCAAGTCAGAATGGATGTAACTTAGAAGGGAGCTTGCAAGTACTGTCATCCTTCTAGATGGTGAAACTTCCAGGTCTGGAAGTTTCCGTTGAAAGTGAGTTGATGCAGTGCAACTTTTAAATGATACACACTGCTGCCATTGCCACATTGGTGGTGAAGTGGATGACCATTTCAACTAGTAAGTGAGGTGCTGATCAAATGATCTGCTTCGTCTTGGATAGTTTCATGTTTTTGATGTGCTTTGAGTGGTCCTAATCATTCAATCTTGAAGCAAAGGACATTATAAAACTTTCAGAGTAAATTATCCAGCAGTGTAAGAAGGATTAACAGAGGAAAAGACAAATCTATCCTTGTCTAACAGTGTTCAACTTTTTAATTTAAATTTCTTTATTCAAACTGGGGAAGGTGAGAAACACTTGCCCAAACGATGCCCAAACTTTATTTTCTGCAGTGCCTTAAGAGTTAATGTAAGATTGGAGTCATATGTAGGCCAGACTTCATAGGCTCCCCTTCCCTGAAGGTCATTGTAAACCAGTTGGTACTTTATGACAATCTGTCACTTTTAATGGACATTTGCTTTGGCACAGCCTCTGCCTTTATCTAACTTCACTGCACAATGTATTGTGCTAGAATTTAACCTCACACCAGGGATCAAATATACTAAATGTTCCAATTTTCAAATGACAATAACAAAAAGACCTGGGAGTGTTTTTGCATTTATCTTTGAAGGTGGCAAAACAGGTTAGAGAAGCTGTTCATAAAGTTTAAGAGAATATGTAGTTAATAAAATTGATGTAGCCTCAAAATCAGAAGGAGATATGTGGTTGAGATTCTAACTTACTCAAAATCCATTCATGAGGTAAAACATTTTTTGCTTAAGAACAGGTTAGGATTTGGAATTCACTGCCTTACAGTTGGATGGATATAGATCTAATAGTAATCTTCCAGAGGAAATTGGTAAATACTTGGTGAAAATTGTAGTTTTACAGGGAATGAGATAACTAGATTGATCTTCCTAAGAACTAACATAGAATCCCTGGGCCAAATAGCCTCCTTCTGCTGTCACATAATTACTGTGTCACAGAAGCCGGCCATTTGGTTCACCATGCCTGTGCCAGCATTCCAAATTAGCATCTCACTTAATGATTAACATAATTATTTTCTCACTCAGGTAGTCTGAGATGTTCTTGCATGTTGTAGCTTGAAGCTATGCTTAGCAATGGTGGGGTCTCAAATTTCTTTGCATCTCATGACTCATCAATAACATTCTGACTCTTATCGGTATGCATTGGCAGGAGTTACAGGTTGATAATCAAACACCTTAGTTGGGTTATATGTGCAGTTTCTTTGTTATCACGTGCTGGAGTAGGATTTCAACCCAGAGCTTTGGGCTCTGAGACAGGAATGCTAGGAAGGATATATCCATTGTGCGACAAAACCATCTTCAGTCTTGTTGAATACAAACAAAGCAGGAATCTGGGGGTGTCACTGAAACTGCAAAGGACACCATTATTTTATTGGCTCTGCGTTAAAATCATCAAAAGATCCTCTTGAATTCATGGGTGATTTTTGTGGAAATGATTTCTACATGGACCATTTTGTTTAAATATTAGAGGAATGAGTGATAATTAGTTTCGATGGCATTTATTTCAGTCATGTAGATGATACTGGCAAATGTTTGTGCCCTGGATCACATCCCTGCATCACCTTCCTGCCACCTTAATATGTATTTCTCAACTACTTAATTACTTTATTCAATTATTTATTTTCCTTTTAAATGGTTATTTATATTTTAATATTTAATATATTTTAATAATCTTTCTTCCAGTTCCTACAGCAGTTAAAAACTTAGGAAGAGCCCTTCACCAATTACCAGGTAGCAAACAGCAAGCTTGTTCCCCATAATAGAGCAAGAACCAATTCCGACAGAGTGAAAAAGGTTTTGAGAAAAAGCAAAGGAGCAGCTCCAATTCCGATTTCCTTACTCACCCAATTCTTGGTACCGTATTTAAAAGTGCACTCGGTGCTAAGTTGCACTGAGGTGTCTGCTTGTACATAAATCCAGACCAGAGCAGAGGGAGACATTCAAAATGGTATAGTGAAAATGCAAGGCCAATATAATCCCATAAAAGTGAATGGTGGAACCTACAGATCCAATGAACCCTGAAAGTCAACTGATGCACAGGATATATGTTAATGATATAGAAGATGGTATCAGCAATAACATTAGCAACTTTGCTGATGATACAAAGCTGGGTGGCAGGGTGAAATGTAAGGAGGATGTTCGGAGATTACAGGGTGACCTGGACAGGTTAGGTGAGTGGTCAGATGCATGGCAGATGCAGTTTAATGTGGATAAATGTATGGTTATCCACTTCGGTGGCAAGAACAGGAAGGCAGATTACTACCTCAATGGAATCAATTTAGGTAAAGGAGCAGTACAAAGAGATCTGGGTGTTCTTGTACACCAGTCAATGAAGGTAAGTATGCAGGTACAGCAGGTAGTGAAGAAGGCTAATAACATGCTGGCCTTCATAACAAGAGGGTTTGAGTATAGAACCAAAGAGGTTCTTCTGCAGCTGTACAGGGCCCTGGTGAGACCACACCTGGAGTACTGTGTGCAGTTCTGGTCTCCAACTTTGAGGAAAGACATTCTGGCTATTGAGGGAGTGCAGCGTAGGTTCACAAGGTCAATTCCTGGAATGGCGGAACGACCTTACACTGAAAGACTGAAGCGACTGGGCTTGTATATCCTTGAGTTTAGAAGACTGAGAGGGGATCTGATTGAGGCATATAAGATTATTAAAAGATTGGACACTCTGGAGACAGGAAACATGTTTCTGCTGATAGGTGAGTGCCGAACCAGAGCACACAGCTTAAAATACAGGGTAGACCATTTAGGACAGAAATGAGGAGAAACTTCTTCACCCAGAGAGTGGTGGCTGTGTGGAATGCTCTTCCCCAGAGGGCAGTGGAGGCCCAATCTCTGGATTAATTTAAGGAAGAGTTGGATAGAGCTCTCAAGAATAGTGGAATCAAGGTTTATGGAGATAAGGCAGGAACAGGATACTGATTAAGGATGATCAGCCATGATCATATTGAATGGTGGTGCAGGCTCGAAGGGCAGAATGGCCTACTCCTGCACCTATTGTCTATTGTTTATTGTCTATTGTACAATAGGTAAAAAGGTAGACCACCAAAGGCTTAATGCAGCAGATGCCCTTGAGATGTAGAGCAAGTTCAAGCAATTGCTAGAAATGAAATTAGGAAGGCAAAGATTGAACTTGAAAAACCACTGGCAGGTAACATTAATAAAAATCCACAGGAGTTTTATAAGTATATTCGGGACAAGGGAATAACCAGGAAAAAAGTTGGGCTCATGAGTGCAAATGTGTGTATGAGCTGGAAGATACAGCTGAGATTTTAAATGAGGATTTGTATTCTCTGTGGAGAAGAATGATGGAGGTATATACATCATGGACTGAGACTGTGATATACTTGAACTAATTAACAGAGTGAGAAAGGAGACATTAATAAATTTTAGCAGACTTGAAAGTGGAGAAATCACCATGCTGCTGTGGGAGGCAAAGAAGAAGATTACAGAGGCTATGGCATTAATTTCCAAATTCTCTCTGACCACAGGAAGGGTGGAAGAGGGTTAGGGGTCAGCTCATCTGCTACCTTTTTCAGAAAGCGCGGTGGGGATATACATGAAACTACAAGACAATGAGTCCAACAGCTGTGATAGGGAAACAATTGTAAACATTTCTGGGAGACAGTGTTAATCTCCACTTGGAGAGATAAAATTGAATCAAGGATAGTCATCATGGGTTTGTAAGGAGAAATCATGACTCACAAATTTTGTTGAATCTTTAAAGAAGCTGACGAGGTATGTAGATGAGGGTGGTGCAGTTGATATTGTCTCCTTGGTTTTCAGTAAGACTTTGATCAAGGTATCACACAGCAGACTGATTAAAAAGCTAACATCCAATAGGATCCAGAATGATTTGGCCAAATGGAAGCAAAATTAGCTTCGTGGCAGAAAACAGAGGTTAATGGTTGAAGGGTGATTTTGTGACGAAAGCCTGTGACCGGGGTGCTTACAGCTTGTTGTGTACATTAATGATCTAGACATGAGTGTAGGAGATATGTTCATTAAGATCACTGGTGACATAAAAATTGTGGTTTGGCAAATAGTGAGGAGGAAAGCCTTAGACGACAGAATGATATATTGGGCTAGTCAGATGGGTTGAATGGTCTCAAATGGAATTCAATGCTGAAAAGTGTGAGGTGATGTATTTTGGGAGAAGTAACAAGGTAAAGCAGTACGAATTGGATAGCAGGACTCTAAGAGGTGCAGAGGTTGAAAGAGACATGTCCATAGATCCTTGCAGAACAGACAGATAAGGTGATTAAAAAGGTATAAGCTATACTTGTCTTTAATAATCAAAGCATTGACTACAAGTGCAGTTTATGAGGGAGCTGTGGTAGAAATTAGTTAGGTCAAGGCTGGAATACTGTGTACAGTGCAGGCTGCCACACTATAGGAAGGATGTGATTATGCTAGAACGAGTGCAGAGGAGATTTACCAGGACTGGGCTGGAGTGTTTCAGCTATGAAGAGAGACTCATTAGGCTGAGGTTGTTAACACGGAGAAGAGAAGGTTGAGGAGAGTCCTGATTGAGGTGTGAATAGTTCTGGTGGTCTTAGACTTGGTAGATAGTGAAAAACATTTCACCCTATTAGAGGGGTCAGCAACCAGGGAGGGGCATAGTTTTAAGGTAAGGAGAAGTGAGTTTAAAGATAATCTCTGAAAGAGCTATCACCCAGATGTTGGGTGGGTCTCTGGAACTAAAAGGTGGTAGAGGCAGGAATGTCTCAAGTAGTTTAACAACTGGTTAGATGAGCATTTGAAACACCATTGCAAACAAGGCTATGTGCTGGAAAATGGGCTTCAAACAGATGGATATTTGATGACCAATGCAGATACAATGGGCCGAAGGGCATCTTTTCACCCTGTAATATCTCTGTGACTCTGACATTCTGTGCCTCTAAAACTCAGGCCCAGATATAGAACAAAACAGTGAGTTTCCTTAACTAAATAACCTCAGCTGCTCTCAAGTGGAGAGTTTGAATATCCTTGCTCAGAGCTGGATTTATAGAGGAAATTTCAGTTAAATACTGAAATGCAATGATGCCTATCACCGATTACCATGTGATATTTGTGGGGAGACAGATGCTGCCACCAATTCTCTGCCTTTTCCTCACCCAAGCCTGTGTGACACAGTCAGACTGAATGGAGCTTAATGCAGTCTCCAGTATTAATCCTTTCAGATTAATTACTCCATATAATAATGTCACCTTTTTGAAGCTTGAAATTGATTTACGCTGTTTATATTTACAGAATTTTGGACATAACATCCTTTAATCCCCAGTCAAGAATTTCAAACTGGTAAGCAAAAATTTCCTTCCATTTGTAAAATGATGACAACTTCAACTCCATTCCAGTTTGTAACTATTCAGTAAACTCACCTGCCTAATGGAAGGAAATCTACCCTCCCTACCTGGTTTGACCTACATGGGACTCTGGTTCTACACCAATGTTCCTAATGCTTTGCTGTATTCTGAAGTGGTTTATCCAACCCTTTATTTGTAGCAAATCAATATTCTGAGAATGACTCCCACCATCAACTCCGCCACCCCCCGCCCCCAACCCCCAACTCTCCTCTGAGCATGAGTGATGGGAAATATAAATATAAATATTGACCTTGTCAATGAAGCCTACATCTCCTGACTAGCCTTTGTCTGAGCATCTGTGAATTGTAAAACTTTGGATCTTACTGCAATCTCATTGTACTGCAGATAAGAGATTTGTTAATGAAAAGAAAGCTTTCATTTACATAGTATCTTTCATGGTCTTCAGTACATACCCAGCCAATTAAGTTATTTTTGGAACGCAACAATGTAGGAAAGGGAATTTGCAAATAGCAAGATCCAGTAAGTCATGAACAGTTGTTGACCAGATATTCTACATTCTTGTTGGCTGAGGGATGAATATTGGCCTTTCTAAACAAGGAGAGAACCCTCCCTCCATCGCAGCATTCTGTTTCTATTCAGTGTTACAAGCATATTTGATATTTGTGTGTATGAATGGTTGGGCTCTCAGTTTAGCTTCTCATATGAAAGTCAGCCTTGCTCAGTTAAAGGAACTGGGAGCATTGGGCAAAAGTCAGGACTGCAGATGCTGAAAACCAGAGTTTAGATTAGAGTGGTGCTGGAAAAGCACAGCAGGTCAGACAGCATCCAAGGAGCAGGAAAATTGACGTTTCGGGTCAAAAGCCCTTCAAAACTGAGAGCACTGGCCTGGGCTTTACGCTGAAGCTTCGGAGTGGCATTTGTCAGCCTTGAACCCATAACCCTTTGCTTCCATGGTGACAGTGCCAGCTACTGACTCACAGCTAACACTGTGGCATTGATTTCACTGTTGGCATGGTTTCTGCCAATCTTGGACATTTACACGTACACTTCCATTAATGTCACTGCATCGTGATTTGTATTCAGGATTGATGCATTTTAGAAAGGTCGAGAATAAAGAAAGTCTGGCCAATTCTCATTTAGCATCTAGTAAACTGCATCAAGCCATTTATGCAAATTGCTAACTATTAAAATGGTTGAAGGACATGCGGCAGGAGAAAACCTGTGTCTTACTTATATCAAGGTGTCTCAAAGGAATAACACCTGCTAATATCTTGTTCAATTCACAACAAGATCAGGAATTAATTGAAAAGTCAAACAACACTCTAACATCCAAGTGGGAGAAATGTTGTATTGCTGCTTTTAGAATCTAAGTGAGGCTCCTCGTTAGTTAAATTAGTTGATCAAATTGATTCAGACAAGCTATTCACTACAGTGAAAAGCTCAAATCCCACACAGAAATGGAGAAGGCAAGTCAGGTGAAACTCTTTCATCTGAAGGGTAACTCAGTTGTGAAATGAATGATTGGGAGAAGGGTACTTAGGTGTGCAGTGGAAACAGATTCGTGAGAGAATCAGTTAAGTGAGGAAAATTCATCTGTTTCTTAGGCAACACTGTAAACACCATAGGAAGCTAAGTGCTTGGATGAGAAGGTGCATGTTGACAAAACTGTAAACACTTGGGATGATTACCTCTGACCTCGAGATGTTGATAATGCTGTAAACACAATGGGAAGACACGCATTGGGTGCATTGTGAGGATATCCTCTGGTTGGTAAATATACAAGAAAAACATGATCACTTTGCCAGAAACAGTGACTGATAATGTTCTCTTAGTGGTTCATGATTTTGCTAGCATTTAGGAATTTTTTTCTTCAGATGGAATGACAAAAATAAAAAGTATGTAACGAAAATCAAAATTGCTGTTAAAGCAACGCTAACTCTGATTTCTCTCCACAGATGTTGTCAGACCTGCTGAGCTTTTCCAACAATTTCTGTTCTTATGTCTGATTTAGAGCATTTGAAGGTCTTTTGGTTTTTATAAAAAATGTGTAATTAAGAGGGTGATATGTCGAACAAAATAAACTAATCCTTGCGCTGAGGCTGTCAGCAATGATTCAGTGGTTAACACCACATGAAACTGTGGATCAAGTCCCTTTCAGAGATTTAAAGTGAAAATCCTCAAGGACATGCCTTTGCAGGATCCAGGACATTAAAGATGCCATGGCTTTATTTCAAAGAAGAGTAGTGAAGCCAATATCACTAATAAACAATCTCATTGCTGTTTGTTGGAGCTTGCTATGCATTTCACATTTCCTGACACTATGACAATCATGATAAGGGTTCCTAGTATTGTCATTTGAAAACTTAGATTCTAAGCTAGAGGAAAAATAGATTTTAGTTTTAAATTATGCAAAGATCTTCCTGTCAATTTGGAAGTCATTTCAAAAAGGAGCCAAAGACAGCATTTCCAAAAAAAAATTAATTTCAGTTAAATGACTAGTGAGCCCATGGAAATATAATTGCTGACTTGAATTTTACAATCCATAAGATCATAAGACATAAGATCATTACTTGGCCATTTGGTCCATCTACTCCATTCCACCATTCAATAAAATGACTGATCTGATAATCCCCAACTCCACTTTCCAGCCTTTTCCCTACATCCCTTGATTTGCTAACTGATTAAAAATCTGTCTATTTCAGCCTTGAATATGTGTAAAGACAAAGCCTCTACAGCCACCTGTGATAAGGAATTGTACAGATTCACAATCCTCTAAAAGATGAAATTCCTCATCATTTCTATCCTAACTGGGCAATCCCCACTTCTGAGAGTTTGCCCTCTGGCCTCAGACTCTCCCACAAAGGGAACCAATTTCTCTGCATCTATCCTGACAGATGTTCCCGAAGAATAGGGTTAATATTCTCCTAAGAGTGTGTTTCAATAAGATTGTTTCTCATTCTTCTAAACTCCAATGAGTACAAGCCCAATCTACCCATCCTCTTTTCATTTAACAATCCCTCCATACCCAGGATGAACCTTCTTCAAATTGCTTCTAATTCTGGTACACTTTCCGGGACAGAAAATGTCCACAGTGTTCTAACTGTGGTCTAACTAGTGATTTATGTCATTTCAGCAATACATCTCTTTTTATGTTATTTTCACTTTTATTCTCATCCATTCCCTTTGAAATAAAGGCAAACGTTTCATTTGCCTTTTGTTACCCACTGAGCTTGGATGCTAGTTTTTTGTCTTTCAAGCACATGGACACCCAAAAAACTCTGTGCTGCAGCTTTCTGCAGTCTTTCTCCATTTAAATAATATTAAACTCTTTTATTCTTCCTGACATAGTGCATAGGATCCCAATTTCCCAGATTATGTATCATCTGCAAATTTTTGCCCATTCACTTAAACATGACTATATTTTTATGAAGTTTCTTTATATCATCCTCATGAAGTGCCTTCCCATCTACTGTTGTATCATCCACAAAGTTGGCAACAGTACATTCTTATCTCCCAGAATAATGGTGGTCCAGCACTGATCCCTGTGGGACACCACTAGTTACAAGCTGTCATCCTGAAAATCCTTATCTCAATGATCTGTCTTTGATTAGTTAGTAAAACCTCCATTCATATTAAAGCGCTACAGCTAACACGATAATGTCTTATCTTATTAAGTAGCTCAATGCACAGTATTTTATCAGATGCCTCTTGAATATCCTAATATATAACATCTACCAGTTCACTTTTATCTATTCTGTTTGTTTCCACCTCAAAGAGTTCTACCAAACTTGTCACAAATAATTTCTCAATCAAGACGCCATGTTGACTCTACTAGATAATATTATGTAATTTGAAAAGCTCTGCCAGTACATTCTTTATAATAGATATGAACACATTCCCACTAACAGATGTTCAGCTAACTGATGTATAAGTAACTGATTTTGTCTCTCCCCTCCATCACCCCAACTCTCCCTTCTTGAATAAGGGTGCTACATTGACAGTTTTCCAATCGTCTGGAACTTTTACACAATCTAAGGATTCTTGGAAGATTACAACCAATTCATTTCACTTTCTCTGCAGCTCCTTCCTTCAAATCCAATCAGATCCAGTCCAGAGATAGAGAGAAAGAAAGAAGGAGGTCCAGCCATCAGTTTATTCAGAGAGAAAGAATCTATAACAGCAGAGCTTCTATTGAATTAGCAGTCTCCACAACAGTCGGTGGGAGAAGTCCCAAGTCTGTTATTTAGAAGAAAATTCCAGAAGGCTATGAAGATGCCAGAGAGGAAGACATCCACTGAGGTTGCTGAAGGTAGGAATTATGGAACACATGACCTATAGATATAGTGAGCTAGGTTAGCAGCATCTTTAAAAGTCTCAGACATACATTATTTGATGAGATTAGTACTAAGTGAATGCACAGAACTTTGCCAAAAAGAAACCAGCTATCAGCTATGCCGAGGAGCTTTAGAGTGAAGTTAGTGATGACTCTACATTAAAGGTTCAAGGATTGTAAGGTTATTGTTGCTGTAAAAGGGTTGAATGCTTATTTTTGATATTTTGATATTGTAATTTTTTTCCCAATTGTTGTTGCCGAGTGTAAGGTAATTTTTTTTTTTACCCCTCTTGTGTAATGAAATGTCATGTTATTTTGTTAGAAGTATGATGACAGCCTCTTGAGAATATATTCAGGGACTGATTTCCACAATAAACAAAACAGAAAATAAAACTTATGGTCTGTGAAGCCAAGTTTCTCTTTGGGTTTGGAGTTGCTTAGTATCAGATGAGATTGTAAAACAATGACATTACTTACCACACAGCATTTAATTCCCCTTGCAATGAATGCCTACCTTTATTTGCCTGTTTGCTGTCCTAACGTACTAACCTTTTGTGATTCAAGTAACAGAACATCCAGATCCCCCTGGATTATAGATTTCTACAACTTGTAGTATATGTAGACTGTTCTTCAAAACAGCCAGTTAAGACTCAACAGGTTAAATGGTCTTGATTTGTGCTATATTATAATGTTATTGCGTGGAGACTGGGCTTGATACAATAAGCTGGCACTTATATCTATGTTTGACATAATAAAGTGTCCCATGATTCTTCACAAAACTGTTGACAGAAAATCTAACATCAAGCCGTGTAGAAGGTAGAAGGACTGATGACCAAAAGCTTGGTCATAGAGGTGGTTTAAAGAGTCTTCTCAAATGAGAGGAGAGGTAGAGAGGCAGAAAAGGATTTAGGGAGGAAATTCTTGAGCTTAGTGCCCAGGCTACTGAATCCATAACCTCCAATGACAAAGAGATGGAAATTAGGGATGTTCATGAGATTAATGCTAGAGTGCTGAGGAAATACAAAATGACTTTAGAGACTGACAAGGAGTTATAGACAAAGGGAGTTTGAAGGCCATGGTGGAATTTGAAAATGAGAGGCACAAGAATATAATTTTTTTTAAATGTTCATCATGACTACTTTCTCTATTCCCTTCCTATTCATGAATTCATCCAGGTGTTTCTTGAATGCAGATATTGTGTCTGCTTCGACCACCTCCTCTGATAGTGCATTCCAGGCACTCACCACCCTTTGTGTGAAAAACTTGCCTCACACATCTCTTTTAAAATTCCCGCCCCCACACCTTGAACCTCTGTCCCCGAGTAATTAACCCCTCCAAACTGGGAAAAAGCCTCATACTGTCCACTCTCTCCATGACATTCACAATCTTATAAATTTCCATCAGGTCACCAATCCCCACCCCCTCCCCCCCTCCACCCCCACCAACCTCCTGCATTCCAGTGAAAACAAACCCTGTCAATTCAACTTTTCTCCATAGATAAAATCCCCCATAACAGGCAACATCCTGGTAGACCTTTTCTGTACCCTCTCCAAAGCATCCACATCCTCTGGTTGCATGGTGACCAGAACTTTACACAATATTCCAGCTATGGCCTAGCTAAAGTTCTATTAAGCTGCAGCATAACCCGCCTATCCTTATACTCAATGTTGCTTCCAATGTAAGCAAACATGCTATAGGCATTTACTAATGTTCCTTCAGAAAAGTAACCCTTCCATCCTTACCCAGTCTTGGCATAAACATGATTCCAGTCCCACACCAATGTGGCTTCCTGTTTGACTGCCCTCTGACATGACCTCTCAGTTGCACCAAACTGTGCTCATCAGGAAGGAAACCCTCCCCCACCTTTCTGGAAAATGTTGATCTTTCTTCATCTCTGGAAAACAAATCGTCGGGAATCATTGAATCCAATGCAAATGCCCTCAAGGAGATCAGTTGATGCAGTGAAGGGTCAATGTAACCCATTCATCCCAGGTTCATTTCCTGCCCATTTTCACCCCCCTTCCTCCCCCTCCACCATTCCTTCCATAACCTTCATCCCATTAACCCCAATCCCCTGGCCGTTTAATGTTCCTTTCAGAGGCTTTAGCTCAGAGTCATCTCCGAATTAAATCCTGAGGAACTTCAAGACACCTTGAAACCAACTGTCTTTTTTGCCATTAAATCTGTCTCTTGAACTGGCAATCGTTCAAAAACTGAGAAAACTTTCACCCACCCACTGCTTCCCCAGTCCAAGTCTGCCAAGTAGATGTTGCAAATGAAAATAGCATTGAGCCCCATCCAATTCTGCAGTCAGACTATTAAGAAAAATGAGATTGTCAATTGGCTCTCGGGCAGCCATAGCTGAACAAGGTCAGCAAGACAGATCTGTGGCCAACATCAAAGAGTTGAAACATCATTGGGAATACAAGACTTTTGAGTGAAGCTTAAGGAAGAGGTCAGCATGGAAACACATACAAAGCTAATGACTGCGCAACCACACTTGACCTCCAGGCCATTCCTTGTCAACCATCAAAAATATTTGCAAAGTCAACCAATATTAGTAGCAGACTACATTTGCTGGCTGCGATTACACAGCTAAAGTTAGCCATGGCACCAGGGGTGAGATACAGTTGAACATCAGCAAACAGCAATCATTATTGAAGAAAGAGGATTGGGGACAGTGGAAGGCAGGTTCTGTCAAAGCTTTTTAAAACATAGAACTTAGAACAGTACTGCACGGGAGCAGGGCCTTTGGCCTATGATGCCAAATTAAACTAATCCCTTCTGCCTCCCATGGTCCATATCACTCCATTTCTTGCTTTTTCATGTGCTTATCAAAAATCCCCTTAAATGCTCTATCATATCTGTTTGTACCACCACCCTGGTAGCGCATTCCAGACCCCTGCCACTCTCTGTGTAAAACAACAGCCCCTCACATCTCCTTTGAACTTGCCCCTCTTACCTTAAATGCATGCTCTCTAGCATTAGACATTTCAACTTTGGGAAAAAGATTCTGACCATGAACCCAATCTATGCCTGTCATAATTTTATAAACTTCTATCAAGTATCCCCTCAGCTCCTCCAGAAAAAAAAATAACCCTAACGTGTCCAGCTTCTCCTTATAACTCTTATCCTCTAAAACAGGCAGCATCCTGGGTACCTCTTCTGAACCCTCTCCAAAGCCTCCACATCTTTCCTGTCATGTGGTAACCAGAACTGAATGCAATACTCGAAGTGTGGCCGAACCAAACTTTTATAAAACTGCAACATCACTTTCTGACTCTTGTACTCAATGCCCCAACCAATAAAGACAAGCTTGCATTCTGCCTGCTTTACTAGCCTATCTACTTGTGTGGCCATTTTCAGTGAGCTATGGACTAGGACCCTAAGATCCCTCTCTATGTCAATGCCATTAACTGTGCACTTTCCCTTAACATTTGATCTCCCAAAGTGCAACACCTCACACTTGCCTGGATTAAACTCCATCTGCATTTCTCTGCACAAATCTGCAACTGATCTATAATCCGCTGCAGCCTTTGACAATCTTCTACACTCTGTACATAACCTGACAACCTGTCCACATCATCCGCAAATTTACTAATCCATTAATCTACATTTTCATCCAAGTCATTTATTATATAAGTCACAAATTTATTTCGTTTTCACATTGTGTGCAACATTTCAAGTTTCCATCAAAAACGTAATGGCCTGCTAACTGCTATCACATGTCAGATCTCCAGTTAGGTCATCAGCCACACCAGATAAACCCATTAACCAAACTTAAGGATTCCTGAGGGCCGATAAAGTCAAGCTTAGATTAAATTAGATTCCCTACAGTGTGGAAAGAGGCCCTTCGGCCAAACCAGTCCACACCGACCCTCCGAAGAGTAAGCCACCCAGACCCATTTCCCTCTGACTAATGCATCTAACACTATGGGCAACTTAGCATGGCCAATTCCCCTAACCTGCACATCTTTGGACTGTGGGAGGAAACCAGAGCAAACCCACACAGACACAGGGAGAATGTGCAAACTCCACACAGACAGTCACCTGAGGCTGGAATTGAACCTGGGACCCCGGTGCTGTGAGGCAGAGTGCTAACCACTGAGCTACCATGCCACCCATCAAGGTTTGGGAACAATCACCATTCGGTGCTGACTAAATTCTGTCATTTTGTTTGACAGAATTATAAAGGTTTACCTACACAAACAGCAAAACATTGAAGAAAGCTCAAAAAATAAATAGAATTGTTCAGAACTGTGCAATAATTGACATAGGGATGTTTGACGCGAATGGTGTAGCGAGCCCTTTAATCTGACTAGAACCTTGTGCTGTACCTATCCTGGGAGTTTTTGATGAGACAATGTTGAGGGAGTTTTATTCTGTGTCCATCTCCATACTGTAACTGACGGGGTGTCTGTTGTTAGAGGGAGCTTGCCGTGTTTGTCACATTCTCGCACTGATGTTCTGAGACATCTGGAGCTGAGTGAAATGTGCTGTATAAATTGTCTCATTCCCATCTTACCCTCGCTGTCATTGAGAAATTAATGGAGAATGTATCACTGTCTTGGTTCTTGTCCTGCCCTTGCAATGTGCTGCAGCTTTCACTCTTTCATACATTGTCCCTGAACTCCTGCCAAACTCTTGCTTTTGAAAACAATTTATCTTCTTTTATTGCTTTCCCCCTTGGGCTTCTCATTGTGTTCTTTTTCTCCTTTAGAAATTCACCTCAATCATTTGATTTCATTTGTTTTGTGTTTCCCTTTCCTGTCTGTTTAAAGGGGGTTGGAGACTCTTAGGGAGCAGGGGAGGTGCCTGTTAATGAAACAAGTTTTGGGCGTGTTTCACTTATTTATTATTCTGCAAGGTGCCAATCAAGAGGGCAGTTTTGTCCTGGATGGAACGTGTGTAGCATACAGACAAGGAAGAGAAGCAGACTAGTCAGTTCTTCAAGTCCCCTTCACCATTCAATACAATCATAGCTGATCTGATTGCAACCACAAATCCACATTCCCAGCTACCCGATTATTTTTCACTCCCCTGTTTACCAATAATCCATCTATCTCTGCCTTAACTATGACTCTATGACTCTGCATTCATCAGCTTTTTTAGGAAGTGAGTTCCACTGACTCTTAAACCTGCCAGAAAACATTTTGCCTTACTTTTGTTTTAACTGGGTGACCCCTCACTTTTAAACAGTGACCATGAGTTCTCAATTCTGCGTCAAAATGAAACAATATTAGAGTGGTCCTGGAAAAGCACAGCAGGTCAGGCAGCATCAGAGGAGCAGGGAAATCGAGCAGGAGCCCTTCATCAGGAATGGTGCTTTCCCAGCACCACTCTAATCTTGACTCTAATCTCCAGCATCTGTAGTCCTCAGTTTCGCTACAAAATGAAACAGCCTCTCCGCACCCACCTTGTTAAAACCTTCACCCTCCCCCCACCAAGGATCTCATATGTTTCAATCAAGTTGCCACTTTCTCTTTTACATTCCAGTGGATCCAATCCTATCATATACGACCTTTCCTCAAAAGCCAGCCCAAACCTTTCAGGTACTAAATTGGCTCTGAACCTCTTCTAATGCGTTTCCATCTTTCCCTACATCAGGGTGACCAATACATTGCACAGTACCCTGGATACCTGAAACATGGTCTCCTATTTTTTATATTCAATTTTCAAACTACATGACAATGTTTCATCAGCTTTCCTAAATACTTGCTTTATCTAGAAGCGAGTCGCTTACAATTTATGCACTCAGACACAGAGGTCCCTCTACACTTCCAAACTCTTCACCATTTAGATAATATTCTTCTTTATAATCCTTCCTGCCAAAATGTACAGTTTTGCATTTTCTGACACTATACTTCATTGGTCTGATTTTTGCCCACTAACTTTGCATTGCAATATGTTTTTGAGGCATTCTCTAGGCCTCTTTACAACTTACTTTCCTACCTATCTTTGTGTCATCAGCAAATTTGGCAACTAGACTTACCTTCCCTTCATCAATGACATTGACATAAATTGTAATCTATCAAGATCTCTATGGCACATCTCTTGTAACATCTTGCCAACCTGTAAAAGATCAGTTTGTGTCTATTACCAACTCCCTGTTCACCAGCCAACCTTCCACCCAGGCCAGTATACTACCCTTTACACCATGAACTTCTACTTTCCACAATAACCTTTGTTGTGGCACTTCTTCAAATATTTTCTGGAAATCTTAGGACAGTACATCCACCAGTTCTGCTTTATTCACAGCACATGTTAGTCCCTTAATGAATTCCAGAGGTTGGTTAAGTATAATTTCCCTTTCACAAAACCATGTTGACCCACCGTGATTACAAAGAATAAACAACAATACAGCAATGGAAATGGTCCTTCAGCCCACCATTATCTTGAACGCATCTAAGTGCCCTGTTATAATTTGTTCAACATTAGCATCTAATATTTGCCTTATGACAGATATTAATCTAAACGGTTGTATCTGGTCTGTTTTTCCCCTTCAGCTCTTTCTAAATAAAGGAGTTGCATTTTCCATTTCCCAATCCAATGGGACTAATCCTGAATCAAGGGAGTTGTGGAAAGTTAAAACCAATGCAACAACTGTCTCACTTGCCAATTATTTTAAGACCCCAGAATAATGTCCATCAAGATAGATGGACACTTGTCAGCACTCAGCCTCCGCACTTTACTGAGTACCACGTCTCTGGTGACTATGATTTTCCTGAATTCCTCCCTCCTTTTCATTTCCTGAATGTCTCTGCTTCTGCAATGTTATTTCTATCCTCGATAATAAAGAGTGATGCAAAATACCAATCCAATTAATTTGCCATCTCTTCAATTTCTATTATTAATTCTCCAGACTCATTTTCTGTAGGAACAATCCTAATTATGCTCACTCATTCTAAAATATTTATAGAAACATTTGCTATTGATTTTTACGTTTCTGGACAGATTTTTCCTCATCTTGTAATTGTCCTTGATCAGTTGGACACATCTTCTAAGCAGTCTGTTCAAGGATCCTATCTTACACTGCTGGAGCAGGTGGGATTTGAATTCAGACCTCCAGATCCAGAGGGATTGTCACTGCCGCTGCACCAGAAGAGTCTATAATGTAACAATTTGCTTTTTACTTCCATTTGATGTTAATCTTTAACCTTGGCAGTTAACCACTTACCAGGTCAGACCCTTTGAATATTTTTTACTTGGTGGAATATATGTCGGTGTGGACTTGTTGGGCCGAAGGGCCTGTTTCCACACTGTAGGGAATCGAATCATATTTAGTATGTGTGTTTCAAAATATCCCTTTAAGTATCTCCCACCGTATTTCTGTGTTGAGTATTGATTATTTTGATTATTATTGGAACTGCACTCATCCTGGAAAGTGGGGAGCATTGCATCACACTCCTGACTTTTGCTTTGTAAATTGTGGACACACTTTGAGGTCTCAGCAGGTGAGTTATTTACTGTAGGAGCTGTGCGAGGAAAGTTTTTCACACAGAGAGTGGTAGGAGCCTGGAATGCGCTGCCAGAAACTATGTTAGAAGCAGGCACATTGGCAACATTTAAGAGGCATCTGGATGATTATGTGAACAGGGAGGGAACAGAGGGATATGGATCGAATAAATCGAATGGGGTGGCACAGTGGTTAGCACTGCTGCCTCACAGCGCCAGAGACCCAGGTTCAATTCCTGCCTCAGGTGACTCTCTGTGTGGGGTTTGCACATTCTCCCCATGTCTGCATGGGTTTCCTCCAGATACTCCGGTTTCCTCACCCAATCCAAAAATGTGCAGGTAAGGTGAATTGGCCATGCTAAATTGACCGCAGTGTTAGGTGAAGGGGTAAATGTAGAGGAATGGGTCTGGGTGGGTTGTGCTTCAGCAGGTCGGTGTGGACTTGTTGGGCCGAAGGGCCCGTTTCCACACTGTAAGTAATCTAAAGGCAAAGGGTTTGTTTTTTTAAGTTTAGTTAGAACATGATGATTGGCACAGGCTTGGAGGGCCGAAGGGCCTGTCCCAGTGTTGTATTTCTCTTTTAGTCTTTTGATTTTTGATTCCTCGCCTTTGACCTGCTGTTGTAGCAGCATCACGTATATAGTTGGTCCAATTCACTTTCAGCTCAATGGTATTTTTCACATTGTTGACCAGGAGGGATTCAGCAATAGTAATGCTATTAAATGTCTAGGGAGTTTGGATGGATTCTATTTGTTGGAAATGGTCAACACTTGTATGGTACAAATGTGTCTTGCCATTTAGCTGCCCTAACCTGGTGTTGTCCAGGTCTTGCTACATTTGGTCATTACCCTACTTGCCCTGGAACTGAGTGATTTGCTCAGAAGCCATTTCAGAAGGCAGCCATGAATTAACATGACTGTGTGTCTGGAATCACGTTTAGACCAAACGAGGGAAGAATGTCATATTCTCTTCTCTAATGGATATGAAGGGCCAGGATGTTTTTAAAATGGTGATCAATTATTGTTGTCAAGATAGCTTAGATTGAGATGATGAGTTTTCAATGCCAGATGTTTTGGTCAATTAAATTAAATACCACCCGCTGGTGGGATTTTAACACATTGGCTCAGGACAGTCGTGTGGTTAACTGGCCCAGTGACGTTACATGTCTCCTTCATAAGGGGAGGTCCACTCAATGAAGCAGAGGTACAGTTGAGCTTGTATTGACACTGGCTATGAGGAGATGTTGTGAGTTGTGCATTAAGGATGACAGAGAGGATTCATAGGTCCCAACTGTAGGATCCTTAATCAGGGAGATTGTCAGGAGGAGAGAGGTCATCTTCCCACAGGGAGTCAAGAGGTTTAAAAGATTCTCCTCTGAAGAGAACAGGAGCATGTGACCAGGGAATGTTGCAGGAATCCAGCAGCACCAAGATTTAACGACTGCATTGTCTGTGGCCATCATGCATGCTTTGAGCACATTTACTGCATTGATAACCCGACGTGTTTCTCTTCATCCTCACACACTTTACAATGCTGCAAGGCTCGACCAACTCTAATGGCTTCCATACACCACCAGCTATCCAACTGGGGCAGGTATATCAGCTAAACACAATGGGACACAGTCACTGCCCTTTTGAGGGACAAACATTGCCCTTAACCATTGCAGGCAAAGCGGAAGTGATGGGGACTCACATCTTTGGGTCCACTCAGTTCTACAGAAGAGATGGGTCTCCACACCATGGGGCTGTGACATCTAACATCGCTGAGAATATTGAGGACAATGGTACAACCTTACTTTAAGCCCCTTGTCAGTTCCCAGCAGACCACTTGGTTACCCTCTCCCACCCTCCACTCTTTCTCCTCAACCTTTCAGAAGATAAGGAATTGTCACTGCCCGACTCCGCTCTATTCACCCTCCCTCCAACCCCCAAAAACAGTATACCCCTCCCCCCAACCAGTTTGCACCCAGGAGAAACGGAAAGAGAGATGGCAATAGCACAGCACTGATGAAGAGGCCCCTTCACTTGGTGTGACATTTTAGCTTTGAGCTTGGCTCAGCACCAGGTATTGCTGGGCTGCAGCCAGTCTAGTGGAAGGAAAAAGGATACTTTGTGTGCCAGCTCTCTGGAGGACAAGGTTACAAATCTATTTTGCTAAACAGAACTCTGAAGACTTTGACGGGGTTGGCAGACAAGACAGTGCTGATGAGAATGCTGATTGTGTTTGAAGGGCTGCTGGATTGCCGCTATTAGAGGAGCCCAGCTCCACTCTGGTACAGGCGGTTGTGCAGTGATCTGCTATCACTGCGGTAGAGGAGTCGAGCTCCAGTCTGGTACAGGGGGGTTTTGCAGTGATCTGCAGGGGGGTTTTGCAGGGGCACTGTCGTTTTTTTTCTTTTATGAACCATATCCTTTGTCCTGTCTGTAATACTGCAGCAACACTTCCTCCCTGTCTAAGGCAGAGACATCGCTCCATACTCTGCCAGCGTCAGGCCTCTGTCCAAACCAGCTTTACAGCCAATCAGACATCAAATCAAAACACCGAGAGTGCGGGATTCCTCCCGTCTGTTAGTGAGTGACAAGCAGATGTGTCGAGGGAATTCCAAGTTTGTAATTTGAGCACCAAACAAGCTGCGAGCGTGTCAGAATCTCTGGGCACACTTATAGAATGTCCAGCTGGCCCACACAGGGTACCTTGTGGTTGGTAGCATGGTGTGCCCTACACAGAGGGCCCCCAGATACCAGTAACACAAAGGAGGTTGGTTTTGCTGCAATAGTCTTTGTTGGCTTAATATCCCTAATACAGAGTTTTCAGGCAAGTTATAGATGGGGCAGCATGATGGCTCAGTGGTTAGCACTGCTACCTCACAACACCAGGGACCTTGGTTTGAATCCACGTCAAATGTCTGTGTGGAGTTTGTACATTCTCCCTGTGTCTGCGTGGGTATCCTCCGGGTGCTCCAGTGTCCTCCCACAGTCCCCAGATATGCCGGTTAGGTGAATTGGCCATGCTAAATTGCCCAGCGTGTTGGGTGCATTAGCCAGAGGGAAATGGGTCTGGGTGGGTTGGTGTGGTCTTGTTGGGCTGAATGGCTTGTTTCCACACAGTAGGGAATCTAATCTAAAAAAGATTAGTGGGGTATCATTACTGGTTAAAGATTACAGCTGTCAGGAGATATAATGCATCAAATGTGGCCAAATGGATTGAGCTCAAAAACAAAACAATAGCAGCCACAGTGTTAGATGTATATTATAGACCCATCCAAAAGGATTGAGAATGAGAGGAGCAGTGACTAGAGGAATAACAAAAAGATCAGTCCTTCAGCCACAGCTATTCACAATATAAAAACTGGATGATAGAAGCAAATGTAGCCATTGCATAATGAGCCCAATGAAAGTTGATATACAATTAGACTTAGGAAATTAAGCTTGGCAAGTGGACAAAATGGCAATGGTTGACTATTTTGGAAGTAGTGATCATAAATAAGTCATTGTTTCACCTGTTTAGACCTGTCACTGTTTAATCAGAAGTGACATCACTGGTCAATGTTCCTGTCCCACTAACCATTTCATGTGCATTTCATTGGTTTAAAAAGAGCTTAAAGACAACTTGAAAGTACTATACAATTTGTTTTTTCCTTCTCTTAACAGTGTACGTAGATACTGTTCTTACAAAAGACCTGATCCCATAGACAGAGAAAAGCTATTTATCTACACAAGAGGATCTCACCTTAAATTTCAGCCAGGCCATTTAGGGGTGATGTCAGGAAACACTAACATTAGTGGAACCCTAAATCTTTTCCCCACTGGCGTGTTATTGTGGGTGGGGGATCAGTTAAAGTTTTCAAGACTGGGATTGATAGAGTTTTGTTCTGGGAATATACCACATGAACAATCCAGAAGAAAAGTTAACAGCTACTGCATATGTTGTCTCGCTGTAATAACAGATTTAATTGTGTCGAAGTGTCTACTCTTGAACAGAGTTTCTGATTTGAGTCCAAAGATCAGAACATGACACAATGCACTTAAATATGGTGCATATTTCTTGTCAGGTGCTGTCATACAGTCAGTGGTTTACACGGTTGCAAGTCACCAAGGCAGAGCATGTTATGGGTTATACGTCACTGATCTCTTTCTCTCCATCTCTTACTAAAAACACATTCTGACTGGCTTCCTACCTTGGTAATGTTGGCACTGTGCCATTTTTAACAATTCTAAACAGGCAGGTCAAGCGTTTAGCTCATTAACTGCACACTGCATGTGAGCAACTTCTCTGAAACTACTTGAACTTGCCCTGGATCCGATCAATATCGGCATTACAAGCAACAGTTACATCCTCTGAATGCATTTCTAAACACTGATGTTGAGGAGCAGTTGTTGGACTGGGGTGGACAAGGTTAAAAATCATACAACATCAGATTAGAGTCCAACAGGTTTATTTGGAAGCACTAGCTTTCAGAACGCTACTCCTTCATCAGGTGACTGATGAAAGCTAGTGCTTCCAAATAAACCTGTTGGACTTTAACCTGACGTTTATCTAAAAAATGTTGACATGGCGATCAGGATTCCAGTACATCATCTTTCTGATTGCAAGGCAGCCTGTATGAGAGGTACAGAGTCTGAGAAATAGAGTAAGTGTGTGTGCGTGCGTTCGTGAGAGAGAAAGAGTGTAAGTCAGAGAGAATAAATGTGAGCTGAAAACAAAAAATGCTGGAAATCACAGTGGGTCAGGCAGCATCCAAGGCGAGAGAGGAAGCTATTGTTTCAAGTCTAGATGACTCCTCATCAAATTTGCTCCTAAAATAAATGTGAGAGTATGTGAGCATTTGAGAGGGAGTGTGAAAGGGAGTTTAAGTGGACGAGAGTATGAGTGTGAATGAGCAAGAGTAAGTGTGAGAGAAGAAGTGTGAGAATGAGTTCTGTCTGTGTGTGTGTAAAAGTGAGAGTGTGAGAAGTCTGAGACTGGGAGTGAGGTGGACACACACACACACGGACAGAAGTTGGCTGGGACAGAAGCATCGATATCGTACACACAAATACTACAGCATATCCTCCTCTTCCCTGAGGGACTCCCTATCTATGCACTGGCCAGTGAGAGAAGGAAAATCCAGGCTGAAAGGATTTCTGCCGAGGCCTGGTTAGAGTGTACTCTACCAGAGGGGAAGGTAAGGTTGGTGTTTGCAAATCCACCTCCTTATCTTGGCCTCACTCCTTCCCTGATGACCAGAGCATCGGGCCTTGTTTGGTGTCTCTGGCTCTGTTTCTTGATTGAAATGCTAGAAACAAATTATTATTAGTTCGCTCAGCTGCCTGGAATATTTTAATGGTCATTTTTATTCATTACTCATCCTTTAAATTATCAATTCAGCTTCAATTTACTTTGATATTGATTTATTTTTGCTCAGCAGTTTATTTATGTTTTCCTCAAACTTTAAGTTTTCTTTTGTTAAATTTGTTAAGGTTAATATTATACTTAACCAGCTGTCAAGCAGCTGCTGCTAACTTCTTACTGAAGGGGAGTGCAAGGCTCATAGGAAGTCCGATTGGAGAAATGGCAAAGAGATTGTTTCTGGTCAGTCAGAAAGAGGAAGTGTTCGAAATGCTCAACACACCCAGTGACATCTGGGCAGAGGGAAAACGAGATCAGTGAGCCTCAGTCAGAATTACTGCAGACACAAAAGGCTGACTCTGCTTCTCCCTTCACCTTCGCTGCCTAGCCTGTTGAGTATTTCCAGCATTTCTTGCTTGGAGATCAGTTTTCCAGCTATTACATTATCTGCTCCTTGTTGGGCACTTGTAAATGCGCTTAGTTTCAGTTTATAATTAAGTATATTCATCACTTGGTGCAAAGTGTAATTTTTCTGTTAACAAAGTGCACTTGTGTGAATAGAAATAGCACATATTTGCAGGTGAAATGGTCGGTGCTAATTTATTGAAAGGTTTTGTTATTTTTAAAATTGATAGTCATACACCAATATAATATGTTAGTTCAAGGTGTTCTCGTTTGTACATGGGATTATTGGTTGTGAGCCTTTCAAGTTTCAAATCTTTTCATGTTGCTGCCTGAATATTACATCATGCCAGGTTCAAAGGAGTGGAGCTAGTTCCACAATATTAACAACCAAGATAAGTGTGCTTGTCTAACACAGCAGTGGGAATAAAGTGTGTCAAATTGAAGACTAAGCTTCAGATGGTCTTTGTAAATAGAGTCAAAAAAAAAACAAAAGCCAATAGGTTTTGCTAAAATGTAATAAAATAGTTCAACTCCACTGCCCGCTGTGACAATTCACAGGCAGCAATGTTATGTGAGTTTGCGGAGTTCTTTTGGGATTTACTTCATAGTATAATTACTGTCACGGAAAACCTTTGCAAACCTTTCCTGGTATCTTCTTCCCTCTGCTGGAAGTACATTAAATTGCACAAGGGCTTTATTATTTTAACAAACACAGAAATTGCTGAAGAAGGTCTGGCAGCAACTGTGGGAAAAAAGTAGAGTGAAGGTTTTGAGTCCAGTGAGCCTTCTTCAGAACAGATTGGAAATGTTAATTCTGCTTTCAATCCCTCCTCCAGTGCATCGACCTCCATGTTTTTTTTTTCAAAATAACTGTGATGCTTCTCATGGTTGAATATATTGCTGGCATTCACCATCTGGAGTAACATATGAAAAAAAATCTGTATTTCTCTAGTGTTTGCCAGGCCCTCAAAACCCCCAAGCCCCCTTACAGTCAATGATGTAATTTTATTTGTCATAAATTATATGATGTAGAGTCATAGAGTCAAAGAGATGTACAGCACAGAAACAGACCCTTCGGTCCAACCCGTCCATGCTGACCAGATATCCCAACCCAATCTAGTCCCACCTGCCAGCACCCGGCCCATTTCCCTCCAAACCCTTCCTATTCATATACCCATCTAAATGCCTTTTAAATGTTGCAATTGTACCAGCCTCCACCACATCCTCTGGCAGCTTATTCCATAAACTTGAGAGCCATATATTAGCACAGTAAGATCCCACAAACAGCAATGTAATAATGATCTGGAACAAAGTCAGTTGAACTCCTTCGATTGTCTTCAGTTTAATGCTTTGTGATCTTTTGAGTCCATTGGCAAGTTCAGGTGAGGCCTTAGTTTAATGCCTCACAGTGCAGCACTCCCTCAGCACTGCACTATAGTGTTGTCCTAGTCTCTGGAGCATGGCTTGAATCCACACTTTTCTAAGCCTGAGGCTTTCAGTAAATGGAATGCTGAGTTGGAAGTGGAGACTGCAGGTTAAATTTCAACCGATGATCTAAGATGGGTTGAAAGATCGCTCTCAAATTCACCTGTCCTGTGATCTTCCAGCAGACAATGCTGGGGTGAAGATTTCTAAATTCTGACCTTTGCCAAACACACGGATTTTAAAGTCAGTGGGAAACGTGACATTAATGCAGCAACTAATCGACCCTCCAGGCATCTGTGAGGAACTCCAGCTCTATTGTTCCTGTCAGTAATCTCCTCCAACCCTGCAACTCCAAAGCCATTTCGGAAATCTTGCAGGCCCCTAATTTTATGTGCTTGGCCACTGACTGGCATGGCTTCAGCTGTCTGGGCCATAAGCTCTGCAAATCCCTTTCTGGATCTGTCTCTTTTTTTAAAAACTTCTATTCATGGAATATGAGTGTTGCTCACAAGGCTGGCATTTGTTGTCATCTTGATTCTTGAATTAAATAGCTTGCTGAGCCTCCTCAAATGGCGGTTAAGAGACAATCACATTGCTGCGGGTGTGGAGTCACATGTAGGCCAGATCAGGTAAGGATGGCAAATTCCTTGCCCCGATGAACCAGATGGAGTTTTACTGCAATGAGGAAGTGTCACTGAAACCACCGACTCACTTTAAATCTTACTTCTTTGATCTTTGAATTCCAGAGGTGAGGTGAGAGTCTGCCTCTGACATCAAGGCCTTAATTCTCAGAGTGTGGCATCAAGGAGCTCTCAGAAGACTGGAGTCAATGGGAATCGGTGGGAGATCTCCACAGATTGGAGTCATACCTGATACATCAGAAGTTTGATGTCACTTTTGGAGGTCAATCATCTCTTCAGGAATTCCTCAGGATAGTGCCCTAGACCCAATTATCTTCAGCTGCTTTATTAATGAGCTTCCCTCTACCATAAGGTCAGAATAGGGATGTTCACTGATGATTATACAATGTTCAGCACCACTCACGATTCCTGAGACACTAAAGCAATTCACACCCAAATACAACCTGGACAACTTCCAGGCCATGGCTGACAATTGACAAATAACATTCATGATACAAGTGGCAGTCAATGATCATATCTAACAAGATAGAACATAACTATCATTTCTTGACATTCAAAGACATTACCATCATTGAATCTCCCACTATTAACATCATGAGGTGGGGTTAGCATTGATCAGACTCTGAAATGGACTAGCCAGGTAAATAGTGTGGTTAAAAGACCACATCAGAGTCTAGGAATCCTGCAACAAGTAACTCACCTTTATGTCCCCCAAGGTCTTTTCACTAGCTACAAGATATAAGTCAGAATTGTGATGGAACAATCCCCTCTTCCATACATAAAGAACAAAGAACAGAATAATACAGTAATGGGAACAGGTTCCTTTCTAAATGAAAACCCATACTTCTACATGGTCTGTATCCCTCTAACCCTAACCCTATCCGTCATGTATCTCTCAAAATGCTTCTTTTTTATAGATATTTATATTGAAAAGGAAATTTTTGAAGATTTTTTTACAAAATTACAAAAATAATACAAACTAGTGTATTCCACTTTACAATATGATAACAACACCAATATAAAATTAAATCAATTTTTTAAAAAAGAAAAAAAACACCAACTAACTACTAATCTATACAAACAATCAAGACATAAAATAGGCTATCGTATATTACTAACAGTAAACAGCAAAGTTATTAAATAACTAGATACATGATCAAAATAGATTTGCATCAAGTCATAGTAAAACCTGTATTTATACAGGATTCCTCCTCCCTGTGGTCTCTGAACCAGCCAGAACCATTACCACAGCTAGTCAAAAGCCCTGGACAGTATGGCTGAAATGTCTGTGTCGATGTAGTTCAAAAAGGGCTGCCATGTTTTATAAAATAATTCCGTTTTTTGGTGCACCATATTTGTGAGGAAGTCAAGATGTATATATTCCATGACTATCCTGCGCCAGTTTGAAAGTCCTGGGGGACCTTCGGATACCCAATTCACTAAAATATTTTTCCTCACACAAAAGGAGAGGACAGTAAATAATTTCCTCCCGTATACATCCAGGGAGGGAAAATTTGGAGAGCCCAAAAGTAGGGATGTTGGATCGGATCCAATCTCCATACCCAAAATCTTTGTCAAAGCATTCGCTACTCTATCCCAATACCTACAGATTTTATGACATGTCCATAGACAATGCGTGAGAGTGCCAACTTCTATTTTACATTGAGGACACATTGGGGATGCTCCTGCCTTGAACTTTGCGAGTCGTTCAGGTGCCACGTGAGCCCTGTGAAGTTTTTTAATTGAGTAGCCTGAGTTCTGTTACAAATCGAGATCTTCCTGGCATTTTCCCAGATATCCTCCCAGATTTCTAGAGAGATTTCCAACCCTAATTCTTGATTCCAGGTTTTATATAATCGTTCCATGTCCTTCGAGACCTTATTGTATAGTGAATGATAAAGAGTACTGACTGAGGGCGGCCCCATCGGCCATAGCACTCTCCTTTCCCTATCCGATTTGTAAGGATTGACTATCAGTGTGGTCTTCTTTTGTATAAAGTCCCCTATTTGAAAATACCGAAAGAGGCAGTCCAAACTTCTGGCGCGGCTGCTCAAAGGACATCATAACCTCCCCATCGAACAGGTCTCCCAAACAGGAGATACCTCTGGACTCCCAAGTTTTAAATGTAGCATCCGGCAGCCCTGGGTGAAATCGTATTGTTCCCACTATGTTGGTATAAGGGGAGGTTTCTTGCAGGTTACCCTCATCTTGTCACATTATCCCCCAGGCTTTAATTGTATTTAGTACAATGGGCTTTTTACAATAGTCCATAGTAACTCTGATCTTGTCTATAAATAATAGATTGATGAGGGGACATTTTGCTTGGGAGGTCTCAATATCTAACCAGATTGATTGTGGGTCACAAGAGACCCAATCAGCTACATAAGATAATAAGGAGCTCAGTTGGTACCTCCTGAAATCTGGAAAGTCCAGACCTCCCCTTGCTTGTGGAAACTGCAGCTTTTCTAATTTGATAAGGGGCTGTCTATGATTCCAAATAAAGGAGCCGAGCCAGCCATAAAGCTTACGCAATGCCTGTCGCGGCAGCATTAAGTGGTGCATTCTCATAGGATATAGAAGACGAGGGAGAATATTCACCTTAACTAAGGCTACTCTGCCTAACCAGGATATTGGGAGATCTCCCCAGCGTTGAAGGTCCTGCCTTATTTTCTCTAATAAGTGTACAGAATTGGCTTTATATAGCTGACCAAATACTGAGGTAATAAAAATACCTCAGTACAGAAAACCTTCCAGTGACCACCGAGAGGGAAAACAGGATCCGTCCAGTAAATTGGATACACTGGCATGGCTTCCCAATGGCATGGCCTCCACTTCCATAAAACTGATTTTGTAACCTGAGAACATTCTGAATAGATTGACCACTTGAATTAAGCGGGGCACAGATGTCAAAGGATCACTTAAGAAGAGGAGGACATCATCCGCATAGAGGGTAATTTTGTGCTTGCCCGATCCAACCCTCGGAGCCGTTATGTTAGGGTCAGTTCGTATAGCGTCTGCTAGTGGTTCAATCACTAGCATGAATAATAATGATGAGAGAGGACATCCCTGACGACAGCTTCTGCCAACACTAAAGCTATCCGAACTTAGACCATAAGTGATCACCACTTCTTTGGGATCATTATATAATACTGAAACCCATTTAGTAAAGACCTCTCCAACACCGAACCATTCCAGTGTATAAAAAAGATATGGCAATTCTACCCAATCAAATGCCTTCTCTGGGCCTAGGGAGACAACTAATCCTGGTACTGTTCCCTGTTGACAGGCTTATACCATATTTAAGACCATTCTAATATTAATTGACCTGCGACCCTTTATAAACCCCTTCTGGTCCTCTTTTATAATGGATGGTAAAACCCTCTCCAGTTTTAATGTTTTAATTTTTGAAAGAATTTTAAAATCCACATTTAACAAAGACATGGGTCTATATGAAGAGCAATCTTCTGGGGCCTTTCTCTCCTTAAGAATGAGAGAAATATTTGCTTCTCTCAACGAAGGCGGTAGGCAGCCTGACTATGTGAGTAATTGTACATATTTATGAGTGGCCCGGCCAGTTCCCCTGTAAATTCTTTATAGAACTCAACCTGGAATCCATCTGGCCCAGGTGCTTTGTCACTCTGAAGCTGTCTAACCACATTCTGTACTTCCTGGGTTGTCAAGGGGGCATTCAAGGTCAACACCTCCTCCGAGGTTAAGCCTGGAAGGAACAAATTTTTAAAAAAAGACTCCATCTTCCCAATTCTATCCTCACAATGCTGCGATTTATACAGTTCAAAACAGAACTTTCTAAAGGCTGTATTAATCTTTTAACGGTCACAAGTCAGGGTACTAGCACTTTCTCTAATAGCTGTAATGGCTTGAGGAGCCTTTTTCTTTCTAGCAAGGTACGCTAGGCATCTGCCAGGCTTGTCACCATATTCAAATAATCTCTGCTTCGCAAATAATATTTCCCTCTTTGCTGTTTGAGTAAGTGCAGTATTCAAGGCTGCCCTAAGGGTTGTGATCCTTTGTAGCTTAGTAATGGAAGGCCTGTCAACATATGCTGTCTCAGCTACCTTCAAGTGAGCCTCGAGCAGGCGCTGTTGCTCTCCTTTTGTCTTTATGAGGTTGCAGAATATGAGATGATCAAGCCTCTCGCATAAGCCTTAATGGTCTCCCACATCATCGATGGGTTACTGGCCGTACCTGAGTTAATTTCCCAGAAGGTTTTGAATTCCTGCAAAAAATACTTTATGAATTTGGATCCCTTCTTATTGAAGGATAACATACGCCAACGTCGGGGGCCTATCCCATCATCCCTAATCTTGACTTCCATATATACTGCGGCATGGTCAGAAATAGCTATATTACCTATTTACAAGACAGTATGGAATTCAAAAGGGTTGAGGGGGCAAAAACATATCAATTCTGGTATGACACTTGTGTGGGTTAGAGAAGAAAGTAATGTCTCTACCCTGGGGGTGAAGACACCTCCACACATCTACTAGTCCTAGCTCCTTGTTCAGATCTGCTAGTTGCCTAGATCTCAGAGATATACCCGCAGTCCTCCTAGGTAACCTATCCGTCTCTGGGTCAATAATACAATTAAAATCTCCCCCTATAATTGTATGGCGGACCCCAAAAGCCATTAACTTAGAGAACGCTTCCATAACAAATGTTAAAGGGTGTGCCAGGGGACAATAAAGATTCAAAATCCTGTATTCCTCTCCATATATTAGGGCTTTAATCAATATATACCGTCCAGGCTCATCTTTTATCTGGCTTAACATTTAAAAGGAAGATTCTTCCGAATAGGAATGGCTACTCCCCTACTTTTTGAGCTGAAAGATGAAAAAAACACGTGGCCAAATCCACCCTGTTGTAGCTTCGAATGTTCCTTATCAAGTAGATGTGTCTCCTGTAAAAGAGCTACATCAACCTTTTTTTAGACTTGATAATATCTTTTTCCTTTTGATTGGTGAGTGGCTCCCCTTGACATTCCAGGTGCACCACCTAAGCAAATGGCTAGCCATGATCGTCCAGGCAGGCCCAAGACCCCCAGGAGGAAGAGCCCCACCCAAAAGACATTGACTAAAGACCATAGAAAATTCACATATAAAAAAAACTCTTCAAAACAATTAAATCAACACAATTAAGAACTACTCCTCAGTAAAAATAACACAAAATGTATTTGAAAGGAGACTTTCCCCCTTGCTCCCAGGGGGCACTACTACCTACTAATAACCCACCATGACTTCTCCCAGCTAATTCCCTGCACTCGGCCCAGGCATTACAAAATGGAGTAAATAAATTCAAGCGTTTTATAAAACAGGAGTTAAAAGTGAGTGACCCACCTCCGCCCCGCCCATGCCATCACCTAGATATGTTTAATAAAACAATACAAAATAGAAATATATCAAGTCAGAAAATTACAATCCCAGCAAGTATTAGGCAACTAAGCAAAAAAACACCACTTAAAAAAAACCTCCCCCACGAATCAGATATAGCGCACGAGCTATAAAAAGGAGACCAAAGAAAGAATAAAGCATCAAAGTTTTACCTGCACATCCACCAATATCATTTTTTTGTTGCTCCCGATGCGGTCTCCTCTACATTGGGGAGACTGGGCGCCTCCTAGCAGAGCGCTTTAGGGAACATCTCTGGGACACCCGCACCAATCAACCACACCGCCCTGTGGCCCAACATTTCAACTCCCCCTCCCACTCTGCCGAGGATATAGAGGTCCTGGGCCTCCTTCACCTCCGCTCCCTCACCACCAGATGCCTCATCTTCCGCCTCGGAACACTTCAACCCCAGGGCATCAATGTGAACTTCAACAGTTTCCTCATTTCCCCTTCCCTCACCTCACCCTAGTTCCAAACTTCCCACTCAGCACTGTCCCCATGACTTGTCCTGCCTGCCTATCTTCTTTTCCACCTATCCACTCCACCCTCCCCCCGCCCCCGACCTATCACCTTCATCCCCACCCCCACTCACCTATTGTACTCCATGCTACTTTCTCCCTACCCCCACCCTCCTCTCACTTATCTCTCCACCCTTCAGGCTCTCTGCCTGTATTCCTGATAAAGGGCTTTTGCCCGAAACGTCGATTTTACTGCTCCTTGGATGCTGCCTGAACTGCTGTGTTTTTCCAACACCACTCTAATCCAGAATCTGGTTTCCACCATCTGCAATCATTGTTTTATTGTTTTTACCTAGAATAAAGAACAAGCACCACCCCCCCCCCCCCCCCCCCCCCCACCCCAATCCCCAGGGAAAGATGGGGTAAAAGAGAGATGGAGAAAGAAAGAAGGGTAAACAAAGGGGGAAAAATAAAGTCGTTATCCATACAGTTCAAGTCCCACAGTCTATGGGAGAGCATCCAAGAATTCTTTTACTTTCTCCAGTGATCCAGTTTTATACAGATCCTCCATGGCTGAAGCGCAGCGTTGCCGGATATCGTATAGAGTATTGAATATTTAAGTCTCTCAGGCGCTTCTTTGCGTCGTCGAATGCCCTCCTCTTATGGCCCATGACTGGAGAGAAGTCCTGAAACAGCATTATCTTGGAGCCATTGGACATCATGGCCTGGGGATCTTTACCCGGACTCTGGAGGCCTCGAGGAGCATTTGTTTTTCCTTATAACATTGAAGTCGTACTAAAACTGGGCGGGGATGCTCCATCCACACCTGGCCTGGTCCCAACTCCAACTTTAATTTTTGTGGGAGCCATTGCTCCAAGAAATCCACAAGCTGGTCTTCCTCGTCCCATTCGAGAAGGCCCAGCAACCGAATATTTTTCCGACGACCTCTATTTTCACCATTCCAGAGCCCGGATGTGACCCATGGATGACTCAGCAGCAGCCTCCGAGACTACAGCTCATTGCTCTGCCCCTCCAACACGCTGCCCGAGTGTTTCGATCTCTCGGTCATGCTACTACAGCATGACTGAGATTGAATCCCACCTGGACGGGGCCTCCTCGGTGGACGTGTCGATCTTCTCCTGGGGTTTGACGATCTCGGAGATCAGGCTCGCCTCCGCAGGTGAGTCCCCAGAGGCGGCCGCGGATGTCCCTGCTGTTGCGGGAGGAGGTGGGGGAGGAGTCCCTGCCTGTTGCGAGCTGCGGGAAGTTTTGCCCTTAGTCATTTTTAAAAAAGCAACAAACTGTTAAAGCTTGATGCAAAATGACTAAGAGTGCTGGGCAAATGCTATCTTGAATGGTTTAACAGGTGAGGTGAAGATGGGTGCTCCACTTTGCCCGAGTCTTAGGCAGACATTTACTATAAACCGACCGACTCCCACAGCTACCTAGACTACACCTCCTCCCACCCTGCCCCCTGTAAAAACACCATCCCATATTCCCAATTCCTTCATCTCCGCCGCATCTGCTCCCAGGAGGACCAGTTCCAAATCCGTACAACCCAGATGGCCTCCTTCTTTAAAGACCGCAATTTCCCCCCAGTCGTGGTCGACGATGCCCTCCACCGCATCTCTTCCACTTCCCGCTCCTCCGCCCTTGAGCCCCGCCCCTCCAACCGCCACCAGGACAGAACCCAACTGGTCCTCACCTACCACCCCACCAACCTCCATGTACAGCGTATCATCCGCCGTCATTTCCGCCACCTCCAAACGGACCCCACCACCAGGGATATGTTTCCCTTCCCTCCCCGATCAGCGTTCCGAAAAGACCACTCCCTCCGTGACTCCCTCATCAGGTCCACACCCCCCACCAACCCAACCTCCACTCCCGGCACCTTCCCCTGCAACCGAAAGAAATGCAAAACTTGCGCCCACACCTCCCCCCTTACTTCCCTCCAAGGCCCCAAGGGATACTTCCATATCCACCACAAATTCACCTACACCTCCACGCACATCATTTACTGCATCCGCTGCACCCGATGTGGCCTCCTCTATATTGGGGAGACAGGCCGCCTACTTGCGGAACGTTTCAGAGAACACCTCTGGGACACCCGGACCAACCAACCCAACCACCCCGTGGCTCAACACTTCAACTCCCCCTCCCACTCCACCAAGGACATGCAGGTCCTTGGACTCCTCCATCGCCAGACCATAGCAACACGACGGTTGGAGGAAGAGCGCCTCATCTTCCGCCTAGGAACCCTCCAACCACAAGGGATGAACTCAGATTTCTCCAGTTTCCTCATTTCCCCTCCCCCCCACCTTGTCTCAGTCAAATCCCTCAAACTCAGCACCGCCTTCCTAACCTGCAATCATCTTCCTGACCTCTCCGCCCCCACCCCACTCTGGCCTATCACCCTCACCTTGACCTCCTTCCACCTATCACATTTCCAACGCCCCTCCCCCAAGTCCCTCCTCCCTACCTTTTATCTTAGCCTGCTGGACACACTTTCCTCATTCCTGAGGAAGGGCTCATGCCCGAAATGTCGATTCTCCTGCTCCTTGGATGCTGCCTGACCTGCTGCACTTTTCCAGCAACACATTTTCAGCTCTGCAGACTCAGACCTACTAGCTGTGGTTCTGTTCGCCGAGCTGGAAGTTTTTGTTGCAAACGTTTCGTCCCCTGTCTAGGTGACATCCTCAGTGCTTTGGAGCCTCCTGTGAAGCGCTTCTGTGGTGTTTCCTCCGGCATTTATAGTGGCCTGATCCTGCCGCTTCCAGTTGTCAGTTTCAGCTGTCCGCTGTAGTGGCCGGTATATTGGGTCCAGGTCGATGTGTTTGTTGATGGAGTTTGTGGATGAATGCCATGCTTCTAGGAATTCCTGGCTGTTCTCTGTTTCGCTTGCCCGATAATGGTAGTGTTGTCCCAGTCGAATTCATGTTGCTTGTCATCTGCGTGTGTGGCTACTAAGGATAGCTGGTCGTGGCGTTTCGTGGCTAGTTGATGTTCATGGATGCGGATCGTTAGCTGTCTTCCTGTTTGTCCTATATAGTGTTTTGTGCAGTCCTTGCATGGGGGTTTGTACGCTACATTAGTTTTGCTCATGCTGGGTATCGGGTCCTTCATTCTGGTGAGTTGTTGTCTGAGTGTGGCTGTTGGTTTGTGTGCTGTTATAAGTCCTAGTGGTCGCAGTAGTCTGGCTGTCATTTCAGAGATGTTCTTGATGTATGGTCCCATGCAAGGACTGCACAAAACACTATATAGGACAAACAGGAAGACAGGTAACGATCCGCATCCACGAACATCAAGTAGCCACGAAACGACACGACCAGCTATCCCTAGTAGCCACACACACAGACGACAAGCAACATGAATTTGACTGGGACAACACTACCCTTATAGGGCAAGCGAAACAAAGAACAGCCAGGGAATTCCAAGAAACATGGCACTCATCCACAAACTCCATCAACAAACACATCGACCTGGACCCAATATATGTTAGTACTTCTAAGGTTCTGCCATTGACTGTATACTTCCCTATTAGACTTTCCAAGTGCATCATGTCACATTGTCCAGTTTGACTTCCATCTGTGGTATATATTACAAACAGTAGGGTCCTAGCACTAGTCCTTGTGGAACACCACTGGTCACAGATCTCTCAGTCAGAAGAATACCCTACCACTGCTACTCTCTGTCTTCCATGACTAAGCCAGTTCTGCATCCATCTTACTAGCTCATCATGGATCCCATGTGACTTCAACTTTTGCAACAATCTGCCAAGAGGGTGCTGGTCAAAAGCCTTGCTAATGTCCATGTAGATAACATCCACCACCCTGCCCTCATTGATCATCTTTGTCATTACCTCAAAAAACTCAATCAAGTATGTGAGACATGACCTCCCCAGTATTAAAGCATGCTGCATGTTGCTGATAAGTCCATATTGTTACAAATGTGAGTAAATTCTGTCCTTAAGAAGCCTAAGAAATAGTGTTACTGGCTGGGTCAACACTTATTGCCCTTCCTTAATTGAGCCTGGGAAAGGTGATGGTAAGCTGCCTTCTTAAACTGTTGCAGTCCTTGCAGTGGAGATATAGCCATGGTGCTGTTAGACAGGAGGTTCCAGGATTTTGACCCAGCGACGCTGTAGGAACAACAATATATTTTCATGTGCTAAATCAGCCCATGTCATGACATGGCCTGGGGCGTGGGGGTGTGTAAAAGACATGGAAGAAGTTGTTCAGGTTCCCATTCACCACTCCAATGTAGAGTGGACCCCATTGGGAGCAGCCAATACTGTAGGCTAGCTAGAGTGAAGTGCAGGTAAATCACTGCTTCACCTGGAAGGTGTGTTGAGGCCATGGATAGTGAAGAGGAAGGAAGTAAACAGGCAACTATTGCACCTTCTGGGATTGCATGTGAAGGTGTTGGGAGTGGAGGAGTAGTAGACCAAGTTATCTCAGAGGCGGACCTTCCCTGTGATATGCTGACAAGGGAGGGGAAGGGAATACATAGTTGGTGATAGCCAGTCTATTGTATTTGCTACTCACAGTGTGGACTCCTGTACACTAAGAAGAGAAAACACAGACTGGGAAACCACTTTGCAGAACACCTACCTTCTGTCCACAAAAAAGACCCTGGTTGTCTGCCACTGCAACACACCACCCTGTTCCCCGGGCATATCTCTGCCTCAGGTTTGCTGCAGTGCTCCAGTGAGGTTCAGCACAAGCTGGAAGAACAGCCCCTCATTTTCTGCTTGGGACACAATATCGAGTTCAATAATCTGAATACCTTGCTGAACTTCCCAACATTTCCTGTTTTTACATCCAGTTAAGAGCAAATATTCCCGATGGCTTGCATGCTCAGATAAATGAGGCCCATGTGGAGAATTACTTTAAGGTTGATGTTAACAGTGGTACAGTTTGTTTTTACAGATGTCTTCCTGCTGGTGGCAATGGTGGTGGTGGGGGGATGAAAGGGGCGGTGAGAGTTAAAATGGCAACAAAACCCTCACTAGTAGACTCAATGCTCCCTGCTGGTATTCCCATTGGCTGTCAATGTGCCAACTAGGTTCTCACTCAGGTAGTTACATTTAAACAATCTCTAATAAGGTACATCTGGGACAGCTGGGCTTTGAACGCAGACCTTCTAGTCTTGAGGTAAGGACTCGACCACTGCACCACAGGAGTCCAGTCCTTACTCAAGTAAACTGAGGGAGTCAGCATTTAAATAGTGGTGTCTGCATTGCAAGTCAGTTAAACTGGTAAATGATACATAGTGGTCTAACTTGTCTTGTGCATCTCAAACTGGTGCTCCAATATCACCTGTATATTCATTTCCAAATATCAATATGTTATTTTTTTAGATTAGATTAGATTATAGATTAGATTTTCTAGTCTTACTTCTTGGTGCAATGGCATGCTTCCTACTTTGTACCAAGGAAGCTCTGGGCAGTTCCTGTTGTGACAGGGCTACCACAATTAACGTTCGATGACTCACATGTGGGCTACTAGACACCTAACTCATCCCCATTCCTCACCACAAGAACACACATGACAAACCAACCCCTCTACAACCCCCTGTGCTGCCTAGTCTCCCACACCTACCAGCCTCTGCCCAATCCTTAACCCAGCAACAAGTAGCTATTCCATGGTGGAATAGGCCCGGATACCTGGATTCTCCAGAAGTGAGGAAACTGGACTTAGAATCGCTACATGTTGTTTCCACTACTATCGAGTATCTCCTGCCATCATCCACACACCTTGTTTATGACGGAGACTTCCTTCAAATAGTCTCATCTGCTGCCCATCTTTGTCAGTGAGCCTCAATCTGAGAGTCAGAGGGCTGTTCATCTGAGGAAGGTATCAAGACAAGCCTGGTCCTGCAAACATTTGCACACCCTGAGGAGATAAAGCTGGAACGCTGGCTGACCTTCCCCTCTCCTTGCATCAATCAATGCACCATAACCTTGCTTCTGAGGTGGGAAGGGCATCAGTTCCAGCCCTGCTCTGGAGACATCAACCTATCATCAAGGTGTACCCACCAATGGGATGCTGCACTGTTGGAGGCTCCACCTTCCAAATGAAACAATAAGCCCCATCTGCTATTTGAGATGCATGTACCAGAAACCATAGGCCTCAGTTCTCCCTGATCCAGAACGATTTATCTCCCAAATAATATCACTGAAGTAGACGATCTGGCCATTATCTCATTGCTGCTGGGGGAGCCTACAAACTGGTTGTCATATTTCCTACATTGCAACAGGGACTGCCCTGTAAAAGTGAACTGCAACACAATATTGGGGAAGACCAATGCCATTGTGTTCAGATCATACCCCAGCTCCATTTCTGAGCTTTTGACTCTATTATTCTCACTCACTGCCTGAACTATTTGCAACCTTGGCATGTCAGCGCGAAGATGTCCTCTACTCTGGAATCGCTCCTGCAGCTGGTGAGACTCTTTTGAACTCCAAACAAGAAGACATTGAATCTGGACCTTATACATTTCTCTTTGATCAAAGGGTCCAACCAGAGTCCAAGGGGGTGGGATTAACTTACCCCTTGTAACAACAGAACATTTTCCTCTTGTATCTGATATCATAAACTCTACCTCCAGTTGCTTCTATATTTTGGGTTTCACTAGTTCATGCTTACAAAATGCCTCCCTTGACTTTGTTTACAGATGGCTGCAGTCTTAGCACTCACCCTGATTGGGACACATCTTTCATTTCTTGACTTTATCGTAACCACTTCCTCTGCCTCTTGAAGCTCAAAAGCGTTTGTCATTTAATCTCTCCCATCTTCAGCCCTTTCACAGAACTTACCTCTTATTCTTCCTTCCTCCTTTCACTTGTCCATATTTCCGTCTTGCTTCATCAAACGGAAATATTGGACTGGGTTTTGTTCAAGTTGTCGGAGGTCTCACTTCCTGTTTGGAGAATGACTGGGACATGCTCCCATCACTAACCCCATTGGTTCAATGTGCGAGGTCTGACAGAATCAAGTGGCCCTTGAGGCTTTTCAATGGCCATCTTCAGGCCTCACCCTTAAGACTGTCAGGTAAAGGGACAGAACAAGGCCATTCAGTTCAGAAAGTCTGTTCCCCCACTTAAGCGAGATCTTCACTGATCAGACAACCCTCAGATGGTTGTTGGTAAATTCAAGCAGCAGGAAAGCCAAATGGCTCCTGGTAAATCCCTGAGGTAGTACTAAATCTGACAAGAACAATTGTGGGGATGAGGAACTTCAGCTACATGGAAAGGTTAGAGTTTTCTCCTTGGAGAAGAGAACGTTGAAGGGACATTTGATTGATGGGTCTGTACAAAGAAGATCAAGGGATACCGTTCCCCTTGGTTGGAAGGTTGAGAAGCAAGGGACAGTGATTTACCATAAATACCAAAGGATCAAAGAAGACATGAAGGAAAACACATTTTGCAGCAAATAATTAGGATCTGCAATGCACTGCCCAAGAGTGTGGTGAAGGCAGAGTCAGTCACAGCTTCTAAAAAGGAATAGGATTGTTACCTGGATGGACATTATTGCCATGGCTCGGAGGTGATTGGGACTGACTCCGTTGTTCTTGCAGCAGGCCAGCACAAATATTATACAGTGAATGGCCTCTTATGGAATGTGATCAGTCTGTGATTCTCTGAAAATCCTGACAGCATTTTCAGGAGGTAAAGAGGGAAATGCAAGCCATGCCTTTGTGTCAGGAATTGGAAGGAAATAACTAGTTTTTTATTAATTCTTGAGAGACAGTTGTCGCTGTCAATTTGTTGTCCATTTCCAGGATTCCATTAATTTAGAAGTCTTCACTGGATGGAGAAAAACTGGTCACATTAGTATAGTTTGGAGTCACATAGGAAACAGGCCAGTTACGGATCGGCTGATTTTTCTGCTTAGTTGAATGGTTGGGTTTCCACCTTGGAAGTTTGGTTATATGTTAGCAATGAATTAATTGTAGTCCACATTGTGAGATACTATGGTCGGCCGATGCAGGTTCAAATCTGACTCCAGAGATTCGAGCTGTTTTCTTGTATTCCAACAGTAGCTACCATTCTAAAGTATGCCATTGTCTGTACAGTGCTGGGAGCACTATGTAAATGCTAGTCTCTTTTTACAACACATATCCTAAAATAATTCCCACAATTCTTCTCCCACCTGGGGTTACATGAGGCAGACGAAAAATATGCTTTCATCTTTTCTATAGTGAGTTTTCCTTGGAGCAGGTTTCTAGAGGTTGGAGTGTAAGTGGTACCATTTCATATCAAGCTTAGCTCAATTGTCAAAGGCATATTATAGGGATTAAAGTTTGGCCAGATTACAAACACACTTTCCATGACCGTTACATTCAAGTGAGACTGGATCCCAGATGCTTCTGGGTTAAAGATGTGGAAACTACCCACTACACAACAATGCCTTCAACATTTGCACGACTGGACCTGAATATTTCACCATATACCATGCAAGTTATGGAGAATGGCAGTCATCTAAATATAGGGTGCAAATTGTGGTCATGTTCTGCTGATCTGGAGCTGCTCCCTACTCTGAAAAATGTTCGACCTTGTGGAGAGTTAATGAACCGACAGTTAAGAATCCTCTTCTTAAAAACCAACAAGGTCAGGAGTCACACGAAACTAGATTATATTCTAACAGGTCTGTTTGAAATCACAAGCTTTCGGAGCGTTGCTCCTTCGTCACCTGACGTAGGGGCCACGCTCCGGAAGCTTGTGATTTCAAATAAACCTGTTGGCATATAACTTGGTGTCATGTGATGTTGTCCATGCCAGTCCAACATGGGCACCTTCGCATCATAAATCAACATTAACAAGAAGGACTGAAGTATTCAGAGACAAATGCATGACTCAGCTTCTGACACATCAAGTGCTTGTGCATTGAAATACTTGGCATTAGTGATAATGTTAACCCATGAGTGTAAAATTCATGGAGAGCATGGTATACACAGGGTGAGTAATTCATTCTCTACAGTGATAAAGATAACTGACAATAAATGTGCTTCAAAGGATGTTTGAAAGATTTAGATCAGGATGTTTAGGGAAATAGTTTTGGGGTAAAGAATGTCAACCATCTACATGAATAAAAGTAAAATACTGTCAGCACGGAATTTCTGAAATAAAAACAGAAAGTTCTGGAGAAACTCAGTGGGTCTGGCAGCAGTTGTGGAGAGAGAAAAAGTTGACATTTCAAGTTCGGTATGACTCTTCTACAGAATTCATGAACAGACTGTCTTCAAACACAATGGATATGCCACGAGATTTTATCAATGCTATATAACTGATGTGGGCAAAATGTGATGCATAAGGGTGCATGGTTTCCCATAGACAGATTAAAAAGTGGAATAGTCATTCTTTAATCTGCCTTTGAGTTGATGGTTGCCCTAGAAATCAATAAAATCGGTTCCTTACGCTAACACTATGATGCATCGATCACAATGCATTGTTTCAAAGAGAGTGAAGAAGGTTAAGTGTTTACATGTAACAAATCCCAACGCTTCCTTCATTGCCTGTGTCCTGATGGCTGGATCAAGGGAACACATCACCATGACTCACAAACCAAACCCAAAATGGAACCCACAATTATTGATCAGGCCATTATTGTAGCTGAAAACCCTGCATTTCAATACTATCTATCACATCCAAAGTGCTTCACAGACAGTGCAATGTAGTCGCTGTTGTAATATGAAAACGTTGGCAGCCAAATTGCACACAGCATTATACCCATAACCGTAGTGCAATCTTGACCAGAAGCGTTGTTTTTCTAATGTCGCGTGTTGAATGTTAAGGGGGACAATAGGGAGACACTGCTGCTCTTCATTCAAATATTAGCCATGGGATCCTTGTATCCAAGCAGAATGGCACAGTATCTCTATTTGATCTGAATTTCAACTGAAAGATGGTATCTCCTAAGATTATATAATACCTGATTTACCTGGACTGGAATTCACTGCCTGAGGGGACAGGTTCAAGAACAATAGATTAATCCAAAAGGGAAATACTTGAAGAGATTGATAATGGAGAAAGAGCAGATGATTGAGACTCATCTCATATAAACTCATGTAATAAAACTACATGTCACCAGTAAAACGTTGGCCAATTTCTTGCACAAATAAATAGATTTTAGCTACAGATAAACAACAATGAAGTGTCAGCATGTAACTCTACAGACTGAAAATATGAACCTTCTTCTAAACTAATACAGTGATACACAGACAAATATAAAAACATTGGTGTTATGGATGGAGAAAAAAAATACTGGATAGATAGTTTAATAGTAAAAGCCATCAGGATTTGATTAGATGTACCTTTTGTTTCCCAAGTCCTTAAATTATTTGATTTTTTTTCAGATTCTTTCATCAATTCCCCAGAGGCACAGAATGACTTGTACACAAATTACAAAGTCTCTGACTTTATGGTTAATAACAATAGCTTGCACCAATTGAGGAGAGCATAATTGACTTTCTATAGCTTAGGGAAATAGTTTTGGGGTAAAGAATGTCAACCATCTACATGAATAAAAGTAAATTACTGTCAACGCTGGATTTCTGAAATAAAAACAGAAAGTTCTGGAGAGACACACAGAGAGAGAGAGAGAGAGAGAGAGAGAGAGACCACATCCTCATTCAAAAGGACTTCTCACCGTATAACTCACACTCACAGCCTGCTCTGATTTCCAGAAACCAATCTGACAATTGTCATCAAGCTGATGAGCTTTGTCATTAGTAGAAAGTGAGGACTGTAGATGCTGGAGATCAGAGCTGAAAATGTGTTGGACAGACATGAGAAATGACCGATAGGATACCTTTTATCATTCAGCACTTCCCAGGAGCAGAGAAATGACGCCATGTTCTTTGCAGCCTGCAACACATTATCGATGGAGATGAGCACCTAATCAAGACCTTCCCTACACTTCCACTTTTCACCTTTAAATAACTGCCAAACCTCAAACAGATCATTATTCGCAGCGAACTGCCCAGCCTTCAGGACAACATCGACCACCACCCCAAACCAACCCTGTCACAGCGTGTCAGAGTATCGACACAGATACCACCATTACACATGGGGACACCACCCACCATGTACCCGGCAAGTACTCATGTGACTTGGCCTACATTGTCTATCTGATATGCTGCAGGCAAGGATGCCCTTGACACATGTTATATTGGCGAGACCAAGCAAATGCTATGACAACAAATGAATGAACACTGCATAACAATCACTGGACAGGAGTGTTCCATCCCAGACATGGAACACTTCAGCGGTGAGTGGCATTCAGCTTCGGATCTTTGGGTGACCATCCTCCAAGGCAGACTTAGAGTTACACAACAATGCAGAGGCTGATAGCCAAGTTCAGTACCCATGGGAATGGCCTCAACTGGGACCTTGGGTGTATGTCACACTGCAGGTGACCCTGCTATACTACACATTCTCATACACACACAACACAGACCCTCTCTCAGGCACACACACACCCCACACTCGCACCCATGTGCAGACCCTCTCACAGGCAGATACTCCATCAGACTCATGCACACATTCTATCAAGCACACAAACACACTCTCTCCCTCTCTCCCACACACACACACACACACACTCACTCCCTCACATGCATGCACACACACATGAAAGTCTATGGGGTAAATTTGCATTTGCAGAACTATATTTGCAGATACACTCTATTTTGTTCAAAAGCACACAGTCTGTAGGCAGTCAATATTTTTAATAACCATTTTATAAATTCCTACTTTGGAAATAGAACCAGTCTGACTCAAGATTGGAATACATACAGACTCTACCCTCACACCTTTAATGCATTCTCTGAGCTGTCACTTTTTTTTAATAAAACCTTGTTATCTCAGGAATGTGACTTGAAGGAAGTTCTAGGATTTACATTTAATGAATCAAAACCAGCAACCCATTCTAAAAGATGAAAGGCTTAACAGCAATCTAGGTTTGATCAATATATTGCATCAATTACAGCACTATGATGTTGTGCTATAAATTCTGTGTCCTATGATCCTGCTCCACTAGCTACCTGATGAAGGAGCAGCGCTCTGAAAACCTGTACTTCCAAATAAACCTGTTAGACTACAACCTGGTGTGATGTGATTTTAACTCAGCAGAGGAGAGTAATTCCTGTCCCTCATGTAGCGCAGTGGTAGCGTCTCTACCCTCTACCGGCTTATAAAGCAAGAGTTCAAATCTCACTTGTTCCGGGGTATATATTAACAAAGAAATAATTAGAAAAATAGTTTATTTGTTTTTAAATGAGGGCGAGAGACATAAACAAATTGAGACACTGACAGGAGAAGGAGCGTGAGAGATAGACATTGAGGAAACAGACGATAATACTGTCAAATGAATCTCAGGTTTGTTGCCTATTTTTAACAGCGAGTCCGGCAAAAAAAAATGGGTCAAATTGTTCTCTCCGGAAGACACGGCTCCTTTAAATAGGCGTGGTCCCGGCGGATCTGAGACTGCCTCCGAGAGGCAACTACCGGGATTCTAGGCTTTCGAAATGTAACGAGGTTCCTGTAATCCTCCCACATAGTCAGTCCATGTTCAGTGGCCCGGGGTAAGCCAGGTCAGTTTCACAGAAGCGCGGCGGGGGGGTTAGAAAGCGTGGGACTGAGCTAGACAGATCCTGAGGGAGAGTGAGTCACACACAGAGAGGGTGAACGTGACAGAATAGACAGCGTGCGAGATACAGGAAGAGGCAGCGTCAATGTATGAGAGAGACAAGCGACTTCCAAGGCAAAGCCAAGAAAGGGAGAGAGTCATTGAGAGAGACAGTACGAGAGAGAGAATAAGAGTGACACAGAGAGAGAGTCAGTAAGAGTGAAAGAGACGGACAGAGAGGGGCGTTGAGAGGGAAACAGCGACAGACTGGGAGAAGTAGAAAGAGGGACAGTGACATTAAAGAGAGGCGGAGACAGACACAGCGACAAAGTAAGTTAGTGGGAGAGATAGACATAAAGACAGACGGGCTAATAAAGGGTGGGGGCGAGGGAGAGTTTGAAACAGGCAAACGGATGGACGAACCTTGGATGTAAAAAAAGGGAGATAAATGTTGGGGAGGTAGGTGGGAAGAGGAGATTGTCCCTGCTTCACTTCTCAGTCCGGGACTGGGAGAGTAGGAGCCTGGACTGGAGAAAGGCATGGACTGAGGGCGGAGTCGGGTTGGAAAGGGAGTGTTCCGGTTCAGAACCTGGGATGCAACTTCAAACTGAGACCAGTCGGGTCGGTGTGGACTTGTTGGACTGAAGGGTCTGTTTCCACACTGTAGGGAATCTAATCAGGTATGTGATTACTCTGTCAGTGACACAGCTCAAATCACAATCTCTCCAGTACCATTCTGAATCAACTGTCAGTCAATCCTGAGGAAGGTCATGGTGTGGCTGTATAGGACATTAGTGTGTGCAATTCTGGTCTCCCTCCCATAGGAAGGATGTTGTGAAACTCAAAAGAATTTGGAAAGGATTTACAAGGATGTTGCCAGGATTGGAGGATTTAAGTTCTAGGGAGAGGTTGAATAGGTGGGGGCTATTTTCTCTGGAGTGTTGGAGGCTGAGGGGTGACCTCGTGGAGGTTTGCAAAAGTATGAGGGGCATGGATAGGATAAATAGATAAAGTCTTTTCTCGAGGGTGGGGGAGTTCAGAACTAGAGGGCATAGGTTTAGGGTGAGAGGGGAAAGATATAAAAAGGACCTAAGGGGCAACTTTTTCACAGAGGGTTGTGCGTGTATGGAAAGAGTTGCCAGAGCAAGTGATGGAGGTTGGTACAATTACAACATTTTAAAGGGCATTTGGATGGGTACATATGTCCCTTTTTTATGTAGAGCATGGAAACAGACCCCTTCAGTCCAACTTGTCCATGTTATATACCCACACTGAAGGGATCTGTTTCTGTGCTGTACATATCTGAGTTGACCTAAAACACCTATCACCATTATGTTCTTCCCCACCCTGACCCACAACCCTGCCACTTTCACCCCATCACTCTTCTTCCTCCAATCTCCCTTTATTACCTGCAAGCAGCCTTCAAGACCCACTTGACTTCCTTCTTTGTGCCTGTTCTGCTCATGTTGCGACTGATCTCCCCTCCCCAGTCCTGATCTCTCCCTCTGAATACCCCACTAACCTACCTTGCAGCTGCTACTCTATGCATGACATATTCATGTATTTAAAATAGGTTGTTACATCATCAGGAATCACAAGCCTCTCTCCACCTTCCACCAAATTGTTTCTCAACTTCATGCTGCTGGCTGGAAGTTGACATTTTGTCTCCTGAACAATTTAAACCAGGAGGAACTGTATGTGGAATGCTGCAGAAGGCTGTGGAGTCCATGTCATTGGGTGTCTTTAAGGCAGAGCTAGGTATGCCCACATCCCATGGGTGAATTGTGGGGGGTGGGGGGGGAAATCAGGATGCTGCTTAAATGAGAGCCAGTGTTCAAATGTTCTTTTTCCCCAATCCATAAGTTATCAGTTCATTTAAAACTATCTACATCCTAACTCTCACACCAAATCCCAATCACCCATCACCCTTATGCTTACTGTGGCTACTGCCATGGCAATACCTTTTTGGTGTTTTTTTTCACAATCCTCCATGATTTCAAATCTCTCCCTGGCTTTACTCCTCCCTCCCTGGGTCACCTCTATCTGCTCCATAAGATATCCCACTGAGATCTCTGCACTCCTCCCAGTGTGGGTTTATGCACATCCTCTTTGGTAATCTCCTGTCATCTCCTCCGTTCCCAAGGCTCAGACACCACTGGAATACTCTGAATGGTTTTAGACTCCTGATTTTGTGTGTGTGTGTGGATTCTTGGGGGAGGGGGAGGGTTTCACAAGGTAGATGTGCAAACCATTTTTGCATAAGACCAGAGGGCACAATCTCCTCTCCTATTTAAGACAGCGCTGAAGAGGATTTCTTTCTGTGTCTCGTCAAGTCTGTGGGTTTTTTTTAACCACAGGCGGTTGAGGAGGCCGGATTGTTAAGTAAATTCAAGTGCACTCAGGCAGGATTTTAATCAGGAAGGGAACCAAGGGCTATGAGGATAAGACAGGAAAGTGAAGTTGAGGATTATCAGGTCAGCAATAATCTCAATGAATGATGGAACAGTCTCAATGGATCAAAGGGGTGAAAGTGAGGACTGGAGATTAGAGTCACGAGTGTGGTCAATGGATCAAATCACCTACTTCTGTTTCTACATCTTAAGGTTTTAAACCTCTTCAATTCTCTACCTCTCTCCTTTTTAAGAACCACTTAAATCTACTTCATCTAAGTGTTTTGTTAGCTCCTTTCATTCTGTAATAAATTTTTTGATTGGTCACCTTTCTGTGAAGCATATTAAGCCGTTTTGTGTAAGGACTTCTGATGAAGAAAGTAGGTGGTGGCATTGTGGTAATGACAGTGGATTAGTAATCCCCAGGGACCAGGCTAATGTTTTGGGATCACGGATTTGAATCCCACCATTGCCGATCAGTAATAACAAACATTCTGGAATTAGAAGCTAGTCTGATGGCAACTACACAACCACTGTTGAAATCTGCTGTCCTTACCTACATGTGACTCCAGACCAACGGCAATGTGGCTGAATCCTAATGCCTTCTGAAATGACTGAGCGTGTGCAATTGCTTAGAATGCAATAAACATTGGCCAGTCAATGACAACCACATCCCATGAACACATTCTTTTTAAAAAGTTGTAAATGACTTTAGGAAAAAGTGAAAAAGATAGAATTAAAGTGCTTCTGGAACTGAGAGAACAGGTCTTGTGTGGACTGGGCTGGAAGAGATGTCTGGAGAGTGGTCTGTGAGTGGGAGAGGGTACAATGATTGACTGAGACTGGGGAGGAAGAAATCCCTAATGATGTTGGTGAAAGAGGTCCCACAAATTGGGATTAGGTGAGAGTTTGAGGCTGGATGTCTTGAGTTGGTTGAGAGACTTTGGGCGTTGGGATCTTAAATCTGTCCCATGTGACACTCATACCAGTGGCAATCAGTTTCTCCTTATTTACTCTTTCAAAATCCTTCAGGGTAATACACCTCTCTTTCAAAGCCTCTCTCAATCTTTTCTGCTCCAATGGGGACAGCCACAGCTTCTCCAGGCCAACTCCATAAATTCATTTGAAGTGAGTTTCTCATGAATAAAAAAAAAATCTTAAATTGTCAGTGAAGTTTTCCTCAGGATTTCTTACAATGCACTCTTCAGTGACTCTGGGAAATGTTGGTGCACCGTTGCTGATTGAGGACTTGTCACAGTTCCTGTGTCAGCAGCTCGAGGGATAATTCACTGCCTGTACAACTCTGGGCGAACTGAAGATTTTATTGAACCCACTAGCGTGTCAATCCATACTTGGATAGTATTTATAGACCCCCTAATAGTCAGCAGGAAATTGAGAAACAAATTTGTAAGGAGATTTCTTATCTGTAAGAATAATAGGGTGATTATGGTAGGGGATTTTAACTTTACAAACATAGACTGGGACTGCCATAGTATTAAGGGTTTAGATGGAGAAGAATTTAAGTGTGTACAAGAGAATTTTGAGTCAATATGTGGATATACCTATTGGAGGTGGTCAAGTTTTGCACCTACTCTTGGGGGGAGAAAAGGCAGGGCAGGTGACTGAGGTTCAGTGGGGGAGCACTTTGGGACCAGCAGCCATAATTCTATTAGCTTTAAAAGTGATGGAAAATGATAGACAAGATCTGAAAGTTGAAGTTCTAAATTGGAGGAAGGCTAATTATAGTTTTAGGCAAAAACTTTCAAAAGCTGACAGGGGGCAGATGTTCACAGGTAAAGGAATGACTGGAAAATGGGAAACCTTCAGAAATGAGATAACGAGAGTCCAGAGACAGTATATTCCTGTTTGGATGAAAGGAAGCCTGGCAACTGGAGGGAATGCTGGATGACTAGAGAAATTGAGTGTTTGGTTTAAAAAAAAGAAGAAATCATATGTCAGGTATAGACAGGATAGATCGTGTGAATCCTTCGAGTATAAAGGCATTCGGAGTACACTTAAGTGGGAAATCAGGAGGGCAAAAAGGGAACATGAGATAGCTTTGGCAAATAGTGTTAAGGAGAATCCAAAGGGTTTTTACAAATACATTAAGGACAAAAGGGTAACTAGGGAGAGAATAGGGCCCCACAGATCAGCAAGGTGATCCAAGATGTGTCCAGGGTCCTACTGTTCATCAAGTATTCCATTGCCTTGTTTCTCCTGTCCCAAGTGCATCACCTTGCATCTTTTCAGAATGAGTTTCATTTGCCACTGATCAGCCCATCTGACCAACTTGCCATATCCTCCTGTAATCTTAGGCTATCCTCCTCATTATTTACCGCCCCACCAATTTTTGTAACATCTGTGAATTGGCTGATCAACCCTCCTACATTCAAGTCTAAATCTTTTTATATAAACCACGAACAGCATGATCCCCAAATCCAACTTCTGTGGGAACCCAGTGGACACAGATTTCCAATTGGAAAAACATCCCACAACAATCGACATCTCCTTCCTGTCACTCAGTCAACTGAGGATCCAATTTGCCAAATGTCCTTGGAATCCCAGGGCTTTTACCTTCACTATCAGTCTCCCAAGTGAAACCTTATCAAAAGCCTTCATCCACACACCTGGTCACCCCTTTTAAAAAAAATTCAATCAAGTTAGGCAGACGTGACCTCCCTTAACAAAACCAATGCTGATTTTTTCTTGATCGATCCCAGCTCCTCTAAATAGAGTTTCATTCTGTTCCTCAGAATTGCTTCCAACACTTTCTCCACCAGCGAGATTAGACTGACTGGCCTGTAGGTTCGCCGATTTATCCCTTGCTCCCTTCTGAATTAAGGTTCAACGTTAGCTGTCTTTCAACCCTCAGGCACCTCACCTCTGGGGAGGGAGGAATTGAACATTTTCGCAAGCATCCCTGCTATTTCCTCCCTTGCCTAACCCAACAACCTGGGATACATTTCATTTGTCCTGGAGATTTAACATCTTTTAAGCCTGCCAGACCATTCCATCTCCTCTCTGTCTATGCCAATTTTAAAAATTGTATCATAGGCTTTCTTCCTGACTTCTACCCCAACATCATCCCTCTCACTCGTGAGCACTGAAAGTATTCAATTAGAACACTAACTACATCCTCTGACTCACCGCTGTGGTCCTAAATTGGCTCTTCTCTTGTTATCCTTTTGCTCTTAACGTATCTTTGAAACAATTTGGGATATTCCTTCATTTTACCTGCTACTTTTCTTTCATGTCCCCTTTTTTTTTTAGCTCTCCTTTTTAGCCCTCCTAATCTCCTTTTTAAACTCCCTCTTCCACATTCTACACGCCTGTAGGCATTTTGGTGTCATAAGCCTCCCTCTCCTTTTCACCCAAAGCTCTATGTCCCTCAATATCTAGTGTTCTCAGGATTGGATGGCCCAGCCTTTTTCTTTATTGGAAAACGTTGGTTCTACATTCTACCCATTTCTTCTTGTATATATCCCACTGCTCCGAGACAGATTTACCTGAAAATATCTGCTTCCAGTCCATTCTGGCCAAATCGTACCTGACCTTATTAACATCAGCCTATCCCCCAGTTGAGAACTTTGATATCAGGCCCATCCTTGTCCTTTTTCATAACAATCCTTGAATCTAACAGAGTTATGATTGCTGCCTGCAAAATGCCCCCACACTGATATTTCAACCATTTGTTCAGCTTTGTTATCTAAACTTAACTCCAGGACCACCCCCCTCTTGCAAGACCTTCTATGTACTGGTTTAAAAGGCTTTTCAGGGTACTTTTTTTTTAAAGAATTCCGCTCCCTCTCGATCTTTCACACTATGACCAACCCAGTTAGAGGAGTTGAAATCCCTGACTGTCACTACCCTATTACTTTGACACTTCCCTGAAACTTGCCTGCATATCTTTTCTTCTGTTTCTCTCAGACTGTTCGAGAGTCTATAGGACACTTCCAGCAATGTGATTGCTCTCTTTTAGTTTTTAGGTTCTACCCATATGGCTTTGTTTGTGAACCCTTCTCAGACGCCATCTCTCCTTACTGCCAAGGCATACAAGGCTATGGGCCAAGTGCTGGAAAGTGGGATTAGAATAGTTGTTTTTGACCAGTGCAGATGCAATGAACCGCAGGGCCTTTTTCTATGCTGAAGGTCTCTATGATTCTATGATCATATCTTATTGCTTTCCAAGCGAGTTCACAATATACAAATTGGCTGCCACATTTTCTGTCTTACAACAGTTATTACATATTGACAAGCCCTTAACTGGTTGTAAGTTGCTGATGGTTATCCCAAACTTGCGAAAGCATTCCTACAGGCAGCCTCTGTTTGACTCCTTGTTTTGAAATAGCTTCACTGCTTGTGAGCTACGAATTGATAATTGCTTAATCAGTTTGCCTGGCTCGCATTGTGAAGGATTACATGCTGGTGCCTGTTGGCTTTTCTCTTAAACTGTTTCCAGAGTGACTAACCTGGAAGTGCTTCATTTTCACACTTTGTTCAGAAACTGGAGAGTATGCAGCCCTCAGCATTGAGCTCCATCAGTTTGAGCTAAAAAGATTGAAAATTAAACTGATTCAGGTGAGTGGGGAGAAGACGCTGCTTGTTCCTGAGCTATTAGTTGTTGATGCGTATCCTTGTTCCAATGTTGCATCCCTTTCAGATTTGGTTTAGTGTGAAAGGCATTAATCAAAGGAACAAATATGTCTTGTTTAAAATTGTTACAGTGTACATAAAATTAGCTTAGATCATTGTCACAGTCATACAGCATGGAAAAAGGCCCCTTGCTCTGAATAGTCCACGTAGACCATAATCCCAAACTAAACTAGTCCCACTTGTTTGTCCTTGGCCTGAGCCCTCCAAACATTTCTTATTTATGTACTTATTCCCAATGTCTTTTAAGTGTTGTAACTGTACCCACATCGACTACTTTCTCTGGAAGTTCATTTGGCACACAACCACTCTCTGTAAAGAAAAGTCGTCTCTCACGTCTTTTTTAATCTTTCTCCGCTCACCTTAAAAATATATACTCCTCGTCCTGAAATCCCTCACCTTAGAGACAAGGCCTTTGCTATTCACCTTATCTATGACCCTCATGATTTTATAAACTTCTATAAGGTTATCCCTCAACTTCCTATGCTCTAGTGAAAAAAGTCCTAGTCAAGATTAGAGTGGTGCACAGAAGGTCAGACAGCATCCAAGGAGCAGGAAAATAGATGTTTTGGGCAAAAGCCCTTCATCAGGAGATTCCTGATGAAGGGCTTTTGCCCGTAACCTCGACTTTTCCTTCCACCCCCCCCCCCCCCCCCTACTCCTCGGGTGCTGCCTGACCTGCTGTGCTTTTCCAGCACCACTTTAATCTTGACTCTAATCTCCAGCATCTGCAGTCTTCACTTTTGCCTGAGAAATGTCCTAGCCTATCCAGCCTTTCTCTATAGCTCAAGCCCTCCATTCCCAAAAATATCCTGGTAAATATTTTCCAAACTATGTCCAGCTTAATGATATTCTTCCAACAACAGGGCAACCAGAATTGCACACAATACTCCAGAAGAGACCTCACCTATATCCTGGACAACTTCAATATAATGTCCCAACTCCTATATTCAAAGGTCTGAGCAATGAAGGTGTAAAAATTAGAAACCTTGAATTGTAACAAAATTCAGGATAGTGTGTTCCTGGACTTTGGATTCAGCAACACTGAAGGAATGGAAACATATTTCCAAATTTGGATGATATGTGGCTTGGAGAGGAATTTGCATTTGATGTTCCCTGGATCTGATGGCTATGTCCTTTCTCAGTGATAGAGTTTGCAGGTTTGGAAGGTACTGTTGAGGGAGCCTAGGTGAGTTATTGCAGCACATCTTGTAGGTGGTTGACTCTGCAAATGTGTATCATTGTTGGAGAGAGTGAATGTTGAAAAGTAGTTGATGGGGTGTCAATGAAGCAGAGTGTTGTTGGAGCTGCACACATTCAGGTAAGTGGATAGTATTTTGTCATATGTCTGACTTGTGCCTTGTAGATGATAAACGGACTTTGGGGAAGCAAGAGGTGAGTTACTATCTGCGGGATTCCTAGCATCTGATTCTAACCTACTCTTGCACTACAGTATTTATATGGATGGTCCAGGTCAGTTTCTGGTCAATGGTAACTTCAATAATATTGATTGTGGAAGATTCAATTATGATAATGCCTCTAAATGCCAAAGGGTGATGGTTAGATTCTCTCACTGCAGTTGGTTATTGTATGGTGCAAATATTATCTTCTAGTTAACAGCCCAGGCTGGATATTGTCCAGGTTCTATTGCATTTTGAATCATCTCTATCTGGAGATTCAATATTGAACATTTTGCAATCATCAGTGAACTTGATGACCTTGTGATGGAGAAAAAAAACATTGGTGAAGGTAAATGGGCCTAGGACACCACTGAGAATTAGGGTTCTGGTGGCACAATGGTAGTGTTGCTATCTCTGAGCCAGGAGGCCTAGTTTCAAGTCTTAGCTGCTCCAGAGATGTGTACTAACATCTCTGAATAGATTGATTGATTGATTAGAAGATATCTACCATGTAGAACTCTTGCAGAGATGTCCTAGAGCTATGATGACTGACTCCCATTCCATTTGAGATAGATAATGAATCCAACTGGCATTTTCCAGAGGATTCTAGTCTTGCTCAGGCTCTTTGCCACTCTGTCATTTTTTTTTTTACTTTGTTGTTAAGGGCTATCACTGTCTCCTCTTCTCCTAGATGTAGATTATTTTTTGTGTTTGAACCCAGGCCATAATGGGATCAGGAGCTGAGTGGCCTTGGTGGAACCCAAACTGGGTGTCACTGAGCAAGTTATTGCTGATCAGGTGCTGCTTAATAACACTGTTGATGACACTTCCCATCATTTTACTGATGATCAAGAGTAGGCAGGGTGGTAACTGGCTGGGTTGGATTTATCGTGTTTTATATGTACAGGACATACCTGGGCAAATTTCCACCTTGTCAGGTTGATGCCAGTGTTGTAGCTGAAATAAACAAATCAAATTATCCTAATACAACGAGTCAGCAGAGGCTTATTGAGCTGAATGTCATCCTCCCAATGTTTAAAATTTGATGTAATCCGCACAATGGAATAATTATTTAATCAAAATCAGGAATAATTTCTCTTCATAGCTGTCCAATATCTACCGTTGACTATTGAAATAATTGCACAGGGGCTAGTATCCTGTCACCAAATCACCCTTTATGTGCACAGCAGATTGTCTTTGACCAGTCAGTCCCTAGAATGAAACTATTCTCTGAATCTCCTGTTTATTTTTTTCTTAATTTTCCTCCACACTACCTTCTAACAGTGGTATTGCTTATTTTTTCTCCAGCACCCATGTCATGTGCATGAATTATTAAACAATTATTAAACAATACAGTTTACAAAACAGTTAACAGCTGTATACTGAGAAACAGCAATCTATAAGGGAGAGGAGCAGCAAAGCCAGGCCTCAAACCCTACCTTCAACTAGTTCTCAGGGAAGTGAGGACCAACCCAAACCCCACTTTGTCATTGTAAAACAGCAACAAATATATACCAGAGAGTCCAATTAGATAACAGTGCATAGAATACAGACCCCCCCACCCCCACCCCAGGCAAGCCAGCGGCCACTCTAAGGCAGCCTGCCCCATGCCCCTTCCAGTTCTTGGTCTGCCCTGGCATACCTTCCAATCACCTTAGAACTGCCCGTCCTGTTTCCCCAACCCCCCCCCCCCCCCCCCCCCCCCCCATGATGACAGCTGTCAGCACGGCCGACCCAATTTCCCGCTTCCCTCACCGCCCTTCATACCTTCCGGCCATCTCTCGGACAGCCCGCCCTGGTACCTTCCCGGGGTGACAGTGCTGAGGACGGCCTACCTGGCTTCTGGCTCTTGGTCTGCCCCTATGTATTATCTTGCTCTCGTCCACCCCTTCCGGCCACCTCTAAGACAGCCCATCCCCTTCCCTGGGACGACGACACGCAGGGCAGCCCACAAGCACCCCGGATCTCGGCCTGCCCCTACACACCTTCTGGCTGTTGAACACTCTGACACCTTCCAACCACCTCTAGGACAGCCTGTCCAGATCACCCCTTTTCAGAATGACAGCACTCAGAACGGCCTACCCACCTTGCAGCTCTCAAGGCCACCTAACCTCCTTCTGGTGCACAGGATGACTTACCCACCCTCTGGCTCTTGGGGTGACAGCTTTCAGAATGACTGAGCCTCCAAGCTCATAGTAAGGCCTGCGCAGTCAATTACCAACAAATGGAGTCCTTTCTGGTACAAAGTCCATTACCATAAACATTATCATTCTCTTCAAAATTTAGAGTCCATTCCCAGGAACAGAGTCGACTCCAGTATGCAGAATGCATTGTCAGAAATGGAGTCTACTCCGGTATGCAGAGCCCACCCCTGAAGGCAGCAAGTACACACCCAACAGCGCGCACACAGGTGCTCAGTCTCCATAGAGGCCTGACTTATCCACAGAGAACCAGGTCCACTCACAGGAACCCAGTACATTGTGAAGGCGCAGTTAACTCTCAGGGGTTTGGTCCACTTCCAAAGGAAGAGTCCACTTCCAAACTCAAGGATGCAGCAATTGCTTACCTCCCAGCGTGCACACAGGTGTTCAGTCTTTAGAGGCCTAGTCCATCGACAAGGGCCAGGCCTACCCACAGGAACAGCTCATCTGGAAAGATGTACTTTGTTACAAGGGCTTAGCCCAAACACCAAAAAAGTGAAGGCCCATTCAAAAGAGAGAAAACCAGAGTGCAAGGCCTAAGCTCTGCCACAAAATCAACATTGTATTTTTCTCAAAGTAAAAAAAGAGAGTAACACACTGGCTGTAACCAGCCAGTGAAACAACCTTAATGAGAACTGAGTATACCAGAAACACATTGTGTAGATCAGGCAGTTTAGAAATCAGTCCTCAATAAAAAAGGAATACCAGAAACAAATTGGCTATATAACTCAGCCAGTTCAGGAATCAAGTTCCCCAAAAAGCAGAAACCAACAGTAGTAGGAACACACCTACTGTGGCCAGCCAGCACAGAGTCAATCACCTAAACTGAGGAGATTCTAAATCTTTTTTTTTATCACAGTGAAAACAATAAGTGTGTAAATCTTTATTTATATTCCAACAGGAAGAAAGGAAATACCTGAGTGGCCAGTGACAATCAGTGCCCTCAAAGGGCAATGCTGCATGATCAAACAGTGAAGGGGAGGGCAGGAATTAAATCAAAATAGAGTTGGAGGGGGATACTCCTGTTCGTGTTTTTTTTCTTTTTGTAGTGAAAGACACAAGGTGCACGAACCTTTATTCAAATTTCCACCACCAGGAAGAAAGGAAACACCCGAGTGGCCTGTGACAAGCAGTAGCCTTCACATCAAAGGGAAATGTTGTGTGATCAAACAGTGAAGGGGAGGGCAGGGATTAAATCAAAATAGAGTTGGAGGGGGATACTCCTATTCATATGTCAGCTAGGGTTCCCTGATTGTTCCAGGTTAACAATCCCTTATAGTCAGTGAGATCCACCTTTCCACTTGTTTCAATCAATACAACTATCATGTGTTATAAGTAATCAAGATTCTTGATCTATCATGGTTATTTGGAAACTTGTATTCTAAGTTTGAAGAATTATATCTAACTTTAAGTGTGATTGAATTTGTAAATTGTGTGCTCAAGGGATATATTTTGGTGTTGAATAGTAGCCATATTTCTTTTGAAATTTGAGGCAACCTGTTCCTGATATTTTTAAAAAGTTAAGTTAAATCACTTTTTTTTCTTATTTAAAAAATGTTGTCTGCAGTTAGTTGAGAGGTTTTAAAATGGGGAACCATCCCAATCATTGTTACAGGTGAGAAACAGTTCTGTATTAAACTACCTGAGCCTTGATAGGTGTGAAATTTGTCTTGCCATCATTTTTTTTCTTAGAAAATTGAAGGTTATTTCTGCTTTGTTCTAGAATGCCTTGGTCCCATTCACTCTTTGCCCTGTGTGTATTGACCTGCATTGATCCAACAGAAACCTATTGGCTCAATGCATCTGGTGAGTATATAGTAGTTCTTTTAACTCCTGAATAAAGAAATGTGTTTACAGTATCCATCCTCTGTTTTCAATCAATTATTATGGAATGATTTAGTTGTACAGAAAGAAGATCATTGAGCCCCATCACACACATCTGCCAGCTCTTTGAAAGAATTATCGCAATTAGGTTCACTCTGCTGCTTTTCCTTCTAAGTTGCTGTCTCACCCTCTTCTGTGAACCAACATCGTGTAAGAAACTGCTCTGTTCCTATCCATGGTTTGGAGTGCTGTTTGTTTGTTTAAACTGTGTGACATCAACTTTTTTGCATCTGACAATCTTAGGTTCAAACTTCACTCAGATTTAAACAGATACTCCAAGCTGCCATTCCAATGCAGTGTTGAATAGGCACTGCGCTGTCTGAGATGGCTTTTTTAAAAAAAGAAAGACTTTAATGGAGTCCCTGTCAGCCTCGTGTGTATAAAAAGATGTTAATTATCCTTCAACCAACATTTATTAAAATCAGTGATCTGGATATTCTGGCATTGCTTATAGGAGCTTACTGTTGCAATGTAGGTATGTGAATATATATTAACATCATTTATTTTATGGCTTGGAGTTTGAATTAGTGGCATCTGAGTTTTGGTTAAGTGTATGAGTTGATTTAATAATTAATTTGTCAGTATTTCTGTAGCCTCAACTTCTTTTCAAACCAGTATGACAGAGTCATAATGGCTGTAGTGGTGAGGAATTAGTGGATTACTCTGCGCATGGGACAATATAGGTAGCCTTTGTGCTGCTTGATTCTATGACACAAACAATGGATTGGATAGGACAGTAAGATGAATGGATAGCATTTAAGTGCACATTGGACATTTATACAAAGCAAATTGAAATGAAAACCAATTTTTGCTTTTCCATGACCACACTATAAAAGACAGCCCCTGCCTAATTAATAAAAAGATTGTTGAAAGCGAGTCCAACATATTTCACAGTGCTGCATGATCATCCTGTAGGTGATTCTTTATCTCTTGTCTCTACAACTGGCCAGTGATTGACAGACCACTGAAGTGTTACTAATAGCTAGTGCTAGGAGAAAGTGAAGACTGCAGATGCTGGAGATCAGAGTCGAGAGTGGAGTGCTGGAAAAGCATAGCAGGTCAGGCTGGTCCTCGGATGCTGCCTGATCTGCTGTGCGTTTCCAGCACTACAATCTTGAGTAATTGCTAATGCTGTCCCTTTCACGACCTCAGCAAAATCCCAAAGTCCATTACACCAAAAATAGTGCTGGACCCCCTCAATACTGTGTGTCAATGTCAATTCAAATGTTGAGCTGAGGTTTCTGGAGTGGGACTTGAACACAGGGCCTGCTGCTTCAGAGGCAATAGTCTGATTCACTGAGCCCTGTCTTGCCTCCTGTGTACAAATTGACTCTCAAGGCCAATCCAGTCCCAAGAGATTTAATTCTCATCAAAGTTATAGTTTTATGCCCAAGTCTAAAAGTTTGGGTTCGAGCCAGACTGGTTGAGAAGGCAAAGCCAAGATCTTTAAGCTTGTTTTTCCTTGTAATGCTGTTTAGACATTTGTTGTCATAGATATACCAGGCTTCAACCTTGTTGTTACATCATTAAAAGATGATTCAGACTTCAGGCTGCTGTGTCACTCTCCATGTGGATCCACGTGCTTTCTCCTGTTAACTTCACCCACACTGTGCTATTTAAGCCCAGTGATGAGCAGGTCTGTTACATCACACCAAATTTGCTTGAAGAACCTGAAGTCCTGTGCCAACTTAAATCAAATAGTTTAATCCATTAGTGACCATTGTGCCAGATTTCAGAATTGCCATCAAACAGCCAACAGAGGAAACTCCATCACGATGAGTTTAATGCCGGGAAAATGCAATATTCCCACTGATTTGTGGGAATCATTTGTCTAAGATTGCCTAAATCAGAGGAAAAGTATCTGGAAAGGTGCCAACCATCTCAAATACCCCTGACAGACCCAAGTGGAAGGAACATGCAAAAACCTATGCGTCCCACCCACTTGCTTATTTTAGACACCACTTCCTTCAACTCTGCCAGGGGTGTGTGGACCAGCATTGAGCATCAGTTATCTCAGGACCCACACTCTGGAGTGGAGGCTCATCAATCATCCATGCTTTTGAGCGACTGAAGAAGAGCTGGCAGAACCCAGAACAATGATACTTTTAGCATTGTAATGGAAAGTAGGGGATAAAAGATTTTAAACTGCTTTAATGGTGTGAAGTCCCTAAGCAGATTACAGCAATGGACTGTAAACATCCAATCATTATCATCTAGAACTGCTTATGAATTAGATAAAACTTACATCACTGAAACAGGCCACTTGGGCCATCTGTTTCATGCTGATATTGATGCTTCATAACAGCCTCCTCTCAACCCATCTCCATTTCACTCCATCAACATATCCTTCTATTCCATTCTCCATTTAAGTGTGTATCTAGGTTTCCCTTTACATGTGTCTAACTACTCTCTCGAATATAAACCCTGCAGTGAGCAGGGCAGCAGAAGATGTCCAGTTCGTGGCCACTGCCATATGACGCCTTAAAACGGCGTTGCTCGGACCCGACATTGTGCACACCAGTTGGAGGATTTTCAGGTGTGCGGTGGAATCCCGTCTGCAGTTAACCCCTGCCTGGACGGCATTTCACATTGGTCCCAAGATCCCGTACTTCCTGCTGGAGCCTGTGCCCTACAACCTGAGCCACGTCCAGAATTTTAACTTTGTCCCCTCAGGGACGTAACAGCAGGCCCTGTACAGACTGCTGCTGCACACCATCCACCTCTTCTCCCTCGCCAACCACCTGGACACCCCTAGCCGTGCCCATTTGCCAATGGTTGGTGGGGATCCCCAGTGGAGAGCTCTCTACAATGGAGTCCTCCCCCTTTTCTCTGAGATCTGGGTGGAGAGCGCTGCACGCAGCGGTCCCCTGCAACCGCAGATTGCGGTGGTTCACGGACTCCCAGCCCAACTGCTTGTTCTGTGGTGCTGTGGACTGCGTGGACCATGTATGTATTGGGTGTGGGCATATGCACTCCCTTTTTTAGTTTTCTAGAGCGCCTCCTCTGCTTTTGGTTGCACTTCAGTCCCACGCTCCTGATCTTTGGGCACCCGGTGCGGAGGGGGGAGAGTAGATCAGAGGATCTCCTCATGGGTCTGCTCCTGGGCTTGACCAAACTGGCCATAAACAGGCCCAGGCAGCGGGCCACGGAGGGGGTCGTTAGGGCCAATTGCCTGCACACGGTGTCCACCAACACCCTTGAGCTGTTCAGGGAGAGGTGGGTGCCGCAGGGAGTGGAATGTTTAATTTCCCTCTCCAACTCTATTTTGATATGATCCCTGCCTTCCCCTTCACTTTTTTTGATCATGCAGCATTGCCCTTTGAGAAGGGCGCTGCTTGTCACTGGCCAGTCGGGTGTTTCCTTTCTTCCTGCTGGTTGATTACAAATAAAGATTTAAACACCTGTTGTTCTTCACTATGTAAAAACAAAAAAAAAACCCTCTAGTCTCACCCCTCTGGATAGAGATATTTTCCCCAAATTCCCTGATAAACTTATTTGTGACTGTCTTATATTTTACAGACCATACTTCTGAAAACCCTTAAATGAGGGAACATCTTTCCAAACTTAACTTATCAAACACCTTTACAAACTTATACCAGATCACCCCTTGGTCTATCATTCTGAGAGAAAATAGGCACAGTCTGGTGCTCAGTGAAGAATAAATGCCAAATTCCAGTGGCAATGATGTGCTCACTGCACCATCTGTAACATTGCAATAAATTAGAATTTATGTACATGAAATAGGAATATTAAATCACACAATGTGTAAATATCACATTGTACCAAGCAACCATAGAGTGTAAGGAAACTCGATAACAGAACAGACTTAAAGAATTTGTAGCTGAACCCATGAAGTGTTCAGAATAAGATAGATAAACCTCAAATCAAGGTCACAAGGACTTCAAATTTGTAAAGCGAGGGAAGCGAAAGATTCAAACCACTACAAATGCCGGAGGAAAGATCACAGAAGTGCTTCACAGGAGGCTCCCAAGCACTGAGGATGTCACCTAGACAGGGGACGAAACGTCTGCAACACAAATTCCCAGCTCGGCGAATAGAACCACAACAACGAGCACCGGAACTACAAATCTTCTCTCAAACTTTAAAGGGAGGGAGAGCTTAGCAAGGGTTATTAAAGTTTCCAGAACAAGTAAGAGGGCAGAGTATGGAAAGAATCAACAATCTAATTTCAGGCACAGCAGATAAATATGAGAAGGGGGTGGGGTGTGTGGTCAATGCAGGAACTGAGGGTGTTGTACTTGCATGTGTGCAGCTTATAAAACAAGATAAATGAGCTTTGAATATCAGATTGCAATTGGCAGGTAAAATGTTGTTGAGATATGGCTGCAAGCGAATCCGGGCTGGGAACTAAATATCCAAGCATAAAGTCCGATGAAAAAGATGGGAAGAGAGGCCAGGGGTGTCTTTTTAGTGAGAAATGAAATTAAATCAATGGCAAGAAATGATATGGAAACAAAGGATTTGAATTATAAGGAGAGGCTGGATAACCTCTGACCTTTATCACTGGAATGTAGGAAGTGAAGGGTGATCTTTTATAGAAATTTATAATGCATGAGGCATACAGATGAGGTTAATGGCATGTGTCCTTTCCTTAGGATGGGGGATTTCAAGACTAGGGGACATATGTTTTAAGTAAGAGGAGAACGATTTGACAAAAACACGAGGGGCAATTTTTTTTTTACATAGTAGGTGGTTTGTGTGTGGAATGAACTTCCAGCGCAAGAGTGGAAGAAGCTACAGTTATAACAATTCAAAGACATTTGGGTAAGTACATGAATAAGAAATGTTTAGAGGGATATGGGCCAAGCAGGTGAGACTAGTTTACTTTGGGATTATGGTCGGCATTGACTAGTTGGACCGAAGGGTCTGTTTCCGTGCTGTATGATTCTATGACTGTGGAAGGTGTAGGATTTGTGTGGGTAGAGTTAAGAAACTACAAAGAAATAAAGACCCTGATGGGAATTGTGTACAAGTCTCCTAGCTGTTGTCAGGATGTGAGGCAGAAAATAAATTAGGAGGTAGAAAAGGCACAATTACAATAATCGTGATGGACTTCAATATGCAGGTGGTCTGGGAAAATCAGTTTGATGGAGGATTTCAAAATTGGGATTTGCGGAATGTCTACAAGTGATTTTTTTTTTAAGAGCAGCTTGTGATAGAACCACTAGGGAAATTTTAGACTTGCTGATGTTATGTGGCAGGCTTGCTGAGGCAGCTTATGGTGAAGGAACCTCGAGGAGGCAGGGACCAAAATATGATAGTTTGAGAGGGAGAAGCTGGAATCCGACATAATAGTAAGTACATTTGAGTAAGGGTAACTTCAAAGACTGGAGGGAGGAGCTGGCCAGAGTTGATTGGAAAGGAAGCCTAGCAGGGAAGATGGTGGAGCAGCAATGGCAAGGGTTTCTGGGAATAATTCAGGAGGCACAGCAGAAATTCATCCCAAGGAGGAAAAAACATAATAAGGGGTATACGAGGCAACTGTGACTGACCAGGGAAGTCAGGGTCAGCACTACAAAAAAAAAGAAAACATACAATGTGGTGAAGATTAATGGGAAGCCGGAGGATTGGGAAGTCTTTAAAGACCAACAGAGGATAACTAAAGAAGCAATAAGAGGGAGAAAATGAAATGTGAAAATAAGCTTGTAATATAGAAGAAGTTTGGCAGTGTTTTCAGATATATAAAAGGTAAGAGAGAGGCCGAGTGGACATTGAACCACTGAAAAATGAGGTTGTAGATGTGGTAATGGGGAACAAAGAAATGGCGGAAGAACTGAACAAGTACTTTGCATCAGTCTTCATGGTGGAAGATGCGAGTAGCATACCAGAATGTCTGGAGAATCAGGGGGCAGAGGTTAGTGTAATGGCCATCACGAAGGAGAAGTTGCTGGGGAAGCTGAAAAGATCTGAAGGAGAATAAATCATCCAAACCAGAGGGATTGCACCCGAGAATTCTGAAAGAGTTAGCTGTCTTTTCAAACCACCCAACACCACGCTGGGACTCACCATCCACCCTGTCCTCCTCCTGTGTGAATACCGTACAAAGTATTTATTAAGGACATCATCCACTTCCTCCAGCTCCACATGTAAATTCCCTCCTTTGTCTTTGAATGGACCTACGCTTTCCCTAGCTACCCTCCTTGTTCCTTTTATATATGTATAAAATGCATTGGATTTTCCTGTTTATTTAAGACATTTCCTAGCCCCTTTTTAGCTCTCCTAACTCCTTGTTTGAGTTATACCGGACTGCTCCTACATTTTATGGTCTTTTTACTTCTTCCTTACTACCATGAACACTTCCATTGCCTTTTGTTCTGGGCACCTTTTTCCATTTGTTCCACTTGCTCTCCCTCCTCCTCTCCACTTCTCAACAGCTTAAGAATGTCAGGGTTTGATCCCTTTTCCAATTCAAAGGAGAGTCATTCTCTCTCTGGCTGTCCATGTGATTAAATCAATCATTGACCTTAACCCCTTCCTATATATATGTGGTCCTCCAGCACCATTATCCTCCCCTTCACACACCCATCCCTGAATTTAATGCATCAGGTGTATCTTCTCAAAACTAACTGTTTGTGGGTGAGCTTTTAGTCATCTCTCCCAGCATCTCCCATGACTTGGAATATTTTACCTACCTCATATCAGCGCCAGTTGCTGAAATCATCTGCCTTCTCTTCTATTAGCTTCTCAAATTAAAGACTATCCCTCTTTTCTCTCTTTTTTTTCGCTTCAGGACAATGCATGGACTGGGATGTGAGCAATATCCGTGAAGTGAGGGCCTACAACGGGGAGCCAGCAAGAGTTAGCTGTCCCCTCTTCTCAACCCACGTCAAGTTAAACTACAGCACGGCCCGTGGTTCAGGACTGACACTAACGTGGTATAAAACCAAACAAACTGAAGAGCTGCAAGAGCTGATTGACTTTGATCAAGCAGGAAATCGAATCACAAAGGAGCAGGAAGTGCTGTGGTTTTGGCCAGTGTTTGCTAATGATTCTGGGAATTACACCTGCATGTTCAGGTATTTCACTTGAAACTGTTTGATTTATAGGCTTTTGCTCCTTATCAAGATTTTTGCTTTGGAACTGATGGCTGTGACATCACCGAAGTACACATTACAGAAGGATGGCCGACAGTCATTCTGATTGTTACCTTTCTCTTTTGTTGGAAAGAGAAATCTGTCTAGTCCCACACCCACTGCATTTTTTTGGGGGTTTTTGTTTGGGCTCTGATCTAGTTAATAACTTTTTGACAGTCACTCGTGCATTCACTTCCAGCACGATACTGAGCAGCGTAACTCGTCATCTCATTTTGTAAAAGGAAACATTTCTCATTTCCGTTTTTTACCAATTACATTGACGGTGTCCTCTGATTACTGTGTCTTCTGACAGAGGGAACTTTATTGATTCCTGTCTTGTGCACTTGGAGCTTGGAAAGGAAAGTGGGTCAGAATTTTGGGGAAATGTTGAAAAGGAGTTGGACTACTCTGGTCTTGTACTGCTTTGTTCACTTCCTGTGGGATTCCGTGGTCTGTTGAACAAAATCATGAGCTTGATCTATATTGTTAATCAGGAGGTGGAATCCTCTTCTTGAGGCCTGGGGCTAGCAACTTTCCCATTAATGGTAATCAGTTGGAATGTACCATCGGATTTATCTCCGTGCTGTGTATTAACCTGGTATTTGGATGGGGTAGAATCTCTGTCTTGCACACATACAGACGCGCAGAGGCAGACACAGACACACGCAGAGGCAGACACAAACATATGCAGAGGCAGTCACACACAGACACACTAACCTGTTCAGCTGGTAGCATGCTGCTCCACAGTTTACCATCAGATAGTGTGTATCGAGAAACCTACATTAACAGTTGTCAACATGTTAGGCCTGAGTTTGTATCAATAAATGTATAACTCGTATATAACCAAACAGTGGGGAAATCTTCAATCAGGGCTTCCTAAACTTTGGGTCACAACCCACCCCCCTGCAGTCAGCAGCCATAATTCTGAGGCTGTAATTTCCAAGATAACAAAGGTAGCAATGGAGCTCCATCTGAATGCTAACAGATGCATGGTCCCTTTTTAAACCTTGGTTTCTTTTTGAAATAATAGGCATGGCCTAATTGGCTGAGCCTCGAAACCTGAATCCAGTCCTGAAAAAGTCAGTCTCATAGTAGGTGTATTCTACTTTAAAGCTCTGTAGACTGAACAGTCCCTTCCACTCTGTCTCACATGACTCCCACCTGCTTTACTACCCCCCCACCCAGTCCCTCACTATCACATGTTTACCTACCCAACTCTCACCACTGCCTTCTCAGACTGGGGCATGGCTATTTTCAAGTATAAAATAAGGGAAATGTCTGGGAGGTCATGTCTTAAAGAAAACTAGTAAATGCTGTAAGCATAGCACATGGGTAAGAAGGATTTGACTATATGAGAAAGTAAAGCTCCTTGACAACAGAAAGGGGCACAGAGTACATTTGGCCTCAAACAGGGTTGCATTGAATTGAATCTTCTGTCTTGTTAATTCCATACTAGGAACACTACTTATTGTCTCAAGGTGGCTGTACCCCTTCTGGTCATTCAGAAAGGACTGAATGATTGCAACGGCAGTAAGGAAATGATTTTCCCTGTGCAGTTCGCTCTCGGAGAAACAAAATACTTGAGCTGTCCAGACACTACTGAATTCTCCAAGTCTTCAACCAACTCAACAGTTGCCTGGTATACTTATAAGGCCCCTTTGGAGCACCACACAAAGGATCAGTGTCAGGTATGGAACATTATGGTGTATTGCAGTTCACCTCAGGGATTCCAGGTTATCGTGGTTACTTGTACTTTTATATGACACACAATGGAGTCTAGAGTTATAGATAGTGAGGGTAGAAGATCCAATCTGTATTCCACCATATGACTGTCCAGGAATCTCTCCCACTCATATTGCCTCCCATTATTTGTGTTGGAAAGATTTGTAGCTTGATTGTATTATGAATGTACATTCCTTGTCAACAACAAGAGAGCGTCTCCAACATGGAGACCATGGTTCGGAGGCAGGGGCACTACTCACTCCTCCACAAAACCTCCATGGATTTTACTATTGGTCAGTTAGTTAAAGTGGAGGTGATGGCCTAGTGGTATTATCACTGGACTTTTAATCCAGAAAACCAAGTCATGTTCCAGGCAGTCAGGTTTGAATCCCATCACGGCAAGGGTGCAATTTGAATTCAATAAATATCTGGAATTAAGAATCTAATGACTACTATAAATCCATTGCCAATTGTCAAAAATCCATCTGATTCATTAATGTTCTTTAGGAAGGAAGTCTGGCCTGCATGTGATTCCAGACCTACAACAAAGCGGTTGACTCTCAACTACCCTCTGGGTAATTAGGGATGGGTAATAAATGCTGCAAGCTAGCAATGCCCTCATCCTGTTAAAGACTAAAGTTCTGATGGCTACTCTCCCTTTAACATAAGCAGTCAAGAGAACTGAGCTGTGATCATTCAAGCAATTGTCCTGCCCTTGCTATAAGTCAGTCTTCAAAGCATTTTTAAAAATATAACTAAGTCTATTTACCTACTGAAAAATCCAAAAGGCCTTCAGTTTGGGGTTTGTGCTAGATCTGGTTGACAACTCCTTCAGGGTGATCACGAATTGATAAGGAATTGAAGACTAATTTCCAGGACACTTTCATCAGCAAGTTCTGGAGAAGAATAATCGAGGTTTTTTTTTTTTTAAATGTTCTCGTTTATTTTGTGCTCCATCTAAATAATTTTTCAGAAGTTAGTTATGAAAAGAGACTGGAGATGCGGGAGGAAAAGGACAGTTAGACTGAAGTGGGGTTTATAATGGTCTGTTTGCTTCTTAAATGCTTCTTGTGGAAAAGTGTGGCAATTCTGAGAATTGCCATGCCATAGCAGCAATGCAACATAGGACTTAGCAGCAGGAGGAGGCAAAACAACCATTGGTACAGTATGTACCTTCAGAAGTGGAAATAGATGATTGAACCAATGTCTGTCAGTTTTTCCTTTACAATGGCTCAGAGATTCAATTCCTGTCACTGTCACATCTCACCCTGGTTCCCTTATGTTGTAGACAACATGGATGCTGTAGAACATAGAAGAATACAGCGCAGTACAGACCCTTTGGCCATCGATGTTGCGCCGATCCAAGCCCACCTAACCTACACTAGCCCACTATCCTCCATTTGCCTATCCAATGCCCGTTTAAATGGCCATAAAGAGGGAGAGTCCACCACTGCTACTGGCAGGGCATTCCATGAACTCACGACTCGCTGAGCAAAGAATCTACCCCTAACATCTGTCCTATACCTACCACCCCTTAATTTAAAGCTATGCCCCCTCATATTAGCTGACTCCATATGTCGAAAAAGGTTCTCATGGTCAACCCTATCTAAACCCCTAATCATCTTGTACACCTCTATCAAGTCACCCCTAAACCTTCTTTTCTCCAATGAAAACAGCCCCAAGTGCCTCAGCCTTTCCTCATATGATCTTCCTACCATACCAAGCAACATCCTGGTAAACCTCCTCTGCACCCATTCCAGTGCCTCCACATCCTTCCTATAGTATGGCGACCAAAACTGCACACAATACTCCAGAAGCGGCCGCACCAGAGTCTTATACAACTGCAACATGACCTCAGGACTCCGGAACTCAATTCCTCTACCAATAAAAGCCAGTACGCCATATGCCTTCTTCACCGCACTGGGTGGCAACTTTCAGAGATCTGTGTACATGGACACCAAGATCCCTCTGCTCATCCACACTACCAAGTATCCGACCATTAGCCCAGTACCCCATCTTTTTGTTACTCTTACCAAAGTGAATCACCTCACACTTACCTACACTGAACTCCATTTGCCACCTTTCTGCCCAGCTCTGCAGCTTATCTATATCCTGCTGTAACCTGATACATCCTTCCTCACTGTCAACAACTCCACCGACTTTCGTATCATCCGCAAACTTGCTCACCCAACCTTCTAGCCCCTCCTCCAGGTCATTTATAAAAATGACAAACAGCAATGGTCCCAAAACAGATCCTTGCGGAACACCACTAGTAACTGCACTCCAAGAGGAACCTTTACCATCAACTACTACCCTCTGTCTTCTTCCAGCCAGCCAATTCCTAATCCAAACCTCCAACTCACCCTCAATGCCATACCTCCGTATTTTTTGCAGTAGCCTACCATGGGGAACCTTATCAAATGCCTTACTAAAATCCATATACACCACATCTACCACTTTACCCTCGTTTACCTCCTTAAACACCTTCTCAAAGAATTCAATAAGGTTTGTGAGGCACGACCTGCCCTTCACAAAACCATGCTGACTATCCTTGATCACATTATTCCTATCCAGATGTTCATAAATCCTATCCCTTACAATTCTCTCTAAGACTTTGCCCACAACAGAAGTGAGACTCACCGGCCTATAGTTACTAGGGTTATCCCTACTCCCCTTCTTGAACAAGGGAACCATATTTGCTATCCTCCAGTCTTCTGGCATTACTCCTGTAGACAACGAGGACATAAAAATCAAGGCCAATGGCTCTGCAATCTCCTCCCTTGCTTCCCAGAGAATCCTAGGATAAATGCCATCAGGCCCAGGGGACTTATCTATTTTCACCCTTTCCAGAATTTCCAACACCTCTTCCCTACATACCTCAAAGCCATTCATTCTAATTAATTGTGACTCAGTATTCACATCGGCAACAATGTCCTGTTCCTGAGTGAATACTGACGAAAAATATTCATTCAGTGTCTCCCCAATCTCTTCAGCCTCCACATGCAACTTCCCACTACTATCCTTGACTGGACCTATTCCTACCCTAGTCATTCTTTTATTCCTGACATACCTATAGTTAGCCTTTGAGTTTTTCCCTAATCCTACCAACTAAGTTATTTTCATGTCCCCTCCTTTCTGCTCTTAGCTCTCTCTTCAGATCCTTCCTGGCTACCTTATAACTCTCAATTGCCCCAATTGAACCTTCACGCCAAATCTTTACATAGGCTGCCCTCTTCCCTTTAACAAGGGATTCCAATTCCTTATTAAACCATGGCTCCCTCACACGACCCTTTCCTCCCTGCCTGACAGGTACATACTTATCAAGGACACTCAATAGTTGCTCCTAGAACAAGCTCCACATATCATAGGCAGACCAGCATACAAGGAACTAGCACTGAGCACCATCAATGGTATCATCAAGACAATACCATTGGAAAGCCTGTTGGGGTGGCATGGTGGCTCAGGTATTAGCACTGCTGCTTTACAGCGCCAGGGTCCCAGGTTCGATTCCAGCCTTGGGCGACTGACTGTGTGGAGTTTGCACATTCTCCCGTGTCTGCATGGGTTTCCTCCGGGTGCTCCGGTTTCCCCCCACATTCCAAAGATGTGCAGGTCAGGTGAATTGGCCATGCTAAATTGTCCATAGTGTTAGGTGCATTAGTCAAAGGGAGGTGGTTTACTCTTCAGAGGGTCAGTATGGACTTGTTGGGCCGAAGGGCCTGTTTCCACACTGTAGGAAATCTAATCTTACATTGAAAAGTGATCACGTCACTCTGTAAAGCTGATCATTGGCCAATATACTATTTGGCACAAACATTACAACACTGTGATCCAAACATGGTCACTTCATTGATCTGTTAAATGCAGAACTGCTTTATGGTAGACAAGTACAGACAAACGTCCCCAGTCAACATTCACCAATGCTTCCAGGAGTGCAAGATGCATCACTCTGAAAAACAGCCAAGGTGAAAGAAGCCCATGACTGTATTCAGGTCATGAATCACCCAATCTGCATATTGGACAAATGTTTGAATATATTATCCAACTGCTGGCAGCTGGAATCAAGCAGAAATTTTCAGCATATGCCGTCAACCATAATGGTTTCATATCTGAATACCGAATGGCATGACCGTATGATGAATCAGATTCATAATAAGAAACACATAGTAACAATAATGCAACTAGAATATAATCCAAGATGCAGCACAAAAATAAAAGTGACCTTAGCCAGCATTCTGAAAACCCAACAGCCTCCAGCAAATATCACAAAAGCTGGATAGATCAGCAAATAACAGATATGTTTCAGGAGCTTGTAAACGGTTGTATTGCTACCTGTCTAAAGTATATTCAGAAACAGGATTATTTTTGTTTGTTGTCATGTAAATGGCCTGATTCTTTAAGAGTAAACCTTTAGTCAGAATAAAAAAGGTATTTGTATGTACCTTTTAAGGGAGTGAGAGTTAGACACAGTCGATAACTACAATAGTATTTTCCCCAGTGACCACTCCAGTAGTGTATAGTATTTGCTACTTCCACCAGTATATGCTACTGGGTATATGTTCTGAGACATTTTACTGCAACCAATCCTCTTTTATCTTTGCTTTGCCTTAGGCCTATTTCGTGACTAGGACTAGAGGATTCACCATGTAGAGTTTTTATAGCAGAGACACTATTCTTTGATGACAAGAAAGTGTATTGCATGATAGCAATATGTACAATTATATTAGGTCAGGCACGTTTACTAGGACCTTGGGGAACTAGTACAGACACTCCTCCGAAAGCTACTGTAGAACTTCCTATGTCCACCCAGAAACACTGCAACATTGGTAGAATGAGCTAATGTAGCAGGAATATTAATCCCTTCAGAGCTCTTAGCTCATACAGCAACTATACACCTCAACAAGGTATGATTTAGTCTTGTGACGTATCAAGTTATGTAAGTAGCTATGATAGAGATCAGGTGTAATGATTGATGATACTTTGACTTTAAGAAGAGTATTTTGACTTTTTTTTTGAGAGGTTAAGACCAGACGTGATGAGCGCTCTCTTCCAAGCCAATAAACAGCTTGTGAGGCCTGGGTTTTTTTTAAACTTTACCAATAGAAGCAGCATGAATGGGTGGAGTCAGGCTCTCATAGAACTGGGTTTTAGTTTACCATTCAATAGTTATCAGGGTTTGAAAACTGTTTGTGGACATTGATCTCTCACTTTGTTACAGCTAAAAGCTTGGGTTCTTTCTACTGCCAGAATCGTATGTGAGACTATCTGTCTTACTGAATTTGCCTTTGCCAAAGGTGTGTTTGTGGTGTGTTATTATATTGTGACAGTTGTTATTCAGTAGTTATATAATCTATTATTCTGTTAAGCTTTCTAATAGAGATAAAGTTAGACCAATTCTATTTTGTTTATTTGTATTTTAATGAGAGGTAAGAGTAAGTGTGTTTTGGTTAAAACCAAGGAGCATGCCCAACTGAATTATAACTGGAACACTTAGGGTCTAAGCTGTCTCCTTGATATATTTGAAGGGGTTTGGTCTGGTTCATAACATGATCAAGTGAATATTATCTGTATGTAGTCTTCAAACTAAGAATCCATGTTATTATTTCACCAATCGTCGTGTCTGATTGTTATGCTTACTTGTAAAGAGAGATGTAACTCATCTTTGAAAGTTGCTACAGGTTTAAATTTACTGCTGCATTAAGCATCTTGTGGAAAGGTTAGTTGGAATGTGTCCTTCAGGCTGAAGTGTTCGAACTTTAGGAAGGCTCCTGCACTGGTATAAACCTGATTGCTCTCTACTGCGTTTTAATGTTTAAATGGTTAAACCTTCAATCATCACTGGTTCCACAAATATGCTGCTGACACCCTGTTCTGACTCATCACTGCCTTTCTCAGCCAGCTCTGCTATCTGTAATTGTTACATGAATCATCAGTTTTCTCAAGGAGTAGAAATTTCCTGCTGCAAGATTAAAGCCCAATGTCTTCAGTGCCATCTATGAACCCTGTTTCTGAGACACTGACTCAGCCCCTCCTCTTGGCTGTTATTTGAGACTGATTCAATCCTATGCACTACATTTCTTTTTTCATTCACTGGATGAGGGTGTTGCTGGCTAGGTAGCACTTATTGCCCATCCCTGATTGCCCAGATGGCAGTTAAGAGTCAACCACGTTGCTGTGGGTCTGGAATCACATGCAGCCCAGACCAGGTAAGGATGGCAGTTTCCTTCTTTAAAGCACATTAGTGAACTAAATGGCGTATTTCTTTTGACAATAAACAATGGATTCATGGTCATCATTAGTTTCTTAATTCCAGGTATTTATTGAATTTGCATTCTACCCTGCCGTGGCGGGATTTGAACTTGGGTCTCCAGAACGTTATTGAGACCTCTGGATTAACAGTCCAGCGATAATACCATGAGGCTATTGCCTCCCAGTTAATGTGCTTTTTCTTGAATGCAGCTTTGTGGGACCAAATTTCACTCCTATCCTCGACCATCTTATTCAGTTTATTTGGTATTGAGTACTTGGGGTATTCCTTTAAACAATGTTGCTCATAATTTTTTTTAAAATTAATTTTTGTGTGACATTTGGTGGTGAGGCCATTGTTTTGTTGGGCATCCCAGTTGCCTGTGTGAAGGTGGTCTTAAGTCACTGCAGTCTGTGAGGTAAAGGTAAATCCACAGTGCAGTTGGGAAAGGAGTTCTCAGATTATAACCCAGTTACAGGGAAGGTGCAAAGAATTCTAATTTTAAATCAAGACCTGACCTGGGGGTGATGGTCCTTCTTTGTCCCTGCTGCTTTTGCCTCACCAAATTGGCGAGGTCCCTTTTCAAGATTGATGAATTTGGGTCATTCAAAATGACTGAATTTGTGACCAGTATGTGATTAGATGGTTTCAGTTTTGTATTTTGAAAGGGTCTAAGGGAAAACCAACTCAATGTTATTTGTTTTGGTTTCTTTCTCTCTTTTACACTTAGGGGTGTTGTAGAGTTGAGGAAGTGGTGGAGATTGTGACAGAGATTGAAGGTAAATTGGTATTCCACGTTGTACGAGAATACCACAGAGGAGAATACACGTGTATCGTAACAATGAAACAAAGAGAACAGCCTTACACTCTGACCAGAACAGTCAGCATCTCGATTTGTGGTAAGTCTTTTTGACCTAGAGCACAATTTGTCTCTTCATCCCAGAGCCTCTGGGTAATTGATAGGCTGACAATTCTTGTTTTAATTTGCGATTTTGTTTGCCCACAGCTAGCCAACAGGAATTGAAGGCACCGGTTTTAATTTTGCCAAAAGTCAATCAACAAGTTATAGTTGAACACGGTGAGTGCGATTTTGCCAATTTGTGTTTGGTTTTGCCAAATTTGGTAGTATGAGGAAATTTAAATAATGTATCTGTCAGTGAGTATGACCAAGTTGGTCAATGTAAGATCTTGTACGGAGATGACAAGTGATTGTAAGAAAGAATTCAGCAACTTACTCCACATCTCCTCCCAGTGGTCAGTGTCTGTTGACCTTGTAAATTACTAGGTTGAACTGTGGTCAGAAAAGCACAAGCATGACTGTGTCAAAAGAAAGCTCATGGCTGTGTGTGGTCCATACAGGACTTTTAATAACATTATCATCTTTTGATTAAAAAGTGCTGCAAGTAATTTTATTGAAATTATGACATGCTCAAATGTCACATTTTGGCCACAATATTGGCCTTCTCTTGCAAATAGAGATCACAGAATAAACATCTGAAAGTAGCGTTACCTTTGTTTCGTTGGGAGAGATTGGTATGTTTAGCAGATTATGATATGGCAAGTATTAAATGTGATTTTCAATTTCTGTCTAGGTCAGGAAGTAAATTTAACCTGTAGGATGTATTTCCATTGTATCCAAAATTCACCCACAACTCTCTGGTGGACTGTCGCTGGGCAACATGCAGAGGACCTAGCTCCAGCAATAAAATTATTTCAGAGGTACTTTTGAACCACCAGCTATCCTAAAGATGGCTTTCTACTTTTTAAAAATAATGAGGTCAAACTTCTGCAAGTTATATTGATGCAACCTGGGTGGAATTGGGCAAGGTCATGCCAGAGATTTGGGAATTTTTAAAATTCATGTTGCAACCGTATCCATTTGCTTTGATATTTATTCTGATTCAAAAGTCGGTTTGCCTAATCAGGCCTTGCCAACAAAAGACGGCACTGCCCAGGGTTTGACACAATTGGAAATAGAGTTTCCAGAAATTTGTGTATGTGTTTGGTGAGGCATATATTTTGGGATGCATTGATTTAAAATTGACCACTGCCCTTCAAAACTTGTATACTGATTTTTATTGTTTGAAGTTATGCTCTGGAATGATTCTTCGATCTTTACATAAGTTCAGGCCAGAATTCCAGGTGACCTTTGAACAACATTTCTCTTCATCCAGGCATTCGACAAAGTTCCATCTGATAAACTGGTGAGCAAGGTTAGGTCACATGGAATCCAGGGTGGAACTGGCTTGAAGATAGAGACAGAGAGTGGTGATAGAGGGTTGTTTTTTCAGACTGGAGGTCTTGACCAATGGTGTGTTGTTATAATTGGCGCTGGGTCCACTGCTTTTTTTTGTCATTTATATACATGATTTGGATGTGAATATAGGAACAATGGCTAGTAAGTTTGCAAATGACACCAAAATTGGAGGTATAGTGGGCAGCGACGAAGGTTACCTCAGTACAATGGGATTTTGATCAGATGGGCCGCTGGACCAAGGAGTGGCAGATGGAATTTAATTTGGATAAATGTGAGATGTTGATTTTGGTAAGGCAAATTAGGACAGGACTTTTACAGTTAATGGTAGAGTCCTGGGCAGAGTTGCGGAACAAAAAAACCTTGGGGTTCAGGTTCATAGTTCCTTGAAGATGGTTTCACAGGTAGACAGGGTGTTGATGAAGCTTGCCTTTATTGGTCAGTGCATTGAGTATCGGAGTTGAGATGTTGTATTGAGGCTGTACAGGACATTGGTTAAGTCATTTTTGAAATTCTGCATTGAATTCTGGTCTCCCTGCGATAGGAAAGGGTGCAGAGAGGATTTGAAAAGATGTTGCAAAGGTTGGCGGGTTTGAGCTACAGCGAGAAGCTGAATATAGATAGATAGAATAGACAGAAGAATACAGCGCAGTACAGGCCCTTTGGCCCTCGATGTTGCGCCGATCCAAGCCCACCTAACCTATACTAACCCACTATCCTCCATATACCTATCCAATGCCCGCTTAAATGCCCATAAAGAGGGAGAGTCCACCACTGCTACTGGCAGGGCATTCCATGAACTTACGACTCGCTGAGTGAAGAACCTACCCCTAACTTCAGTCCTATATCTACCCCCCCTTAATTTAAAGCTATGCCCCCTTGTAATACCCGACTCCATACGCGGGAAAAGGTTCACACTGTCAACCCTATCTAACCCCCTAATCATCTTGTACACCTCAATCAAGTCACCCCTAAACCTTCTTTTCTCTAATGAAAACAGCCCCAAGTGTCTCGGTCTTTCCTCATACGATCTTCCTTCCATACCAGGCAACATCCTGGTAAACCTCCTCTGCACCCGTTCCAGTGCCTCCACATCCTTCCTATAGTATGGCGACCAAAACTGCACACAATATTCCAGATGCGGCCGCACCAGAGTCTTATACAACTGCATCATGACCTCAGGACTCCGGAACTCAATTCCTCTACCAATAAAAGCCAGTACGCCATATGCCTTCCTCACCGCACTATTTACCTGGGTGGCAACTTTCAGAGATCTGTGTACATGGACACCAAGATCCCTCTGCTCATCTACACTACCAAGTATCCGACCATTAGCCCAGTACCCCATCTTTTTGTTATTCTTCCCAAAGTGAATCACCTCACACTTAGCTACATTGGGGCTGTTGGGGCTATTTTCCTTGAAGTGTTGGAGGCTGAGGGGTGACCTTCGAGATTTATAAAATCATGACGGGCATGGATAGGGTGAAGAGCCAAGGTCATTTTCCCAGTGTGGGGAGGTCCAAAGCTAGAGGCCATAGGTTTAAGGTGAGAGGCAGAAAAATTAAAAGGGACCTAAGGGGGCAATGTTTTCACTCAGTGGGTGGCACATGTTTGGAACAATCTGCAAGAGGAAGTGATGGAGGTGGTCCAATTACAACATTTAAAAGGCATCTGGATGGGTACATGAATAGGAAGGGTTTAAGAGAGATTTAGGCCAAATGTTGGCAGATGAGACTAGATAAATTTAGAATATCTGATTAGCATGGATGAGTTGGACCGAAGGGTCTGTATCTGTGCTGTACATCTCTAACTCGTACGGATTGTATGTGATGGTAAGGCTACAAGACAGAAAGCTGTGAGCTGAACAGATTGCAATCTCCTAGCAGAGTATTAGTGCATGACTACTGAGGTAACCATTATATCTCCCCTTATCTCAGAGGCTGATCTATGTGTGCGTTAAAACCTTTGCTGCAGTTATTAATTAGATCAACACCTCATCAAGCTATAAGTGAGGTTAAGAGTTTTTTTTTTCAGGTTGGTGACCTTACCTGTAAACAGTAGCATTCCACAGGGATCAATAATAGGACTGCACCTATGTACAATATATGTAATGTCTTGAAGGAAGGAAGCATTTATACTGCAGCCAAGTTTATAGACAAGACAAAAATAGATGGAAAGGCAAGATGTGGAAGGGATAGAAACAGTTTATGGAAATAAAAATCACACAACACGAGGATATCGTCCAACAGGTTTAATTGGAAGAACACTAGCTTTCGGAGCGCCACACCTTCATCAGGTGATAGTAGAGGGCTCAATCCTAACAGCAGAAAGGTGCAACACACAGGGGTTTGTGTGTGTGTGGTGTCTTAGGTCTGTCTGTCTGTGTGTGTCTGACAGTCAGTCAGTCTTTCTTACTCCCCCTTGCTCGCCCCCCGCCCCTTGCTCGCCCCCCCCCCCTCGTTCGCCCCCCCCCCCTCGTTCGCCCCCCCCCCTCGTTCGCCCCCCCCCCTCGTTCGCCCCCCCCCCTCGTTCGCCCCCCCCCTCGTTCGCCCCCCCCCCTCGTTCGCCCCCCCCCCCCCCCCGTTCGCCCCCCCCCCTCGTTCGCCGTTCGCCGCCCCCCCCACCCCCGGCTTGCCACCCCCCCCAGCTCGCACCCGCCCCCCACGGGCTCGCCCCCCACGGGCTCGCCCGCCCCCTCGCTCGCCCGCCCTCTCGCTCGCCCCCCCCCCCTCGCTCGCCCCCCCCCCCCTCGCTCGGCCCCCCCCCCCCCCTCGCTCGCCCCCCCCCCCCTCGCTCGGCGCCGCCCCCCTCGCTCGCGCCCCCCCCCTCGCTCGCGCCCCCCCCCTCGCCCGCGCCCCCCCCCTCGCTCGCGCCCCCCCCCTCGCTCGCGCCCCCCCCCTCGCTCGCGCCCCCCCCCTCGCTCGCCCCCCCCCTCGCTCGCCCCCACCCCTCGCTCGCCCCCCCCCCTCGCTCGCCCCCCCCTCGCTCGCCCCCCCCCCCTCGCTCGCCCCCCCCCCTCGCTCGCCCCCCCCCCTCGCCCGCCCCCCCCCGCCTCGCTCGCCCCCCCCCCCTCGCTCGCCCCCCCCCCCCCCTCGCTCGCCCCCCCCCCCCCCCCCTCGCTCGCCCCCCCCCCCTCGCTCGCCCCCCACCCCCGCCCGGCTCGCCCCCCCCCCCTCACCCGGCTCGCCCCACCCCCCCCCGCCCCCCCCCTCGCCCGCCCCCCCCCGCTCGCCCCCCCCCCGCTCGCCCCCCCCCTCGCCCGCCCCCCCCCTCGCCCGCCCCCCCCCTCGCCCGCCCCCCCCCTCGCCCGCCCCCCCCTCGCCCGCCCCCCCCTCGCTCGCCCCCCCCCTCGCTCGCCCCCCCCTCGCTCGCCCCCCCCCTCGCTCGCCCCCCCCCTCGCTCGCCCCCCCCCTCGCTCGCCCCCCCCCTCGCTCGCCCCCCCCTCGCTCGCCCCCCCCTCGCTCGCCCCCCCCTCGCTCGCCCCCCCCCTCGCTCGCCCCCCCCTCGCTCGCCCCCCCCTCGCTCGCCCCCCCCTCGTTTGCCCTCCCCCTCCCCCACGCGCCCGCCCTCCCCCTCCCCCTCGCGCCCGCCCTACCCCTCCCCCTCGCGCCCGCCCTCCCCCTCCCCCTCGCGCCCGCCCTCCCCCTCCCCCTGCCCCTCGCGCCCTCCCTCCCCCTCCCCCTCCCCCTGCCCCTCGCGCCCTCGCTCCCCTTCCCCCTCCTCCTCGCGCCCGCCCTCCCCCTCCTCCTCGCGCCCGCCCTCCCCCCTCCTCCTCGCGGTCGCCCTCCCCCTCCTCCTCACGCCCGCCCTCCCCCCTCCTCCTCGCGCCCGCCCTCCCCCTCCTCCTCGCGCCCGCCCTCCCCCTCCTCCTCGCGCCCGCCCTCCCCCTCCTCCTCGCGCCCGCTCTCCCCCTCCTCCTCGCGCCCGCCCTCCCCCTCCTCCTCGCGCCCGCCCTCCCCCTCCTCCTCGCGCCCGCCCTCCCCCTCCTCCTCGCGCCCGCCCTCCCCCTCCTCCTCGCGCCCGCCCTCCCCCTCCTCCTCGCGCCCGCCCTCCCCCTCCTCCTCGCGCCCGCCCTCCCCCTCCTCCTCGCGCCCGCCCTCCCCCTCCTCCTCGCGCCCGCCCTCCCCCACCTCCTCGCGCCCGCCCTCCCCCACCTCCTCGCGCCCTCGCCCGCGCGCTCGCCCGCCCTCGCCCTCGCGCCCGCCCTCGCGCCCGCCCTCGCGCCCACCCTCGCGCCAGCCCTCGTGCCCGCCCTCGCCCTCGCCCGCGCCCGCCCTCGCCCGCGCCCGCCCTCGCCCTCGCCCTCTCCCTTGCCCGCCCTCTCCCTTGCCCGCCCTCTCCCTTGCCCGCCCTCGCCCTCGCCCGCCCTCGCCCTCGCCCGCCCTCGCCCTCGCCCGCCCTCGCCCTCGCCCGCCCTCGCCCTCGCCCACCCTCGCGCTCGCCCGCCCTCGCCCGCCCTCGCCCGCCCTCACCCTCGCCCGCCCTCGCCCTCGCCCTCGCCCGCCCTCGCCCGCCCTCGCCCGCCCTCGCCCGCCCTCGCCCGCCCTCGCCCTCGCGCCCCGCCCGCCTCGCCCTCGCCCCGCCCTCGCCCTCGCCCGCCCTCGCCCTCGCCCGCCCTCGCCCTCGCCCGCTCTCGCGCCTCGCCCGCCCTCGCTCTCGCGCCTCTGCCCGCCCTCGCGCCTCGCCCGCCCTCGCCCTCGCGCTCGCCCGCCCTCGCCCTCGCCCTCGCCCGCCCTCGCCCGCCCTCGCCCCGCCCTCGCCCGCCCTCCGCCCGCCCTCGCCCGCCCTCGCCCTCAGCCCTCGCCCTCTGCGCCTCGCGCGCCCTCGCCCTCGCCCGCCCTCCCCGCCCTCGCCCTCGCCCGCCCTCGCCCGCCCTCGCCCTCGCCCTCGCCCGCCCCTCGCCCTCGCCCGCCTCGCCCTCGCCCGCCCTCGCCCGCCCTCGCCCTCGCCCGCCCTCGCCCGCCCTCGCCCTCGCCCTCGCCCGCCCTCGCCCGCCCTCGCCCCGCCCTCGCCCGCCCTCGCCGCCCTCGCCCTCGCCCGCCCTCGCCCCGCCCTCGCCCTCGCCCGCCCTCGCCCTCGCCCTCCTCGCCCCGCCCTCGCCCGCCCTCGCCCGCCTCGCCGCCCTCTGCCCGCCCTCGCGCCCTCGCCCTCGCCCTCGCCCTCGCCCCCGCCCTCGCCCTCCCTCGCCCTCCCTCGCCCGCCCTCGCCCCGCCCTCGCCCTCGCCCGCCCTCGCCCTCGCCCGCCCTCGCCTGCCGCGCCCTCGCCCGCCGCCCTCGCCCGCGCCCTCGCCCGCGCCCTCGCCCGCCCTCGCCCGCCCTCGCCCGCCCTCGCCCGCCCTCGCCCGCCCTCGCCCGCCCTCGCCCGCCCTCGCCCGCCCTCGCCGCCCTCGCCCGCCCTCGCCCGCCCTCGCCCGCCCTCGCCCCGCCGCCCTCGCGCCCCTCGCCCTCGCTCGCCCTCGCCCTCGCCCTCGCCCGCCCTCGCCCTCGCCCGCCTCGCCCGCCCTCGCCCGCCCTCGCCCTCCCTCGCCCGCCCCTCGCCCTCGCCCCGCCCGCCCTCGCCCTCGCCCCCCCCGCCCTCGCCCCCCCCGCCCTCGCCCCCCCTCCCCCGCCCTCGCCCGCCCTCCCCGCCCTCGCCCTCGCCCCGCCCTCGCCCTCCCCCGCCCTCGCCCTCCCCCGCCCTCGCCCCCTCCCGCCCTCGCCCCGCCCTCGCCCTCCCCCGCCCTCGCCCTCGCCCCGCCCTCCCCGCCCTCGCCGCCCCTCGCCCGCCCTCGCCCCGCCCTCGCCCTCGCCCCGCCCTCGCCCTCGCCCGCCCCTCGCCCTCGCCTCGCCCGCCCTCGCCCTCGCCGCCCTCGCCCTCGCCCGCCGCCTCGCCCTCGCCCGCCCTCGCCCGCCCTCGCCCTCGCCCGCCCCTCGCCCTCGCCCTCGCCCCCTCGCCCGCCCTCGCCCCCCTCGCCCTCGCCTCGCCCTCGCCCTCGCCCCTCGCCCGCCCTCGCCCGCCCCTCGCCCGCCCTCGCCCCCCTCGCCCTCGCCGCCCTCGCCCTCGCCCCCCCGCCCTCGCCCCCCGCGTCACCCTCGCCCGCCCTCGCCCTCCGCCCTCGCCCGCCCTCGCCCTCGCCCGCCCTCGCCCTCGCCCCGCCCTCGCCCCGCCCTCACGCCTCGCCCTCACGCCCTCGCCCTCGCCCTCGCCCTCGCCCTCGCCCCGCCCTCGCCCTCGCCCTCGCCCTCGCCCGCCTGCCCTCGCCCGCCCTCGCCCGCCCTCGCCCGCCCGCCCTCGCCCGCCCTCACCCTCGCCCTCACCCTCGCCCTCGCCCTCGCCCTCGCCCTCGCCCGCCCTCGCCCTCGCCCTCGCCCTCGCCCGCCCTCGCCCTCGCCCGCCCTCGCCCGCCCTCGCCCGCCCTCGCCCTCGCCCTCGCCCTCGCCCTCGCCCTCGCCCTCGCCCGCCCTCGCCCGCCCTCGCCCGCCCTCGCCCTCGCCCTCGCCCTCGCCCGCCCTCGCCCTCGCCCTCGCCCTCGCCCGCCCTCGCCCTCGCCCGCCCTCGCCCGCCCTCGCCCTCGCCCGCCCTCGCCCGCCCTCGCCCTCGCCCGCCCTCGCCCTCGCCCGCCCTCGCCCTCGCCCGCCCTCGCCCTCGCCCGCCCTCGCCCGCGCCCTCGCCCGCGCCCTCGCCCGCGCCCTCGCCCGCGCCCTCGCCCGCCCTCGCCCGCCCTCGCCCGCCCTCGCCCTCGCGCCCCCTCGCCCTCGCCCGCCCTCGCCCTCGCCCTCGCCCGCCCTCGCCCTCGCCCTCCCTCGCCCTCCCTCGCCCGCCCTCGCCCTCGCCCGCCCTCGCCCGCCCTCGCCCGCCCTCGCCCGCCCTCGCCCGCCCTCGCCCGCCCTCGCCCTCGCCCTCGCCCTCGCCCCCGCCCTCGCCCTCCCTCGCCCTCGCCCTCGCCCGCCCTCGCCCGCCCTCGCCCTCGCCCGCCCTCGCCCTCGCCCGCCCTCGCCCTCGCCCGCCCTCGCCCGCCCGCGCCCTCGCCCGCGCCCTCGCCCGCGCCCTCGCCCGCCCTCGCCCGCCCTCGCCCGCCCTCGCCCGCCCTCGCCCGCCCTCGCCCGCCCTCGCCCGCCCTCGCCCGCCCTCGCCCTCGCCCGCCCTCGCGCCCCCTCGCCCTCGCTCGCCCTCGCCCTCGCCCTCGCCCGCCCTCGCCCTCGCCCGCCCTCGCCCGCCCTCGCCCTCGCCCTCGCCCGCCCTCGCCCGCGCCCTCGCCCGCGCCCGCCCTCGCCCGCCCTCGCCCGCCCTCGCCCTCGCCCCCCCCCGCCCTCGCCCCCCCCCGCCCTCGCCCCCCCCGCCCTCGCCCCCCCCGCCCTCGCCCCCCCCCGCCCTCGCCCCCCCCCGCCCTCGCCCCCCCCCGCCCTCGCCCTCCCCCGCCCTCGCCCTCCCCCGCCCTCGCCCTCCCCCGCCCTCCCCCGCCCTCGCCCTCCCCCGCCCTCGCCCTCCCCCGCCCTCCCCCGCCCTCGCCCGCCCTCGCCCGCCCTCGCCCGCCCTCGCCCTCGCCCGCCCTCGCCCTCGCCCGCCCTCGCCCTCGCCCGCCCTCGCCCTCGCCCGCCCTCGCCCTCGCCCGCCCTCGCCCTCGCCCGCCCTCGCCCTCGCCCGCCCTCGCCCTCGCCCGCCCTCGCCCTCGCCCGCCCTCGCCCGCCCTCGCCCGCCCTCGCCCGCCCTCGCCCTCGCCCTCGCCCCCCCCGCCCTCGCCCCCCCTCGCCCTCGCCTCGCCCTCGCCCTCGCCCTCGCCCGCCCTCGCCCGCCCTCGCCCGCCCTCGCCCACCCTCGCCCTCGCCCGCCCTCGCCCTCGCCCCCCCCGCCCTCGCCCCCCGCGTTCACCCTCGCCCGCCCTCGCCCTCGCCTGGCCTCGCCCTCGCCCTCGCCCTCGCCTGGCCTCGCCCTCGCCCTCGCCCTCGCCCGCCCTCGCCCTCGCCCGCCCTCGCCCTCGCCCGCCCTCGCCCGCCCTCGCCCGCCCTCGCCCGCCCTCGCCCTCGCCCTCGCCCTCGCCCTCGCCCTCGCCCTCGCCCGCCCTCGCCCTCGCCCTCGCCCTCGCCCTCGCCCTCGCCCGCCCTCGCCCTCGCCCTCGCCCTCGCCCTCGCCCGCCCTCGCCCGCCCTCGCCCTCGCCCTCGCCCTCGCCCGCCCTCGCCCTCGCCCTCGCCCTCGCCCGCCCTCGCCCTCGCCCGCCCTCGCCCTCGCCCTCGCCCTCGCCCTCGCCCTCGCCCTCGCCCTCGCCCTCGCCCGCCCTCGCCCGCCCTCGCCCGCCCTCGCCCGCCCTCGCCCGCCCTCGCCCGCCCTCGCCCGCCCTCGCCCGCCCTCGCCCTCGCCCGCCCTCGCCCTCGCCCGCCCTCGCCCTCGCCCGCCCGCGCCCTCGCCCGCGCCCTCGCCCGCCCTCGCACGCCCTCGCCCGCCCTCGCCCGCCCTCGCCCTCGCCCTCGCCCTCGCCCGCCCTCGCCCGCCCTCGCCCGCCCTCGCCCTCGCGCCCCCTCGCCCTCGCCCGCCCTCGCCCTCGCCCTCGCCCGCCCTCGCCCTCGCCCGCCCTCGCCCTCGCCCTCGCCCGCCCTCGCCCTCGCCCTCGCCCGCGCCCGCGCCCGCCCTCGCCCGCCCTCGCCCGCCCTCGCCCTCGCCCGCCCTCGCCCGCCCTCGCCCTCGCCCGCCCTCGCCCGCCCTCGCCCGCCCTCGCCCGCCCTCGCCCCCCCCGCCCTCGCCCCCCCCGCCCTCGCCCCCCCCCGCCCTCGCCCCCCCCGCCCTCGCCCTCCCCCGCCCTCGCCCTCCCCCGCCCTCGCCCTCCCCCGCCCTCGCCCTCCCCCGCCCTCGCCCTCCCCCTCCCCCGCCCTCCCCCGCCCTCCCCCGCCCTCGCCCGCCCTCGCCCGCCCTCGCCCGCCCTCGCCCGCCCTCGCCCTCGCCCGCCCTCGCCCTCGCCCGCCCTCGCCCTCGCCCGCCCTCGCCCTCGCCCGCCCTCGCCCTCGCCCTCGCCCGCGATCGCCCGCCCTCGCCCTCCCTCGCCCGCCCTCGCCCTCGCCCTCGCCCGCCCTCGCCCCCCCCGCCCTCGCCCCCCCCGCCCTCGCCCCCCCCCGCCCTCGCCCCCCCTCGCCCTCGCCTGGCCTCGCCCTCGCCCTCGCCCTCGCCCTCGCCCTCGCCCGCCCTCGCCCTCGCCCGCCCTCGCCCGCCCTCGCCCTCGCCCGCCCTCGCCCACGCCCCCCCCCGCCCTCGCCCCCCGCGTTCACCCTCGCCCGCCCTCGCCCTCGCCTGGCCTCGCCCTCGCCCTCGCCCTCGCCTGGCCTCGCCCTCGCCCGCCCTCGCCCTCGCCCGCCCTCGCCCTCGCCCGCCCTCGCCCGCCCTCGCCCTCGCCCGCCCTCGCCCTCGCTCGCCCTCGCCCTCGCCCTCGCCCTCGCCCTCGCCCGCCCTCGCCCTCACCCTCGCCCTCGCCCTCGCCCTCGCCCGCCCTCGCCCTCGCCCTCGCCCGCCCTCGCCCTCGCCCTCGCCCGCCCTCGCCCTCGCTCGCCCACGCTCGCCCTCGCCCGCCCTCGCCCGCCCTCGCCCGCCCTCGCCCGCCCTCGCCCTCGCCCGCCCTCGCCCGCCCTCGCCCGCCCTCGCCCTCGCCCGCCCTCGCCCTCGCCCACCCTCGCCCTCCCTCCCTCGCCCGCCCTCGCCCTCGCCCTCGCCCTCGCCCGCCCTCGCCCCCCCCGCCCTCGCCCCCCCCGCCCTCGCCCCCCGCGTTCACCCTCGCCCGCCCTCGCCCTCGCATGGCCTCGCCCTCGCCCTCGCCCTCGCCCGCCCTCGCCCCCGCCCTCGCCCTCGCCCTCGCCCGCCCTCGCCCTCGCCCGCCCTCGCCCTCGCCCGCCCTCGCCCTCGCCCGCCCTCGCCCTCGCCCGCCCTCGCCCTCGCCCGCCCTCGCCCTCGCCCGCCCTCGCCCGCCCTCGCCCGCCCTCGCCCGCCCTCGCCCTCGCCCGCCCTCGCCCTCGCCCGCCCTCGCCCGCCCTCGCCCGCCCTCGCCCGCCCTCGCCCGCCCTCGCCCCCGCCCTCGCCCGCCCTCGCCCGCCCTCGCCCGCCCTCGCCCGCCCTCGCCCGCCCTCGCCCTCGCCCGCGCCCTCGCCCGCCCTCGCCCTCGCCCGCCCTCGCCCTCGCCCTCGCCCGCCCTCGCCCTCGCCCGCCCTCGCCCGCCCTCGCCCGCCCTCGCCCGCCCTCGCCCGCCCTCGCCCTCGCCCGCCCTCGCCCGCCCTCGCCCGCCCTCGCCCGCCCTCGCCCGCCCCCGCCCGCCCCCGCCCGCCCCCGCCCGCCCCCGCCCTCGCCCGCCCTCGCCCGCCCTCGCCCTCGCCCTCGCCCTCGCCCTCGCCCTCGCCCTCGCCCGCCCTCGCCCGCCCTCGCCCTCGCCCGCCCTCGCCCTCGCCCGCCCTCGCCCTCGCCCGCCCTCGCCCTCGCCCGCCCTCGCCCGCCCTCGCCCGCCCTCGCCCGCCCTCGCCCGCCCTCGCCCGCCCTCGCCCGCCCTCGCCCGCCCTCGCCCGCCCTCGCCCGCCCTCGCCCGCCCTCGCCCGCCCTCGCCCGCCCTCGCCCGCCCTCGCCCGCCCCCGCCCGCCCTCGCCCTCGCCCTCGCCCTCGCCCTCGCCCGCCCTCGCCCCCGCCCTCGCCCTCACCCTCGCCCTCGCCCTTGCCCGCCTTCGCTCGCCCTCGCCCTCGCCCTCGCCCGCCCTCGCCCGCCCTCGCCCGCCCTCGCCCTCGCCCGCCCTCGCCCTCGCCCGCCCTCGCCCGCCCTCGCCCTCGCCCGCCCTCGCCTGCCCTCGCCAGCCCTCGCCCGCCCTCGCCCTCGCCCGCCCTCGCCCTCGCCCGCCCTCGCCCTCGCCCTCGCCCGCCCTCGCCCTCGCCCGCCCTCGCCCACCCGCCCTCGCCCGCCCTCGCCCGCCCTCGCCCGCCCTCGCCCGCCCTCGCCCGCCCTCGCCCGCCCTCGCCCGCCCTCGCCCTCGCCCGCCCTCGCCCTCGCCCGCCCTCGCCCTCGCCCGCCCTCGCCCTCGCCCGCCCTCGCCCTCGCCCGCCCTCGCCCTCGCCCGCCCTCGCCCGCCCTCGCCCGCCCTCGCCTGCCCTCGCCCTCGCCCGCCCTCGCCCTCGCCCGCCCTCGCCCGCCCTCGCCCTCGCCCTCGCCCGCCCTCGCCCTCGCCCGCCCTCGCCCTCGCCCTCGCCCGCCCTCGCCCTCGCCCGCCCTCGCCCTCGCCCGCGCCCTCGCCCTCGCTCCCGCCCTCGCCCGCCCCCGCCCTCGCCCGCCCCCGCCCTCGCCCGCCCCCGCCCTCGCCCGCCCCCTCCCTCGCCCGCCCCCTCCCTCGCCCGCCCCCTCCCTCGCCCGCCCCCTCCCTCGCCCGCCCCCTCCCTCGCCCGCCCCCTCCCTCGCCCGCCCCCGCCCCCGCCCTCGCCCGCCCCCGCCCTCGCCCGCCCCCGCCCTCGCCCGCCCCCGCCCTCGCCCGCCCCCGCCCTCGCCCGCCCCCGCCCTCGCCCGCCCCCGCCCTCGCCCGCCCCCGCCCGCCCTCGCCCTCGCCCGCCCTCGCCCTCGCCCGCCCTCGCCCTCGCCCGCCCTCGCCCTCGCCCGCCCTCGCCCGCCCTCGCCCGCCCTCGCCCGCCCTCGCCCGCCCTCGCCCGCCCTCGCCCGCCCTCGCCCGCCCTCGCCCGCCCTCGCCCGCCCTCGCCCGCCCTCGCCCGCCCTCGCCCGCCCTCGCCCGCCCTCGCCCGCCCTTGCCCTTGCCCGCCCTTGCCCTTGCCCGCCCTCGCCCTTGCCCGCCCTTGCCCGCCCTTGCCCGCCCTTGCCCGCCCTTGCCCGCCCTTGCCCGCCCTTGCCCGCCCTCGCCCGCCCTCGCCCGCCCTCGCCCGCCCTTGCCCGCCCTTGCCCGCCCTTGCCCGCCCTCGCCCGCCCTCGCTCGCCCTCGCCCGCCCTCGCCCGCCCTCGCCCGCCCTCGCCCGCCCTCGCCCGCCCTCGCCCTCGCCCGCCCTCGCCCGCCCTCGCCCGCCCTCGCCCGCCCTCGCCCGCCCTCGCCCGCCCTCGCCCGCCCTCGCCCGCCCTCGCCCGCCCTCGCCCGCCCTCGCCCGCCCTTGCCCTTGCCCGCCCTCGCCCTTGCCCGCCCTTGCCCGCCCTTGCCCGCCCTTGCCCGCCCTTGCCCGCCCTTGCCCGCCCTTGCCCGCCCTTGCCCGCCCTTGCCCGCCCTTGCCCGCCCTTGCCCGCCCTCGCCCGCCCTTGCCCGCCCTCGCCCGCCCTCGCCCGCCCTCGCCCGCCCTCGCCCGCCCTCGCCCGCCCTCGCCCGCCCTCGCCCGCCCTCGCCCGCCCTCGCCCGCCCTCGCCCGCCCTCGCCCGCCCTCGCCCTCGCCCGCCCTCGCCCGCCCTCGCCCTCGCCCGCCCTCGCCCGCCCTCGCCCGCCCTCGCCCTCGCCCGCCCTCGCCCGCCCTCGCCCGCCCTCGCCCGCCCTCGCCCGCCCTCGCCCGCCCTCGCCCGCCCTCGCCCTCGCCCTCGACCGCCCTCGCCCTCGACCGCCCTCGCCCTCGACCGCCCTCGCCCTCGACCGCCCTCGCCCTCGACCGCCCTCGCCCTCGACCGCCCTCGCCCTCGACCGCCCTCGCCCTCGACCGCCCCCGCCCTCGCCCGCCCTCGCCCGCCCTCGCCCGCCCTCGCCCGCCCTCGCCCTCGCCCGCCCCCGCCCGCCCTCGCCCTCGCCCGCCCTCGCCCGCCCCCGCCCTTCCCCGCCCTCCCTCGCCCGCGCCCTCGCTCGCGCCCTCGCCCGCCCTCGCCCGCCCTCGCCTCCCCCGCCCTCCCCCGCGCCCTCGCCCTCGCCCGCCCTCGCCCGCCCTCGCCCTCGCCCGCCCTCGCCCGCCCTCGCCCGCCCCCGCCCCCGCCCGCCCCCGCCCGCCCTCGCCCCCGCCCTCGCGCCCCCGCCCGCCCCCGCCCGCCCTCGCCCTCGCGCCCGCCCTCGCGCCCGCCCTCGCGCCCGCCCTCGCGCCCGCCCTCCTCTCCTTCCTCTCCTACCTCCCCTTCCTCCCCTTCCTCCCCTTCCTCCCCTTTCTTCCTTTCCTTCCCTTTCTCTCCTTCCCTTTCTCTCCTTCCCTTTCTCTCCTTCCCTTTCTCTCCTTCCCTTTCTCTCCTTCCCTTTCTCTCCTTCCCTTTCTCTCCTTCCCTTTCTCTCCTTCCCTTTCTCTCCTTCCCTTTCTCTCCTTCCCTTTCTCTCCTTCCCTTTCTCTCCTTCCCTTTCTCTCCTTCCCTTTCTCTCCTTCCCTCTCACTCAGACACACACACTCCCACACACAGGAAAGAAATTATTTTGTTGGATACAGTTCAGACAAGGTTCACTAAGATGACCCCTGGTGTGGCAGGATTGTCTTAAGTCCAAAGACTAAACAAGTTAGGATTCTACTCATAGGAATTTAGAAGAATGATAGGTGATCTCATTGGAACATATCCAATTCTAAAGGGGCTTGATGGGGTAAATGCTGAGAGAACATTTCCCCTCATGGAGGGTCCAAGACCAGAGGACATAGCTTCAGAATTAAAGGGCACCAATTTAAGACTGACATTTTTAGATTAGATTCCCTACAGTGTGGAAACAGGCACTTTGGCCCAACAAGTCCACACCGACCCTCCGAAAAGTAACCCACCCAGACCCATTTCCCTCTGACTAATGCACCTAACACTATGGGCAATTTAGCATGGCCAATTCACCTAACCTGCACATCTTTAGATTGTGGGAGGAAACCGGAGCACCCGGAAGAAACCCACGCAGACCCTGGGAGAATGAGGAGAAATTTAATCTGTCAGAGAGTTGAGTGTTTGGAACTCCTTGCCAGAGTGAGCTGTGGGGGTGGAGCCTTTGTGTATATTTAAGGCTGTGATAGGTTCTAGATCTGAGTCATGGGTCACAGAGAAAGGGCAGGGTCATGGCTGCGGAGATGGTCAGATCAGCCATGACCCTATTGAACAAAAGAGCAGTCTGGAGGGGCTGAATGGCTTACTGCTGTTCTTATTTCTTATGGCTTTATATTGGGTACATGGCAGTAGTATATTTGTAGGGAGAGAGAAATTGTCCTGATTCTTTCAAGGAAAGACTCTGTCTATGGAATCCCTACAGTGTGGATACAAACCATTCGGCCCAACAAATCCACACCAACTCATCCAATCCAGACTCCCCTCCTACCACCCTATCTCTGTAACCGTCCATTTCCCATGGCTAATCCACCTAACCTACACACCTTTTGGATTGTGAGAGGAAACCAGAGCACCTGGAAGAAACCCACGCAGACAGAGAAAAATGTGCAAACTGCACATAGACAGTCCCCCGAGGCTGGAATTGAACCCAGGTCCCTGGTGCTGTGAGGTAACAGTGCTAACCACTGAGCCACCATGCTGCATCCACGTGGCGATTTTATTTATACACAAGACACCTCTTCAGATTCCTGGCTACTAAAGATTATTGACCCCATTCTGCGCTGTCTAATTGGAAATATTTAGTTGAATCTTTATGCAAGTACATTTGGGTGCAGGTGTCAAAATTAGTCCAAAATGAAAAAGCAGCAGCATTTTCAGCTTTAGAGTTTTGAATAAAAATGAGATTGATTTGATCACTGGCAAGGAGTACAAGATGGTGCGTGGTTTGTCAGAGAAATTTCAGCAACTTGCTCCACACCTCCTCCTAGTGGTCAGACTGGAACAACCTTGTCTGCTGACACAGCAATTTATAGGAAAGCTTCAGCAAGACTGCATCAGAAGAAAGTTTGTTTGTGGATGGAAGGTGCGTGGCCTATAAAGAACTTCTAATTGCACTGTGTTACCTTGTGATAAAAAGCCCTGCAAGTAATCTTAGTGAGAGTGTGATACACTGAAATGTCACGTTTTGACCACAAATCCAAAAATTACCTTTGTTTACCTTTGGGTGATCGTAGAATAAACATCACAAAGTATAGTTCTTTTTTCATAAAAATGTTGTTCTCCTTAACATTGCAATTTCTAGTGAAGTCTCTTGATGGATACAAGATGGAAGTCTTGGACAAAATGGGTCCTTTTTTCAGCAATACTTTGGTTTGTTTTACCAAAGACTGATAGATGTGCAAAAGCCTGTGGTGTTGTGATTGCTTTCTAGTTAGGTTGCCCCAAAGTCAAATGTTTTTAGGGCTTTGATAGAACACGCTGTCTTAAAAAAAAAATGTTCATAATCCTTGCAAAACAATAAAAACAAACAATTGCTTCAGTGTTCAAAGTAATTGGTGGTGATGTTGGTGAGGCCTCTTCTAGAGTACTGGGTACAGGGTTGGTCTCCCTGCTATAGGAAGGATATTATTAAGGTGGAGACAATTCAGAAGAGATTTGCCAGGAATGGAGGGTTTGATTGATAAGGAGAGGCTGGATAGGCTGGGACACTTTTCACTGGAGCCGAGGAGGTTGAAAGGTGACCTTTTTGTGGAGGTTTATAATATCATGAGGGACAAAGATAAGGTGAATGGCAGGTGTCTTTCTGCTAGGGTGGGGGATTTCAAGACTAGGTGGCATATACATTAGATGAGATGAGAAAGATTTTAAAAAGACAAGAGGGGCAATTTTTTTGAGTGGTGTATGTGTGGAATGAACTTCCAGATGAAGTGGTTGATGCAGGTACAGTTACAATGTTTAAAAGACATTTAAACAAGTACATGAGTAAAACATGTTTAGAGGAATATGAGCCAAGCACAAGCAAGTGAGACTAATTTAGTTTGGGATTATGGTTGGCATGGACTGGTTGGATCAAAGGGTCTGTTTCCGTGCTGTGTGTCTGTATTACTCAAAGCACGTGTTCTATAAAAAGTCTGCAAGGAGAATGCTGTTTATTTGGTAGCTTTGTTTTCTGTGTCGGAATATCGTGGATCAATGTTTGATTTCAGGCCTTAAATAGATAATAAAAGTAGCTACATCAATGCAGGAATGTAACGCTGAGAGGTACTTGCTTCAATTTAACGTCTCATTGAAACAGCATCGTCTTGTTCAGGTGGATGTAAAGGATCTGTGTTTGTCTGAGCTTAATTCTATTTGTAAAATTTCATTCACAAATTCACTACCTATGTAATGGTGACTAAAGGAAGTTAACTGGATATAAAATACATGTACAAGACATCTCAAAGTAACATGAGGCTTATCAAAAATTATTATAAAGAAAGAAGTAACTTATTAACTCTAACTTTTATGTAATTATCTTGCTACCAACACTACCAGAAACCAATTATCTGGTTATTTGTCTTCTCATCTTTCCAACTACACTTTGCTATGATCCCAGCTGATGGTTATTACTGAACAAGTCAGATTGCAGACTGAAATCTAGCCTCGTCAATTGTGTTTTGTTTTTTTTATTTCACAAGATGCTCTTTCCCTGAAACATATACACCGATTTGGTTTTAACAATAAAAGAGAATTTTATTACACAAAAGAAATGCAGCTAAAATTAGATTAAAATAAAGATAAATTTGCATAATTACTCTGGGAGGGCTTCCATCATTTGTGTTCTTTGACACATACTGATTTTAAAATTGTAGCCCCAGTAATACTGACAAGTTAGTGATTAAACCTTCTCGTGCTCACAGATCAAAACACATATGCCACTTGTTCAAAACCCAAAATGCATGATGAGTTGTTTATATTTTACATGATGCAGAGGAAAAAGAAGCAGGTTTGAAGCCTTGACTTGGTAAATACCAGGAAACTCAATTCTCACTTTTTGTTGCAGTGAAGAGTTGTTGCAACTCAAGGACAAAATCATTACAAACACAATAAGCTTCAAAACTGTGACCTCGAGTGACCTCCAGAGGAACTACACGTGCTTTGGGCAAAACCGCAAAGGTCTGACCAGTGTACAAGTGACTTTAGCCTGGAAAGGTATTCAAACTTTATTCAAACATGCTAGGGATCTTAGCCCTCTACTGGATTTAGTCTGATTCATTGCCTGAAATATTTCTAGTGAGGTCTTCTTAGGCTCTTCCCACATGAGAAAAGATCATGGTTCAAGTTCCATTCCAAGGACATAAGCACATCGTTAAAATCATAATTCTTACAGTGCGGAAAGAGGTCATTTGGCCCATTGAGTCTGTGAGACCCTCCAAAGAGCATTCCAACCACTTATCCCTGTAACCTTGCAGTTCCCACGGTTAGTCTACCTAGCCTGCATGTCCCTAGACACTGTGGGCAATTTAGCGCGACCAATCCACCTAATCTGCACATCTTTGGATTGTGTGGGGGGGGAACCAGAGGACCTGGAGGAAACCCATGCAGACAGAAAACATTTACCTTAGGCTGGATTCGAACCCAGGTCCCTGGGACTCTGAGTGCTAACCATTGAGCCACCATATTGTCTACAGATCAGCAGTGATGGAGTGCTGCACTGTCATCTTTCAGGCAGAAAGCTAAACTGTCACTCTGTCTGCCCCCTCTGGTCGAGGTAAAAGGTCCCACAGCTCTCTGGCAGCACCCGGGGAGAGGAAACAGAGATAACATTTCCGTTTGACGAATGATCAATCTGAACACAATGAGAAGTTTTGGGAGGATTGAGTGGAGGCTGGAGGATTGTGAGATGAAGTACAGAGTTTGAAGTTTGGAGGATTGATGAAAGATGAAGGTCCTAGACAATGAGATCTGATATGTGCAGCACCATTTGTAAAATTTATTCAGAGGACACTTAAGAAGGTAGAAGGGAAAATGATGTTGTCTGTACCTGGTCTGGCTTACATGTGATTCCAGGCTTACATGTGATTCCAGGCACACAACAATATGGTTAACCCTTAACTGCCCCCTGGACCATTAGGGAAAAGCAATAAATTTTTACCCAGAGAGCCAAGACCGCATAGTGAATGAATAAAAGCTTGGGCTTATCTTTTTATTGCTTTTGGCATTAGGTTTAGTTGAATTGTATGAGTTTCAAAGATATTTTGGATGTTCTGGGGATATTAAAGGTGCTATGTTTGTAGTTTTGTTTTCCTTCTAACAAGATTTTTCTTTCATCGTTTTTCACCTGCTCCCAGCTCCTAGTTATGCAATTGAACTTGGATGCGCCTTTGGAGTTACACTATCGATCCTGATCACTTCCATCATTGTCTACCACTTCTGGTGGATTGAGATCGTGTTGCTCTACCGACTGTACTTTGGCGCCGATGAGACAGTGGGAGGTGAGGGAAGCCGGCAGTAGGATAATTGTCGAGCTGTGTGTGTGGCATGATGAATCCATGTGTCGAGCTCAGAATTCTCATAGTGAATTCAGGAAATTGGGGGATGTGCAAACTTTATTCCCACTGACATCCAACACTGTCCCCAAAAGTGATGGCTTTTCAGCTGACATTTGGCAGACCAAAGTGACCCAGAGCCTGGCCCCGAGTGTGGGTACTTTAACCAGCATGTTTGCTCTTTCCTCATCCTACTATAGGGTTGTTAATGTCCACCATGTTCCCTGCTGTCTAACCTCTGTACAGTAATAAGGGCAAAATACTGTGGATGCCGGAAACCTTAAACAAACAGTGTTGGAGTAACTCAGCAGGTCTGGCAGTATCTATGGAGAGAGAAATAGAGTTAATGTTTCGAGTCTGGAATGACTCCTCTTCAGAACTGTATGGGCTGCTGTATTTTAGATCAGAGTGGTGCTGGAAAAGTACAGCAGGTCAGGCAGCATCCGAGGAGCAGGGAAATCGACGTATCGGGCAAAAGCCCTTCATCAGGAATAGAGGCAGGGAGCTTCCAGGGTGGAGAGATAGAGGGGTGGGGGGAAGGTAGCAAAGAGTACAATAGGTGAATGGGGATGGGGATGGAGGTGATAGGTCAGAGGGGAGGGTGGAGACGATAGATGGGAAGGGAGATTGACAGGTAGGACAGGTCATGGGGACAGTGCTGAGCTGGCAGGTTGGAACTGAGGTAAGGTGGGGGAGGGGAAATGAGGAAACTGGTGAAGTCCACATTGATGCCCTGGGGTTGAAGTGTTCTGAGGTGGAAGATGAGGCATTCTTCCTCCAGGTGTCGGATGGTGAGGGAGCGGCGGTGCAGGAGGCCCAGGACCTCCATGTCCTCGGCAGAGTGGGAGGGGGAGTTGAAATGTTGAGCCACGGGGCGGTGTGGTTGATTGGTGCGGGTGTCCCGGAGATGTTCCCTGAAATGCTCTGCGAGGAGGCGCCCAGTCTCCCCAATGTAGAGGAGACCGCATCGTGAGCAACGGATACAATAAATAATATTGGTGGATGTGCAGGTAAAACTTTGGATGTGGAAAGCTCCTTTGGGGCTTTGGATGAAGGTGAGGGGGGGAGGTGTGGGCACAGGTTTTGCAATTCCTGCGGTGGCAGGGGAAGGTGCCAGGATGGGTTGTAGGGGGGCATGGACCTGACCAGGTAATCACGGAGGGAACGGTCTTTGCAGAAGGCGGAAAGGGGTGGGGAGAGTGGCGGGGTCTGTTTGGAGGTGGCGGAAATGTCGGCGGATGATTTGGTTTATGCGAAGGTTGGTAGGGTGGAAGGTGAGCACCAGGGGGGTTCTGTCCTTGTTAGAGGGGTTGGAGGGGTGGGGTCTGAGGGCAGAGGTGCGGGATGTGGATGAGATGCGTTGTAGGGCATCTTCAACTACATGGGAAGGGAAATTGCGGTCTCTAAAGAATGAGGCCATCTAGTATGTTATGTGGTGGAACTGGTCCTCCAGGGAGCAGATATGGCGGAGGCGGAGGAATTGGGAATATGGGATGCCATTTTTGCAGGAGATAGGGTGGGAAGAGGTGTAATCCAGGTAGCCGTGGGAGTCGTTTGGTTTTTAAGTGGGTGTCAAGTCGGTCATCATTAATGGAGATGGAGAGGTCCAGGAAGGGGAGGGAGGTGTCAGAGATGGTCCAGGTAAATTTAAGGTTGGGTGGAATGTGTTGAAGTTGATGAACTGCTCAACCTCCTCGCGGGAGCACGAGGTGACACCGATGCAGTCATTGGTGTAGCAGAGGAAGAGTTGGGGAGTGGTGTCGGTGTAACAGTGGAAGATGGACTGTTCTACATAAACAACAAAGAGACAGGCATAGCTGGGTACCATATGGGTGCCCATGGCTACCCTTTTGATCTGGAGGAAGTGGTAGGATTCAAAGGAGAAATTGTTGAGGGTGAGGACGAGTTCAGCCAAACGAATGAGTGTGTCAGTGGAAGGGTACTGTTGGGGACGTCGGGAGGGGAAGAAATGGAGGGCTTGGATGCCCTGGTCATAGCAGATGGAGGTGTAGAGGAATTGGTTGTCCATGGTGAAGATGAGGCGTTGGGGGCCGGGGAAACAGAAGTCTTGGAGGAGGTGGAGGGCGTGGGTGGTGTGTTGAACATATGTGGGGAGTCCTAGACTAGGGGGGGATAGGACAGTATCAAGGTAGGTGGAGATGAGTTCAGTGGGGCAGGAGCAGGCGCAGGCTTAGACAATGGGTTGGCCATGGTGGTCAGGCTTGTGGATCTTGCGAAGGAGATAGTCTGCACCTTCCGATTCTATGAGGTTGGAAGCTGTGGATGGGAGATCTCCTGAGTTGATGAGGTTCTGTATGGTCTGGGAGATGATGGTTTGGTGATTGGGGGGGTGGGGTCATGGTTGAGGGGGCGGTAGGAGGTGGTGTCTTAGAGTTGACGTCTGGCTTCAGCAGTGTAGAGGTCATTGCGCCAAACTACCACTGCACCCCCTTGTCCGCTGGTTTGATGGTGAGGTCGGGATTGGAGCAGAGGGAGTGGAGGGATGCACATTGTGAGGGTGCGAGATTGGAGAAGGGGAGGGGGTAGACAGGTTGAGGCAATTAATGTCTCGGCGGCAGTTGGAAATGACGAAATTGAGGGCAGGTAATAGGCCAGTACGGGGTGTCCAGGTGGATGGGGTGTGTTGGAGGCGAGTGAAGGGGTCCTCAGAAGGTGGGCGGGAGTCCTGATTGTAAAAGTAAAATCGGAGACGGCGGAAGAAGTGTTAGACGTCACGATGCGGAGGGATTGGATGTCCATGGTGAAGATGAGGCATTGGGGGCCTGAGAAATGGAAGTCTTGGAGGAGGTGGAGGGCACAGATGGTGTCTCGAATGTATGTGGGAAGTTCCTGGACTGGGGGGGGATAGGACAGTCCCTCATCACGATGTCGATTTTCCTGCTCCTCGGATGCCGCCTGACCTGCTGTGCTTTTCCAGCACCACTCTAATCTGGACTCTGGTTTCCAGCATCTGCAATCCTCCCTTTTGCCTGGGCTGCTGTATTCCCTCAGTTAACCTTTTACAATATTAAAACGTCAGGGGGTCCTTGTTCTTAGATCTCCTCGGGATTAATGCTCCGTGGCTGTGGATTACTAGATTCAGCGACCCACCCAGTCCGTTGTTTATATGCTGTGCATGTAACTGACTGGGAGGTGGAAGTGAGGCTGTCACAAGACATTCACATTGAAGTGTTTCTCTCTGCCTCTTTTCTCTTGTGATATTACAGACGGGAAGGAGTTCGATGTCTACATGTCATACGCGAGGAATTCCAAAGAGGAGGAGTTTGTCCTCACCACGCTGCAATCCGTTTTGGAAAACGAATATGGATACAAAATCTGCATCTATGACCGGGATAGTTTACCCGGTGGGAGTATGTATAGAATCTTTCAATGTCACCTGGTACTTTTACCGGAGCTCCTATACTCACCTAGCCTTTTCCCTCTATTCTCCACATCTCGAAGGTGACTAGAATCAGAGTTGTACAGCACAGAAACAGATCTTTCAATCCAACTCGTCCATGCCGACCAGATATCCCAAACTGATCTGCTCCTGTATGCCAGTATTTGGCCCATATCCCTCTAAGCCCTTCCTATGCATATACCCATCCAGATGTCTTTTAAATGCTGTGTTTGTACCAGCCTCTACTACTTTCTCTATCGGCTCGTTCCATACATGCACCACCCTCTGCATGAAAGTTGCCCCTTAGGTCCCTTTTAAATCTTTTCCCTCTCACCTTAAACCTATGCCCTCTAGTTTTGGACTCCCTGACTTGAGGAAAAATGTCCTGGTTACTCACCCAATCTATGCCCCTCATGATTTTATAAACTTCTATAAGGTCTCCCCTCAGCCTCTGATGCTCCAGGGAAAATAGCCCCAGCCTACTCAGCCTGTGTCTATCGCTCAAAAACTCCAAGCCCAGCAACATCTTCGAAAATCCTTTCTGCACCCTTTCAAGTTAGTAACATCTTTATTACCGCAGGGAGACCAGAATTGCATGCAGTATTCCAAAAGTGGTCTAACCAATATCCTATACAGCCACTAGCTGACCTTCCAACTCCTTTACTCAATACACTGACCAATAAAGGCAAGCGTACCAAACATGTTGACTTAGGCCCAGAAAACTCCAGTGGTTGTGACTGGCAGCTTCTGGTCATGATACAAAGAGGCCTGTTGAATGTCAGTTCCATTTCCCTAACCACTCAATGTGTTGCCATCTAAACCATTCACACCACTTCCAGAAAACACAGAATTGTTCCCTTGTCTGTGCTGTTTTACTCATCTGGGCTGCAACTATATCAGTTCAGTGTAAACATCAGCTTCCAACATTAACCTGGTAAACATTCAGCTGGTAAATGATGGAACGGTCGCAGTTCTGAGGAAAGGTCATTGGATCCGAAACGTTAACTCTGTTTTCTCTTCACAGACACTGCCAGAGTTGCTGAGCTTTTCCAGCAACTTCTGATGATAAGCCCAATTGTGAGTCTGAGTCTGTATCAATTTTGATACAGGAAACAGTTCATAGACAGGTATCTTTGGTCAACAAAGAAAAATGAGTTCATTTCGTATAAAACTTACTCCAACAAATACGCAAAGATCTGAAATGAAAGCAGAAATTACTAGAGAAACTCAGCAAGTCTGGCAGCGTCTGTGGGAAGAAAGCAGATTAGTTCTGATAAAAGAGCCACTGGATTCAAAACAATAACTCTGCTTTCTTCCCATAGATGCTGCCAGACCTGCTGAGTTTTGCATTCAATTTCTGTTTTTGTTTCAGATCTCTGGCATCTTTAGTTGTGTTTTTTTTTCAGGTTAGATTCCCTACAGTGTGGAAACAGGCCCTTCAGCCCAACCAGTCCACACTAACCCTCTGAAGAGTAACCCACCCAGACCCATTTCTATCTGACCAATGCACCTAACACTGTGGGCAATTTAGCATGGCCAATTCACCTGGGCTGCACATCTTTAGACTGTGGGAGGAAACCGGAGCACACTCACGCAGACACAGGGAAAATGTGCAAACTCCACACACACGGTCACCTAAGGCTGGAATCGAACCTGGGACCCTGGTGCTGTGAGGCAACAGTGCTAACCACCACCCCATTGTTTATTGTTTAAAAATGCAGAGATTATCATCAAAAAGGTTTAAATTGTACAAAGGTAGGTATGACTTCCATTCCAGCAAACCAAACTTTGACACTTGGCATTTCTAACATTGTCAAAGTTTGGTATGTTAGAATGTATGTTGGTAGACAGCGAGTGCCTTTTCCCTCGGATGGCTAGCATGAGGAGACATAGCTTTAAATTAAGGGGTGATAGATATGGGACAGATGTCAGAGCTAGTTTCTTTACTCCGAGAATAGTAGGGGTGCTCAATGCACTGCCTGCAACAGTGGTAGACGCGCCAACTTGAAAGGCATTTAAATGGTCATTGGATAGACATATGGATGTGAATGGAATAGTGTCGGTTAGATGGGCTTCAGATTGGTTCCACAGGTTGACGCAACATCGAGGGCTGAAGGGCCTGTACTGTGCTGTTATGTTCTATGTTTTACTTCAAGGGTGGATATAAAGTTGGCGGAGTGATAGGAAACAGAGTGTGATCGATATGATACAGGCTGGAGACTTGTGGAGGAGTTTCCTAGGAATCGGTTTTTGGGACTCATGTTTTTCCTAATGTATACATGATCTAGATCTTGGTGTGCAGGGAATGATTTCAAAGATTACAGATGACACACAACTTAGAATTGTAAACTGTGAGGTGGGCTGTTTGTAACTCCAGAAGGTCATTGGAAAGGTTCAATGCAGAGGAATGTGAGGTGATGCACTTTAGTTGGAAGAACATTATGAAGGAGTGGAGGGAGTTGGGTGTATATGGGCACAGATCATTGAAGATGACAGAGCAGTAAGTAAACCATGCAGTGTACTCACCTGGGTAGTGCAGTGAAGGTGGGGAAAGAGGGAGGGGATAAAATCAAAATGGAGTTGGTTCAATTAGTATCATCCGCTCTTAAATCAGGCCCTCCTGGCACACAGGAAAATGGGAGTGGACATTCCACCACTCTCATCAAACTTTCCTATCTTCCTTTTACATTACGGAGACCAGAACCATGCAGAGAGTTCAAGGTGATTTAACATAAGTTACCGATAATTCCATCATAACGTTGAAACACCGGGCCAAATGCTAGAAAGTAGGATAAGTGTAGATAGCTTGGCACAGATTCTGTGGGCCAAGGACACTATTTAGAGCTGTGTCAAGCCACATAACAGAAGCATAGCGTTGACCTGGCAGTGTTTGTTGCGAATGTTGACTATTATTCTTCATTTCTTTCTCCTGACAATGCCTTTTGTTTTGTATTTTAGTCATTACAGATGAGACATTGGCTTGTATTTGGAAAAGCAGGAGGCTGTTGGTGATATTGAGCCCGAATTACCTAGTGAATGGGACACAGGCTCTTTTAGAGTTGAAGGCTGGCACTGAACGCATGGCCAGCACTGGGCAGATCCGAGTTATACTGGTGGAGTTCAGCCCAGTGAAGAAAGTCCACCATGTGCCAGAGCTGAGGAGGCTGAAGGCGGTGACGGCAACCATCAAGTGGGAAGGGGAGAAGTCCCAAGATCCCAGGAGCCGATTCTGGAAGCAGCTCCGGGTCGCTCTTCCCACAAAAAGCAAAACACAGAGGTCCGAGAGAGAGAGCAGGAGGTTAGTGTATGACAATTGTGACTCACTCCTACAAGATGGAAAACTGCCCAGATATTCTGTTTCTGAGAACTGATGATTGCAATTGCCAACAAATATCTTCATGGTTAAAGAGCAAACTATGACTTAATAGTTGTTGAATACTCTACAAAGGAAGAAGTCAAATCCTCAATATGTTGAATATTAACTTATTGTTTAACAGTAAAATTCTTCCTGTATACCATGCTCCTTTTCAAAGATTCTGAAAAGGTACAAATCAGGGGAGCAGTAAAAGGAGTAAAGTTGCAGATCAAATCTTCAAACTGTCGTACAACGTATTGGTGGCAGTAGAGTGAGGAGGTGGAAATGTCTAGTGCATATTTCATTCCAATCTTCTCCTGTCTCAGTGAAACTGTGTCTTACCAATCACTGCCAAGACAACTGCCCCTTTGCAGCATTATCCAAGAAGTTTAACTTCTAAAGGGCATTTGGTCTCATGCTCCCTGAATTTTCAATTCTGTGTCCTCACTTCCACAACCTTCGCCAGTCTCTAGGTAGACCAGTAACTCTGCTGGCATTTGTTTTCTGTCCAATCACAGTTGGCTGGTAGAAATTCAACTCGCCAGTTTGATTTCAGAACTATGCCTCTTCACATTGACTATTAAATTAATTCAATTCAGGAACCATCTCAGATGGAAGTGACCTTCACATTCCACCAAAATGTGGCTATCATGAGTGTTCTTCCCTTTACCCGACTTGACAGCATGGAGCTTTAGTGCAGACTTGAGGGATGCATCAGAGAAACCCTTCCCTTCTTGCGTTCCAGTTGATGTCCCTGATCTATCTGGTGTGGCTTCCAGGCCAGTTCAGGCATGACCTGAAGAACAGCAAAAGAACAAAGGCAGAGGGATGCAAATGATGCTTTCCCATCATGAGCCATTGACCTGTTTCCCCTGTAATTGTCTCTCAGTTTGTGTGTGTCTGTCTCTGTGGACAATTCACAGTATTTTGGTATTGGCTGCTGAAAGAGATCAGAATCAATATGTGCCCTTTCTTCATGGATGCCGAGAAGGACAAATGGCAATAGTTGGATTCGTTAATCAAAGGTCAGTTATGGTTACATTCCTGAATTTCTAACTCGACACATGGAGTGGACAAAGTCAGAAGTCACATGACAACAGGTTATTGTCCAAACAGGTTTATTTGAAATCACAAACTTCTGACTTCAATACATCACAGTGTAATTATTTTTTTAAAATGGTTGGAGATTCAGAATTGCCAGTCCACTGAAGATTTTTAACATTTTCTATTATCAAGCAGCTTCTGAGTTCTAAAGTTCAAGAAGTGATCTTAATCAGTGTGGTTGGGGGTGGGTAGACTATAGCTGGGAAATCTTTGAGGAGAAAGTGAGGACTGCAGATGCTGGAGATCAGAGCTGAAAATGTGTTGCATTCCTGTAGAAAGGCTTATGCCCGAAACGTTGATTCTCCTGTTCCCTGGATGCTGCCTGATCTGCTGCGCTTTTCCAGCAACACATTTTCAGCTATAGCTGGGAAATGTGTATTAGAGGCAGGTGAGCCAATTGCTTCAAATCGAAATGGTGGAACAGACACTAGACTTCTTGACGACTTTAAATGAGCCGCAAAGTAGGAATCTTTCCACTTGATGGCAGAAAACCTGAGATGATGTTGAAGGAACCCAAAAAAAACAAGAGTAGTGGCTGGTTGAATTGGCAGCTTTCTTGAGGAACTGCTAGAGATCAAACTGATGGCTTTACATTGATTGAATAATCAAAAAGACAGGTGAACACATTGTCTGCCAGGCAAAATCTAATCTGCTGGTGGGACTAAGTAGGGCCACTTTATCATTGAGCTGCTCAAGATCAAATTCAAATTATTGATGAATAAGATTAATATTTACAGTAGTAACTGGGACAGGGTGGCATACAGTCAAGGTAGAGGAGTACAGTTGCTATAGTCTCACTCCTGTATGGGTTACAGTATGAAATAAAAATACTTTTCTGTATTATAAAAATGGACAATTAAAATGATTAGTTGGTAGATAAGATATTTATTAAAAAGACACAATTGGTTATACTACCAAAGCCAATGTTATGGAGAGATGACTGGTGGTGGTTTAACCTGAGGGTCATCATGCCTCAAGTGAGAGAAGAGATTGGAGTGGAGAGTCCTTCATGGTAACCTCAGCTATTACAGGAATTGAACCCATGCCTTTGTATCACTCTGCATCGTAAACAGCCACCTGAGCTAACCGATTTCCCCCACAGCTATTCAATAAAGGCGCAGTAATTGATTACCATACTGAGTCAGTAATATAGAAGTACGTATCCCTTTAAATATCCCCAAAATACAAACTCTTCATGAAAGGAAGGAAAACAAAGATGCCTTTCTCTGCAGAGATTGACTGCTGAAAAGAAAAGTGATTTGGCCCATGGATTATTCTTGAAAGAGAATAGATAAAACGTAGTGTCACAAAATCTATTGCTGTGCTGTTCTTGTTGTTGCGGCCAAGTCATTAATCATATACACAGCTATCTCTGCAGTCCTTCAGATAAAGCCTGCTCAGAAAATACTGAATGGAAAAATCCTTCCAATTGCTCTTTCCGAACAGCAAATAGGTCTCACCCTGAACTCAACAGGAATTTTTACTTTTCAGAAATGGGAACAGTCAGCAAGCAGTCCTTCCTCACTGTCTTCACTACCCCAGGTCATTCCATTACCAAGGCCCTCTGCATCCAGTCACTGTTCAAACAGCAGCAACAGCAAGGTTGATAGGAAAGTGAGCTTTTCTCATCAGCCACGTGAACTTGAGGAAGCTTTGTTTTTACAAACAAATCTAATGTTCACAGTGAACTTTCCATAACCTCTTTTACAAATGCCACAAAAATGGCTTCACTCTGGGTATTGTCACAAAACGTAATGAATTCATTTTTACACAATCCTTCACAAAATTAAATACTGCATGAAATATTAAACATGGAGCAGCCTGATAATGTGGGTTATTATTTTACTTGTTATAAGATGTGATGTTGAATTTGAGACTTGCTTATAAATATTTCACTACTTGTTCACTTCACAATTGTAAAATAAACCAATTAATTGATTTTTACGTTTCACCACAGAGCATTAATAAACTATCGGCGAATTGGCTAACACTGTGTAAGCTTAGTGTTAATTTAAGCAATAAAATTATCAGGACCGAGTGAGAATGGCAGAGTTCCTTCCTGAAAGGACATTAATGAACCAGATGAGTTTTGTGACAATTGACAGTAGTTATTGCTGAGATGAGATTTGTATTCCATGTTTATGCATCAAACTTAAACATCTCCAGCTGTTGGTGTCATTTGAACTGACATCCCAAGAGCGTTAACCTTTATTTCTGGGTCACTCGTCAAGTGATATTACTGCTGTGCCCCATCTCCCATAATGCTGTGCGTATGAGAGTAAGATGACAGATCCTTTCCCTATACTTCCAATTTTTTTGGTCTACTAGCCAAAAATGCATTGTGACTAACATTTTGAACAAGACTGTGAAGTACCGTATATAAAAGTAAAATACTGCGGATGTTGAAAGCCTGGGATCCTCCCCCATTTCCCACATGTCTGCACTCGCTCCTTCCCAGAACAACAATAAGATTGTCTATGTTCTCACTCCCCACCCTACTAGTCTCTACATTCAAAGGATCATCCTCCCCGATTTCTGCAACCACCTGAGAGATGCCGTGACCAAACACATCTTTCCCTCCCTGCTGCATTCCACAGGGACCATTTCCTCCAAATCATCTTGTTCCACTCCTCCATTATTCTGACCAGCTCTTCATTTCCCCACGCACCTTCCCATGCAACTGCAGAAGGTGTAACACTTCTCCTTCCTCCCTCATTGTCCAAGGCCCCAGCACATCTTCCGGGGGAAGCAGCATTTCACTTGCACTTCTTTCAATCTAATCTATTGCAAACATTGCTTACAATACAGTCACCTTTACATCGGGGAAGATCAAGCGCAGACTGGGTGGCCACTTTCAGAATACCTGTGCTCCACCTGTAAGAATGATTCCCGCCCTTCCAGCTTCTTGCCAGTTCAGTAAACCATCTTGTTCTCATGCTAACATTTCTGTCCTGAGCCTGCTGCAGTGTTCCAAAAAAAGCACAATGTGGGCTGGAGGATCAACAATATGTTTTCAACATTAGTACTTTACGGCCTCCAGGACTCAATACAGGACTGAACAACTTGAGAGCCTGAATGCTGCCCTCCGTTTTGATTAGAGGACCCCCAATACCTCTCCCTCCCTGGCTGTATTTTCATTATGTCTTAAAAACACAGAAAACATTGGGGGAACCTCAGTGGGTCTGGCAGTATACGTGGAGAGAGAAACAGTTAATGTTTCAAGTCCAGTATTCCTATAAGAGCCTAGAGTCATACAGCATGGAAACAGACACTTGGGTCCAACACATCCACACCATACAGGTTTCCTAAACTGATCCTGTCCCATTGGCCAGCATTTGGCTTATGTTCCTCTAAACCCTTCCTATTTAAGCACCCCTTCTTAAGACGTTTTCTCTTCTCTCCTGAAGAACCAGGCTCGAAACGTGAACGCTGATTCTTTCTCCACAGATGCTGCCAAATTCAAGAATGTACGAACTAGGAGCAGCAGTAGGCCATCTGGCCACTCCAGCCTGCTGCGCCATTCAATAAGATCATGGCTGATCTTTTGGTGGACTCAGCACCACTTACCCACCTTCTCACCATAACCCTTAACTCCTTCACTGTTCAAAAATCTGCCTTTGACTTAAAAACACGCATTGAGGTAGCACGGTGACTCAGTGGGTAGCACTGCTGCCTCACAGCTCTCGGGACCCGGGTTCAATTCCTGACTCCGGTGGCTGTCTGTGTGGAGTTAGCACATTCTCCCGATGTCTGTATGGGTTTCCTCCGGGTACTCCGATTTCCTCCCACAATCCGAAGATGTGCAAGTTAGGTGACTTGGTCATGCTAGATTGCCCATAGGGTTCAGGGATGTGTAGGTTAGGTGTGGAGTAAATATAGGATATTAGGATAGGGGAATGGATCTGGGTGGGTTACTCTTCAGAGGGTTGGTGTGGACTTGTTGGGCCAAATTACCTGTTTACATACTATAGGGATTCTATGATATCCCTAATTGCTTCCCTGGGCAGGGAATTCCACAGATTCACAACCCTTTGGGAGAAGATGTTCCTCCTCAGCTCAGTCCTAAATCTGCTCTCCTTTAGGTTTGGGGTTATACCTCAAAGTTTGCTGAGTTCCCCAACATTCTCTGTTTTTGTTGTTGTGAATCACCTTCGAGGTTGGCACACATCACACAACACCGCACTAATATTCATTGGGATGTGCTTCAAATGCAGTGAGCTTCTGCCTAATTGACAATTCTTTTCTCCATCTATCTAGTTCAGTTCACAACCCACAGCAGTTTGATTTACAGTAGCATAGTGGTTATGTGACAGGGCTTGTAATCTAGAACACCAGACTAAAAAGGAAAAACACACCTGAATTTAAATCTCTGCAGCTGGGAAATTTTGAATTTTAAAAGATCTGAAATAAAAAGCTAGTACCATTACTGGTAACTGTACAATCAGAGGATTGTCGTAAAATCCTATCTGATTCAGTGAATGGCCTTTAGCTGTTCTTACCTAAAACAAAATGCGAGAGAAACTCAAACAGGTATTGCTGGAAAAAGCTCAGCAGGTCTAGCAGCATCCGTGGAGAGAAATCAGAGTTAACGTTCTGGATTGAGTCACCCTTCCTAAAGAAATTCAGCAAGTTTGGCAACAACTGAAGGGAGTAAAATAGAATGAACTCTTTGTAGAAGTGATCACAAAATGGGAAAGATTCTGTCATCTATGAAGAAATTGGCAATTGCTGCATTCATGAATTCAGCTTCTAGTTCAGGCTCCACTATTCATAGCATTCCTTTAGAGAGAGAAAGGCCTCAATTAGGGCGGCAAGGTGCCTCAGTGGTTAGCACTGCTTCATCACAGCTTCATGGACCTGGGATTGATTCCAGCCTCAGGCGAGTGTGGAGTTTGCACATTGTCTCCATAGGTTTCCTCTGGGTGCATCAGTTTCCTCCCATGGTTCAAAGATGTGCAGGCTAGGTGGATTAGCCATGCTAATTTGCCCATAGTGTCTAATGATGTGCAGGTTGGGTGGATTAGCCATGGGGAATGCAGGGTTACAGGGTAGTGGAGTGGTTTTGGATGGAATGCTCTTCAGAGGGTCAGTTTGGGTTTGTTAGGCCAAATGTTTCCACACTGTAGGGATTCTATGTTCAGTTGCAGGAGGCTCTGCCTGTGGTTAATGAATAAACACTTGAATATATATGAAGCCTGTGACATCCACAGGATATCCTACACCCAATGGGCACAATTTGAAGTTCACATATTGTTACAATGTCAGAAATATGGCAGTCAATTTGTCCACAGCAAGCTCCTACAAATAACAATGTGACCATTAATAGATGATATTATGTGAAGGTGAAGCAGTGACCTTGGATACACACCAGGGATTCTGTTGCACTTGCCTGAGAGGAGAGATGGGGAAGAGGAACTGACAGAAACAAAACAGATGACTTACACAACATGGCCTGTTTTGATGAGACAATAATGAGGAACATTGTTAGCCAAGATCTTTTTCCGAGGTGGGATAATCCAAAAGTAGACGGCATGGGTTTAACATGAGAAAGATTTTTTTAAAATGACCTGAGGGTTTTTTTTTCCCACGCAGAGAGTGGTGCGTGTATTGAATGAGCTGCCAGAGGAAATAGTGAAGGCTGGTACAATGACAACATTTAAAAGGCATTTGGATGGGTATTTGACAGGAAGTGTTTAGAGGGATATGGGCCAAGTGCTGGCAAATAGGACGAGATCAGACTGGTCAGCATGGACACATTGAAAGGTCAGTTCCCATGCTGTATGCCTTCCTGACTCTATAAACACTCTCTTCGTCCTATCTCTCTGGGTGCTACCCAAACATTTCCAGCATGTTTTTTTTAAAAATTTCATCATGGATAAATGTCTGGGTGATGCTCTCTGGTAGGTAAATGTTTGTAAAAATATCCACCTGTGCCTCAGAAAATAGAAACTGACTGGGGTGACAGAGCAAAGGATCCAATGATACATGTAACGAAATCCATAATAGCAGCAGCACTGGTTTGGTAAACTAATAACAAAAGCCTGTGATTTATTGTTTGGGGATTGCATTCAAAAGGAGTGAAGTTATGATAAACTTGTACAAGAAGGTTCCTGGTCCAGGTAATCTCATTACTGCATGCAATTCTGATCTCCATCCTCTCGACAGGACAGGGAAACGCTGGCTATCAATCTTAGATTTTAAAAAGTCTTGAATCAAGCACAACTCTGAAATATCAGCCAGAGATGTACTGTCCCTGACACCTAGTGGTGACTGGAATGATTACAGCAGCAACATTTCCATTTTAACACAAAGAACTTCTGATGTTTTTTTAAAATTGCTGTGAACACCCGGCACTGCCATATGGTGCTTCTAATTTGTCATTAATATTAAATGTTCAGAGATATTTGGTGCCACGTACAATGATGACCATGAGAGAGACTGGCAAGAGAAATTGTTAACACTGTTGCAGCACAGGGGATGTTTTTCTATGGTGTAGCTTAGCTACGCGGTGGCAGCTTTACTTTGTCACTAACCCCATGCTTTACCTGTCCTGGCAGTCTTCGAAGGAAGTGGTGTAGAGAAAGCTTTGCTCTGTTTCTAACCCTGTGCTGTACCTGTCCTGGGACTGTTTCATAGGGACAATGCAGAGGTAGTTTTACTTTGTTTAGAGTCATAGAGATGTACAGCACGGAAACATACCCTTCGGTCCAACTCAGCCATGCCGACCAGATATCGCAACCCAATCTAGTCCTACCTGCCAGCACCCGGCCCATATCCCTCCAAACCCTTCCTATTCATATACCCATCCAGATTTACTTTCAGGTTAAAAGAGTGGAGGGTGAAATAGTCTTTATCTAACCCTGTGCTGTCACCCTCCAGGGAGTGTATGATGATGGCTGTCTGGAGGGAGCTTTAATTTCAGTTTAAAAGAGTACTGGAGTGTCTCAATTTGTACCTAATCCAGTGCTGTCCCAGCCCTGGGAAGGTTTGATTTGGACAGTGAAGAGGGAGCTTTGCTTTCAATTTAAAAAAAACAGAGGGAGCTTTATTCTGCATCTACCCCTGTGCTGTACCTGTCCTAGGGATAGTTAATGAGGACAAGGCAGAGGGAGCTTTACTTTCAATTTGAAAAGACAGAGAGAGCTGTACTCTGTATCTAGTCCTGTGCTTTACCTGTCCTGTGAGTGTTGGATGGGGACAGTGTAGAGAGAGCTTTATTCTGCATCCAGTCCTATGCTGTTCCTGTCCTAGGAGTGTTTGATGGGGACAGTATCGAGAAAGCTTTACCTTCAGTTCAAAAGATTAGAGGGAGCTTTACTTCCAGTTTGAAAGAGAAAGGGGTGCTTTACTCTGTATCTAACCTTATGCTGTCCCTCTGCTAGCAGTGTCTGATTAAGTCTGTTATTCCCTCACATTAACATTCCACTCCCTGATTCACGCACACAAAGACACAATAACTTCATTCCTGAGTCATTGGCTAATGAATAAAGGATCATATGCACCTTGAACACAATCAAACTGTTTCTATTCTGACTTTCTCTATTTTGAAAGAGGAGTTGATGTGGATTCATTCCATACATTTTCATTTTGTGATTGAATGAGTGACAGAATGGTTAGTTCTCTGCAGGGAGCCGGTCCTCGGAGTGTTTAACATGAGGTGTCTAACAGCATTGGGACATGTAATTATCTTCAACTCATTGTTGTAGGAAGGCCATGGAGAGTGACTCAGCAACTGGCTGTTTAAGAACAAAGTTGTCATTTCGATTCTCCACCTGTCTCAGGAGATGGAACATTTCAAGGTCTCAGTGGATTTGTTGCAGATTTCACTGAATCATGGAAACCACCACCACCACCACCCCTCCCCCCACAACCCCCTCCTTTCACACACCCCCCCCCCCCCCCCCCCCCCTCAGGTGAGGCATTTAGGCATTTCATGCGCTTTCAGAGTCAGTCAGAGTATTGAGTACAGGAGTTGGGAGGTCATGTTGCGGTTGTACATGACATTGGTTAGGCCACTGTTGGAATATTGCGTGCAATTCTGGTCTCCTTCCTATCGGAAAGATGTTGTGAAACTTGAAAGGGTTCAGACAAGATTTACAAGGATGTTGCCAGGTTTGGGAGGATTTGAGTTGTAGGGATAGGCTGAACAGAGCTGAAAAAGTGTTGCTGAAAAAGCGCAGCAGGTCAGGCAGCATCCAAGGAGCAGGAGAATCGACGTTTCGGGCATGAGCCCTTCTTCAGGAATGAGGAAAGTGTGTCCAGCAGGCTAAGATAAAAGGTAGGGAGGAGGGACTTGGGGCAGGGGCGTTGGAAATGCGATAGGTAGAAGAAGGTCAAGGTGAGGGTGATAGGCCGGAGTGGGGGTGGGGGCGGAGAGGTCAGGAAGAAGATTGCAGGCTAGGAAGGCGGTGCTGAGTTCGAGGGATTTGACTGAGACAAGGTGGGGGGAGGGGAGATGAGGAAACTGGAGAAATCTGAGTTCATCCCTTGTGGTTGGAGGGTTCCTAGGCGGAAGATGAGGTGCTCTTCCTCCAACCATCGTGTTGCTATGGTCTGGCGATGGAGGAGTCCAAGGACCTGCATGTCCTTGGTGGAGTGGGAGGGGGAGTTGAAGTGTTGAGCCACGGGGTGGTTGGGTTGGTTGGTCCGGGTGTCCCACAGGTGTTCTCTGAAACGTTCCGCAAGTAGGCTGAACAAGCTGTTTTCCCGAGAGCGTCGAGACTGAGGGCTGATCTTACAAAAGTTTATAAAATCATGGAGGGGCATGATTAGGATAAATAGACAAAATCTTTACCCTGTGGGGTGGGAGGAGTCCAGAACTAGAGGACATAGGTTTAGGGTGAGAGGGAAAAGATATAAAAGAGACTTAAGGGGCAGCTTTTTCTACACAGAGGGTGGTACATGTATGGAATGACTGCCAGAGGAAGTGGTGGAGGCTGGTACAATTGCAACATTTAAGAGGCATTTGGATGGGTATATGAATAGGAAAGGATATGGGCCGGGTTGGAGGGATATGGGCCGGGTGCTGGCAGGTGGGACTAGATTGGGTTGGGATATCTGGTCGGCATGGACGGGTTGGACCGAAGGGTCTGTTTCCGTGCTGTACATCTCTTTGACTCTGAGTGGACCCTGACAATGTAATGAACGGAACCAACTAAACAGCAGTCTTTCATGGAGGCCACGCCTCTTGGCCTCATCTCCAACCCTTCTGTGAGCATTGGAGAATAGGGCTGATTGAACTTGCCAGGGTATGTGTTGGCTTTTGAATCAGAGTGGTATTGGGATGAGGCCTTTAACTTGCACCTCATCAGTCACATGAAATGATGGTGACAGGCCTTTGGGCATATGCCCAAACTCCTGTTGGCAGGCCAAAGGTTCCAAACTGTTCCCATCAAACACTCCTAGGACAGACACAGCATAGGACTGGATGCGGAGTAAAGCTCTCTCTACACTGTCCCCATCCAACACTCTCAGGACAGGTAAAGCACAGGACCAGATAAAGAGTAAAGCTCTCTCTGGTCTTTTCAAATTGAAAATAAAACTCCCTCTGCCCTGTCCTAATCAAATATCCCTAGGACAGGTACAGCATAGGGGTAGATGCAGAATAAAGCTCCCTCTGCTCTTTTCAAACTGAAAGCAAAGCTCCCTCTCTATTGAGCAAATCAAACCCTCCTAGGGCTCCCAGAAATAGGTCCCCATATTTTCCTGGAGAAAGGTCCAGTGTTGTTCGTCAGCAGTTTTCCACAAATAGCCATGGTTTGACTGATGAAGAATATCATGAAAGGGGGCTGTTTGAGTAAAACACGTTGAATGATACAGTCCTACCTCTATTTCAAATTATGGCTTGGGTTGTATTTGAATGTGTCTAAGCCACAGCAATAGGATGATAAGTGTTTAGATTCCCTACAGTGTGGAAACAGGCCTTTCAGACAAACAAGTCCACATCGAACCCCTGAAGAGAAATACACCCAGACCCATTACTCTACCCAATATTTACCCCTGACTAATACACCTAACACTACGGGCAATTTAGTGTGGCCAATTCACCTAACCTGCACATTTTTGGACTGTGGGAGGAAACCGGAGCACCCGGAGGAAACCCATGCAGACATGGGGAGAATGTGCAACTCCACACAGACAGTTACCTGAGGCTGGAATCGAACCCGAGTGCCTGGCGTTGTGAGGCAGCAGTGCTAACTACTGAGCCACCGTGCTGCCCCTTTGTTTACGTTATTGTGCCACAACATGCACCTCTCATTCCTGTATTTGCTGATCTGTATTGGCCCCTATACCAGCAATGGCTTGATTTTAACATTCTCTCCCTTGCTGCGTCACGAAAAGGTCACCTCACTAGCTTCCCCAGTCCTATAACCAGTCTTAAACCCTCCCTGCCACCCTTTCCCCCCCCCACCCCACCCTTTCCACCCCACCCCACCCCCCCACCCTACACACACACTACCCCAGCTCCATGTTGGATTCTCTGCCCATGTGCAGAGCTCTATGTCTTAAAGTTTCTTCGTTCCATCTTTAGCTGCCTGGTCTATGAGATTTGAAATCCCCCTTCAGATCCCCACTTAGACAATAGACAATAGGTGCAGGAATAGGCCATTCTGCCCTTCAAGCCTGCACCACCATTCAGTATGATCACGGCTGATCATCCTTAATCAGTATCCTGTTCCTGCCTTATCTCCATAACCCTTGATTCCATAATCCTTGAGAGCTCTATCCAACTCTTTCTTAAATGAATCCAGAGACTGGGCCTCCACTGCCCTCTGGGGCAGAGCATTCCACACAGCCACCACTCTCTGGGTGAAGAAGTTTCTCTTCATCTCTGTCCTAAATGGTCTACCCCGTATTTTTAAGCTGTGTCCTCTGGTTCGGCACTCACCCATCAGCGCAAACATGTTTCCTGCTTCCAGAGTGTCCAATCCTTTAATACTTCTCTTCCTCATTCTCATTCTTCCGAGGAACCCCCCCAGAAAAAGAACATTTTGACCAGATACTGCTTACAATGTCTACATTCATGGTTTACAGTCCGCCATTGCTTGATGGTGCACCTGCAGAGCATCATGGGATATTAAAGATGCTTTATCAAGATGAGTTGTCATTGGTCATGCAGTGTTTACCATACTAAATTTAAATAATAAGGAAATCTGTCAGTGTTTGACAGGTCCAACTGGGATGACTGTGTGACCATGTCTCAGAGTAGGGGTGAGTGGGTGGTTTGAATCCAAAATGACCAGCTGAGCAAAAACCTCAGAGTTTGCAGCACTCAAAACGTAGAACACACGCAAAGAAAAATTATCATAATCCAATCTTTATTATTGGGAAAGACGCCGTTTACTCCAAAGCAAACACCATCTTTGCAAAATCCACTGAAAGTTTCTCATGAGCAGTCTGGTCAGCTACGTCAGCCATCTGAACTCTTGTGTTCTTTCAGATCCTCCAACTTCTCCTTGTGCCGCTCAATTTTCTCCTGCAAACGTTCAATCTCTTTCTCTTGAGCAGAAATCTCCTCCTGGTGGTGAGACTTCAAAGACTCCAGCAACTCCTTCTCCTTTTTCCTGAAGTACATTTCTTCCAGTGCCTCCTCTCTTTTGGAGAAAGCTCCTCCACCTTCTCGGATTGCTCCGTTGGACTTCATCCAGTCTCCTGTGTTCACTTGTCGACACTGGTTTACAACGAAGCCACACCGGGTGTGCTGGAACAGGATGTTCCTGAGCTGGAAGCCCAGCAGACTCATCGCCATCTTGATGTTGTTCACAGAAGCTGCAGAACCATCTCCATCACGAGTCAGACCTGTGTGCTATTGTGATGTCAGAAGCCAGAAGACTCCGTTGTCCCTCAGTGAGCAATTGCCATGGTTTCAGGACAATTTTTTTTTTATTGACCATCCATCTCAAGCCCCATACATCCTGAAAAGGTGCCAGTGCTAGATTCGTGACATGGTGGCACGGTGGCTCAGTGGGTAGCACTGCTGCCTCACAGTGCCAGAGACCTGGGTTCGATTCCAGCCTCTAGTGACTGTCTGTGTGGAGTTTGCACATTCTCCCCGTGTCAGCTTGGGTTTCCTCTGGGTGCTCCGGTTTCCTCCCACAATCCAAAAATGTGCAGGTTAGATAAATTGGCCATGCTATATTGCCTGCAGTGTTCAGGGATGTGTAGGTTAGATGCATTAATCAGGGGTAAATATCGAGTAACAGGTTAGGGGAATGGGTCTGGATGGGTTACTCTTTGGAGGGTCTGTGTGGACGTGGAGGGCCGAAGGGTCTGTTTCCACACTATAGGGATTTTATGATTCTGATCAATGTCCCTGCCCAGTACTGAAGGAATACTGTACTATCAGAGGAATCATCTTATGAATGAGTCATTGAAATCAGGGCTTCCCTGACTAAAAACCAAAGTAGATGCTGGAAATCAGAATCAAAAAACAGAAGCTGCTGGAATAAACACAGCAGGTCTGGCAGCATCTGTGGAGAGGAAGCAGAGTTGATGTTTTGGGTCCAGTGACCCTTCTTTGACATTCTGTTTTTATTTACCTGACTACCCTCTCAAGGGGATGTCAGTGATCCCATGGCACTATAGTGGAGTTTTCTTTGGGGGTTCTGGCCAATATCAGTAGTAATCAGTTGTGTATTATCTACAAGCTGCACTGCAGGAATTCACCAAGGCTCTGTAGACAGCACTTTCCAAACCCACAGCAACCATCGAGAAGGACAAGGGTAACAGGCACACAGGAACACTAACATCTGCAAGTTCTTCCCTAAGCTGACTTGGAAATATATCACCATTCCTTCAGTTTCACTTGGTCAATATCCTGCCTCCCTCACAGCATTGCAGAAGGACTGCAGTAATTCAAGCAGGCAGCTCACCCACCACATTCTCAAAGACAACTAGCGATGGGCAATTATCACTGACCTAAGCATTCACAAGATGTTGATATCGCCTAAATGAGTAAAAATAATTTTATCCTACAATTAAAGTCACTTCATAGTTTTATTATCTGATCATTTATTCCATTACTTTTTGTTGGATCTTTCTGTGCATGAAGGTGCCACATTTTCTAACATGACGACGGAGACCATCCTTCAAATGTAATTCAAAGGCTGTAACTTTAGAAATCTTTTCCCTTCTGACCTATCTCTCACTCCCTTTCTATAATTATATGCATCTGTGTCTGAACTCATCTTACTGGCTGTCTATTTTTGGATATTTCCCCTCACTCAATCTACCTTGATAGACAAAGACATGATTGCTTCCACTTAGAGTCATAGAGTTGTACAGCATAGAAACAGACCCTTTGGTTCAACTTCTCCATGTAGATCAGATATCCTAAATTAATCTAGTCCCATTTGCCAGCATTTAGCCCATATCCCTTCAAATCCTTCCTATTCATATACCCATCCAGATGCTTTTTAAATTTTGCAATTGTACCAGCCTCCACCACTTCCTCTGTCAGCTCATTCCATTCACGCACCACCCTCTGTGTGAAAAAGTTGCCCCTTAGATCCCTTTTAAATCTTTCCCCTCTCACCTTAAACCGATGCCCTCTCGTTCTGGACTCTCCCACCTCAGGGAAATGGTCTTGTCTATTTACCCTATCCATGCCCCTCATGATTTTATAAACCTCTATAAGGTTACCTCTCAACCTCCAATGCTCTAGAGAAAACAGCCCCAGCCTATTCAGCCTCTCTCTCTAGCTCAAACCGTCCAGTCCTGGCAATATCCTTGTAAATCTTTTCTGAACTCTTTCAAGTTTCACAACATCTTTCCTGCAACAGGGAGACCAGAATTGCGCACAATATTCCAAATGTGGCCTGACCAACGTCCTGTACAGCTTCAGAACTTCTTCTTCAGAACTTTTATTTTACTTAAGTTTAGAAAGCTACTTGCAAGTAGTAATGAGCATCTTTCATCTCTACTGCAAGACCAAATCTCTCAATCACACTGCTTTTACAATCACCAAACTGTTTGTTAAACATAGGCGAAAGTGAGGACTGCAGATGCTGGAGATCAGTGTCTAAATTAGAGTGGTGCTGGAAAAGCACAGCAGGTCAGGCAGCATCCGAGAAGCAGGAAAATCAACATTTCAGGCAAAAGCCCTTCATCAGGAAGTCCTGATGACGGGCTTTTGCCCAAAACATCGATTTTCCTGCTCCTCAGATGCTACCTGACCTGCTGTGCTTTTCCAGCACCACTCTAATCTAGACACTGTTTATTAAACATTCAGAGTAGATGAGCAAAACTTTCATTCAACTAAATACAGGGAAGAAAGGAACTTTTGTCTTCACGCTACATTATAAGTTCCATTCTCTGGTGCAATGTTTAGATACAACAATGTTTGTTTCTCCATCACTCACTCTCTCTGGCTCTATCTTTCTTCTGTCTCTCTGACTGTCTCTACCTCTGTTTTTATCTGTTTCTGATTCTCTCTCTGTCTGTCACTCTCTCTCCATTTCTCTCCGCCTCTCAGCTACTGTTGCATGCTAAATCTCACTCTGCACACACACACACACACTCACTCACTCTGATGCTGTGCTTGTCTACAAACATTTCCCACTGTTGCTGGAACAGAGTAGCAATGTAAAAACCACAAACATTGTGTTTCTATAACTTATATTAACCCAATGAAGCAATTCTATCCACAGTTCTTGTTTTTAAATAGAGTTCCTGTCTCATTTCAGTCCATAATCAAGAATACAGAAAACAGTATGATCTTTACATGCATCCACATTTAAGAGATGGAACAATTTCAAAGAAAAATTTGCTTAGTTACAAGTTTTGTGTTGTACAAATGACAAAGCACAAGGGATCCATCCCTCCTCTCCCCTTATACAACCTTATATAATCTTTTAGCATTTCTTATATCTTTAATTTATACCATAATTTTAAACTCAAAACATTCATTTGTAAACAAATTATCTGTTCCAGGAATCTGAACAATCTTAACAAAAAATGATTGCAACAACAGCTTCCATTTCAATAGTGTTACATTTTGAGTTTTGAAATGCCAATGGATTATGGTCAGTGTAAATTAGTATTCCTCTGTTGCCATGTCAGGCATAGACTTCAAGAGCCAATATTAACCCCAAAATCTCTTTCGCTGTGCAAGCATGCTCCCCCTGACAGAGGTTCAGTTTGTTAGAAAATTGCCGCGCTAGCTTCTCTACTCCTGACCAACATTCCCTCGAATGTTTTTCTCTTGTACAGATCTCTGAAGTCACCAGCTGTCGTGCACAGTTTAGGGAGAATGTTAATCCCGATTTATCATCCTTTCATAAGACTGTGCCTACTCCCAAGTCATCACTGCCAGCCATCATATTAAAAGGGCTGGAACAATCAAGGGTCATTCATTAGCATTTCCTTCAATTTTTCTGCTGATGATATTACTTTTGCTTGTTTTCTGACCAAATCTGTTAGAGGTACAGTTAAAATTATATACAAACTTCTGGTAAAACCCACACATTCCTAATGATTTCTCATTTAGTTTTGGGAAAAGGTAATTCTATTAAAGCCTTCACTCTCACTATCCTGCACAACACCTGTCCTTGTCCTATGATGTGTCCTGAGCAAATTATTCTTGCTTTTCCAAGTTCACTATCAGCTGAGTTTACGATTTATCCAGTCAAGTGTAATTGCTTAAACATGATTTCTAATTGACTCACATGCTCTTCCAATGTGTTACTGTGTATTATGACATTGTCCAAGTAAACTGCACAGCTATGGACTTCAGCTACTACTTGATTTATAAGCTGCAGGATTGTAGTAAGGGGCATTTTTAATCCAAACAGCATCTTTCGGCATTGGTGGAACTAATCCATTTGTTGGAATGAAGAGAATACTTCTTTAGCCCCTTAGGGGACTAAGCATGTTAAATGCAGAAAGGTCATTTCCCTTTATAGGCAAGTCTAGGGCATAAACATACAGTAAGGTTTTGTCTATTTAAGACAGAAATAGAATCCCTACAATTTAGAAAAAGTGTGTAAGTAAAGGGTGACTTGGTGTTGGGATACTGGCCTCTCTGGAGTTATTTCACCTAGCAAGCTGGCAAGGGCAACAGGGCAACTCAAAGACTTCCTCCCTCCCCTCTCTCTGTGGCTGATCATTTCCCCATATCTCCCTTAACTTGCCAGACTCTGGTCACTATTATCTTTGTGCTGTCTTTGTTTCTCTCTTGGCTTTGTGTCCATCACTTACCCTGTTTTCTTTCTGATCCTCTATGGCTTCTCTCTCTTTTTGTATTGCTCCACACCTCTCAATTTATCTCTGTGTTTTCTCTCTCTCTCTCTTTCTGCCATTGTCCCTCTCCCTGTTTCGTCACCCTCTGATTTGGTCTTCTGTCCTTTTCTCTTTCCCTTCTGAGACAATAGATGCTACAGGCAAATATTTTAAACTTGATCTGCATAACAACACAATATTGTATTAGACACCATTGTTGTAAGAGATCACGATTCTGTTGGAGATGATAGTGCAGGATGTCACAATTGGGTGTCACATAGGATAGGGGCGGGACAAGGCAGAACACTTTAAGACTGAGTGGAGGGCAGACATAAGCCAGAGGTCTCCCTATAGTCTTAGTAACCATAATAAAGCCAACATTCTGAGGATGCTGTAAAACTAAACAAAAACAGAAAAATATGCAAAAACTCAACAGGTCTGACAGCATCCACGTTGAAGTAAACAGTTAACAATTTCAGACAGTCCTGCTGAGTTTCTCCAGCACTTTGTCGTTTTATTGTTTTGTAACAATGTTAAACAAACCACTAAAACGCACCTGATTGCCACCATGCAACAAACTACAACTCATTCAAGACAGGGGCCTTTTTTTTTTACCTCAGAGTCTCTGCAGTGTGGAAATAAACCACTCACACAAACCCACCAACACTCTCAAACAATAACTAACAAACTTAAAAAGACCCAGTACAACCCATGGACAAAACCAACGTCATCTACAAAATTCCATGCAAGGACTGCCACAAACACTACGTAGGACAAACAGGAAGAAAGTTAGCCACCAGGATACACGAACACCAGCTAGCCACAAAACGACACGACCCTCTCTCCCTCGTAGCCCTATACATGGATGAAAAAAAAACCCCACTAATTCGACTGGGACAACCCATCTATCCTGGGGCAGGCTAAGCAAAGACATGCCAGAGAATTCCTAGAGGTCTGGCACTCCAACCACAACGCCATAAACAAACACATAGATCTAGATACCATCCATCAACCCCTCAGAAAACGAACAGGAAATGACATCACCACAAACCCCAGGAACGCCATCCAGGACAAACATATAATTGGAAAGCAGGAGACAACAGCTTCGCTTCACTTGGAGGTCGCCACTGATGATGTTACCTAGCCAGGTAATGAAACGTCTGGATATCAAACCTACAGCTCAGCGAGCAAACCTACACCCTAAACCTCAATCTGAGCTACAAACCTTCACAAACCTTGCATAAACCATTCAGCCCAGCAAATCCAGACTGACTCTTGAAGAGCATTTCAAAGTTTTAGTGGGGTGGCACTGTGACTTAGTGGTTAGCACTGCTGCCTCACAGCGCCAGGGGCTCGGGTTTGAATCCAGCCTTGAGTGACTGTATGTGTGGAGTTTGCACATTCTCCCTGTATCTGCATGGGTTTCATCTGGGTGCTCCAATTTCCTCCCACAATCCAAAGATGTACAGGTTAGGTGGATTGGCCATGCTAAATTGCCCATGGGATGTGTAGGGCATATGGGCTAGCTATGGGAAATGCAGGGCTACTAGAATAGCCCTTTGAACAGTTAAGGAATTAAGGTTTATGGTGAGCGGGCGGATAAGTGGATCTGAGTCCACAAAAAGATCAGCCATGATCTTAGTGAATGGTGGAGCTGGCTCGAAAGGCCAGATGGCTTATTCCTGCTCCTGGTTCTCATGTTCTTATGACTCACTACTGGTTGTCTCCCTATCACTATGAACCAAATAGGCCCTGAGACCCAGTCCAAGGTAAGAGAACTGGCAGCAGCATCCTGCTACTCACAAATGCTACATCCATGTGAAAGTTTCACTCTCAAAGAAGTCAACATACAAGTCATGACTTATATACTAAGGTACATACTGATTTCCAATTCAGTTTAACCAACCAGAGCACTTTCCTCAATACTAAAGTGACCCACAGAGACAGAGCGCTGATCCAATGCAGAGTTCATGGTAAAAAAACTTCCGTAATAATTCATTGCAATGCATGTTCTTGCCACTTGCCAAATGGTGGAAACACCAATCTCCAGTAACCTAAAAATAGCAGTGAGGGACCGAAGAGCAGTCTCTGAGATACATTGTCCTATATCCCACCCCGACTGTCATCAAACATATTTGTGGCTCTAAAAGCTGTGAAGAGAGATAAAGAGGTATTCTAAGTGTAGACAGCACCTTATAACAATGGTGCTTTTCTGAATGTTCACTCATTCAGAACAGAGTGAATCAATGATGATCACGCCACAGTGTGAGCACTGTCTATGAACTCAAAAAAAATTACAGAAGCTGTTTGATGAGAGCACAGCTATTTGTGTGGGTTTCGTATCAGGTTTTTTTAAAAACCTTGTCTTGTCCTCCTATATGCCTTCAATTAGGCTCCCAGTTTTGCTGAGTTGTCAATGTTAGTTTCATTGAAACTCCCTCCCAGCTATGAGTTGTGATCTGCCCTGAGACCATGGTTTAAGGGAAAAAAGTAAGTAAATAACAGTAGTCCATAAAGGACAATGCAAGAGCAGAGTAAAAATGTCAATCGTCCATTCTCAGATAAGGAGGACACAATTAATTATATTTTTATACATGTAATTGAAATATTTACGATGGTAAGAGATGAGATAACAGGGAGGTCAACTAAATGTTCAGGGCCAAGCTGGATAGGTTGTGGTGAAATATTCAAGAGACATGAAGCAATGATGGAAAGATGGGGTTGAGTTGCAGATCAACCATGATCAAGCTGATGGCCTCTTCCTGATCGTATTGACAGAATTTTACCCTTCTCCTCCCCTGTGCTGGTGGGGAAGATGGGGTAGAATCCCCTGGGTGGCCTTCCTGCTAAGGTCTTACTCACCCCAAAGCTGTCTGCAAATTTACTGGGGTTTTGAATAAGCTTAGGGAGGCTTCACGCCCTTGGGACAGTTAAGTGGCAAAATCATTTAAGTTTTCCTTATTCTTCATTTTTAACAGGACTAGAAAGATGTTCCAATGATAGGGTAATCGAGAACCAGGGATCACAGCTGAAGCATGTATGTAGGCCACTTAGAGCTGGGATGAGGAGAGATGTCTTCACCCAGAGAGTGGGGAGCATGTGGAATTCTCTGCCACAGAAAGTGGTTGAGGCCAAAATAGTGAATGTTTCCAAGGAGTTAGATAAATGTTATAGAGTCATAGACATACAGCATTGAAACAGACCCTACGTTCCAACTTATCCATGCCAACCAAGTTTCCCAAACTGAACTATTTGGCCCATATCCCTCTAAACCTTTCCTATTCAATACCTGTTTAAATGTCTTTTAAATGTTGTAACTGTACTTGCATTTACCATTTCCATTGGCTGTACATTCCACATACAAACTACCCTCTGTGTGAAAAGGTTGCCCTTCAGGTCTCTTTTAAAGTTTTCTCCTCTCGCCTTAAAATTATGCTCTCTAATTTTGGACTCCCTATCCGAGGAAAAGCCTTTACTACTCACTGACCTATTAGGAGAAAGTGAGCACTGCAGATGCTGGAGATTACAATGGAAGAGTATGGTGCTGGAAAAGCAAAGCCAGTCAGGAGCAGGAGAGTCAACGTTTCGGGCATAAGCTCTTCATTAATCTATGTCCATCATGAGTTTATAAATCTCTAGAAGGTCACCCCTCTACCTTCTACACTCCAGTGAAAAAAGTTCCAGCCTTTTCAGCATCTCCTAATAATTCAAACACTTCAGAACCAGCAACATCCTTGTAAATCTTTTCTGCATGCTCTCCAATTTAATAACATCCTTCCTTTAGCAAGCCAAGCAGAACAGACCACTCCAAAAGTTGTCTCACCAACATCCTATACAACCTCAGCATGACATCCAAACTCTTATATCCAATAGTCTGTTCAACAACACTCCACAGGGCCCTACCATTAAGTGTGTAAGTCCTGCCCTTGTTCATCTTACTAAAATGCAAGACCTTGCATTTATCCAAATTAAAGTCTGCCACTCCAAAGCCCCTTGGGCCAACTGAACAAGATCTATTTGTAATCTTAGATAACCTTCTTCAATGTCTACTATACCACCAATTTTGGTGTCATTCGCAAACTTACTAACCACGCTTTCTAAATTCTCATCAAAATCATTTATATAAATGATAAACCGTGGACCCAGCATTGGTCTCTGTGGAACACCACTGGTCACAGGCCTCCAGTCTGATAAATAACCCTCCAAAACCACTCTCTGACTCCTACCCTCAAGCCAATTTTGAATCCAATTGGCAAGCTCTCCTTGAATGTGATCTAACTTTATTGACCAGTTTACCATATGGAACTTTGCCATCGGCCTTGCTAAAGTCAACGTAGACAATGTTTATCACTCTGCCTTCATCTACCTTCTTGGACTTTTCCGTAAAAAACTCAATCAAGTTTGTAATGTATGATTTCCTAAGCACAAGGCCATTTTGAATGTCCCTAATCAGTCTTTACCACCAAGTGTAAATGAGTCCTCTCCAACAACTTACCTGACATTGACATCAGACTCACCGGTCTACAGTTCCCAGGCATCTCCCTACAGGCTTTCTTAAATAAAAGCACAAGATTTAGTCATCCTCCAGTCTTCTGGCAACTCACACATGACTGTAGATTATACAAATCTCTCTTCCATGGGCTCCACAATTTCATCCCTAGCTTCCCACAATATTCTGGGATACTTGATCACATCCCAGAGATTTATGCTATTTAAGACCTCCAGCACCACCCTTCCTGTAATGTGGACTGTTTTAAAGTTATCAATAAGTCCTTAGGGCTAAAGGGAGAAAGCAGGAACAGGGCACTGAATCAGCCATGATCATATTGACTGGCAGAAGAAACTCAACGGACCGAATGGTCTACTCCTGCTGCTCTTTCCTATATTTCTCTCATGGGATGAGGGCGTCATTGGCAAGGCTTTAGTTCATCCCTAATTACCCTCAAACTGTGTAGCTGGAAAGGGCCATTTCAGAAAGTAATTAAGCATCAACCACATTGCTTGGATCTGGAGGCACACAGTGATCAGACCCTGTCAATGATGGCAGATTCTCTCCCAATTGATAATAGCCTCAATTGGTAAATATCGTTGATGATGGTGCACATGTTCTTGGTTTATTAAATAAATTTCAACAGCTGCTGTGATGGGATTTGAACCTACATCTCCAGATTTTTTAAAAATTCATGTCGCTGGCTGGGCCCATTTATTGCCCATCCCTAATTGGCCAGAGGGAAGTCAAGTGTCAAGCACATTGATGTGGGTCAGAGTCACATGTAGGCCAGACCAGGTTAAAACACCAGTTTCCTTCCCTAAAGGGCATTAGTAAACTGGACGAGTTTTCCAACATTGATTTCATGGTCATCAATAGACCCTTAATTCCAGATTTTTATTGAATTCAAATTCATGACAGGCTTCGAATCCAGGCTACCAGAGCATTTCCTGGGTCTCTAGACCAACAGTCCAACAATAATACCACTAGGCCTTTACCTCCCCTGTGTAACATTAGTATGGACCTTTGGATTACTCAAGCAGTGATATTGACTATTTAAAGGCCACTCCCCACCAAGTCTCAGTGCTGAGACTAGCAGGAGCTGTTCAAAGATGGGCGATCCCTAGCAGGTCACTCCACATGGGTCTTGGATGTGAAGAGGCTTTGCACTATGGGAACCTCACACTAGCTCTGCCCCTGCAGCTGCTCCCACCCCACCCCCAACCCAGCTTCAAAATCAAGATGCACCAACCCTCTCTCCCCACCTCACCATCAGTCCCATCAGGCCTCTCTCCCCACCTCACCATCAGTCCCATCAGGCCTCTCTCCCCACCTCACCATAAGACCCATTATCAGGTTCTGGACTCCAGAATATAGAGTCTGTGGCCTCCCTGTCATCCCAGTCCTGGACAGCGCTGCCTCTGTTGATGCTGCAGTGACATGTAATTGTCCAGCAGCTCTCGGAGGCAGGACGTCTGCCTGAGTAAGGGCTTAGAGCCCTGCCTTCAGGCATTTAACCCTCAAATTTGAAACGGAGGCTGCAACCCCACAAACTCTTCAAATATTGGGTGCCAAAAAGATGCCATTCAAAATGTCTTGCCTTATATTTCCTGAGCTCCTTTCATTCAACAGATCGATAATGATTTCTGCCAACATCATGAACCCCTCCTCCTCCAAACCATCATGAACAGAACACAACTGAGCAGGACAATGCTGCAGCCAAACCAAACCCAACTCCTCTTCCCCTAACGTACAGAGGCAGCAGAGTGTACCATCTACAAGATGCACTGCAACAAGATGCCTTCCAAATCTGCAACCACGACCACCAGGACAAGGGCAGGACATTCAGAGCAACAGCACCACCTGCAAGGTCCCCTCCAAGACTCACCACCTTGACTTGGAATGATATCATGCCTTCATCATCGCTGGATGTACCTCCACCACATAGACTGCAGTAGTTCAAGAGGCTGCTCATCATCACTTTCTTCAGGTTATTAGGAGTAGATAATATATGCTGGCTTAGCCAGCAACGCCCACATCTCATGTAGGCATTAAAAAAAAGAGGTGGAGATCAATCTTGGACACTCAATGTTTTTCTAGTCAGTCGCCAAATTTGAAAGGTTAGACCAGAGGAAATCTGACAGACCAAATTACAGGGAGGGAGCTGGCACTGAGCTGTGCTGTCAGAGACTCCTGCTGAAGTAATTACACAGTAGGCTTTGGAGAGGAGCCGCACCTGTTTTGGGAATTAAATCAAACGCTGCAATGTGTCTCGGTGTCCTGGCGTGTGCAAGCTCCACAATTGCAGCTTCGATATGGGCCTGTCTCGCTCAGTCATTGGGCCAAAGCGAGTGCTTTGCTTGTAACAATTTTCTGTACACCTGTTATTTGTATTGCATTTGATGTAATGTGCAAAAACAGATGCATGACATAACGAAGTAATGTCTTCCTGCCTTTGATTAACAGGAACTTCAGCGATCTAAAACTCTGCCACTCATATTCCACTTCACAACACATCTCGTTCATTTATCACCCTACATGTGGCTTCCTGACCTAGCAACATACAAATTAGGAGCAGAATTGGCCCACTCAGCCTCTTGATGCTGCTTCACCACTTGGTAAGATGATGGCTGATCTGATGACTCCATGTTCCTACCCCATTATTTTTTCACCCGTTTGCTTACCAAGAATCTCTCCAACTCTGCCTTAATGACATTCAAGGACTTTGCTTCCACCACTTTTACAGGCAGAGTGCTCCAAAGATTCAAGATGCTCTGTGAGATAATATTCTCCTAATCTCCTAAGTCTCAAATGGATGACTCTTTATTTTGAAACAGTAACTCAGTTGAAAAATAACTAAGCTAACCAACAGCAGAGAGAGCAACACGACAGACACCTGGGTAAGAAAGCACTCCAACAGACAGCTTACAGGCATAGAAAAAGCTGTACTGGCCAAGGGACTCAACTACAACCATAGAGACGTGAAAACAACAGACTTCCTAGCTGCACTAGAGTGTACACTCAGAACTAACCGACTAACTGAAGAGACACAGCATACAGTCAAACAAACCACTGCACCCTTACGAACAAAGATAAGACAAACAAATAACCTCAACACCAAAGAGAGAGAAGCCCAAAACACACAAAAATGACAAGAACATAATCATAGTACCAGTGGATGATTATCATGGACAAGACTGAATATATTCAGAAAGCAGAGAAACTACTTGCAGATACTGACACCTACCTACAGGGGGAGTGTGACCCCATGCCACAGCAAACCAATAGAACAAGCAACACACTTCAGAACCTTCAAAAAAAAGGACTAATAACCAGGATTGACCTACAAAGGATGAAACCAGAAAGCAACAACACCCCAAGATTTTACAGATTACACAAACCAGACAAACCACTTAGACCCATTGTGGCACTCCCAGGAACGCCATCACAGAAACTGGCAAAAGAACATCAGCAAAAAAAAACATTTTATCAGCGGATCCAAACACTCCATACAATCATCACAAGAATTCCTAGACAACATCAAAAACATAAACATCGACAAGGACGAAGCAATGGTCTCATTTGCTGTAACGGCACTGTTCACTTCAATTGACAAAACTCTAGCCAGAGAAACAATAACTAACCTCCTAGACAGGAAGAACATACGACACGATAGGGAAGCTATCAACAAGGACCACATGCACAAACTACTAGGCCTGTACTTGAAGACACACTTTACATTCAACAACCAAATATATGAACAGATCAATGGCACACCAGTGGGCTCACCAATCTCTAGGCTCATGGTGTTAGGTTCTTTTTTTTACTGAGATCCTTTACACACTTGATGCAACTGCAACATGCCAACATCTCTGTGAACAAGCAAAATTTATTAAGCATAGTACAATACAAGCTTTGGAGAAACTCTGAACACTCCTCACCATGCTTGCAAGGCGTGTCCAGGGGTATTTCTCTGGAGGAACCTTTAACATAGACCTCGCAGGGCATACAGGGTCATGGCAAAGGCTCCCCCTGAACAAAGGAAAAAGTCCTTCCTTTATACAAAACCTTTACATCACAGTCAATAATGCCCACAAGACATCCGCCAGCCATCTCCCTCACAATCATGTCATTCAAGACATAATGCAGTGACCACCTTATCTCCAGAAACAATGTAATGCAAATCATCCCTTAATGGCCAGATCTGGTGACAATGTATTTTTTTTGTAACCATAGGGGAGTAGTCAAATTCAAACTGTAAATGTTGTTATTGATTTCTAAATAGGGGATGAAAATATAAATCATCCCTGAATGGTAAGGGATGGGAATGTAAACCTCCCACATTCCACCTATAAGATAAAGACACACCACCCTAATCTCCAGGGCTTTCAATTTCTTGCAGATCAGCAGAGCAAATTAACTCTTTAATATCACAATAGCAGAAGCAGTAATGCAAAGATTGGAACAAACAGCCCTCCCACAAATCCAGCCCAAACTCTGGATCAGATACGTAGATGAACAGAAATCGGGAACACAGACTGGATTATCAACATCATACTCACAGGGATCAGATTTACGAAAAAGGACAAAACCAACAATTAGCTCCCATTCCTGGATGTGATGGTACAAAGAACACAGAATGATGAATGCACCACAAAATTGTACCTGAAAGCCATACACACTGATCAGGTCCTGAACTACAACAGCAGACAACCAGACACACACGAGAGATGCTGCTTTAGGACCCTGTTCAAAAGGGCTACAACACATTGCAGCATTCCCGATCTGCGAAGGGAAGAAGAACACCTCTACAGAGTATTCACCAAGAATGGATATCCCCGCAACTTCATTCACAGATGCTTAACAGACAAACAATGTGACAAGGTTTTGCCATGAACTAACTCACTAGCCACGCTACCTAACATAAAAAACGTCTCAGAACTGATAGCCAGACTTCTCTGACCACTAGGATTCATGATCAGCCCATAAACCAACAGCGACGCCCAGACAACAACTCACTAGGACAAAAGGCCCGATACCCATCATGTGCAAGAGTAATGTAATTTACAAGATTCCATGCAAAGATTGCATGAAACACTATACAGGACAAATAGACAGACAGCTAGCAAACACCAACTAGCCACTAAACACCATGACTAGCTGTCCCTACTGGCCATACATACAGATGACAAGGACCACAGATTCGACTGGGACAATATAACGATCATAGGGCAAGCTAAACAGAGGACAGCCAAAGAATTTCTAAGTTAAAAATCACACATTACCAGATTATGGTCTAACAGGTTTATTTGGAAGCATTAACTTTCAGAGTGCTGCTCCTTCATCAGGTGGATGAAGGAGCAGTGCTCTGAAAGCTAGTGCCTCCAATTAAACCTGTTGGACTATAACCTGGTGTTTTGTGATTTTTAATTTTGTCCACCCCAGTCCAACACTGGATCCTCGACATCGGAGAATTTCTAGAAGCATAGCACTCAGACATAGACTCCATAAACAAGCACATTGATGTAGACTCAATATACCAGCCATTATAATGAACAAACTGGAACCGGCAACCAGAAGTAGCAGAAACAGACCCAAATAAATCCCAGAAGAGACAATACAGCAGCTCTTCACAGGAAGCTCGAAAGCACTAAAGATGTCAACTAGACAGGGAATGAAACGTCTGCAAATCAACTTCCCAGCTCAGCGAACACACCCACAACCACGACGACCGGCATTTGAATTACAGATCTTTCCACAAAACCTTGAACAGTGATCCCTAGTTCTAAATTTTCCCACAAAGGAAAACATCCTATCCACCTTAACCTTGTCAAGGCACTCAGGAGCTTGTATGTTTCAAACAAGTCAGCTCTGAATCTTCTAAACTGCAGTGGATGGAAGCCTAGGCTGTGTAACCTTTCCACACTGCCTCCCCTCACCTCCATCCAAGGCACCAAAGGATCCTTCCACATCCTGCAGAGATTTTCCTGCACATCCAAACACCTCATCTGCTGCGTCCATTGCTCTCGATGTGCTCTCCTCAACATTTGGGGAGACAGGGCACCAACTCACGGAACGTTTTAGGAAACATCTCTGGACACAAAACACCACCACTGCCCTGTGGCTGACCACTTCAACTCCCCCTCCCACTTCATCAAGGACATGCACGGACTGGCCTCGTCTACCGCCAAATCCTAGCCACCCGAAGTCTGGAGGAAGAACGCCTCATCTTCCACCTTGGGACCCTCCAATCACACAGCATCAATGTCAATTTCACCAGTTTCCTCATCTCCCCTCCCCCACTTCATCCCAGATCCAACCCTCCAACTCGGCACTGGCCTCTTGAACTATCCTACTTGTGCATCTTCCTTCCCACCTATCCGCTCCACCCTCTGCTCTGACCTATCACCATCAAACCCCACCTGCATCTACATAGCACATTCCCAGCTACCTTCCCCCTAGCCCTACACCCACCCACTATTTATCTCTTAATGCCCGAAATGTCAACTCTCCTGCACCTCGGAGGCTGCCTGACTTGCTGTGCTTTTCCAGCACAGCACTTTTCGACTCTGATCTCCAGCATCTACATTCCTCACTTTATCCCACATATTTCATATAAGAGTCTAGTAAACCATCTGCTTTCAATACATTTCCATTATTCCTTTTAATAAGAAAACCAATACAGTACATAGTGCTCCAGATGTGGTCTCACCAATGTCTTGTATAGTCTCCCTACTAGTTCTCAGTTTGATAATGCCATAGACTTAAGGATTTCATCCATGTTTTATACCCTTCTTTGGCCCTCTCCCTTCCCATCTCTGTAAACTCCTCCAAGCCCAAAATCGTGTAAGATATCTACACTCTTCTAAATCTAACGTCATGCTCCAATTCTCCAGAGCCAGCTGTGGCTCAATGGTTGCCACTCTCACCACCCTCAATGGTCCTGATGCAGTACTGAGTGCTGCAGTCCTGCCTGGAGCCGTTATCCTTGGGTAATACATTAAGTTAAGGCTTCCTGCCTGTTTTCTATTGTAGCTAAAAGAGATCCCTTGTACAATTTAACGGAAATGAGGAGCTATTTCTTCAGTCAGAGAGAATTCATTGCCATGGAGTGCAGTGGAGGCAGGGACATTGGGTGCCTTCAAGGTAGAGATTGATAAATTCTTGATCTTGCAAGGAATTAAGGGCTACGGGGAGAGTGCAGGTAAGTGGAATTGAAACACCCATCAGCCATAATTAAATGGCAGAGTGAACTCAATAGACTGAATGGCCTTGCTTCCACTCCTATGTCTTATTTTAAAGAAGAATCCTGCATACAAATTTGATGCTGCACAAATCTACAATTGCTTTTGGCATACAAATCAAGAGCAAGGGGATATTCCTAACTTCAGAGTCAGCTTTGCAGTGATAGTGTTATGAAGCTCTCCTTCACACACAGATGGTAATCTGGATCTCTTTTTCCCTAAAGAATTGTGAACAGTGTAATGAGCTGGAGCTTAGAGCAAAGGTACATTCATTTGGGAATGGATAAGGAGCAAAGATAAGTGAATAAAATTGAGGTATTGATTGGTCATGACCCAAGTAAGTGTCAGAATAGAGTGGATGGGTTAAATGGCCTCCTCATCATCCTAACGATGTGATGTTTGTTTCTCAATGAACACTACAAAAAGCTGATCAGCTGAACCACATTTTGTAGACTGGGAAGGAGCAAAATTAACAGCATTATTTGAAAATGGGTGGAAACAGAATGCAGTAACTTAATGCCAATTAGCCAAGAGATCTGACATTGGGAAATTACTAAAATCAATTATTAACAAATTTATAAAACAGAAAACCATAATGGGATTGTTGTATATGGAAATGGCTCTCAATAAGTTGCACTAGTTCCATCCAACATGATATCATGCAACCTCTCATGTAGAAATAGTCAGCTCTGCACAAAGTCCTGATAGAGACAGATGGTGCCAGTTAATTGTAATTATACTTAACTAGTTAGTACTAATTGGAACAATTGGTATTATGAATTAAACAACACCTTGCTAATTGAGACAAGTGTCTTTTTAAGACTCTCTGGTTGTCTATTCTCTATCACTCGTTGGCTATTAGCTATAACATAGGAAAGAGAAGACTGGGATTATGGCAGGTGGAGTGAAAATGGCTTTGTGAAAGAGAAATCATGTTTAACTAATTTGTTAGATTTTTTTGAGGGAGTAACAATCAAGGTCAACAAAGTGGAACTAGTTGATGTGGATACAAGATTTTAAAAATGCTTTTCAAACCTCACAAAAGATTAATTAACAAAACAAAATTTCATTGTGCAGAGGGTACATATTAGCATAGATTAAGAATTAGGTCATGAAGAGGAAGCAAAGAATATGGCTAAGTAAGCATTTTTTGGGTTAGTAAACTCTCAGAATGCCACAGTGATTGATTAGATTAGATTCACTACAGTATGTAGACAGGCCCTGTGGCCCAAGAAGTCCACACCAACCCTCTGAAGAGAAACCCACTCATACCAATTCCCCAATCCTATATTTACCCCTGACTAATGCACCTAACCTACACATCCCTGAACACCATGGGAAATTTAGCATGGCCAATTCACCTGACCTGCACATCTTTGGGTTGTGGGAGGAAACCAGAGCACCTGGAGGAAACCCACGCAGACATGGGGAGAATGTGCAAACTCCACACAGACAGTCACTCAAGGCAGGAATTGAGCCCGGGTCCCTGGCGCTGTGAGGCAGCAGTGCTAACCACTGAGCCACCATGCCACCCATGATTGGTTCTGGTGTCTCAACATTTTCCAATCTACAACATTGACTTGAATGAAAGCACCAAATACACATTTGTTAAATCTGCTGAAAACGTCAGTGCAAGTAGAAAAACAAGTTGTCAAGAGGGGATAAAGGGATATAGATTGGTTTCGAGTGGTCAAAATTTTGGCAGCAGGCTATGAAGTGGGAATGTATGAAACTGTCCACTTTGGTAGGAAGAATAGTAAAATAGCATATTAATTAAATGGAGAGAGATTACAGAACTTGGTGATACAGAAGGAGTGAACTGACACACAAATAACAAAAAAAAATGTCTAGATATAGCAACTAATTCAGAAATGTAATGACCACAATGGAAATGTCCTCAGGCTGGTCAATGAACTGTGCATTGATCTAGCTTTTTTAAAATTGTTCCTGTTTAAAAATAATCAGCAGCAAAGCTTTAGTCTTTAACAAAACCAGAGGGTGGTTTATTACACAATAGCAATAATAATAAAATGTAATATTAGCTAAAGTACAGATCATAATGTTAAAAGTAATTTTTGATTAAAGATACCTACAAAGATGCAAGTAAAATCAGTTTATTATTATTGCCGGCCTGTTACTTGTTTGAAGAGAAGGAGGTTACAAAATTAAAGTCTGATTTCAATATCCATGATAGGTTCTATAGCTGAGTTGATGAAGGCTTTCCCACAGTTGGACTGAACCAAACAGGTTTTAGCAGGAGAAAGTGAGGACTGCAGATGCTGGAGTACCAGAGTTGAAAAATGTGGTGCTGGAAAAACACAGCAGGCCAGGCAGCATCCGAGGAGCAGGAGAATCGACGTTTCGAGCATAAGCCCTTCTTCAGGAATAAGGCTGGTGTGCCAATCGGGCTGAGATAAAAGGTAGGGGGGAGGGAATTTGGGGGAGGGGCGCTGGGAATACGATAGGTGGAAGGAGGTGAGGGTGATAGGCTGGAGAGGGGGTGGGGGGTGGAGAGGTCGGGAAGAAGATTGCAGGTCAAGAGGGTGGTGCTGAATCCAAGGGTTGGGATTGAGATAAGGTGGGGGGAGGGGAAATGAGGAAGCTGGAGAAATCTACATTCATCCTGTGTGGTTGGAGGGTACCTAGGCGGAATATGAGGCGGTCTTCTTCCAGGTGTCGTGTGGCCAGGGTCTGGCGATGGAGGAGGCCAAGGACCTGCATGTCCTTGGCGGAGTGAGAGGGGCAGTTAAAGTGTTCAGCCACAGGGCAGTTGGGTTGGTTGGTGCGGGTGTCCCAGAGGTGTTCCCTGAAACGTTCTGCAAGTAGGCAGCCTGTCCCCCCCCAATGTAGAGGAGACCACATCGGGTGCAGCAGATACAGTAAATGATGTGTGTGGAGGTTTAGGTAAATTTGCGACGGATATGGAAGGATCCATTGGGGCCTTGGAGGAAGGTGAGGGGGGAGGTGTGGGCACAATTTTTGCATTTCTTGCGGTTGCAGGGGAAGATGCCGGGAGTGAAGGTTGGGTTGGTGGGAGGTGTGGACCTGACGAGGGAGTGCCGGGAGTGGAGGTTGGGTTGGTGGGGGTGTGTGGACCTGACGAGGTTTTAGCAGAAAGCAACCACTCCTTTATTTCACAGTTATGGCATTGTAGCTTGTCGTCCTGTTTGGTATTGTTCAATGGAGGAGTCGTTAGTGGTTTGCCTTTATCCTTTCTGCCTGTTGAGGAACACTTTCTCTGATAATACCTCTCAGGATTCCCCTTGATATTCTGCTTAAAATGGCATCACACAGATTGTTTTCTACACTCTGAAACTTAAGTTAGTTGTCATGTTAACTTTTGGTGAATCATCAATTCCACACAGCAAATTATACTGATATTCCTAATTGGGCCTATCCAGTTTACTCATTTTCTCAGAAGCTTTGAATTCTCAAACTTTAAGAGGAACCGTTGTGTGCTTCAAGGGTTAAACAAGTTCTAAATATTTTCATTTTGAGTTAATGCTGAAATAACATATTAGCTTGTCCGTTTTTCTTAAATCAACTTCAAATATTCATGTGACTCCTGAGAGCCATCTTTTCATTTAAGGAGAGATTAGTGTCTTTTGAAAATATATAGTATATAATTTCACAGTCATAGCAGCAAAGAGATGGAATGTTGGTCTCTGTTGCTAGGATAATGGAATTTAGAAGTATGTATGTTATACTGCAGCTCAGTGAAACCACATGTGGAGTAGAGTGTACAATGTTTGTCTCTTTATTTCAGAAAGAATATAATTGTGATTAGAATAGTTCAAAATGCACTTGTCTCATTTCTGGGATGAAGGATTTGTCATGCGAAGAAAGATTGAGTAGGTCGGGTCTATACTTATTGGAGTTAGAGTCATAGAGTCCTACAGCATGGAGACAGGCCCTTTAGCACAAACTGGTCCATGCCAACCAAAAAATGTCCACCTACACTAACACCATTTCCATGCACTTGGCCCATATCTTTCAAATCCTTCCCTATCCATGTACTGTATTTGTCCAAATGCCTTTTAAATGTTGCTAATGTACCTGCCTCAACCACTTTCACTGGCACATTATTCCATATGTGTCCCACCCTCTGTGGAAAAATGTTGTCCCTCAGGTTCCCTTTTATTCTTTCCCCTCTAATCTTAAGCTGATGCCTTCTCATCTTCGATTCCCGAATCATGGGAAAAAGACTGAGTACATTCACTCTATCCATGCCTCACATGATCATATACACTTATAAGATCCACCCCTCGGTCTCCTGTGTTCTAAAGAAAAAAAGTCCTAGCTTGTCCAACCTCTCCCTATAACTCAGACCATTGAGTCCTGGCAGCATCCTTGTAAATTTCTTCTGCACTCTTTCTAGTTTAATAACACCCTTCCTATAGCAAGGTGACCAAAAGTGAACACAATACTCTAAGTGTGGCCTCACCAATATCCTGTATAACTGCAACATAACTTCCCGCCTTCGATTCTCAATACCTCGACTGATGAAGGACAGTGTGCCAAAAGCCTTCTTCATTGCCCTGTCTACCCATGATTCCACTTTCAGAGAACCGTGCACCTGAACTCCAAGGTCTCTCTGTTCCACTACACTCCTTAAGGACCTACCAATCACCAGGAAATTTCCTGAGGAAGGACTAATGCTTGAAATGTCGATTCTCCTGCTCCTTGAATGCTGCCTGACCTGCTGTGCTTTTCCAGCACTACACACTCGATTCTGATCTCCAGCATCTGCGATCCTCACTTTCTCCACCATGAAACTCCTACCTTGGTTTGACTTTCCAATATGCAAGACCTCACACTTATCTATATTAAACTCCATTAGCCATTTCCCAGCCCACTTCCCCAGCTGATCAAGGTCCTGCTGCAATATCTGATAACCTTCCTCACTGTCCACGATACCATCTATTTTAGTGTCATCTGCAAACTTACCAATCATGCCTTGTACATTCTCATCCAAATCATTGATATAGATAATAAACAGCAATGGGCCCAGCACCGACACCCGAGGCACTCCACTGGTCACAGGCCTCCAGTCCAACAAGCATCCTTCCACTATTATGCTTTTCTTCCTCCAATCAATGTATCCAAATTGCCAGCTCTCCCGGGAATCCATGCAATCTAATTTTCCAGAGCAGCCTACCATGTGGAACCTTATCAAAGACCTTACTGAAGTCCATATAGGTTACATCCATCACCCTGCCCTTGTCAACCTTCCTGTTCACTTCATCAAAGAATTCTAAAAAATTTGTGAGGCATGATCTTCCATGCACAAAGCTATGCTGACTGCTCTGAATTAAACCTTGTTTTTCCAAATGCATGTATATCTTATCTGTCAGAATCTTCTCAAGTTCAGAAGAACAGGAGGTGGTCTTAGTAAAGATTCTGATGGAACTTGATTGTGCAGATAAAGGGAGGATATTTCCTCAGAGGCTTCACTTTTCAGGTGATGAGGAGAATAATTTCCTGTCAGAGTATCAGCAGTCTGTGGAATTATATTACAGCAGTAGAGATTAGTTTATTAAATATGTTCAAGGCTGAGTAAGACTGAGTGATGACAGAGTGTAGAGTTATGAGACACTGACAAGAAAATGGAGCTCAGACCACAGTCAGATCAACCATGATCTTACTGACTGATGGAATAGATTGAAAGGGCTGAATGGCCTCTTTCTGCTCCCACCTCCTATGCTCCTGTGTTTGTGGGATCCAGCTGTGCAAAACATTGTTGCCACGTTTATCCAAATAGCAACAGTAACTGTCCTTCATGGTAAATCATTCTCTATGTGAAGCACTTAAGGAATGTTTCTGGACACGATAAGGCTCTGGACAAACACAGATTTCCCTTTATTTTCTCTATCTCTCCTCACTTAAACATGGAATTTGCAGCCGAGAGCTTGTTGGGGCAGAAAGTGAAAAAACTGTCCAATCCAAGGTATGAAATAACTTTGGCTAAAAGAACAGCAAGGATACGGCAGAGAGAGAGAGAGAGAGAAAAAGAATAGAAAAAAATTGAGTCATGCAGTTTTGCCCAGCGGAATCCCCTGCAGAGGGACTGATGACAGGAAGGGTTGAGATGAAAGAATGTAAGGATTGTTAATGTGTAAGCTCCATTTCAAACACACTCCTTCATTGGAAGAGCTCATCTTTAGCTTCAATTACTCCTTTCAACAGCGCTATTTCATGGGCTGTGGGTGTTGCTAGCTGGACCAGCATTTACTGTCTATTACTGAATTGTTTTTATTCATTTACGGGATATGGGCATGGCTGGCAAGACCAGCATTTACTGCCTATCTCTAATAGTCCAGAGGGTAGTTACAAGTCAGTGCTGTGGGTCTGCAGCCACATATTGACCAGACCAGTTTCCTTCCCTGAAGGACATTAATGAACCACATGCGTTTTTCCCAACAATCAGCAATAGTTTAATGGATATCATAAGGCCCTTTAATTCCAGATTCTTTTTAAAATTGAATTCAAATTCCACACATGATTTGAATCCACATCTCGAGGACATTATATGGGTCTATTGATTAATAGTCTATCAATAATATCACCAGGTTATTGCCTCCTCATTGCCTTTGAGAAGATTGGCCAGCTTCCTGAATACTGCAGTCCATTGATTGTAGGGGCACCCACAATGCAGTTACGGAGAGAATTCTGGGATTTTGATCCAGCAAGGATGAAGGAATGGCAATATATTTCCAAGTTGGGATAGTGAGTGGCTTGGAGGGGAATGTGCAGGTCATGGCATTTCCATGTATTTGCTGCCCATGTCTACAATGGTAGTTGCCATGGATTTGGAAAGTGCTCTTGGAAGTGACTTGTCAGGTTACTGTTGGTTTTGTAGTCATCCTGCTCCTTTAATGTCCTAACATAACCAAAGATATTTCATTAGAGCAATTAAATTAAATTTGTCACCAAGGCTAGAATTTTACTTTCCCCTAGGGGCAGATTGCATGGGTGTTTTATGTTTTGCAGAAGTGATGTGGGTTTTATTTATAGTGCTTTAAAATGTCTTCTCTGTGCTTCAAACTCTTTCTCCAGTTTTGTTCACTTAACATTAACCCAGGCTCCACCAATCCAGCACAATGAGCATCAATAGTAAACAGACATACATAATCAAATACAGAACAATGGAACACCACAGGGGGCACTGGTGCTGCATTGGGTACTTTGCACATACTGTGAGAGGCCAGCACCAAGTATCCAGTTTCTCCCCACCCCCACCCCCACCCTCCTCTAGCTTATCTCTTCACGCTTCAGGCTCACTGCCTTTATTCCTGATGAAGGGCTTTTGCCCGAAACGTCAATTTCAAAGCTCCTTGGATGCTGCCTGAACTGCTGTGCTCTTCCAGCACCACTAATCCAGAATCTGGTTTCCAGCATCTGCAGTCATTGTTTTTACCTCATCCAGTAAAACCTGATAAGCCTTGTGTCTGGATCAGTGGGTGGTTGCATTCTGGTCAGACAAAGCACCACTCCGCAGATATATTTCACTCCCTCCTCCCTACCCATACCCTACCTATCCTGGACCTGCACCCACTCACTGAGTCCCTGGTCTGAGCAAGACCTAGAACTTGCCCACAGCATAGGGTCATCTTCAGAGACTGCTTGTAATTCCAGCAATTGCCATTGCTCCTGGTGGCGCTGCTGGGACAAGCAAACTGACGGCTAGAAGCAATGAAGTAATGAAGTACTTTTAATGTTGGTCAGGTGATCAAAAGTGTAATTCAAACAGAGAGGTTTTAAACGAACATCTTGAATGAAGGGAAGTAGAATCTGAAAGAATAACGGTGGGAATTCCAGATTTTAGAGCCCATGTTGCTGAAGGCCATGTCCCTGATAATGGAACAAAACAGGATAAAACTGAGTTCTTGATGAATTGGAAGCCCGTATAAGCAGGAGTCATGGATGAATGGGATTTGGTATTAATTAGGATAAAGGTTGTATACTCCTGACAGAGTTTATATTTGGATCCAGCATGTCCCAAAGCACTTCCCAGTCAATGAAGTACTTTTAAAGTGTAAGCAAAAACAGAAACCAATTTTCAACATGGAGCAATGTGATAATGACAAGCATCTGAGATTTCTTCATTGTGTTAAAGGTATAACTATTGTCCAGGATGTTAGGGAGAACTCCTCTCATATCATGCATAGTTTATGTTGGAAGACTCTTCTCCATTTGTTGCATTTTGCTGGGGACAAAGCCATGGTTTTTTTGGAGGAAGTTATTACACTTTTGACCAGACAAGTCTATTTAAGTCTCCCACTTAAATAGACTTGTGGTGTAAGAGAGATTACTTAAACAGACTGTTGGCTATTTGCTGAATTACTAGAGTCTGTTTGATTAAACTCCCAGCCTTTCATCAATGGCTATTCCTGTGGTCCTGAGGCAATATTCAAACTGCAACTGGAGATGCACTGGAGAAGGCCAGGCTTTGTTGGCTAATACTAAGTTATATTATTAATGAGAGAAATATTTGCAATACCCAATTCCTTACCTTCTTACCAAAACAAAATCCAATATAATTCATCTCTGATTAATTACTTGCTTTTCAAGTGTCAAACAGTGACTTTTGTTACACAGGTAAGAAGAAATCTTTTTGTTGATATGGTTATTTGTGTCCTTGTTGTTTGACAGATTATTGAGAGTCATGTTAGATTTGGAGGTAGATGAGCACTTTGGTGATGGTGACCATAATTTGGTTATGTTTACAATAACAATGGGCAGGAATAGGCATATCCTGCAGGGAAAGAGGTATAACTGGGGAAAAGGCAATTATAATGCGATTAGGCAAGCTTTAGGATGCATAGGATGGGGAAGGAAACTGCAGGGGATGAAATGTGGAGCCTACTCAAGAAACAGTTACTGCCGGTTCTTTGAGAAGTATATACCTATCAGGCAGGGAGGTAGTTGTCGAGAGAGGGCGCCCTGGTTTACTAAAGAAGTTGAAGCTCCTGTCATCAGGAAGAAGAAAGCTTATGTGAGGATGAGGTGTGGAGGCTCAGTTAGGGGGAATTGAGAGTTATAAGTTACCCAGAAAAGATCTAAAGAAAGGGCTAAGAAGAGCCAGGAGGGGACATGAGAAGTTGTTGGCGGATATAATCAAGGAAAACCGTAAGGCCTTCTATAGGTATATCAGGAATAAAAGAATGACTAACGTAAGATTAGGGCCAATCAAAAATAGTAGCGGAAAGTTGTGTGTGGAATCTGAGGACATAGGGAAAGGATTAATTAATTCTTTTCATCAGTATTCACATTGGAAAAGGGCAATGCTAGTGAGTAAAATGAGATACAGGCTACTAGATTAGATGGGATTGAGGTTGACAAAGGGGAGATTTTAGCAATTTTGGAAGATCTGAGCCCCTGTGCCCAATGAGATTTATCCTTGGATTCTCTGGAAAACCAGGGAAGAGATTGCAGATCCTTTGGCATTGATCTTTATGTCATCATTGTCGGCAGGCGTACTGCCAGAAGACTGGAGGATAAGCAAATGTTGTTCCCTTGTTTAAGAAGTGGAGTTGGGACAATCCTGGTGATTATAGGTAAGTGAGCCTTACTTCGATTGTGGGTAAGGCGTTGGAAAAGTTATAAGACATAGGATTTATAATCATCTGGGAAGTAATAATTTAATTAGGGATGGTCAACACAGTTTTGTGAAGGGTAGGTTGTGCCTCACTAACCTTACTGAGTTCTTCAGGAAGGTGACAAAACAGGTGGATGAGGATAAAGTAGTTGATGTGGTGTATTTAGATTCAGTAAGGCATTTGATAAGGTAGGTGATTGCACAAAATACGGAGTTTCGGGATTGAAGGTGATTTAGTGGTTTGGATCAGAAATTGGCTAGCTGAAAGATGACAGAGGGTGGTGGTTGATGGAAAATGTTCGTCCTGGAGCTCAGTTACCAGTGGTGTGCCTCAAAGACCTGATTTGCGGCCACTGCTGTTTGTCATTTTTATAAATGGTCGGGATGTGGGCATAAAAAGATTGTTTAGTAAATTTGCAGATGACACTAAGATAGGCAGAGTTATGGATAGTGCCAAAGAATGTTGTACGTTACAGAGGGACATAGATAAGATGCAGAGCTGAGCTGAGAAGTGGCAAATGGAGTTTAATGTGGAAAAGTGTGAGGTAGTTCACTTTGGAAGAAGTTACAGGAACGCAGAGCACTGGGCTAATGGTACTCTGTAGATGAGCAGAGAGATCTCGGTGTCCTGGTACATAACTCCCTATCAATCCTATCCCCAGGTTGATGGAGTTGTTAAGAAGGCATATGGTGTTTATTGGTAGGGGGATTGAGTTTCGGAGCCATGAGGTCATGCTTCAGCTGTACAAAACTCTGGTGCGGCTGCAAGTGGAGTATTACGTACAGTTCTGCTCACCGCATTATAGAAAGGATGTGCAAGCTTTGGAAAGGGTTCAGAGGAAATTTACTAGGATGTTGCCTGGTATGGAAGGAAGGTCTTACAAGGAAAGGCTGAGGGAAGAAGGTTGAGAGGTGACTTAATCGAGACGTATAAAATAATCAAAGGGTTAGATAGGGTGGACAGTGAAGGCTAACTCTGATTGTGAAGGCTAACATGAGGGGCGATAGCTTTAAATTGAGGAATGAGATATAGGACAGATATTAGGGGTAGTTTCTTTACTCAGAGTAGTAAGGGCATGGAACGGCCTGCCTACAACAGTAGAGACTCACTGATGTTAAGGGCATTTAAAAAGGCATTGGACATACATGTGGATAATAATGGAATGGTGTCGGTTAGATGGGCATCAGATTATTTTCACAGGTCGGTGCAACATCGAGGATCGAAGGGCCTGTACTGTGCTGTAATGTTCTATGTTGTTGTTCTACTAATTATCAGAAGTCATTTTGTCACCACATCTGTTATACGTTTGCTGTTGCATTGATTATAGGGAGCCAGGTTAGAAAAGTAAAAATGAGGAGCAAGAATAGGCCATTCAGTCCCTCTAGCCTGCTCTGCCATTCAATATGATCAATCTGATCATCCAATTCTATGGTATGTTCACAATTTTCCCCTCATTTTCTTTCATCCCTTTAGTCCCAAGTGCTAAATCCGACTCCTTCTTGAAATTATGCAATGTTTTGGTCATGACTACTTTCTGTGATAGCAAATTCCACAGTTCCTGAAGAAATGTCTTCTCATCCCAGTCCTAGATGGCCTACCCCATATTTTTAGACAGTGACCTCTGATTCTGGACTCCCCCAGCGTCAGGAACATCCTTTCTGCATCTACCCTGCCTAGCGGCATGGTGGCACAGTGGTTATGGGCGGCATGGTGGCACAGTAGTTATGGGCAGCATGGTGGCACAGTGGTTATGGGCAGCATGGCGGCACAGTGGTTATGGGCGGCATGGTGGCACAGTAGTTATGGGCGGCATGGCGGCACAGTAGTTACGGGCGGCATGGCGGCACAGTGGTTATGGGCAGCATGGCGACACAGTGGTTATGGGCAGCATGGTAGCACAGTTATGGGCGGCATAGCGGCACAGTAGTTATGGGTGGCATGGTGGCACAGTGGTTATGGGCAGCATGGTGGCACAGTGGTTATGGGCAGCATGGTGGCACAGTAGTTATGGGCGGCATGGTAGTACAGTGATTAGCACTGCTGCCTCACAGCTCCAGGGACTCAGGTTCGATTCTAGTCTTGGGCAACTGTCTGTGTGGAGTTTGTCCATTCTCCCCATGTCTGCGCGGGTTTGCTCCAGTTTCCTCCCACAATCCCAAGATGTGCAGGTTAGGTGAATTGGCCATACTAAATTGTCCATGGTGTTCAGGGATGTGTTGGTTAGGTGCATTAGTCAGGGGTAAAAAACCATAGGGTAGGGGAATGGGTCTGGGTGGGTTACTCTTCAGAGGGTAGGTGTGGACTTGTTGCGCAAAAGGGCCTGTTTCCGCACTGTAGGGTTTCTAAGTCTAATTTTATAGGTTTCTATGAAATCCTCTCTTCATTCTTCTCAATTCTAGTGAATATATACCTAACTGATTCAACTACTCCTCAAACGTCTGTCCCATCAACCCAGGAAACAGTCTATTAAACCTTTGCTGCATCCATCTAATGCAGGAATATCATCATATGAGGAGACCAAAATTGCAAGCAAAGCTCCAAGTGCGGTCTCACCAAGATCCTGTACAGTTACAGTAAGGTATCGCAGCTCCTGTCCTCAAATCCTCTCATTATAAAGGACAACATACTAATTGCCTTCTTTCTTAGCTGCTGCACCTGCATGTTTTCCTTCAGTGACTGGTGTATGAGGACACCCAGCTCTCAATGCACATATCCCTCTCTCAGTGTATAGCCATTCAGATAATAATCTGTTTTGCTACCAAATTGGACAACTTTACATTTATTCACATTATACTGCATCTGCCATGTATCTGCCCATTCACTCAACTGACCAAACTCATACTGCATCCTTCTCACAGTTCGCCCTCCCACCCAACTTTGTGTTCTATAGGTTTAAGGGAGACATTATAAAACCTTAAGATACAGGAGCAGAAGTTAGGCCATTCAGCCCATCAAGTCTGCTCCACTATTCAATCATGGCTGATAAGTTTCTCAACCCCATTCTCCCGCTTTCTCCCCATAACCATTGATCCCCTTGACAATCAAGAACCTATCTATCTTCATCTTAAATATACTCAGTGACCTGGCCTCCACAGCCATCTGTAGCAGTGAATTCCATAGATTCACCACCTTCTGGCTGAAGAAGTTGTTTCATTAGTTCTATTCGAGTTGTTATGCAAACCTCAAGATCCTGCAAATAGCAATGAGACTAAATGATAGCTGATTTGCTTCTGTTGACATTATTTCAGGTCTCCTCATTGACCAGGTCACCAAGAGAATGCTTTACTCCTTTTGGAATATTGTCATGGCATGATTTCACTATCCACCAGAACAGGCCATGATTCAGTGCAATCTCTTACCTGGATCACATTCCCTACATTACAACAGTGACCCACTTAAAAAAATACTTAATTGTTTGTTAAAATGCTTTGGGACATTCTGTTATTGCAAGGATTCACTAGTGAAATATCAGTGCTGTCATACAAAGACAAGAAGAAAACTTGGCTTTTAATGGTGTTTTCCAAAACTTCTGGATATCCTACAGTGCTTCACAAACAATGAAATGGTCTTAGAACGCAGTCAGTCATTTTGACAAAGATGGCAGGTTAGATATCACATAACAAATTCCAGAAACTGCAAACTGATAATGATAAAGTTAATCTGGTTTGTTTAGATTAGATTAGATTCCCTTCAGTGTGGAAACAGGCCCTTCAGCCCAACCAGTCCACACCGACCCTCCGAAGAGTAACCCACCCTTTGACTGACGCATTTCCCTTTGACTGACGCACCTAACACTATGGGCAATTTATCCTGGCCAATTAATCGGACCTGCACATCTTTTTGGACTGTGGAAGGAAACTGGAGTACCTGGAGGAAACCCATGCAGACACGGGGAGAACGTGCAAACTCCTCATAAGACAGTCACCCGTGGCTGGAATCAAACCTGGGACCCTGTCGCTGTGAGGCAGCAGTGCTAACCACTGAGCCACCTTGCCACCCCCATAGATTTGATAGTTGTAAATCAACTAGTGTTAGTGATGTTAATAGAGAATTACATACTGAACCAGATTCTTTTTATTTGAAATTACATTATAGAATATTTGATGAGCCACAAAAGGGCAAATGGGTTTAACACCTCATATGAACAGCACCTTATGACTTATTAGTAAGGTAAAGGAATATATAAATGCAAGTTGACACTTTCATCATTGCTGGAGAGCATTAGGTTGGACATTGAAGAGAACAATTGCCAAACATCTTTCACTCCTGTTTAAGTATGTGCCAAGCTTATGGTTCAGCTGTCTTGAAAGATTTATTGATCGAGCAGTATGTGGGAGCTGAATACTTGAGCACGGTTGAAATGACAATTGCGGAAGCCCATTGATTTGATAGTTGTAAATCAACTGGTGTTTATTTAGCTTCCTCACCCTGACAGGGCCAAGAACTCGTTCAAACAGACCCCTAGGACATTATCAACTGCCAGCTGCTTTGTCTGTACGACACAAGTTTTGTGTTCCACTATAGCTCAGTGAGCTCAGCCACTGATTAGGTCAGCCATTCAGTACATAAACCACCTCCACGTTTTGAGATGGGTGACTGTAGCTGAGGCATTGGTCACTGGGTCAGAGAGAAAGCAGGGTAGATACAGCACAGAATTAAATACAGATTAAAGCACGCGCTGCATTTAGCATCAAATACTTAAGAATATGTATGGCACGGGTCTAAATAGAGAGTAAAGAACCCTTTGCATCACCATCTGTCAAATGTTCCCAAAGTAGATACAGCATAGTGTCAAATACAAAGTAAATCTTTCTACACACTAGCCCCATCAAACATTCCCAGGATATCTACAGCACAGGGTTAGATATAAAGTGAATTGTCTGATGTGCTACCCCCACCAAACATTCTTAGGACTGATACAGCAGGGAGGAACATACAGAGTAAATCTTCCTTTAGAATTATAGAATCCCTACTGTGTGAAATTAGGCGATTTGGCCAATCAAATAAAGATCGACCCTTCAAACAGCATCCCACAGAGATCTGCCCCCCTACCCTATCCCTATAACCCTGTATTTCTCATGGCTAATCCACATAGCCTGCATTGTGGGAGGAAACCAGAGCACCTGGAGGAAACCCATGCAAACTCAGGGAAAACGTGAAAATTCCACACAGACAGTCACCCAAGGCAGGAATCAAACCCGAGTCCCTGGCGATGTGAGACAACAGTGCTAACCACTGAGCCACCATGCCACCCTTTATGTTATCCCATCACCATATTAGGCCAAATGACTAAAATGTAGTATTTAGTGTCATATGAAAAGGAGATAAGAGCAGCTGAGAGGGTTTTGAGAAGAATTCCAGAGATGAGGATTATGGGTGCAAAAGAGGCCAGAAATGGAGAATTGCTGTCATTTTAGGAACATATAGGATTGGCAGATCATATGAGATCAGGAATTAAGAGATTACTTGGTGTCATTTGAAATTATATTTAAATCTGAATTGTTCAACTGAACGATTGTGTGAAACACACGACACTAGATTACTTAGTGTACTGGTTCAGCAGTTTAACTTCGAATAGAGCAATGTTGGAAAAAGAATTGGGTTAACTTTTGGACATGTATCTGAAAGAAGGATCTCGAATCTGGTGGGTTGCTTAAAAATTTAACCTGCTGTCTCGATGTGTTCTGGGCCAATATAAATGATTCCAACTACATTTTACAAATGATAACATTCATCCCTGGCACATGCTTTGCAAAGTCTTTGTTCATCCCTTGATGCCTAAGTAGGTGGAAGTGAGCCTTCTACTCAGAGCACTAGAGCCAGTTTGACAAAACTGAGTGATGTGCTAGACCTTACCAGAAACAGTTAGGAATCCATCACTTGCTATTAGCCTGTTTCAAGTGACGTGAGTAATGACTGACATGGACAGTACACAAAAATATTTACAGCAGAGGTAGAGGGCACAAAACTACAGGAAGCTAGCTTCCATGTTAAGCACATTGGCATTTCTTCACATATTGTCCTTTTTGCAAAATCAAAACAAGTTTTAATGCACTATAATTTACAAGTGCAAATTTTGCAAATTATCAAATGTACATGGTCACAAAGAAAATTATTATTCATTAACAGAAAAGTCTAATCAGTTCCACTTTAATCATTCTCAGCAGAGAACCTTCAAATTGTGCAAGTTTCCTAATGGCACCTGTGCACATTGTTGTTGACTGCTCCTCTGATATCAGCTAATCCCGAGAATGATGTTCCTTCTTCGGGGAGTGTTGTTCCCATGGCAATTTCTATGACTATATACATTTGGTCCATGTGACTTTGCTTTTGTTGATCCATTTTTGGTGATGGGGAGTAATGGACCCCTAGGACTGATGGGACTGTTGGTTGTTCTATAATCTGTGTGGGTGATAAGAAAATTGTGTATGTCTGCAATGTGACGATCTGGTCACATACATTCACTCTGTTATAACAAGGTGACAACTTTTCAACATCCATCCCAAATTGCCAGATGGGTTGACTTTTGTTCAGAGCATTGAATATTTGCATTCTGACTAACTCTTCAATGTTTAACTCAGGCAATAACTGGGCAGTTTTACCAAAGTGAAATTTAGTTTTTTGTCATTTACTTTGATATTGTCACTCATACTTGTTACGACTTATAAGTTTATGAGCTTTTTGCTATTGGACAAGTAACTTTGGAGAAGAGTGATGTCTTATTAGACTGGACTACGTTCAAAGTCTTCAGTAAGTCTTGCTGTAATCTCTGATCAAGCACTGCCTCATACAAGTCTCTGCTGGGTTCATTTGATTTCTTTATGATCCTTTGGTGATTTTCACCCTAGTTCGGTCTCTTAATTTGACTGGGGATGGTGTGGAAATGATATATGGTATTGAAGGTCCCAATCCTCGATGGATCAGCTGAAGTCTTCACTTCTTGAATTGAGAACCATCACCACTCATCACAATGTCTGGAATGATGTAATCTTTAAAGTGGGCCTTGAGGCATACTGAAATCTCACTTAAAGTCACTGACAACAGCTAGCCTAAGTTCCAGTATTGAACTTAGACTAGTAGTTATAAAACATAGAACATAGAACATTACAGCACATTACAGACCCTTTGGCCCTCAATGTTGTACCGACCTGTGGAACCGATCTGAAGCCTATCTATCCTACACTCTTCCATTTCCATCCATATGTTTAACCAATGAGCATTTAAATACCCTTAAAGTTGGCGAGTCTATTACTGTTGTAGGCAGTGCGTTCCACACCCCGACTACTCTCTGAGTAAAGAAACTACCTCTGACATCTGTCCTCTATCTATCACCCCTCAATTTAAATCTATGTCCCCTTGTGTTAGCCACCACCATCCAAGGAAAAAGGCTTTCACTGTCCACCCTATCTAACCCTCCGATTATCTTACATGTCTCAGTTAAGTTAGGCCACATTTGGAATATTGCGTGCAATTCTAGACTCCTTCGTATCGGAAAGATGTTGTGAAACTTGAAAGGGTTCAGAAAAGATTTACAAGGATGTTGCCAGGGTTGGAGGATTTGAGCTATAGGGAGAAGCTGAGCAGGCTGGGGCTGTTTTCCCTGACCGAGGGGTGACCTTATAGAGGTTTACAAAATTATGAGGGGCATGGATAGGGTAAATAGGCAAAGTATTTTCCCTGGGGTTGGGGAGTCCAGAACGAGAGGGCATAGGTTTAGGGTGAGAGAGGAAAGATATAAAAGAGACCTAAGAAGCAAGGGTGGTACGGGTATGAAGCAAGAAGCGAGACCTAAGAAGGGGGTGGTACGGGTATAGAATGAGCTGCCAGAGGAAGTGGTGGAGCCTGGTACAATTGCAACATTTAAGAGGCATTTGGATGGGTGTATGAATAGGAAGGGTTTGGAGGGATATGGGCCGGGTGCTGGCAGGTGGGACTAGATTGTGTTGCGATATGTGGTCGGCATGGACAGGTTGGACCGAAGGTTGTGTTTCCATGCTGTACATCTCTATGACTCAATAAGTTACCTTTCAACCTTCTGCTCTCTATCGAAAACAACCTCCAGTCCCTCAGCCTTTTCTCGTAAGAACTTCTCTCCATACCAGGAAACATCCTAGTAAATTTCCTCTGCACCCTTTCCATAGCTTCCATGTCCTTCCTACAATGCAGCATGGCCGCACCAGAGTTTTGTAATGCTCCAGCATGTGCTCATGACCCTAAAACGTATTCCCCCTACCAATAAAAGCTAACACACTGTATGCCTTCTTAACAACCCTATCAACCTGGGTGACAACGTTAAGGGATCTATGTACATAGACGCCGAGATCCCGCAGCTCATTACACTACCAAGAATCATACTACTAACCGAGTACACTGTATTCCTGTTGTTCCTTCCAAGATGAATCACCTCACATTTTTCCACATTAAACTCCATTTGCTATCTCTCAGCCCAGCTCTGCACCTTATCTATGTCCCTCTATAACCTGCAACATCCTTCAGCACTAAATACAACTCCACCAACTTTAGTGTCATCCACAAATTTACTAACCCATCCTTCTACACCCTCATCCAGGTCACTTATAAAAATGACAAACAACTGTGGCCCCAAAACAGATCCTTGTGGTCCACCACAAGTAACTGAACTTCAGGATGAACATTTCCCATCAACTCTATTTTCTTTCAGCTAGCCAATTTCTGATCCAATACATTAAATCACTCACAATCCCATGCTTCCATATTGTGTGCAATAGCCTACCATGGGAACCTTATCAAACGCCTTACTGAAACCCATATACACTACATCAACCGATTTACCCTCATCCACCTGTTTGGTCACCATCTCAAAGAACTCAATAAGGTTTGTAAGGCACAACTGACCCTTCACAAAACCGTGTTGACTATCCCTAATCAACCTATTCCTCTCTAAATGATTATAAATCCTATCTCTTATAACTATTTCCAACACTTTACCCACAACCAAAGTAAGGCTCACTGATCTATAATTACCAGGATTGTGTCTACTCCCTTTCTTGAACAAAGGGACAACATTTGCTATCTTCCAGTCTTCTGGCACTATTCCTGTTGACAATGACGACATAAAGATTAAAGGCTCTGCAATTTCCTCCCTGGCTTCGCAGAGAATCCTAGGGTTAATCCTATCCAGCACAAGGCACTTATCTATTTTCACATTTTCCAGAATTGTTAACACCGCCTCCTTGTGAACGTCAATCCCATCTCGTCTAGTAGTCTGTATCTCAGTGTTCTCCTCAACAACATTGTGTTTTCCAATGTGAATACTAGCGAAAAATATTCATTTAGCACTTTCTCATCTCCTCGGACTCCATGCACAACTTCCCAAACTATCCTTGATTGGCCCTAATTTTTTTCTAGTTATTCTTTTATTCTGACTATACCGATAGAAAGCTTCAGGGTTTTCCTTGATCCTATCTGCCAACGACTTCTCATGTCCCCTCTGGCTCTTCTTAGCTCTAACTTTAGGTCTTTCCTGGCTAACTTGTAACTCTCAAGCATCCTAACTGAGCTTTCATGTCTCATCCTAACGTAGGCCTTCTTCTTCCTCTTGACAAGAGATTCAACTTCTTTAGTAAACCACGGCTCCCTCGCGCAACCACTTCCTCCCTGCCTGACAGGTACATACTTATTAAGGACACACAGTAGCTGTTCCTTGAATAAGCTCCACATTTCAATTGTGCCCATCTCCTGCAGTTTCCTTCCCCATCCTATACATCATAAATCTTGGCCTAATCACATCATAATTGCCTTTCCCCCAGCTATAACTCTTGCCCTGCAGTATATACCTAATCCCTTTCCATCACTAAAGTAAACATAATTGAATAGTGGTCACTATCATCAAAGTGCTTACCTACCTCCAAATCTAACACCTGGCCAGGTTTATTACCCAGTACCAGATCCAATGTGGCCTCACCTCTTGTTGGCTTGTGTACATATTGTGTCAGAAAACCCTTCTGCCCACAATGGACAAAAATTGACCCATCTAAAGAACTATAGTATTTCCAATCAATATTTGGAAAGTTAAAGTTCCCCATAACAACTACCCTGTTACCCTCGCTCCTATTCAGAATTAGCTTTGCTATCCTTTCCTCTACATCTCTGGAACTATTCGGAGGCCTATAGAACACTCCTAACAGGGTGACCTCTCCTTTCCTGTTTCTAACGTCAGCCCATACTACCTCAGTAGACGAGTCCTAAAACCTCCCTTTCTGCCATCGTATTACTGTCCTTGACTAAAATGCCACACCTCCCCCTCTCTTACCATCTTCTCTGTTCTTACTGAAACATCTAAATCCTGGAATCTGCAACAACCATTCCTGTCCCTGCTCTATCCATATCTCTGAAATGGCCACAGCATCGAAGTCTCAGGTACCAACCTTATTCCAGATCTCCTGGCGTTGAAGTAGACAACTTCAAACCATCTTCCTGCTTGCTGATGAACTCTTGTGACCTTGAAACCTCATTTCTGACCTCACTGCTCTCAACCCTCTGGCCAGTAGAACTACAATTTCAGTTTCCATCCCCTGCTGAATTAGTTTAAACCCTCCCGAAGAGCATTAGTAAATTTCCCCCCCAGGATATTGGTACCCCTCAGGTTCAGGTGTAGACCATCCTGTTTGTAGAGGTCCCACCTACCCCAGAATGAGTCCCAATTATCTAGATATCCAAAACCCTTCCTCCTGCACCATCCCTTTAGCCATGTGTTCAACTTTTCTCTCTCTCTCTCTCTCTCTCTCTCTCTCTATTCCTTGCCTTGTTAGCATGTGGCACAGGTAATAAACCAGAGATAACAACTTTGTTTGTTCTAGCTCTAAGCTTCCACCTTAGCTCCCTGAATTTCTGCCTTAAATCCCCATCCCTTTTCCTATCTATGACGTTAGTGTCTATGTGGACTAGTGGGTAGTGAAAAGACAATCAGTTCTTGCTCAAGTGAAGAGGCTACTCCCACATTCAACAATGGTCTGCTTGGCATATCATGTATCTTTAGTTTGCGTAGCTTCATATCTGTTACAAACACTTCACAGTTGTTGTGGTCCTGGATCTCACTCATTATGTTTGGCCAGTCTTCTCTTGCTATCCTCAGACTGGACTCAATTCTTTGGTGGTTTTCATTGACCTGTTTTAGCATCTCATGCCCCACCTCTTCAGGGATAATGATTCTATTTCCATTTCATAGCACGCCATCTAGGGCTGTCACTTCATTTTTGTAAGCCCAACACGCAAACATATGAAATAGGAGCAGGACTAGGCTATTCAAACTCTCCAGCCTGCTTCACCATTTGGTAATGGCTTCTCTATTTCTGTCTCGAATTCCACAATAAAAAGTATATTCAAGACCGAGACAGACATATTTTTAATCAGTAAGGGAATGAAGTACTGTAGAGAAAAGGCAGGAAAATGGAGTTGTCAGATTAACAATGATCTCACTGAATGGCAGAGCAGACTCAATGGGCTAAATAGCCTATTTCTGGTCTTAGGTCTATGGTTCTATGATCGTATTCCCATCTACCCCTAGTAACCATTGCTGCCCTTTCCTAACAAGAATCCATGTATCTCCGCTTTAAAATTATTCGGTGACCCTGCCTTCCCCACCTTCTGATGCAGACAGTTCCAAGTTGCACAACTTCCTGAGAGAAAAGTAATTCCCTTCAACTTTGCCCTAAAGGGTGGCCCTAATCTTTAAACAGTTCTGGACTGATACATGAGATCAAACATTCTTTCCATAGCCACCTTGTCAAGACTATTCAAAACCTTGTATACTTCAGTGAAATCATCGCACACCCTTCTAAACAGCAGTGGAAACAAGATTAGAGTGGTGCTGGAAAAGCACAGCGGGTCAGGCAGCATCCAAGGAACAGGAAAATCGATGTTTCGGGTAGGACTCATTCATCAGGAAGGGCTGATTCCTGATGAAGGGCTCTTGCCCAAAATGTCAAATTTCCTGCTCCTCGATGCTGCCTTACCTGCTGTGCTTTTCCAGCACTACTCTAGTCTTGTCTCGGATCTCCAGCATCTGCAGTCCTCACTTTTGCCTTGCAGTAGAAACAAGCCCAGTCTTTCTCCATGAGACCATCCACTTTTTCCAGATATCATTCTGGTAAAACTCCTCAAAAATGTTTCCAAACTATTTGTACCTTTCCTTCCACATGGTGACTAAATTTGCACACACAAGTATTCAAGGTTTGGTCTCACTGCTGCACTGTATAATTGAACCACAACATCCCTACATTTATGTTCAATTCCTTGCATAATGAAGGTTAGGAGGTACCAGTGTTAGACTGGGAAAGACAAAGTTAAGTATCACACAACGCCTGGCTATAGTCCAACAGGTTTATTTCATCAGATCAGATGAAGGAGCAGTGCTCTAAAAGCTAGTGCTTTCAAATAAACCTGTTGGACTATAACCTGGTGTTATGTGATTTTTAACTTTGTATAATGAAGAACGGCATTCCATTAGCTTAATTAATTACTTGCTGTGGATACATAACAACATTTTGGAACTCATGCATTAGTACACTGAGGTCCCTTTGAGTCATTGTAAACTGATGTGTCCTTAAGGCTTTCATAGCTACTTACTACAACACTTCAAGTGTTGCATCGTTTGTGTAAGAAACCTTGTTCTCCAACTTAATGTTTCAGTGCATCTCATTGAATCTGGAAGATTTCGCACTCTGCTTTAGCATCTTCTGTTTCCTTCATAAGGATTGCAGCTCTCAACATCATGCAACTGATTCTTTCACTTGTCTGTCACATCCAGATAACATCGTAGAATCCCTACAATGTGGAAGCAGGCCATTTGGCTATCAAATCCACACCAACCTACTGAAGAGCATCCCACCCCTCCACTCTGCATGGTTGACTGACCTAGCCTGCACATCCTTGGATACAATGGACAATTTAGCATGGCCAATTGACCTTACCTGCACATCTTTAGACCATGGGAGGAAACACAGGAAACACATGTAGACATAGGGAGAATGTGCAAACTCGGCAAAGACAGGACCCCCCAAGGCTAGAATTGAACCCGGGTCCCTGGGCACAGTGAGGCAACAGTGCTAAACACTGAGCCACCATGCTTCCCAAGTTTCTCAGCTGAATGAAGCAACATTCTTTGCAGATGATTTCGAGCAGATGTTGCAGAAGTTGCTTTGAAGTCGCTTGTGATCACATTCCACCGTCATTTTTGCCTCGTGCACATAGGTGCTTACAAATACTCACAAGCAAAAGCAATAACCAGGCAGCCTTTCTCAATCTGCGTGAAGCACCGTGTTAATAAATGCAAAATACTGCAAAATACTGCAGATGATGAAATTCTGAAACAAAAACAGAAATTGCTGGAGAAACCCATTAGTTCTGGAAGCAGTGGTGGAGAGAAAATCAGAATTTAAGTTTGGTATGAGTTTGTTCTGAAGAATAATCTTTCAGGGTGTGAAATGTTAACTCATTCTCTAGTATCACCTTATGGCAAATGTAAATGCCACTGGTTAGCCTTGTTGGACTGGTGTTGCTCCAAATCCAGTCTCACTTGTGTCATACATGTGACGTCATCAATGACATCATAGAACATCATCATAGGTGATGTCATTACGAGTTTGATTTGAGTGAAAGTCTCCTCTTATTCTGAGCCACATTGCCACTGCACGTCCTTAGAGTGAGCTTGTGCTGAGAGTCACACATCAATGAGAACTTACATGAGAACGTTGCTGATCGAGAAGAGTGGAGCAGGCTCAAGAGACCGAATGGCCTACTCCTGATTCTATCTCCCTAAGCTCCAATCATGGCATAGGTGATAAGAGCAGGGCGATTATTGAACTGCACAGGATTTTGGTTAGGCCAGAGCTGCAGTACTCTGTGCAGCTCTGGTTACTATACCATAGGAAGGATTGATTGCCCTGGAGGGGGTGCAAAGGAGATTCACCAGGATTTGCCTGGGGTGGAGAAGTTTAGCTTGAAAAGGGGATAGATAAGTTCAGACTGTTTTTGTTAGAGCAACATAGGTTAATGGAGACCTGACAGGGGGGTATTAGATTATGAGGGATATGGACAGGGTGAATAGAAAGCAGCTGTTCCTCTGAGTTAAAGGGTCAACAACGGGGGATAATTTTGAGGGGAAAGGCAGGAGTGGTAAAAGGAGGGATTTGTGAAAAAAATATTTTTCATCCAGAGGATGGTCAGAATCTGGAATGCACCGCCTGGGAGGATAGTTGGGACAGGAAACCTCATAACCTTTAAACTGTACTTGGATGAGCCACTTGAAACGTCATAACATTCAAGGCTATGGGCCAAGTGCAGGACAGTGAGACTAGTGAAGATTTAAAGTAGTTTTTGTCAGTTTAAACCCGATTCTGGGAATTCTCAATCTGCTGATGATGAATGTTTAACCTGAATTGTCCAGGAATATAACTGCTCCAACACTATGTGCCCTTTGTACCCTTGGGGCAATTAGAATTGAACAATAAACCATGCCCGTGTCAGTATTGATTGGACCAAAATAGCAGCTAGTAAAACGGAATTGTACAATTATTCTGAACCAGTGGGCTGCTTGGAGAAAGGTATTATTGAGATTGGGATATTTGATCATTTTGAATGAGTTTTAGATTCAGCTGAAAATGCAATCTGCAGCTGTAGGAGGATATTCAATAAGAATTTTGAAACTCTGATTGATCAGGAGCCCAGAATCATTTCCCATCATTAGTATTTCAACTCTGCATCTCTGTCTGGCTTTGTCTTTATTGCATGTGAACTGAAAATGTCACCCAGCAACGGGCATGGTGCCTTCACACCACCCATACACTGAAACACCACGGCAGTGACTGGAAGAACAGCACTTTATACTCTGCCTCTCGAGCTTACAGCCCAGTGGCCTCAACATAGAGTTCACCAGCTTCAAAATCTCCCCACCCCCAACTTCATCCCATGTCCAGCCCTCCCTCTCCTTCCCACCTCCTTGACCAGACCTAACTTTCCTCCTCTTCCCTCATCTTCCCTCTCAACTATCTGCTACATGCTTCCCACTGAGCAATCACTATCAACCCCTCCCTGCATCACCTATCACCATCTCACCTACCTTCGCACCCCTCCAGCCCCACCCCCTCCCTCCAATTATTTCTGAGTTCCCTTCCCCCTCCCCAGTCCTGATGAAGTGTCCTGACCTGAAACATCAACTTTCCCCGCTCCTCTGATGCTGTCTGGCCTGCTGTGTTTTACCAGCTCTATATTTTATTGACCCTGACTTTCAGCATCTGCAGTCCTTACTATCTCCAAGTACATGTCGCTTTCCTGTTAACTGGATCACGTTGATCCCTGATGGACAGCCTAGAAAAGGAAGAGAATGACTGCTCTGTGATACACAGGAGCTTAAGAGCTGGAGTCAATCTTTTAACCCCTTGAGTCAATTCTGCCATTCAGGGTAGATCTGCAATGGTGCAAACTAACTCCTTACACCCAAATTTACTCCTTAATTCCCTTGGCAAATCACAATCTGTCAATCGTCAATGGAACGACAGTAGCTGAGCTAAGAGCAATTGGCAATTGCAACTCCTCCCCGCCTCTCTTCCAGTTTAGCAATTACACAGAGACAGCCAAGCATTTTGACACAGATAATTAGGGTCCTTGAGGCAAGTGAATGCAGAGGTCAGAGGAGAGATTATTAAAATGAAGTGTTGTGTTCTCAGGTGCTAATCAGGCAATGACAGTGTTGAAGAACAGGATATTCGACCGCTTGGCACTGGCTCACATTACTTTGCAATCCCCTGTTCGATATGCCCCTAGCCACTTGACTTGCTCGGGTAATTGGATATTGTATTTCATTTGATTCGTGCAGTGAACAGTGTAAATTGAACATCCAACCAACCCACTGCTGTAGCCTTTGTGTTTGTTCAAAAAAGACTAACCCTCAGCCAACAGCAAGAATGCAATCTCGGATACAACCGATCTATTTGCGTTTGAAAGGCTAACATTTCAGACAATGCCTTTTGCCATCTCAGGTCATCCCAAAGTGCTTCACAACCCATGGAGTATTCTTGAAGCAAAAACAGAAATTGCAGGAAAAGCTCAGCGGGTCTGGCAGCATCTGTGGAGGGAAATCAGAGTTAACGTTTCATTAACTTCTTCAGAGGAAGGGTGACTGAACCCAAAACGTTAACTCTGATTTCTCTCTACAGGTGCTGCCAGATCTGCTGAGCTTTTCCAGCAATTTCTGGTTTTGTCTCTGATTTACAGCATCCGCAATCTTTTCGATTTTTACTGAGTACTCTTGAAGATTACGTATTGTTGCATTGTAAGAAACAAACCAATCTGGCACCCGGCAAGCTCCTGCAAAAACTCAATAGTAGATAAAGAGAATTTGCTTTTGTAATTCAGGTGCAGCAGCCCAAAGCTTGGTCGCAGTGGTGTTCTCAGCACCAAGGATGTAAAATGTCCTGGTAATTCCTCCAGCCTGCCTCAAAACCAGATCAGCCATTCACCTCAGAATCTTCGCTATCTCTGAGGGATTGGCTGTGTTCTATCTTTTATTACCTTTATTAAAGCTAAAGCACCTCTTTAATAATTTCAATTTCTCCCCCATGTCTTGTCGCGCTGGAGAATGTTCCAGCAGATGGACAGGCCATTCAGCGCATCAAGTCTATAGCAGTGCTTTTCTCGGCACAGTCTTTCCCAGATTTGAAATGTTTAATATGAGAGGGCATGCATTTAAAGCGAGACGGGCAAAATTCAATGGAGATGTGAGGGGAAAGTTTTGTGCACAGAGAGTGTAAACGCCCTGCCAGGTGCAGTGGTGGAGGCAGATACAGTCGGAGCATTTAAGGGACTTTTAGATAAACACATGAATATGTAAGGAATGGAGGGATATGAACCAAGGGCAAGCGGAAGACATTTGTTTAATTTGGTGTCATATTTGTCATAAAGCACAACAGGGCCCATTGCTGTGCTGTCCTCTTCAATGTTCTGTGTTCTAATTTCCTCCAGTCAAATCTAATTGCCTTCACCAGGCCCATTCTCCATAATGGGCGGCGTGGTGGCTCAGTGGTTAGCACTGCTGCCTCACAGCACCATGGTCCCAGGTTTAATTCCAGCCTCAGGTGACTGTCTGTGTGGAGTTTGCACATTCTCCCTGTGTCTGCGTGGGCTTCCTCCCACCGTCCAAAGATGTGCATGCCAGGTGAATTGGCCATGCTAAATTGCCCATAGTGCTAGCTGCATTAGTCAGAGGGAAATGGATCTGGGTGGGTTACTCTTCCGAGGACCTGTTGGGCTGAAGGGCCTGTTTCCACACTGTAGGGAATCTAATCTAATCTAATCTAATATTCAGCTTTTGCAGTCAACAATCTAATAGGGTTATTAGAAAAGATGTGGAAACATTTGACAGGGATGCTTTCTGATAAAGTGGTTATAATGATCAGGGAATGCCAATCAGGCTGGGACTCTTTTCTCCAGAAAAGAGAAGAATGAGGGTGACCTGATGGAGGCCTTTAACATTTTAAAAGGATTTGAGAGGGTAGGCACAGAGATTTTTTTCCACTTGTGGAATCAAAAGTTACCAATTACCAATAAAGCCATTTGGGAAATCAGGAGAACCATCTTTGTTGTGAGATAGTAAAACTCGCTGCCATAAGGAGTGGTTGCGATTAAAACAGATACAATTAAAGGAAAACTAGAAGGAGGAAGAAGTAAAAGGAAAGACGGTCAGCCGAAGAGGGGTAGGAGCAGGTTTGAGAGCAATGTAAACATTGGCATGCAAATAGCCTGTTTCTGAGCTGTAAATGAATGATAACTGGGTTTAAATTATTTTAAAGGAATTTATCAGCTCAACTGCAGTTTTGATAAATTTTAAGCTTTCTCTTACAGGGATTTATTTCTTAATTTCCCCTGAGATTTCCTCTCCACCTTTGATCCATAAAAGATTTATAACCAGTTCCAGACAGAAATAAATGCGGTTAGCATCAACAATCAAAAAGGAGAAAACAACTTCTTGAATTTTGATATTCTTTAATGAGTGCAATAAATCAAACAACTCAGTAAAGACTCACCTCAGTTGACAGATCTAGTAATTGTGAATGAGATTCAAAGGGAGGTAATTGTGAATTGTAATATGTTACCACAGATTAATGGTAGTCGTGGAGATTCTGTGAATACTTAGTCTACAATGAATAAACTGGATTTGCCTTTGTATGTGAACGTCCACAGCATGTTCTAATTTAAATTGGATTGAATTGTGTTTGTCTGCAGACCCTGCGTTGTGTAACAGTTAGGATACACTGCATTGTGTCTGTATATCAATGTTCCATTATATAGTGACTATTAGCATACAGTTAAATCCTGATTAAGTATATGAGTAATGGATTTGTATCGACATTAGCATACGTTCGAATTGGTGAGTGGCGTTGGATGGAATGTGCATCTCATTATTGTGACAACATTTCAAAAGTGCTTCATTGACTTTAAGGTCCTTGGGAAAGATGTTATCAAAATATATCTTTACTCAGCGAGTCGTGAGTTCATGGAATGCCCTGCCAGTAGCAGTGGTGGACTCTCCCTCTTTATGGGCATTTAAGCGGGCATTGGATAGGCATATGGAGGATAGTGGGCTAGTGTAGGTTAGGTGGGCTTGGATTGGCGCAACATCGAGAGCCAAAGGGCCTGTACTGCGCTGTATTCTTCTATGTCCTATGTTCTATAAGTGTTTCCTTTCATTTTACAGAATTCTCTTCCACTGCATGAGAAGAAAGCCTTTGCAAAGAAAGCTGGAAAGTGATGTAATGATTTTCATCTAGATTGATCCCGAGAACATAGAACATAGAACATAGAAGAATACAGCGCAGTACAGGCCCTTGGGCCCTCGATGTTGCGCCGATCCAAGCCCACCTAAACTACACTAACCCACTATCCTCCATATACCTATCCAATGCCCTCTTAAATGCCCATAAAGAGGGAGAGTCCACCACTGTTACTGGCAGGGCATTCCATGAACTAACGACTCGCTGAGTGAAGAACCTACCCCTAACATCAGTCCTATATCTACCCCCCCTTAATTTAAAGCTATGCCCCCTTGTAATACCCGACTCAATACGCGGGAAAAGGTTCATACTGTCGACCCTATCTAACCCCCTAATCATCTTGTACACCTCAATCAAGTCACCCCTAAACCTTCTTTTCTCTAGTGAAAACAGCCCCAAGTGCCTCAGTCTTTCCTCATACGATTTTCCTTTCATACCAGGCAACATCCTGGTAAACCTCCTCTGCACCCGTTCCAATGCCTCCACATCCTTCCTATAGTATGGCGACCAAAACTGCACACAATATTCCAGATGCGGCCGTACCAGAGTCTTATACAACTGCATCATGACCTCAGGACTCCGGAACTCAATTCCTCTACCAATAAAAGCCAGTACGCCATATGCCTTCCTCACCGCACTATTTACCTGGGTGGCAACTTTCAGAGATCTGTGTACATGGACACCAAGATCCCTCTGCTCATCCACACTACCAAGTATCCGACCATTAGCCCAGTACCCCATCTTTTTGTTATTCTTCCCAAAGTGAATCACCTCGCACTTAGCTACATTGAATTCCATCTGCCACCTTTCTGCCCAGCTCTGCAGCTTCTCTATATCCTGCTGTAACCTGCCACATGCTTCCTCACTGTCAACAACTCCTCCGACTTTCGTGTCATCCGCAAACTTGCTCACCCAACCTTCTAACCCCTCTTCCAGGTCATTTATAAAAATGACAAACAGCAATGGTCCCAAAACAGATCCTTGCGGAACACCGCTAGTGACGGCACTCCATGAAGAAACTTTGCCATCAACTACTACCCTCTGTCTTCTTCCATCCAGCCAATTCCTAATCCAAACCTCCAACTCACCCTCAATGCCATATCTCCGTATTTTCTGCAGTAGCCTACCATGGGGAACCTTATCGAACGCCTTACTAAAATCCATATATACCACATCTACCGCTTTCCCCTCATCAACCTCCTTCGTCACCTTTTCAAAGAATTCAATAAGGTTTGTGAGGCACGACTTGCCCTTCACAAAACCATGCTGACTATCCTTGATCACATTATTCCTATCTAGATGTGCATAAATCCTATCCCTTACAATTCTCTCTAAGACTTTGCCCACAACAGAAGTGAGACTCACCGGCCTATAGTTACTAGGGCTATCCCTACTCCCCTTTTTGAACAAGGGAACCACATTTGCTATCCTCCAGTCTTCTGGGACTACTCCTGTAGACAAAGAGGACATAAAAATCAAGGCCAATGGCTCTGCAATCTCCTCCCTTGCTTCCCAGAGAATCCTAGGATAAATGCCATCAGGCCCAGGGGACTTATCTATTTTCACCTTTTCCAGGATTTCCAACACCTCTTCTCTACATACCTCAAAGCCATCCATTCTACTTATTTGTGCCTCAGTATTCTCATCGACAACAATGCCCTGTTCCTGAGTGAATACTGAAGAAAAGTATTCATTCAGTGTCTCCCCAATCTCTTCCGCCTCCACACGCAACTTCCCCCTACTATCCTTGACTGGACCTATTCCTACCCTAGTCATTCTTTTATTCCTAACATACCTATAGAAAGCCTTAGGGTTTTCCCTAATCCTATCTACTAAGGACCTTTCGTGTCCCCTCCTTGCTGCTTTTAGCTCTCTCTTCAGGTCCTTCCTGGCTACCCTATAACTCTCAATCGCCCCAATTGAACCTTCACGTCAACTGCTTCCAATATTTTCCTTTCTCATTCAGTTGTACCTCTCACCTGTGTGCTGCCCTTGCATCACCCCAATCTTTGCTACGTATGAAGTGACCAATGACTCTCCCTCATTGAGCAGCCCAGAGGAAGCTCATTTGTTTCCACTTTTCTCTCTCCTTACTTATGTATTGATTAAAAACCTTTGGCAATTGGTAGAAGTGAATAACTGGCTTTCTTCAGGCTTTAGGTATTTTATTTTATTTTATTTTCAAAAAGGGAGTGCAAACGCCCACACCCAAAATATACATGGTCCACGGACTCCACAGCACCACAGAATAAGCAATTGGGCTGGGAGTCCATGAACCACCGCAATCTGCGGTTGCAGGGGACTGCTGCGTGCAGCGCTTTAGGTATTTTACTGAAGAGAGAGAAAGATCCACACAACCTGCCCCTTCTGCAGTCCAAAGGCTTCTCAATGAATCGTTCACACCCACAAGCTGTTCAGTTGCCCAGGAACCAATCAGAGAAGTTTTGTCAGGTTGATGATCTTTGTATCTACAATTGGTTTCTTGTGCACTTGAAACCAATCAGCCAATGGTTGCTCGCCAAATCACAATTGACACACATATGTCCCCTTCACTGTTTTGATCACGCAGCACTGCCCTTTGATGTGAAGGACAGTGTTTGTCATTGGCCACCGGGGTGTTTTCCTATCTTCCTGGTGGTGGAATTTGAATAAAGATTCGTGCACTTTGTGTCTTTCACTGTGTCTCACAATGAAAAAAAACAAAAAGAAAAAGAAAAAAAAAGAGACACACATATGTCTCGGTACCATGGCATCTACAACGAGCTTCCTCCACTGCTTGAACAAAGCCAGCAGTGTAAACACCACACACAATGTGTTGCAGTAACTTGTTATAAAAAGTGCATCAAGTCCTTGGCTGATCAAAAATACAGAACAAAAAGTGAAAAGGTTCTTCATAGCTGTTATCTTCTAGCCATGTGGAGCACAGCCAAGACTGAATTTATTACTCTTAAACCATGATGGGCTTAAGAATCAACTACTTGCCATTGGCCTGATGGTCTGGATTAGCAGGGGCTTTCATGGTAATAGGGTTAAGAATTAGAAAAAGAAAATGAAATCATCTTTTCATTATGATGGTTCTTTTTTTTTTCTTAAGTGGGGAGGTGTTATGAAGTTGTAGGTGTGTACCGTACCTTTAAGAGAGAGTGAAAGCTGGCAAACTCCTGTCATGTGACTGACTAGCTGTCACAAAATGTGCTAGAAAATTGAAAGATGTAACATTTGGCTGTAGCCTAGATGCCTCAGTTATTTTCACGGCAGTTCGAATTTAACCAATCAGTTTAAATTATGCCCCAAGATACTAAAACCCAATCAAATTTGAATTTTACTGTTTCCCTTCTGTTTGGCGTTTGAAATAGTTGCATTTTAATCTGGTGATCATTTTTCCATGTGTCAGTCTGTGAAATTTTCAGGGTAGAGTTCTCTTTAGGGTCTATACGACCGCCTATAACTCCACTGTCATCTGATATCTCTATGCATAACCAAAGAGCCCCTTGGGTATCCCAGACTCCATTCATTCCACCAATGGAGATTGTGCCTTCAATTACCTAGACTCCAAGCTCTGGAATGCTCTCCTTTAACCTCGCCAACTCTCACCTCTAAGACATTCCGCAATGCCCATCTCCTTGCCCAAGCTTTTGGGCACCTGTCCTAATACCTCCTCAAGTGCATTTGTGTCAAATGTGGTTAGATCATTGTTCCTGTAAAGTGCATTGACATATTTTATTCAACTAGGGTTGCCATATAAATGCAAGTTGTAGTTATGAGGATGAGGAGGTGGGTCTGGGGTATCTCTAAAAATGGTTGTATGCCAATCTGATGCATCAATTAGCAGTGAGAATCATAGAATGGACTAATTAGACTATTTTCAAAGAGCCAGCATTGGGATTATGAACCAAATGGCCTAGAGCAGTGCTCTGTATTATTATTAGATTTCAGTATATTTTATTTCTGCAAATTTTTGTGAACAACTGGGAGTTTCCCAATCAGCGTCCTTGCTCAGGAGAAGGGTGAGGTTGAATTGCATACTTGTCCTGGAAAGAGCTCTTGTAAATGCTGAAGACTTAAAATAACATTGGCAGACATGCTTAATTAAAACGACAGGGCTGAAAGAGTCATTAAGGCAATCAGCATTTCAGAGTTTACGACTTGAGGACAAAGGTAGTCTCTTATCGGAAATATTGTTGCACCAAAAGTAATTGGCATGTTTGACACTAGTACAATTGTAAAGGTATTTGGAAACCTGCATCACCTGCCTCCTGGGCTTTTACAACCCTCTCAGCAGATATGGGGAGTGTGCCAAAGCAACTCAGTAGCTGGCTGTTAATTCCAAGCTATGTGTCTGCGTGCAGGGTGCATGCATTACAAACTAGTCAAACCGAAGCCAGAAGGATGTGCACTGATGGTCACTCCATTGGGAGAAATAAAGGGAGACTGCAGCTGAGTTCTTGCTATACAGCTCTTTAAATGAAGAGCAGCCTGCCAAGAGGCTGAATCTTGGGGACAAATGTTCTGAGGCCAGATTCAGACCTTGCAATCTTTTCCCAATTTCATAGCAACAAACAAATCCATACAGTAAGCCAAATTAATCAGGTGCTAAAATAAAACTAGGCAACACTATTCAGCAAGGCAAAAGTGAGGACTCCAGATGCTGGAAACCAGAATTTAGATCAGAGTGGTGCTGGAAAAGCACAGCAGGTCAGGCAGCATCCGAGGAGCAGGAAAATCGATGTTTCGGGCAAAAGCCCTTCATCAAGAACGGGTGATGAAGGGCTTTTGCCCGAAACTTCGATTTTCCTGCTCCTCGGATGCTGCCTGACCTGTTGTGCTTTTCCAGCACCACTCTGATCTAAACATTATTCAGCAGATTCATATTTCATTGATTCATTCCCTTTGATCGGCTAAGTTTGTCAGTGTGCTAGAGAAATGGTGAATTTGATCAAAATGGAGTAACTTTAACAGCTTCAGGCTGTCCCCAAGCGTCTGAAGTGAATCTGAAGTGCAGTCACAGCTGTGAAAAATGAAACCGAGCAACTTGTGCACAGCAAGCTCCAACAAAAAGACAGATGTAACCAGATAATCCCTTTCTTTCCCCTGATATCAGACATAAGACCATAAGACATAGGAGCAGAAATTAGGCCATTCAGCCCATCGAGTCTGCTCCGCCATTCAATCATGGCTGATAAGTTTCTCAACCCCATTCTCCCACTTTCTCCCAGTAACCCTTGATCCCTGTGATACCCAGGAGCTTATCTATCTCTGTTTTAAATATACTCAATGACCTGGCCCCCACAGCCTTCTGTGGCAATGAACTCCACAGTTTCACCACTCTCTGACTAAAGAAGTTTTGCCTCATCTCTGTTCGAAAGGGTCTTCCCCTTACTCTAAGACTGTGCCCTCAGGTCCTAGTCTCTCCAACCAATGGAAACATCTTCCCAACATCCACTCTGTCCAGGCCAATCAATATTCTGTAAGTTTCAATTAGATCTCCCTCACCATCCACCACCACCACCCTCCTCCCCGCCGCCCCCCCACCCACCGACTTCTCCATCACTCCATTGACCCAGAATCCTCAAACATTCCCCATATGTTAAGCATTTCATTCCTGAGACCATTCTCGTGAACTTCCTCTGAACACGCTCCAGGTTGAAGGATAACTATTGGCTGAGGAGCTCTTCTTCAAAGTGGGGCAAGAGGAGCTTTTTCCTTCACCTGAGAGGCCAGACAGGGTCGCAGTTTAACAGCAAAACTAGAAGAACTGTGAAAGCTGGAAATCAGAAACTGAAACAGATAGTGCTGGAAAAAGTCAATAGATCTGGCATCATCTGTGGAGGGAGATCAGAGTTAACATTTTGAGTCCAGTGACCCTTTCTCACAACAGGTTTTTTTCGCTGGAGAGTAGGAGACTGAAGGGTGACCTTACAGACATTGAGAAAATTATGGTAGGTATAGCCAATCGCTTTTCACTGTGGTTAGGGAGACTAAAATTAGACAGCAAAAGTTTAAGTAGAGAGGGGAGAGATACAAAAGGGTCCAGCAAGGTTTTTTTTTCACATAGAGGGCTGTGACTATCTGGAATGAGCTGCCAGAGGTAGTGATGGAAGTGAATACAATTTCATCATTGAAGAAACATATATATGGGTATGTGGATGGAATAGGTATGGAGGGATATGGACTAAACACAGATAAATGGGACTAGTTTAATCGTGAAACCTGGGCAGCATGGGCAGGTTAGGCCACAGAGTCTGTCTCCATACTGTAGACCTCTATGATTGTATGACTCTAACAATTCTGAAGAAGAGTTACTGGACCTGAAACATTAACTCTGATTTCTGTCCACAGGTGCTGCCAGACATGCTGAGCTTTTCCAGCAGTTTCTGTCTTAGTCTCAGTTTAACATCTTGTCCAAAACACAACACTGCAGCACTCAGAGGTTCAGTCTACAGTCTATCTTCTGCAGTTACACTGGCACCTCTCCCCACCTTTTCCTCCACTATTTTGATGATTGCATAGGCAATAACTTGTGCTCTCACGAGGAGGTTGAACAGTTCATCAACTTCACCACACGTTCCACCCCGACCTTAAATTCACCTGGACCATCTCTGACACCTCTCTTCCCCTTCCTGGACCTCTCCATCTCCATCAACGGTGGCTGACTCAACACTGACATTTTCTACAAACACACCGACTCCCACATCTATCTGGATTACACCTCCTCCCACCCTGTCTCCTTCAAAAATGCTATCCCTCATTCCCAATTCCTCTGCCTACACCGCATCTGCTCCCAGGAGGACCAGTTCCACCACAGAACACACCAGATGGCCTCCTTCTTTAAAGACAGCAATTTCCCCTCCCACGTGGTTGATGATGCCCTTCAGTGCATCTCATCCACATCCTGCACCTCCGCCCTCAAACCCCACCCCTCCAACCACAGAAAGGCCTGAACCCCCTCCCCCGGTCCTCACCTTCCACACCATCAACCTCCGGTTACATCGCATCATCCTCTGCCATTTCCGCCACCTACAAACGGACCCCACCCCCAGAGATATATTTCCCTCCACACTCCATCCGCTTTCCGTAAAGACTGTTCCCTCTGCGACTACCTCGTCAGGTCCTCACTCCCTAACAACCCACCCTCCCCTCCCGGCACCTTTCTCTGCCACCACAGGAATTGCAAAACCTGCGCCCACACCTCCCCCCTGTCCTCCATCCAAGGCCCCAAAGGGCACCTGTACTAATCAACCCCATCGCCCCGTGGCCGAACACTTTAACTCCCCCTCCCACTCCGCTGAGGACATGCAGGTCCTGAGCCTCCTCCATTGCCACTCCCTCATCACCCGATGCCTGGAGGAAGAATGCCTCGTCTTCTGCCTCGGATCACTTCAACCCTGGGGCATCAATATGGACTTCACCAGTTTCCTCATTTCCCTTCCCCCACCTTACCCCAGCTCCAACCTTCCAGCTCAGCACCATCCTCATGACCTGTCCCACCTGTCCATCTTCCTTCCCACCTATCCACTGCACCCTCCTCTCCTACCTATCACCTTTACCGCCACCTCCATTCACCTGTTCCACTCTCAGCTACCTTCCTTCCAGCCCCACCCCCCTCCCATTTATCTCTCCACCCCCAGTCTCATTCCTGATGAAGGGCCCCCTGCCCGAAACGTCGATTCTCCTGCTCCTTGGATGCTGCCTGACCGGCTGTGATTTCACAGTGTAACACTCTTGACTCCAGATTCTATGTTCTCAATTCTGGGCAGGAGTTCAAACCTACACGTGCCTGATTCAAGGTGAGAGTCGTGGCCAATAAATGCAGGCTAATAATTAGGAATTATCAGGTTAATTCTTAATCTGATAAATTAACTCTATGCTGGCAGCTTGCGTCAGTGTTTTGAGGCAATACAACAAGCAATTCTCAGAGGGAATTAGCAATAACATTCTGACATTTAGTGATGATTATAGGGCTGGAGGTTAATTGAAAGTGTTTTGCAATGCTGATGATGCAATCCCCTGGACTGAGTAACAACCATAAACCCATTCCCAAGCTGTAAATTTTGAAATGACAGATTGCAGCCTGCTGGATTGACATCTTCCTGTTCTGCTAGTCACCTCAGGAAACACTCACCGGGAAAGGCATCCAAAACATCACCTGGGGCGCAAGGAAAAGTGGAAGTGAAGACTGCAAATGCTGGAGTCAAAGATGTAAAGTGTGGCGCTGGAAAAACACAGCATCCAAGCAGCAGGAGAGTCCACATTTCAGGCATAAGCCTTTCATCAGGAATGTTGGGGGTGAGGGGAAGGGGGAGCTGAGAGATAAATAGGAGAGTAAGGGTGGGGTGAAGGAAACTGGGAAGGCGATAGGTAGATGCAGTTGGGGTGATAGTGATAGGTCTGAGGAGAGGGTGGAGCAGATAGGTGGGAAGGAGGATGTACAGATGAGATAGTTCAAGAGGATGGTACCACGTTGGAGGGTTGGATCTGGGATGCGGTGGGGGAAGGGAGATTAGGAAACTAGTGAAGTCAACGTTGATGCCATGTGATTGAAGGGTCCCAAGACAGAAGATGAGGCGTTCTTCCTCCAGTTAGCGGGTGGCTTGGATTTGACAGCGGAGGAGGCCCAGGATTTGCATGTCTTTGGTGGAGAAGGAGGGGCAGTGGAAGTGTTCAGCCACAGGGCAGTGGGGTTGTTTACTGCATGTGTCCCAGAGATGTTCGCTGAAACATTCCGCAAGTTGGCGTCCTGTCTCCCCAATATAGAGAAGACCACTTCGAGAACAACTGATAAAGTACATGAGGTGTTTGGATGTGCAGGAAAGGCGGAACAGTCAGAAAGTATTCATTATTTGACAACAGATTTTGGGTTTTCGCAGCCAGTTGATGGAAGGCCCATGATGGATTGAAGGGTTGAATTAGTTTTAGTTTTGGGGTCCTGAGAAAAAATAGGAGTAGGAAATTACCAGATAGATATTCAACTTTCCACTTTCAACATTACTAACAAAATTCACCAATCAATAGCTTGCAATTATATAGTGCCTTTAATTTGGTAAAATGTTGGAAGGTGCTTTATGGGAGTCATAATAACACACATTTCAACACTGAGCCATGTAAGTCTCATCGAAGCTGACAGAATACTGAGAGGGCTGGATAGAGTAGACGTTGAGAAGATGTTTCCACTAGAAGGAGAGACTTAAACCCGAGGGCACAGTCTCAGAGTGAAGAGACAACCCTTTAGAACTGAGAAGGAATTTCTTCAGCCAGAGAGTGGTTAATCTGTGGACCTTATTGCCACAGAAGGCTGTCTAGGCCAAGTTATTAAGTATATTTAAGACATAAATCGATAGGTTCTCGATTAGTTACAAGCGTTACAGCGAGGAGGCTAGGGAATGGGGCTGAGAAGCATATCAGCTATGATCAAATGCCCAAGCAATCTCAATGATACAAATGGCCTAATTCTGTTCCTATATCTAATGGCCTTTTTTAGGAGATATTAGGGAAAGGTGACTGAATGTTTGGTTAAAGAAAGAAAAGGAATTCCTCAACAGAACTACTGTGTATATTTCTGGGAACCACATTATAGAACACATTGAACAAAGTGCAGAAACAGTTTACAAAGTTGGATCTGTGGATGAGGAAATTTAGTTTTGAGCACAGATTTTTTTTAAAAATGAGACTGTTCTCCTTGGAGATAATAAGGTTAAGAAGAGATTTGATTGAGAGTTTCAAAGCCTTGATAGGGCTAGACAGAGTGGATAGGGAGAAACTGTTACTGCTCATAAAGGAGCAAGAACAAGAGGCTGTGTTAGTCTGTGGTCAAGGAATGCTGGCACAGTAAGTCTAGGTTGGCATCTGATACCAGTCCAGGGGCTTGGACATGGTCAGTCTGCCACATAGAGTCATAGAGATGTACAGCATGGAAACAGAGCCTTCGGTCCAACCAGATACGCCGACCAGACTTCCCAACCCAATCTAGTCCAACCTGCCAGCACCCAGCCCATATCCCTCCAAACCCTTCCTATTCATATACCCACACAAATGCCTCTTAAATGTTGCAATTGTACCAGCCTCCACCACGTCCTCTGGCAGCTCATTCCATACCCGTACCACCCTCTGTGTGAAAAGGTTGCCCCTTAGGTCTCTCTCACCTCTCACCCTAAACCTATGCCCTCTAGTTCTGGACTCCCCGATCCCAAGGAAAAGGCTTTGTCTATTTATCCTATCCATGCCCTTCATAATTTTGTAAACCTCTATAAGGTCACCCCTCAGCTTCTGACGCTCCAGGGAAAACAGGCCCAGTCTGTTCAGCCTCTCCCTGTAGCTCAGATCCTCCAACCCTGGCAACATCCTTGTAAATCTTTTCTGAACCCTTTCAAGTTTCACAACACCTTTCCGATAGGAAGGAGACTAGAGTTGCATGCAATATTCCAACAGTGGCCTAACCAATGACCTGTACAGCCGCAACATGACCTCCCAACTCCTGTACTCAATACTCTGACCAATAAAGGAAAGCATACCAAACGCCTTCTTCACTATCCTATTGACCTGCGACTCCACTTTCAAGGAGCTATGAACCTGCACTCCAAGGTCTCTTTGTTGAGCAACACTCCCTAGGACCTTACCATTAAGTGTACAAGTCATGCTAAGATTTGCTTTCCCAAAATGCAGCACCTCGTGGGTGAAACTAGATTGGGTTGGGATATCTGGTCGGCGTATCGGGTTGGACCGAAGGTTGTGTTTCCATGCTGTACATCTCTATGACTCTATGACTCTACAAGATTAAGAGACACCTGTGTTTGACTAATGACTGGTCTAAACCAACAGAACATCATAGCAACTGATTCTAGAGCATTACCCTCGTCTTTTTCCTGAAGATTTGTGTGTGTGTGTCTATGTGTATGTGTGTGTGCGTATGTGTGTGTATATGTGTGTGTGTGTTTGTGTGTGTGCGCGGGTGTGTATGTGTGTATGTATGTGTGTATGTGTGTATGTGTATCTGTCTTTGAGGATATTTAGTTGAATAAGCATTGTGTTTGTTAAGAAGTCTAGTTGGTAGATCTGATTGTTTAAAATCTGATATGTGTAACATACTTGATTGGTAATTTTTGTAACTGGAAAAGATATTTGTTATTTTATCTGATACCCAATGGAGTAGAGAACTGGAACGACAATTGATTCCTCCAGCCATGGTTGTAACAAGAGAGAAAAACATTTCAGGTCAATGACCTTACACTGGAAATGGAAAACAGCCTCTACTTCAGGACTGTCCAAAGTACTTCACAGCTCATACAATGCTTTCAAAATGCAGTCGCCATTATGACTGTGAGCAGGATTGGTGGAGGTGGAGGTGGAGGGGCCAGCACGAGGGAGTTTGAATTGTAAGTGGGCTGGACTGGATGGAATGAACCAAAAGGTGATGGTGCAAGGCATGAGGCGGCAGTAAGGAGACTCGTAACCAAGAATGGCAACATGATTGGACGGGATACAATGGATGGATGCTCCATCTAGTGGTCATAGTGTGAATGAATGAGTGCAAATAATTGAGCACAGAGAAGTTCAAATGGAACATTTTGAAAGGAAGCGTGAGAAAAAGCAACATAAAATAAAAGTACAATTGTGAAGGGCATGCAGGAGCTTGTGGCATATGTGCACAAATCACTGAAGGTCAAAGGGTATAGGATTCTGGGCTTTATTAATTAGTATATAAAATGCAAGAGTGTGAAAGTTGTGTTAAACTTGCATAAAACTTTGGTTTGACCTCAGCTGAAGTATGGTGTCCTGTTCTGTATGTTGCAGTTTAGGTCATTAGAGAAGATGCACAACAGATACATGAGAATAGTCCCAGGCAAAAGAAATTTCAATGACATGTGAAGGTTGGAGAAGTTGGGATGGTTTTCCTTGGAGGAGAGAAGATTAGAAGGAAATTCAAGAGATTTGCTCATTATCATGAGCACAGAGGAGACAAGCAGTAACTGTGTTCCAATTGGTAAAGGACTGGGAATAAATGAGCACAGATTTAAGATAACACAGAAGCATTACTGCTCAAAAAAAGGACATTCAGCCCATTGAAGACACTAGCTCTCTGAAGGCATAATCACTTGGTGCTATTTTTCCATCTTCACCCTACAACCTTGCACATTGTTTCCTTCAAGGTAATAGACTACTCCCCTTTTGAGTACCTCAACTGAACCAGTTTTCATGACACTCTCAGGGATGTATTCTCGACCCTGACCACTTGTTGCATGAAAGCATTTTTCTTCAGGTTGCTTTTGCATCTTTTGACAGTGATTATCCTCTCATCCTCAATTCTTTAATGGGTGGGAATAGTTTCTGCTTATCTACTCCTATCCACAAAATCAAACCTCATTCACAGTTCAGAATAAATACCCTTGGATGAGAGCCACATTGTCTGTCAACTGAGCTATCCAGGTAATCTACTGTTTATTGCATACTGCCTGTTATCTATTACCTTTAACTCTCGAGACATCACCCAGTGACTTTTCTGCGTATCTTCAGTTGTTTGTAGGCTGTGGGCATCATTGGCTTGCCCAGCATATGGTGACCATTCCTAATTGCCCAGAAGGCAGTTAGGAGAGAACGCCATTGCTGTGGGTCTGCAGTCACATCAGATGAGGTCGGCAGATTTCATTTCCTAAAGGACATTATGAGTTTTAAGACAATCGACGGTGATTATACTGTCGCCATCATTCTACATTTTATTGAATGCAAACTTTTCCATCAACCTTTGCCAGGTTTGAACCCAGAAAGTTAGCCTAAGGTTCTGGATTTCTAGACCAGTGACATTACTATATGCCACCACATTCCCCCACGTGCAATTAATTCTGATAAATTTATGCTTTAATGATTTCACATGACATGATAATAGATTTTTAAAAATCTGTCTAGGCAAAAAAATGTTTTGCCTACCCCACAATTGAAAAATGTAGTATTTGAATGTTAGTGTCAGTGCAATGTCAGTTGTGTAGATTGTACGTTCCAATGATTGGTGGACTATATCAAGCAATACATACTTTTGAGCAACTGCACTGGGCAGTGGGCTATGTGCCAGCCCATGCTCAACCAGACCGCTCTTGCAAACTGCAAATTTGATTCAGCTCCTGGGCAGCATTTACTAAATACTTCTGTCTGTGCTAAGATTTGCACCAGAAGCCAATTTAATATTATTGCAGTGTGACTCAGTAATTTGTCCAAATTTTGGAACTTCTTTCATGAGGAAAGGAGGCAGCAAATCCCTGCTGCATTTCTCATGGCAACATCCTGACCAATCAGGGTCTGCCTGCCTGCCTGATCTGGGTTTAACCAGATAAGATGCACAGTTAATAGTTTATGCTATATCCTTGTACTAACCATGGGCCAAACAATCAGCACCATTTTATCATGATGCACAAATTGTTATTCCCTTTCTAAGTTTGGTTTCTTGCATAATCATGAATGCAAAAGGTAAAGATGTTTGACTTGGTGTTTTCTCTTAACAAATTTTAATATGAGGTTCCTGCCAATGGCCTAAGGGAAACTTGATCTGCTCCTTTTCTGCTAGCTTAAAAAACAACTATCATACTGTTATTGGAAAGCTGATGCTCAACTAAATGTCCCTGCAGCTTACATTCTGCTTGCAAAGGCTTTTCATGATACTGCCAATATATGACAATAAACCACATGAGGAGATATTAAGATATGTGACCAAAATCTTGGTCTGAGAGCTAGATTTTAAGGGCGTAGACCAATGGCAGTTCAGAGAGGTTTTGGAAGAAATGTAGGAGCTTGAGATCCAGACATTTGAAGACATGACCACCAATAACAAAGCAGAAAATGCAAGAGGTCAGAATTAGGGATGATTTTGCCAGTTGCTGTGCTACAGAGGAAACAAATGGGAAGTTGGTGTTGAAGCTGGAGTGGGGATGCAAGGTTCTGAGGGAATTTAAACCCGTGGGTGTAAAATTTAATACCAAGCACGATGATCATTTGGCAGCTGAGTTTGGGACCTGTTGTTTTTGCTAAGATAGCCCGATTGACTCCTGGTTTGGGAAAGGCTAAGCAAGATCAAGCCAACACCAGTAAATAGCAGCAACTTTAGTTCGAAAGTATCTGCATGGCCTCTGCCAGTAGCTGCCTTCACTCTGTTTCTGTCTGGGTGTCATGACAAAGCCTTCAAGGGCATCAGTTCTGTTCCTGCAATAAACCAGGAACCAGTCTATGATGAATCTTATGTTAAGCCCTGTGGGAAGCTTACACTAACCTAGGCCCCTTTCCCTTTGTGTTCCTGGCTCTTTGATGTGCGAATATTGTATGGTGGCTGGCAGGGCTCCAACTTGGCGTGTGTCTTGCATTGTTCATAAGGAAAAGGAACATTCTGTGCGAGGTCAGGCACACTCCTCTTTCTCCATCACCTCAACAAAAAAAAATCCCTGGTCCATTTTAGAAGCTGACATATTTCCCAAAAGGGTATAGTGACCCAGTAATATCTCAGCTTGTTTGTTCACTCATTCATAACATTCACCTCTTCAATTATAAGTCAACATTTTAACAGAATCCCATATTTTCTAAAGTAGGTAAACAACTTCAATATAATTTATGTTCACAATTGTGTCATAATCTCAAGCAAAGAATTCAAAGGCTACTTGAGAGTCATGTGTTAATTGCATGTTATCTTGCACTTTCAGGCTGTTTAAGTGAGGGAGGTTTAACCAACATTGTTCCTCTCTTGAATATATTGAGAGCATTACCCATTCACAAATAATATCTATAGGCCCTTCCCTTAAAATCAATGCTAAATAACCTCGGGCATATTCCTCCCCAATAAACACATACACTCATATACATACACATACGAATTTATATTCACGTGTGCATCTAAATACATACACTTACATATACACAAACAGTTATACATATAGAGTCATAGAGTCATAGAGACGCACAGCATGAAAATACACCCTTCGGTCCAACCCGTCCATGCCAACCAGATATCCCAACCCAATCTAGTCCCACCTGCCAGCACCCGGCCCATATCCCTCCAAACCCTTCCTATTCATATACCCATCCAAATGCCTTTTAAATGTTGCAATTGTACCAACCTCCACCACATCCTCTGGCAGTTCATTCCATACATGTACCACCCTCTGCATGAAAAGGTTGCCCCTTTGGTCTCTTTTCTATCTTTCCCCTCTCACCCTAAACCTATGCCCTCTAGTTCTGGACTTCCTGACCCCAGGGAAAAGACTTTGTCTATTTACCCTATCCATGCCCCTCAAAATTTTGTAAACCTCTATAAGGTCACCCCTCAGCCTCCAACAAGCTTACACACATGCAAAGCTATGTACACATGTCTACATGTATGGACCGATGCACAAGTTCACATACACACTAACACACATATAGACAACAGGATAAACACATGCTTGCCCACAATTCCCATGCATGCACACAACCATGCACAGGTGTACACATACACAAACATTCACATGTGTATATATTTACTCTGCCATGTGCAGGAGGCATGGTGGCATAGTGACTAGCACTGCTGCCTCACTGTGCCAGGGGCCCGGGTTCAATTCTACCTTCGGGCGACTGCCTGTGTGGAATTTGCATGTCTCCCTGAGTCTGCATCAGTTTCCTCTGAGTGCTCTTGTTTCCTTTCACAATCACAAAGATGTGCGGGTTAGGTGGGTTAGCCAGGGTAGAGGGGTGAGTCTTGGTGGGATGCACCTTGGTGGGTTGATTTGGACTTGATGAGTTGAATAGTCTGCCCCTCACTCTAGGGGTTCTATAAATCAGGTTAGTTGTCCCTCATGGTCTTTGACCTAATAGAATGAGATAAGTTTTATTTAATTTACTCAGAACCTTGAGGCAAAGTGATTCTGTACCAATTTAAAATGTTATGTATAAGCTTGCCTTTCAGTAAGGAATTCTGCTTGTTCCATTCAATGGGAGAGTTAGTTTACTTGAGAGAGAACGGATTCAATTGATGGAATGACAACAGAAATAATGTTAACTTTAGAGAGGACTATTGGGTTACTATCGTGGGTTCTGATTGCTCTTTGCCATTGTCATGAAAGATCTGACAACTGGGCTCTGACAATGCTGCTCCTTTAATAAGGTTATCTTGTCCTTGGTTTTTTTCAAAAGGGTTTGTAAAATGCATAGGTTCCGATTTGTCTGGGGTAGGCCATTTTGGCTACGGCTAACAGATACTGCTTCAGGCAACAATCAGGGAAAAGGGCTTTTAGGGGTTTTTTTTAAAACACTTGTACAATGAAAGGGGAGTGGCCCATTCTGCCAGTTCATGGATTTTTCTAGTTTTAGCTGAGAACCCAAGAAGCTGCTGGAGGTCAAGAGATTCCATGCTTTAGCCAATGATCCCTGGCTGATTCTCTCTGCAATCTCTCTCTCCTGTAAGAACCTGTGTTTGAATTGACCTTTTTTGCCAAGGGGTGTGTATATGGGATGTTGGAGGAAATCAGAACAGCTCTTTGTTAAGTTGCAGGGGGGTATCATACTGGTTGGGTTTTCAAATAGTTGGTATGCTAAATTCTGCTTTATTTTGCTTGTGTTTCATTCAGTAATCTGTAAATAAATTCTGTTGTGCCTAAAACTGAATGATTTGACCAGCTGCACCACTCCCAGAATCAACTGATTAATACAGCTCGAAAAGTTAAGGTCTGGTCTACCTTCCTGAAGTGTTTTGAGGGGGTCTGGCCTGGTCAATGACAAGTCATCATTAACTTTGTCCTAATACCTCCTGCAGATTTGATTAGATGGAAAGGGAACTAGGAAAATGTACAGAAATAACAGAATTTGTCTTATTTCCCCTTTCTTCCATATAACACAAGAACATCAATGTGAAAAAATGATTTTTACCCCACTGCGTTTTGGAGATGCCAGTGTTGGACTGGAGTGGATGTCCCCGACCGAAAGCTGGTGCTTCCAATTAAACCTGTTGGACTATAACCTGATGTTGTGTGATTTTTAACTTTGTACACTGCGTTTATGGCTTTCTGAGACAATTGTAAAACCTCATCTCCCTGGTCTCAATATAATGAACGTCACCTCCTAACCCAGCCTTCTGCCAGTGGGTGGTGGGACAGACTTTCCTTGTCGATGTTTCTGAGTGAAGCAACATTAATTGGAAAACTTGGAGAAGCCATTGGAGAATCTCACTCTTGCATCTTGTAGTTCTTTTGAGAGCTGTCAGGTGTAACCATGCGTAACAGCGCATGGCAGTCGTTAGGACTGGTGGGGACAGGCAAACAAAGGACAAGTACTGGGACTGACTTGCTATGCCGGGAATTTCACGGTTCTGTCTGACTGCAGGTGAGACACAGCTGCTTTGTTTCTCCAAACTGTTAGAGATGGCACTATTCCAAAATGACCCACAACTCCGAAACCTCTTATTGGAATGAAGTACAGACGGTACATCATATCTCTTTGGAACTTTGTAAACCCAGGCCTTGGCAACAGGTGCTGCCTCTTGATTCAAAGCGACAGTTGCTCCAGGCCATTTATGTGAATTATTTCACAGTGGGCCATGTTCCTTATCGGAGTTAAGGGCAGAGGTCAGTTTCACTCCATGCCGATCAGTCCAAGTGAAACCGCAGGAGTGATTGAAAACTGCAGCTCGAAACAGCACAGATGGAAAAACTTCAGGCCGTCACCTCCTGCCACCATCCTCTGCCCCCTCACCCCCTTATGCCTGAAAAGTCAACTCTCCTGCTGCTCGGATGCTACCTGACCTGCTGTACTTTTCCAGCACCACTCTCTCGACTTTGCTCTCCAGCAGCTGCAGTCCTCATTTTCTCCTGATTACAGGAAAGGCCTTTGTAAAACTTCAAGCTGGGCTTGAGAGTAAGCATAGGTTACTGTCAGCTACATAAAAGTTAGCATTTCACATTTAGCTTCCCTCATGACCAGTCTGTGGTCAACTTGGTTGGTCGCATGATTGGTTTGTGATGTAGAGTGACACCAACTATGTGTGTTCAATGTCTACAATGGTGAGGTCACCATGAAAGACCGCCATGACACTTCATCCCTTGCCTGAAGTGACCACAAGCTTAAGCTCAACTCCAGGTCTCTCTCTGAGGAGAGAGAGCAAACTACAGTGATTTCACTTTCCTTCTTTATATCTGGATAGCAGAGCTTGTCGCATGACATCAGTTAACTCTTTCAGGTTCTGACAGTTTTATATGACAGTCCCCAGCTCCCCTGCGGAAGTTTCCATTCTATTTAATTCCATCACCCTTCAGACAGCTTATTCCAGACAATCACAATTTACTGGATTAAAAAATCCTCATGTCCCTCAGCTTACCAACCTTCCCATCACTGGAACCAGTTCATTTCTATCCACTCTGTTGAAGCTTTCATGCCATATTCTCATTGAAAGACCGAGGGCTTGTCTCAGCTGTAATTATTATCTGCTGGCAGTTAATGACTCCAAATCTATGAGTCAGTCAAAAAGACGAGGAGCTGTTTTGCTGGCTGCAAGTTATGCTTTCCCCTCTTTATTCTTTCATGGGATGTGGGCATTGCTAGTGAGGCCAGCACTTACCGCCCATCCCTACTTGCCCTTGAACTGAATGGATTATGAAGTCATTTCATCATGTAGGTAAGAGTTAACCACATTGTGGTGTTGTGGTAGTGACCATTCCTCTTGTCCAGAAAGTTAAGATTTAGGCCCACTACTTTTCATCATTTATATAAATGATTTGGATGTGAGCATAAGAAGTATAGTTAGTAAGTTTGCAGATTATACCAAAATTGAAGGTGTAGTGGACAGCGAAAAAGGTTAGCTCAGATTACAACAGGATATGGACCAGATGGACCAATGGGCTGAGAAGTGGCAGATAGAGTTTAATTCAGATAAATGCGAAGTGCTGCATTTTGGGAAAGCAAATCTTAGCAGGACTTATACACTTAATGGTAAGGTCCTAGGGAGTGTTGCTGAACAAAGAGACCTTGGAGTGCAGGTTCATAGCTCCTTGAAAGTGGAGTCACAGGTAGATAGGATAGTGAAGAAGGCATTTGGTATGCTTTCCTTTATTGGTCAGAGTATTGAGTACAGGAGTTGGGAGGTCATGTTACGGCTGTATAGGACATTGGTTAGGCTACTGTTGGAATATTGCATGCAATTCTGGTCTCCTTCCTATTGGAAAGATATTGTGAAACTTGAAAGGGTTCAGAAAAAATTTACAAGGATGTTGCCAGGGTTGGAGGATTTGAGCTATAGAGAGAGGTTGAACAGGCTGGGGCTGTTTTCCCTGGAGCATCGGAGGCTGAGGGGTGACCTTATAGAGGTTTACAAAATTATGAGGGGCATGGATAGGATAAATAGGCAAAGTCTTTTTCCTGGGGTGGGGGAGTCCAGAACTAGAGGGCATAGGTTTAGGGTGAGAGGGGAAAGATATAAAAGAGACCTAAGGGGCAACTTTTACACACAGAAGGTGGTACGGGTATAGAATGAGCTGCCAGAGGAAGTGGTGGAGGCTGGTACAATTGCAACATTTAAAAGGCATTTGGATGGGTATATGAATAGGAAGGGTTTGGAGGGATATGGGCCGGATGCTGGCAGGCGGAACTAGATTAGGTTGGGATATCTGGTTGGCATGGATGAGTTGGACTGAAGGGTCTGTTTTCGTGCTGTATATCTCTATGACTCTATGACTAAGCCCTCCCTGCTCCAGAGGTGTGTCGTAACATATCTGAGAACATGTTGAGGAAAAATCTCTACAGCTGGATTGTGATCTGATTGAATGTTGGGCAAGGCTTGTGGGGCTGTGGTCTGCAGGTGTTATTTTCCTCAATTCAATGATAAAATCACTACCAGACGACCTGAATTGAATCTAAAGCTGAGCTGCACTGTTACACTTTTGGTCTCTACTGCAGCTTCCAATTTTTACTTTATTAAGAACTAAGGACAAGGAGATTCTCTTCTGAAGAATAAAAGATTTTGAACGATATGTTGAGAAGGTTGGATGAAGACCAACCAAAAGAGACAACCTTTTTGCAAATGTCTTTTTCCTGTAAATATTACTGAAAATAATATTGTTTATTTTTCTTTCAAAAATACACTTTATTCATAAAAATCTTTATCTACATTCATAGCCACTAGAGCAGTTTGATTCTATGTAGTCTTTACATGTGTAGAACAAAGAAGCCCAAGGCATTTCTTACTTATACAAGAATATATTTACATACATGTGAGGCACCAAGGTGTTCAATAACTGAACAGACCCCATTTAACTTTGGCAGAAAGACCTTAGGTGGTGGGGTCTTTCCCCACTCCCAACGGAAGACTTGCATTTCTTAGCATCTTTCACACTCTTAGGTCATCCCAAAGCACTTTGCAGTCAATGGCAGTACTTTTGGTCACTAGGTACAGAAAGCTCCCATGAACTGCTGTGTCATCAGATTATCTACTTTTAACAATGTTGCTTGTGGGACACCAGGGAAACCTCCACTGCTCTTCTTCGAAATGATAGCCGTCTGACCTTGTAAATTCTGCTGGAAAGGCAAACAGGTCAGACATTCAACCTCTCTGTGGTCAGCTGCGTTGTCTGTACTAAAGTTAAGGCTGTGAACTAAGCAGATTGCAATAAAGTCATCAGAGTTGGAAAGTAAGTTATGTGGTGGACATAAGGAGACTACAAAGGAACAAAGATTAGTCAGGTGACAGCACAAAAGATCTGCAGTATTATGTGAAAAAATGTGAAATTGTCCACTTTAGCAAGACGAATGAAAAAAAGAAGGAGTGAGATTGCAGAGCCGCTCAGATCCAGTCTGGACGTCCGCATGCAAACAGTTAGTATGCAGATAAGAAGTTAATAAAGAAAGCTATTCAAATGATTTATTTATTATGAGAGGATTTGAATGCAAAAGTAGGAAAAGTGGGACTTCAGTTATACAGAGCATTGATGAGACCACATCTGAAGTACTGCTTACAGTATTATTCATCTGATTGATTGAGAGATGTGAATGCATTAAAAGCAGCTCGGAGGGACAGGCAGATTGTCTTAGGATGACCATTTAATCAGGCTAGCCTTCTATACGTTGGAATTTAGCAAGGTAATAGGTGACTTTCCTGAAACATATAAGATCTTGTGGAATCTTGACAGGGTGGATGTGGAGAGAGTGCTTCCTCAGTGGGAGATTTGAGAAGGACGGATTAGTGCTTAAAAATTAACGGTCACCTATTCAAAGCAGGGGTAAGAAATTCACAGAAGGTCATGGGTCTTTGCAACTTAAATCCTCCAAAAGGTAGAAGCAGAGTCTTTGAAAATGAGAAAGGAGGTGGAAGGTTTTTGGGGCTGTTGGGAATGTGGAGTAACCAGACCAGCCATGATCTTACTGAAGGGCAGAGCGGGCTAGAGGGGTCAAGGTGCCAACTCCTAATCCATCTCCATACATTTCAGGCCATAGGTAGAAAGGGCAGCACCATATCCTATCTGTAAACAGTGCACTAGCTGCTGCCCCGGGGTAGGTATTGTTGGCCCATGGGAGTGAGGCAGTACTACCCACCAATTCTTACTAACCATTGTTAATCAGTGGAATCCCTGCTCAGGAATAAACAATTCTGGCTCTCAATCTCGGCATTCCTGTGGGTGTAGGAACAACATACATTAGGTAAGAGCTTGGGAACCCAAACATATTACAAACAATCTACTTACCCTCTCCTAGACACTCCCTTACAAATCTGTCGCTATTGTAAGTTGTGACATGTTTGAAACCTTCCTGTTTGTTTCCTCATTGTTCCCATTGCAATTAGTATTCCTGACTCACCAGTTAGGGATTCCAGTCTCTTACTCTTTAAAGTTTGGGATCAAGCTCTGTTGGGATGGAGATACGGGATGGAGGGTGAGTGTGGCAGTTCATTCTGCATTACATTCTGTGGTGATTAAGCCCAGTCACCCACCAACCCTTGATGCAGTAACAGTTGGGAGAGGCGACCATTATTCCCACTCTTTAAGACCCCCACAGAAGGCAAGTTAATGATGTGATGTGGGTGTGGCAGTGTCTATGCGACATATGCACAGTTGTTCCTCTGGGGTTCTGTTAGAGTTGCACACTTCTTCCTTCAAGATGTCCGCATTGGTGAGACAATCTGTAGCCAGTACAAGGTGCTTATGAACTGAACTCCCAGACAGCACATTACCCTTTCCAATTCAGTCAAACCACTGAAGGTGCTATCGGGCGATTCCACACAAGGGGCCCCTCCCTGGGATAAAGCTTTGCTGTAGGGGTCTGGTAGATGAAGTGTCTGAGAGTCAGTTAGTTGATACGATGCATACAGTAGCAAGAGTTGTAATCCATGAAACCTGGTGAGAGGTGACAGAGTTAGACTCAGTGGTGATTCTGTGAGTGGGAGGTAGCAGAGAGAAGATGGTGGCATTTATTCCTGCAAAATGCAGATCATTGATCTTTCTCCTGCAGTGAAACATAACGGCTCAGATCAGTGCTATCATGGTCCAGGCTTGCTGTATCTGGCGCTGCAAAATCTCCCAGATTGGCCAGCTGAACAAACACAGCCTTCCTCACCATCACCCAACCCCATCTACCAACACGCTCACATTTCTATACAAAACGAAGAGGAGCTAATTTGCCTTCTCGGGTTATTTATCATTTTGGATGGTATTAGTGCAGCACTGCAGTGGTGAGAGATTGATCCAGGCTTACAACATCTGAAGTGGTGAGCAGCTGGGCTTTAAATATGGTGCCAGTGGTGTGATCACCTGAAAGTGCCAACTGTAGCGAGCCCTGCCACTAGCCCCGGCATGCGATTATACAAGCCACGCCTGTGGCGCTGGAAAAGCACAGCAGGACAGGCAGCATCCAAGGAGCAGGAGCATCGGCGCTTCAGGCATAAGCCCTTCATCAGATTACACGAGAAGGGCATTAAAAAGCACAGGAGGTGAAGAAGCAATAGATTATGTAAGAAAAGTCATTGTGAGCCAGGCATAATGAATCTCACCAGACAAAACACTTTAATTCAACATGGGAAAGTTCAGCCAGTTAACTTGTTATGTAAGGTAATGTTTCTGAAATGGTTAGCATTCATTTTACATTGACTCTAGCCATTCTACTGATATGACATATACATTGTGGGTGGAGACTAGGAGTCCTACTCTAGAATACTGAGGAAGAAGGTGTATCTGTAATTATTCTCTAAGGTCCTGTTATTATCCCTGACCCAATGCACTGGTACTTATTGCTATCATGTAATAAACCGTCTTGCTATCTAAATACAGTGCCCTTGCTGTATTGGTGCATCCGCTACTACTGATTATTAGTTAAGGCCAAGATAAAGAAAAGATAAAAGGGGGATAACCCTGACCCAGTAGAGGTGGCAAACCCAGGTATGGTAATCTGGTAATTACCATGGTGCCAGGCTTGCTGCATATTTCCAGTGCTTTGCATTTGACGAACACATGAGACCCCATGTTGCCAGGAGCACCACTGAGTCTGGGATTAGATCACAGCCTTGGCAAGGCTTTGTAGGAGCCAGTCAGCATGTTTTGTGACCTCAGGACTGTCCCACAGTGCTTTCTCATTATTCCTGAAGTGTAGTCACTGTTATAGCGTAGAAAACACAGCAGGATTCCACACAAACCAGGTTATTTAATGTAGGTTGAAAAGCATCCATAGGCCCAGTGCGTCAGGGAAAATCCCTTGCTCATTTTGCCTTGAACTAATGTCACTGGATCACTAACACTCACCTGAGAGGGCAGAGTGGGTTTCGGTTTTACAGGTCGATCAATAAAGGCCACATCAGCACTTTACCCCTCTCTGAGTTCTACACGAGAGTTTCTGGATGTGTGGGACTTGAATCCACAACTTTCAGACTTGAAAGGTGAGAATGCAGCTGACTGAACCACTGACCTCCCCCTCCCAGCTTGGTTGATATAATAAGTCTAAAAAGCTGCTCCAGCTTGGTTCCATTCCCAAATGGACTTTACCCATCTGGCCTGAGAATGTGTGCACCTTAACTGAGTGACATATGCCCTTTTGGCCATTTGACATTTTTCAGATGTGATATTAAACAATTTAAGTGGACATTAGTTGCCATAACACCACTTCATAAAATGGAAAAGGAGATATTTGCAAAAGTGATGGATAAACAAATTGGTAAATGGTAAGTAGGGACAGGGTTCAAACATACACACACACACACACACAGACACACACACACACACACACAGGCACAGACACACACACACACAGGCACACACACAGGCACAGACACACACACAGGCACAGACACACACACACACACGCAGGCACACACAGGCACAGACACACACACAGAGACACAGGCACAGGCACACACAGACATACACACAGACACACACACACACACACAGACACACACAGACATAGACACAGACACACACAGAGACACACACAGACACACACACACAGATACACAGACACAACAGACACACACAGACACAGACACACACACAGACACACACACAGACATAGACACAGACACACACACAGACAAAGACACAGACACACACACACAGACACACACAGGCACAGACACACACACAGACAAAGAAACACACAAACACAGACACAGACACACAAACACACACGGACACACACACACAGGCACACAAACACAAACACACACAGACACAGACACACACACACAGACACACACACAGATATAGACACAGACACACACATACAGACACACACCCACACAGACACAGGCACACACAAACACACATAGACACACACACAGACACAGGCAAACACACAGACACAGACATACACACACAGACACACACACACAGAGTCAGAGAGACACACAC